>NC_066581.1:189355411-189969786 GCF_024323335.1 Lathyrus oleraceus
TTTGACTGAGGATGTGATTTCTCGATTGATTGATTTATCTTTAAAGTGCTGAATTTGAAAAAGATTTAATATTTAATTGATTAAACATATGGATTTAACTGATTAATTGATAATATTTCAACTTTTTTGGTTCGTTTGGGCCTTGGAGAACCTTAGACCTTGATATTTCTTTTTGTGCCCTTTCTTTTGGTTTTGAACCTCTTTTCTAAAACATTTCATTTCTCAAAACAAATTATTAGTGAGACATAAATCAAATACACTAAGAATTTAAATAAGCACTTGTTAATAGGAGTTTTTCGAGTTTATTCTCTATCAAGTATTTTACCTCAAGAAAACTATAGATATTTTTAGGTCCCCATTTTGAAAATAACGACAAACTTGAACAAATTTCATCTCTCTAAGTCGCGGCATATCATAGGCCATCTAGAACAATATTCCTTCTTCAAAAATATATCTCTTAAGAACCTTTTTGTGAAAAAGATGTTCATCTTTTATCTTAGCTTACTTTTGATGAAGATAAAAGCTTATAAATGAAGAAAGACTAAAGAAGAAAAATATTGGAATCTAGTTTCAAGATTGCATAAGCTTTGGAAATCAAATGGTTAAATCACGAAGATCAAGGTAAAATGGCAAGCCATATGTATATAAGCTTCAGGTGGTAAAAAAAAATCATCTAAACCATTCTATGTTTCTTAAACATTCATGCATGATTTCTATTCAAAGCATATCTTTAAAAAGTCAAAAATCAATTTTAATGACACAATTGATTGAATGAGAGGTGCAATCGATTGCACGCAACCACTCACCTTCAAAATTGGATTTTCTTCATGGAACATCCGATTGATGCTAAGATGAAATCAATTGAGGTGTCTAATTTTAATCTCGCAATTGATTAATGTGTCACCATAATCGATTGATCTTTGTAAATTTTCAATATTTTGAATGTTATCCATGCAAGAATCAATTTACTCGTATAAGCAATCGATTGCTTCCTGAGGTTGTGTGAAAAATCTTAAACATCACAATACCTCTTCATTGCAAATGTTCATGAAATCTCTTACAAATCATTGCAATTAATCATGAATATTTTTCAAATATTTCTACTCATTCAAGAGGCATCTCGTGATGTACTTAAAGCATTAATTTTTCAGTTTTTAATTCACCTCTTTCATCACAATTTTTCAAATAATTCTTTCTGTTTTTCAAGTGTTCATACATAATGACATAGAAACTTTTACTGCATAATTTTCATAGATTAGAGAAAATGTTTCATGAACCATTGAGCACTTAACACTTACATATTCTTGAATTGTTTATTGGAAACAGAATATTATATTTTAGAAGATTGGAAATTGTGACAATGGGATCCTTTACTCCTATGATACCAACTCCATTCTTGTTGGATATTATGATGCAGATTAGGCGGGAAATAATGAAGATAGAAAAAGTACCTCAGGTGAATGTTTCTTATTTGTAAAGAATCCCATATCATGGTTTAGAAAAATATAAAATAGTGTTTCCCTGTCCACTATAGAAGCTAAGTACATTGCAGCTGAAAGTAGTTGTACTCAACTTTTATGGATGAAGCAGATGTTGAAAGAGTATAATGTCACTCAAGATATTATGACATTATATTATGAAAACATGAAAGATATTAATATTTCCAAGAATTTAGTTTATCATAGTCGAACAAAATACATTGATATAAGACATCATTTCATTAGGGAATTTGTGGAAGACAAAGTCATTACTCTGGATCATTTGCCTTTAGAAAAACAACTTGTGGATATATTCACTAAAGCCTTGGATGCAACACAATGTGAAAAAAATAAGTTCATTAGGGTTGTGCATGATGGATTATTTGTATCAATTAATGTTGAGGTGGTTGAAGAGTAAGCGGGCCAGATTCTCGTCCACTCATTTATTTGTTTCCAAGAAGCATGTAAAGAATCTTATCAGGACCAATAGGAGTCTGAAACTGTTTCATATTCAAAAGATCTCATTTATCATTTACGTTATTATTTCTTGCTTCACCCATAACACTCACTTTTTATTAATGAAGTTGAAACCTCAACAAGGTCTTCCAAAAGGTCTAAGAAGATAGCTGAGAAAAATAAATCCACTTTGAAACCCAATAAAATAACCACCCAAAAGTATGTCACTCCAGCAAGAAGAAAATTACTTTAAAGATAAAGGAGGATGTTTGAAAGAAAATGAAATCTCCTAGAAAGGGAAAGAAATATGTTACAAAAAGTTTCGCCATCAAAGAGAAAGAAGGCTCGAGAAAGGGAAATTGTTGATAGGATGCCACTACCAATCCTGATGACATGCTGGTCACTATTTTTAAGAAGAGCAAAAAGGTTGTTGGTGGTAAGAACTTTCTTGAAAATGTTCCTACAGTACCCTTAAACAACATCTCCTTCCAGTTAGAGGAGAGTGTATTGAAACAGAAAAATGTCTACCACGGGCGCATTTCACCTGAAAAAGAGTTTTCAAAGGAAGCCCTAGAATGTTATGAAATTATGAAGTTATTGGAAGATGCATAGGTCAAAAAGAGTGTGATTTATATTGATCTATTTTACTCAAGGCTAGCAAAGGAGTTTGTTGTTAAAATGTCAAAGTGATTCAATGTTATAGGTTTTATTGAGTTTAGAAAGTTCCATATGCATGGACACTGCTTCAGATTCTCTCCAGCCATAATAAATGTGTATATGGGCAGAGTGAAACTCATAACTCATGACTGTATTCCTTATATGAAAAAAATAGCTCTGAAAATCACAAGGAATATTCATGATGATTGGCATGCCAACGGTCTGCTCACGACATCCAATATGAGTGTGAAATATGTCATTCTCTACAAAATAGGGGTTCTAACTAAGCTTCTACTAACCATGGTTCAGGTATAATTCCATCTCTTGCTAGTATTATTTACCATATAAGTACTAGAACAACTTATGATTTCGGAGGGTATGTTTTTGAACAAGTGCTGAAACAAGCTTAATCTTTTTCAATTAAGCTTACCATAACATTTCCATATTTGATTTATGGTATTTTGATCAAGCAAAAATCATATATGATGGTTATTGATGATGTTGTTGGAATATCTCATTGTTGGTGCAAAGGTAGAATGAATGATGAACGGAAATATTCTATTAAGAGAATGACGGCTACAAAACATGATTAAAAGTTACAATGATTGTCACCCTATTTATAAGCTAAAACTAGGGTTACTAGAATAGGATAAAATACTAAAATACCCTCTAACAAACTTAGGGGCTAAGAAAATAGTACAACTAATAAATATGAATTACTTCTAATACCATCCCTTAATTCATATTCCATCAAAACTTGTAACACCAATTCCATCCCTTAATTTGAGAAATTGATCAGTCTTGATAGCTTTCGTCAGAACATCTGCCAACTGTTTCTGAGTGTTTCAGTGTACAACTTCTAACACTCCCCTCTGAACTTGATGTCTCAGAAAATGATACTTGGTCTCAATGTGCTTGCTTCTCCCATGCAACACTGGGTTTCTGGAAAGATTGATTGCAGACTTGTTGTCAATCATCAGCTTCAGAGGTTTGTTTACTTTAATCTTCAGATCCTACAATAGATTCAGAATCCACACAGCTTGGTATGCAGTAACAACACCTGCAATGTATTCAGCTTCACAAGTTGACAACGCCACAACATGTTGCTTCTTGGAACACCAAGAAATGGGACCTCCCAGAAATTTGAATAAGTACCCAGACGTACTTCTTCTGTCAACTCTGTCTCCACACCAATCAGAATCTGAATAACTCAGAAGTTCTGACTCATCCTTTCTTCCAGAAGGAAATAATACTCCATACTTCAGAGTTCCCTTGATATACCTCAGAATCCTGACAGCAGCTTGGTAATGGGACCACTTAGGTTTACTCATGAACCTACTAACCATCCCAGCTGAATAGCAAATATCAGGTCTGGTATTGCACAAATACCTCAGAGAACCAACCAACTGTTTGAAGGTTGTAGCGTCCACATCCTTTCCATCAAGGTCAGAATCCAGTTTCTGATTTGTATCAGAAGGTGTGACAGCAATCTTATAATTCTTCAGATTAAATATCTTTAGAAGTTCTAATTCATACTTGAGCTGATGCAAAATAATACCTTTCTCAGAGTATCTGAACTCCATCCCTAGAAAGTATGTCATTTTGCCTAGATCAGTCATTTCGAATTCATTCATCAGAACTTTCTTGAACTTGACTATCTCCTGTTCAGAACTTCCAGTCAGCAGTATATCATCAACATATAAACATACCAGAGTCATATTTCCTTCAGAAGTATGCTGAACATAGACACCGTACTCCATCTCACATTTCTGAAAACCTTGCTTCTTGAAAAATGAATCAATCTTCTGATTCCAAGCTCTGGGCGCTTGTTTCAATCCATATAGAGCTTTGTATAGTCTGTACACCATCCCTTCCTGATTCTTTTTCACAAATCCAGGAGGTTGTGACACGTAAAATTCTTCTTCTAATGGACCGTTCAGAAATGCAGATTTTACATCTAAATGCATCAGAGGCCAATTCCTGTTAGCAGCTATTGCAATCACCATTCTGATTGTTTCATGTCTTGCTACAGGTGCAAACACTTAAGAGTAATCCAACCCAGGTTTCTGTAGAAATCCTCTGGCTACCAACCTTGCTTTATGTTTGCCAATTGAACCATTTGGCTTTAACTTCTGCTTGAAAACCCATCTGACGCTGATGGCTTTCTTGTCTTTTGGAAGTTCGGTCAGCTTCCAAGTCTTGTTTCTCTCTATAGCATCAAGTTCTTCTTTCATGGCCTTCAGCCAGAGCTTCTGCTTAAGAGCCTCTTCTGTACTTATGGGTTCATAGTCTACTAACATGGCACACTGAATAACTTCTCCTTCAGAGTCTACTTCAGTGTCTTGCAGCATGTCAAATTCTGCATATCTTCTGGGGATGTTTCTGATTCTTTGTGGTCTCTGAACTTGTTCAGAGTCTTGAGCTTCAGAGTTTCTAGCTTCAGATGGTTGACTTCCACCAGAGCTTTGACCATCTTCAGGGGCTGGCATATTTCCAGAGTCTGAATTGCCACCAGAATCTGGATTACCATCAGAGTCTGGGTCATCAGAGTCTGGATCATCAGAGTCACCTTCATCTTCTGAGTCTTCTCCAGAGTCAGAATCACTATCAAAATCAGAATCAACGTCAGAGTTTACTCCAACTTCATAAATTCTTAACTCTGACCTTTCTTCAGAAGTTCTAACATCAGAATCAGATTGAGACTTATCCCAATTCCAAAATTCTGATTCCTTCACAATCACATCTCTGCTGAATTCAATTTTGTTGGTTTCTGGACAATAGAGCTTGTATGCACCTGTACTGTGGTACCCTATCAGAATCATCACTTTACTTTTATTATCCAGCTTCTGTCTTCTGGCTTCTGGAACATGTTTATAGCAAACAGAACCAAAAACTTTCAGATGACTAACACTTTGCTTATCTCCAGTCCACTTCTGTATTGGAACTATTTCCTTCAACTTCTTCGTAGGACATCGGTTGAGTACATACGTTGCAGTGGCAACATCTTCTCCCCAGAGCTTCTGAGGAAGTTTCTTCTCCTTTAGCATACTTCTCACCATATCAAGCAAAGTGCGGTTTCTTCTTTCAGCAAGACCATTGTGTTGAGGGGTATAAGGAGCAGTAACCTCATGCTCAATTCCATTCTCCTCACAGAACTTCTGGAACTCTTTGGAGTCTCACCTCCACCGTCAGTTCTAAGAATCTTCAACTTCTGACCACTCTGATTCTCAGCCTTCATTCTGAACTTCTTGAATTCATCAAACACCTCGTGTTTAAACTTAATAAGGGATACCCATGTCATTCTTGTGAATTCATCAACAAATAACACAAAGTATTTATTCCCTCCAATCGATGCTACTGGAAATAGACCACACACATCAGAATGTACAACTCCCAAGGCATGTTTTGCTCTTGGAGCAGTTTCTGACGCAAATGGCAATCGTGGTTGTTTTCCTTCCATGCAAACTTTGCATGACTTTTCAGGCTTCTTAATTGCAGGAATTCCATGTACCAACTTCTTTGAATTCAGATGTTTTAAGCTTCTAAAATTCAAATGACCAAATCTTCTATGCCACAACTCACTCTCCTTCTCAGTACTTGTTGCACTAAGACATTCTGAGTCTGCAGTTCTGACATTCACCTTGAATGTTCTATTCCTTCCCTGTTTTGACTCCATAATCAACTTCTGATTGCAGTCATACAGCTTCAGAAGATTGTCCTTCATGGTAACTGAAAAACCTTTCTCAATTAATTGTCCCACACTCATCAGATTGCTTCTGATGCCAGGTACATACCACACGTTCTGAATCAATGCTGTTTTCCCATTGTTCAGAATCACTCTGACATTTCCCATACCTTCTGCATTAAGATATTTGTCATCAGCACATCTGATATTTGTCCTCTTTTCAGAGTCAAAGTCAACCAGCCATTTCTTGTTTCCAATAAGATGATTTGAACAGCCAGTGTCCATATACCACCAGTCTATCAGATCCATATCATCAGATTCAGAGGCCATTAATAGCACAGATTCGCCATCAGAACTTCTGGCTATATTTGCTTCTTCTGATTTTCTCTCCTTGTTTGACCAACAATCTCTAGCAAAGTGACCAAACTTCTTACAACAGTAACATTGGATCTTCTTCTTGTCATACTTCTCTTTTCCCTTCTGAGCATTCTTTTGTCTATCAGAGGTTGAACTTTCTGACTTCCGACCACCATCATATCTTCTCCTGGCTTCTGACTGCTTCTGATACCTCCTATCAGAAGTTGCTTTCAAAGCCTGCTGCTCTACTTCCCTTTCAGAAGTTCTCTCAATAAAACGCAACTCTTGCGCTTCTAGACTGCTCTGCAGCTCTTCAATTCTCATGGTGCTCAGATCTTTGGAATGTTCTATTGCTACCACAATGTAATCAAATTGAGAGGTAAGGGATCTCAATACCTTCTCCATGATTGTTTCTTCAGAAAGAGTTTCTCCACACGCTTTCATCTCATTAGTGATCAGAATCACTCTGGAGATGTATTCAGAAACTTTCTCATTATTCTTCATGTTGAGATTCTCATATTGCTTTCTCAAGGACTGAAGCTTCACCTTCTTCACTGATGCGTCACCACCATAATATCTAACCAGTGTGTCCCACGCAGCCTTTGCTGTCGTTGAATCTGCAATCTTCTCAAACACATTTACATCAACACATTGATGAATGAAGAACAATGCTTTCTGATCCTTCTTCCTTACTTCCTTCTGCGTGTTTTTCTGTTCATCCATCGCATCTGCTGCTACCAGAACATAACCATCAGTGACAAGATCTAGAACATCTTGAGCACCGAACAGTACACGCATTTGGATCATCCAACGATTCCAGTTTTTACCGTCAAATACTGGAAGTTTGGTGTTCATGTTGCCGTTTCCGTTCATCTTTCTACCTTGCACAGTACACTCAGATTTCTCACAGTGTTTCCCAACCCACAGAATTAAAATTCTGATCAGATTTTGTTCAAGATTCAACACGAATCTAAGAATCAAAATCAAACACACAAGACCTCACATTCACTCGTGTTTCCCGTGTTTCCCAATGAATCCGAACCGGAGCTCTAGATACCAATTGTTGGTGCAAAGGTAGAATGAATGATGAACGAAAATATTCTATTAAGAGAATGACGGATACAAAACATGATTAAAAGTTACAATGATTGTCACCCTATTTATAAGCTAAAACTAGGGTTACTAGAATAGGATAAAATACTAAAATACCCTCTAACAAACTTAGGGGCTAAGAAAATAGTACAACTAATAAATATGAATTACTTCTAATAGAAACAAGCTTAATCTTTTTCAATTAAGCTTACCATAACATTTCCATCTTTGATTTATGGTATTTTAATCAAGCAAAAATCAGATATCATGGTTATTGATGATGTTGTTGGAATATCTCATAGTGCCTTAAATTTTAGCTACAATGTTCTCCCCAATCTTCTGAAATTTGGTGAATCAGGTCAATCCATGTATGCTAATATTCCTGAAGTCACTCCTATGTCATGGGATCCTAGAGTCCGCATTCTTAATGTTCTCATGCAAGATTACAAAGCTTTGCAAGAAATGATTCCTACCTCAACTACAAGAAAAGTGTGATTGATGCTCTTATCCAACGATGAATCTCAAGGCTTTTATGGAATCCACTTCTTAGGAAGTACACCAAAATGCTGAGAAAGTAGCTAGAATATTGAGTAAAAATGAAGTATATGCTATGAATAAGTGGAATATGAAATTAAACTTAATGATGTTGACTTACAGTAAAATTTTAGTTGATGATGAAGTTTTTTTTAGTCCCTTGATTAAAAGTTATGTAAGTCATTTGTTTGGCGGGATATTGGCTTCTTTCTACCCATGTGCGGGCGTTTAATTCTGATAAAGTGATTGCCTCTGAATGGGATGATAATGTTCTTTTTATGCCCTCTGTTGGGCTAATTCTGGTTTTCTGATTTCTGTATGTAAAGGATGGATATTTTATCCCTTTCCTTTGTCCATTTATGGAAAATATGGGGAGTAAAAAATGCATTTACTATTGGAACATAACTTATGGATTTCACTTAATGCAAGCAAGTGTTTTCCTCGTGAAGATATTGTTCTTCTTAAGAAATTCTTTGTTTAGCTTCGATGTATTCATATGTTGGTAAACATGTGTTTTGAGACTTATCTAGAAGAATACATGTGAGATTGTGTTTAAATTTTCCTAAAAATTGACCAAAAGGGGAGTTTGTTATTACATGTGATTGGAAATATTTTATAGGCAACATATGTTGCACGATTTTCTGCCAAGTTGTCAGACATCCTCTCTCTAAGTGATCAAGACACTTTAGTAGAAAACAACATGTTAAACATAATTTTTTACATTGTGTGAGACATTTTGTCTCGCTCAAGGTTGCTTCACGCTCAAGTCTATTTATAATAATTCTCGCGCATTAGAAGATTTTTTCTGTTCTACTTCCAATAATAATTTTCATAGTTTATGTGCATTTTGGTTTAAGAAAGATTTAATTTGAATCAGTTTTAAAAAGATTAAATTTGAGAGATTCATATTTGATCAATCGTGATTTTAGTTAACAAATTTGGATGAAAGTGAAATAACGAGCAAACGTCATACGAAAGTGTGAAGAATAGAGCAAAAACTACAAAGAGTGTAAGAATTGGGACTTAGAAGAATTCTGAAGAAAATGTGAAGAAAAAATCAACGTTGGCCCCTGGATTTCATGCGCACGCGATGCATCTCTTTATGGTGCGATAAATTCTAACATGTTTTATAGCTTTAAATAGAGAATGTTGGCTACTTTTTTAGGGTTCTGAAATTTATAGATAAAGTGATGGCTGAAGATTACAAAAGTTACTATTTTGAGAGTTTTAGAAGCCATTGAAAATCTTATTCTTCTTTGATTTTCATGTTTCCTCCATCTAAACTCATGGTAATTGTTATAATCACTATGAGTAGCTAGATTAATTAGATTAGGTCTTTTAGACAAACCTTCTTGTACTTGCACTACGCCAAAAATGACTTTTAACAGCGCATCTTAGACAACGCTTTTAAAAGAAAGCGTTGTCTAAGGTTAAAATTAAAATAAAACACGGAAAATGTTCCAAGAAAATAATGAAAGCGCTGTCTAAGGGGGGGTCTTAGACAGCGCTTTCTAAGACCCCCCCTTAGACAGCGCTTTTAGAAAGCGCTTTTAAATATAGACCTTAGTCAGCGCTTTTGATAAAGCGCTGTCTAAAGTCTTTAAATTAAAAAAAAAAAATTAAAACCAAAAGCGCTGTCTAAGGGGGGTTTAGAAAGCGCTTTTGGAAAGCGCTGTCTAAGGCATACCTTAGAAAGCGCTTTCCACAAAAGCGCTGTCTAAGGTCTAATTAAAATAAAATTTCAGACCACAAAAGCGCTTTCGTTCTCTGTTCTTTTGTTTTCCCTCTTCTTCACTCACCTCACAAACTTCCGCCATTTCCTCTTCCCCTCAATCTCCATCAGCCATAACCTTCTTCTCAACTCACACAACATCACGCAGACACTCCAAAACACGACATCCCCATATCACCCTATTTTCCTTCAACTTCCGAAAACCCTATTTTCCGCCTTCGAGGGTCCCTCCGCCGTCACCCAAACAATCGACCGCCGCACTCGCCTCTCACCTCCGAACCTCCGCCGTCACCCAAACAATCGAAGGTTGCAGCGCAAGGAGATCACTTGAATACGGTACGTTCTGCTCTAATGCTCTTCCTCTTCTTCCATCTTTTGAAGTTGAATACGGTACGTTCTGCTCTAATGCTAACATAATGCTAACTTGTTAGATGTTAGTCAATATGGTTAAATAATTAGCTTGGCTTAGAATAGAGTTAGTTTAGTTATGCTTATGATGTTATCACAGTCGATTTCCGTTGTCAATTACAATAAGAAAAATTAATGAACTCAGTGGGATTTCTGTCATAGAATGAAGTTAGAATGTTGGAGTGTTCTTGGATTTGTCAATGATGCTAACTGAGCTATTGTGTTAGTTAGCTAGCTTACTAGTTATGCAATGCCACAACGCCTGCTTGTTTGACTTTGGCTTGAACTGAAATGTTGGTGTTAAAAATGTGCTTGTTTGATTGTAATGCCATGAGTTCAAATAACTTGGATTGTTACTGCAATAGTTTCTTTCTTTTATACTTGTTGCACTTGTATGTTTTGCCTATGTTAATTGCTCTACTTGAATGGACCCGTTGTTGTTTATTATAGCCTTGTATGTGTGCAATTAGATCCATGGCTGAACGTATGTGTATGGGTTGGTGTTAGCATATGGCTGCCCTGTTTGAATCTACACTCAATGCTTGTGGTTTGTCCATTGCCCTATTGCAATCTTGATCAAATTTTTACTATCCACCACAACTGCCATTGTTAAGATGATTAATAGGGTTGTTACTGTAGGAAATGATTGTTAGCAATGCATTCATGCCCCCTTTTGAAATGGTGTTAATGGATTGCACGTGAATTGATGTATGCTGGTTGAAAAATATGTATTGCTTGGTCTTGTTATGTAAATTTGGTCTGCAACTGTCATAGAAGTAAAAGTATGTTATGTTAATGTGCACGAAGTTTGCCATGTAATGCTATGTACTAATGCTTTGGTGTACATGTTTCTTCATTGAAATTTATAATTATGATAATTATGGTTAACTGTTTGTTGAAAATGCTATGCTAATCGGTTAGTTGCTGGTGTTACAAATGCAATGTTTAATGATAGTTGGTGATTTGGGAGTTGTTAGTTTGTGTATGTATGTATATTGAATTGTGTATGTATATGTGTATGCAATTTGATTTTCTTTATACTTGCTTGGTATGCATGATGAATTTTGAAATGCATTGCATGTTGGGGCTGTCATGACTAGGCTTGGATTTAGATGTTCAATATTGTTCAAACTTCATGTTTCCTTAGTGATTATACTTGAAGATTGAATAGGTAGTTTTTTTTCTTTTTAACTGTGAAAGTGTTGTTCATCTCACTTTCATTCTAAAGGAACAAGATTTCTCCCATAAAATGATTGAACGAACTCTAATATAGTTATAGGTATACTTATAGGTATATTGTAATAGAAAAAGTTTGATTCTTGTAATATAAAAAATGAAAGTGATGAGGTAATTAAAGTTGGTATATTGGCGTATCGGATACGTTATTGAAGTTTATATTAACATTGGTTATGTATAGGTTTTTGAAGTTTAAAATGAATTGAACTTTATAATTGTTAGGATATTCAAAGATACTACCTTAGTTATGTATTTTCGTCTGGATTAATTGTTTACTTTAATAAGTAGGAAAACCATGGATAAAACATGGATCTGTGCCGATCGAATGACCAAAGAGTACGAGAGTGGGGTTGCGGAATTCGTTAAGTATGCTGTTCAACACGCTGAAAACCCCAGACGAATGCATTGTCCTTGCTTGCGTTGTTGTTATATTGGTAAGGTTGACGCACATGGATTGAAATCGCATTTGCTGAGGCATGGAATTGATCAAAGTTATCAGTGTTGGATATTTCATGGTGAGAAAATTAACGAGAATGTTGAATCGAGTGGAAAAAGTAATACGACCTATGCTTCATACGACAAAGACACGGAAACATACGATTGTGATCGAGTTGAAGAGATTGTAGAAGCACTGGAAGAAGATCTTCATGATTGTCCTGAAATGTTTGAGAGGATGGTAAGCGATGCAGAGAAACCGTTGTACAAAGGTTGCACTAAATTCTCAAGACTTTCTGCGGTATTAAAGTTGTACAACTTAAAGGCGGGCAATGGATGGTCGGATAAAAGTTTCACAGAGTTGTTGGCCCTTATGAGAGAAATGCTACCGGATGATAATGTTCTTCCTAATCGAACCTATGAGGCAAAAAAAATGTTGTGCTCTATTGGCATGAGCTATGATAAGATACATGCTTGTCCTAACGATTGCATTTTGTTTCGTAACGAATATGCAATGTTAACTGAGTGCCCTAAATGCGGTTTGTCTCGATATAAGAAAAGATTATCTCCCGCAAAAGTCTTATGGTATTTTCCGATAATTCCGAGATTTAGGCGCATGTTTCATAGTGAAACCGATGCAAGACATCTTACTTGGCATGCAGATGAAAGAATTATTAATGGAATGTATCGGCATCCGGCTGATTCACCACAGTGGTCGAAGATTGATAATGATTATCCTGAGTTTGGATCAGAAGCAAGAAACCTTCGATTGGCATTATCTACTGATGGAATGAACCCACATGGTCTTCAAAGTATCTCACATACCACATGGCCTGTGATTCTTATGATTTATAACCTACCTCCGTGGCTATGTATGAAGCGTAAGTACATGATGTTATCTATGTTAATCTCTGGGCCTAAACAACCAGGGAATGACATAGACGTATACTTGACACCTCTGATCGAAGATTTAAAGATTTTGTGGGAGAACGGTGTGGAGGTTTATGATGGATATAGGAAAGAAAGTTTCAATTTGAGGGCGATGTTGTTTGGCACAATTAATGATTTTCCAGCATACGGGAATCTATCTGGGTATAGCATTAAAGGTCAACGTGCGTGTCCTGTTTGTGAAGACGGAACCGATACGATTCGATTGGAACTTTGCCAGAAGAATGTGTTTCTCGGTCATCGTAGATTCTTACATTCTAAACATCACTACCGTGGGTGGAGAAAAGCATTCAATGGAGACACCGAACATCGTAGAGCTCCACCCGCATTGTCAGGTGAACAAGTTTTTGAAAAGGTGAAAGATGTGCGTACTGAGTTTGGCAAGCCTTTTGCACATAAGATTGTGAAAGGTGGGTGGAAGAAAAGGTCGATATTTTTTGAATTGCCATATTGGAAGTCTTTGTACGTGAGACATTTTCTCGATGTTATGCATATTGAAAAAAACGTATTTGAAAGTGTTATCGGTACATTACTCAATATAAAAGGCAAGTCTAAGGATGGCCTTAAAGCAAGGGAGGACATGTTAAAAATGGGAATGAGAACTGAATTAGCACCCGTGAAGAAAGGAAGACGAACATATCTACCACCTGCTGCTTTTACTTTATCTAGAAAGGAGAAAAAAAATTTGTGTAAGTCTCTGAGTGAAGTTAAGGTTCCAGAAGGATACTCATCTGATATCAGAAGACTTGTTTTTATGAAAGACCTCAAGTTGAAGAATTTGAAGACACATGATTGCCATGTTATAATGGAACATTTTCTACCGATAGGTATACGTTCTATTTTGCCAGAAAAAGTAAGAAGTGCCATAACTAAATTGTGTTTTTTCTTTAGGTCAATTTGTAGTAAGGTGATCGATCCCGAGATCTTACCAACACTACAAAAAGAGATTGTAATTACCTTGTGTGAGCTTGAAATGTATTTTCCTCCGTCTTTTTTTGACATAATGGTTCATTTAGTTGTTCATCTTGTGAAAGAGACACAGTTGTGTGGACCAGCTTATATGAGATGGATGTACCCTGCTGAACGGTATATGAAAATATTAAAAGGGTACGTGAAATCCCGAAGTCGACCAGAGGGTTGTATTGTTGAACGATACATTGTTGAAGAAGCTGTTGAGTTTTGTACTGAATATTTGTCTAACATTCAATCGATTGGACTCCCCAGAGCTCAGATTTTCGACAAAATGGAAGGTAAAAAATTAATTGGGAATAAAATTGTGACAATATCAAGGGATGAACGGGATCAAGTTCATTTGTATCTTCTGCACAATAATAATAATGAGGTTGAGCCATATGTTGAAATGCACAAGGATGTACTCCGAAGGTTAAATCCGAACAGAAATGAAAATTGGATAGTTATAGAGCACAATCAAAGTTTCATACAATGGTTGAAGGATCATATTTATTTGAAGCGCTCTTCAGATCCTTCTTCGGTAACAGAAATGTTGAGATGTTTGGCATATGGTCCAAGTTTGCATGTGTTTTCTCATAGCGCATATTCAATTAATGGATACACATTTTATACCAAAGAACAAGATGATAAGAGTACTATGCAAAATAGTGGTGTCACCGTGCTAGCTGAAGCAATGCATATATCAAGTATGAAGGACTTAAACCCCAAATATGCAAATTTGTCATATTTTGGAGTTATTGAGCACATTTGGGTATTTGATTACGAGAAGTTTCAGATTCCCATCTTTGGTTGCAAGTGGGTGAATAGTAGTGGCATACGAATGGATAAGTCTGGATTTTTGCAAGTTGATCTTACTAGGGTGGGGTACAAAGATGAACCTTTTATTCTAGCATCTCAAGCTAAACAAGTGTTCTATTTGAATGACCCGAAGAGTACAAAATGGTCTATAGTGCTTTTCTCTAACAAAGTGACTGATGATAGCGGTGTCGATCAATGTGATATTGATGTTGAGAATGAGTCATGCATTAGACGGAATGAGTTGAATAGAAATGATGAAGTTGAGGATCTTATACCGGATGAGTCATATATAAGAAACGATCATAATGAGGGAATTTGGATCAATTCATCCGTACGCATTGCTAAGAAACAAGTGATTAATATTCCAACAAAGAAAAGAAAGAGATGTTAGTGACTTAGGTAAATTATCCATGGTTTCTTTATTTTTTTTTTCAATTGTTTTGATTATAAGTTATATGTGATAATGCATGATTTCATTATATTTTTGTTTTCAATTGCTTTGATTATAAGTTATATCTGATAATGCATGATTTCTTTATTTTTTTGTTTTCAATTGCTTTGATTATAAGTTATATTTGATATTTGATGGTTTCCTTGGTTTATTACAGGTTAGACATGGCTGATGACCAACATGAGGAAGTTAGTAAAAAAGTATCCGCGGAAGAAGAAATTCGAAGAGGCATCACAGTAATGAGGAGGGTGGTCCAAGGAAGATCTCGAGGCATCATACTAGATGTCTGTTGGAACAACCAGGGACAGCTTATAGAACCTAATGGGCATACCTTAACTAGTTTTATCGGTGCACTAGTAAGGAATGAAATTCCCATTACATGTGATGATTGGAGAAACAAAGAGCTGAATGAGTCCAAAGAAAAAATTTGGAGTGAGATAAAGGTACAATCATTTGGCCCTTAATTATACGGTATCAATTATATTTTTTCAATTACCGATACTAACTATCAATCTGTATGTTTTTCTTAGTGATGTTTTAACATCGAAGAAGAAAGAAGAGGTTTTTGTATGAAATTGGCCGGAAAGCTTCTAAGAGGGTTTCAGACATTTTTATCATCCAAGTTCCTTAAGGATGCGGATGGTAATTTTGTGGATGCGGAGCTTCCTAAAAAATATGAAAGTTTGATATCGGCTGAAGAATGGGAAGCTTTCAAATCCAAAAGACAAGACCCGGTTTTTCAAAGAATAAGTGCTACAAATCGGGAAAGAGCATCAAGTCCCGCATATCCGTACCGAAAAGGACGTGTCGGATATGGACGCTTAGAACAATCCATGGTAAGTATTTATAAATTGCGATAACAAATTTGTTCATCATATATTAGTTTTATCTGATCAAATTGTATGACATAATGTGTAGCTGCAGAAGGAGGAAAGTTCAGAAACATCTCTTCCTGCACATGTTTTGTGGAAGGAAGCCCGTGTGGGCAAATCTGGAGTTCCTCAAGAAGAAGTTTTACACGTATACCAGAAATGTGTAAGTATAACATTTTTTCATTAATTGAATAACATTTTTATACACAAATATTTGACAAGTATACGGTATTCATCTGATTTTTCAGGAGGAGCTATCTCAGTCTTTATCTCCCGATGATACTAAGGGCATACTTAGTCGGGCATTAGATGTCCCTGAGTATTCTGGTCGGGTGAGGGGTAAGGGATTTGGAGTCACTCCGACCTCCCTGAGTATTAAAAAAGGAAAGGCTCCTAGTAATCGGGAGCTTCATGCAAGATTGGAAGCCATGCAAGCTGAGCTTGATGCATTGAGGAGAGAAAGAGAGGCTAGCGCCTCAACAGTATACAGAGATGCTTCGGACAAAAACAGTATCAACTGTACCTTTCAGCCGAACATTCCAGAGGTAATTACATATAATTGTCTTAAATTGAACTATTTGCTTAAATTATGTATTTGACATATATACACATTAACGATTTCTTGTTATTATTGGTTTTAGGGCATTTCCCATTGTCAGCTGTATTTGTCGTCACCATACTATCGGATGGTTGGCAAGGGAAAAGTGCATAACGTTAGCGGAGTATTACTCCACACTAGAGAGCTCCCTGCTGGATGTTTGAAGGTATCAGTTGATATTGCAGTTGAGCCGAATGCAGCATTACCATATCCTAGCGATGATTCGGATGCAACAACGGTGCACGAAGCAGTAGGTTCGTTTGTTGCATGGCCGACAAACCTCATATGCGTAGGATATGAGGTATGCTTAAAACTTATGTTAACTTTAATGTGTATATTCAAAGTTTAAAATTTATGCTTAAAATTTTACTTACATATTTTCCTTGGTTATGTTAAATAGACTCCCACAAAATCCAAATCAAAAGATAATGCGATTCCACGGCATACCGAGTCCACGGTTTCAAGAAAAGAGGTAATATACAATTATATGACATATATTCATGGAAGTTGTTACATTCTTAATTTGATCTAACTATTTATATGACATGTAGCTTCAAGAAAATGAGGTTAGCAATGCCTCCGCACAACAAAAAAAGGAGGTTAGCAACGCCTCCGCACGGGTAAAAAGTTCTGGTGCTAAGAAGACCGTAGCTAGGAAAAAACCTACCACCAAGTATAGGTCGTGCCTCAGGACATTTCTAGAGATGACCGATATACCGACCGGAGGTGTTCGGAATGTACATATGGAGGTAGGGATTTTCGGCTTTGATTACGACCAAATGATTGGTAATGAAGACTTCATGCAAGTTTTTGGTCATGAAGAAATCGGCGTCAACGTTGTCAATACATATATTAGGTAAATCCGGTCTACTTTGTTTTATTAATTAAACAACTTATGTTAATGATGTTTACTTTATGTTAATCCGGTTTACTTTATGTTTCAAAAGAGGTGTTAATGATGTTTTTATATTAGGTTTTTGTATGACAAATTGATGCGCCCCAATGATTTGGACGAGTCATTCGGATTCTTAGCACCCGCGACCGTCAACTTAGGTTTAATCTTAAATAGACCGGATACCGTGACGGAGTACGTTCTTCGGATCCTCATGGACAATAAAGATGCGGAGAAGTTGTTTTTTATACCGTTTAATACCGGGTTAGCATTTCATTCTAAATTCATCTATTATAATTATTTTCCAAGTTACCATCTAACATTTGCCTAATCATTACAGTGGACATTGGTTGTTGCTCGCAATCAATCCTATCCGAGAAATTGTGTATTATCTTGACAGCGCTTTTTGAAAAGCGCTGTCTAAGGGGGGGGGGGGGGCTTAGACAGCGCTTTTTGAAAAGCGCTGTCTAAGGTATACCTAAAAAAATTAAAATAGGAGGGTCTTAGAAAGCGCTTTTGGCCAAAGCGCTGTCTAAGGGGGGGCTTAGACAGCGCTTTTAAGATTTAAAAAAGCGCTGTCTAAACCTTTAGCAGCGGAGGTTTAGACAGCGCTTTAAAGCGCTGTCTAAGGCTAAAAGAAGCGCTGTCTAAGGTCTTGTTTGTTGTAGTGTTGTTTGATCATATGGTTGTTTATGTTCATTGAATTATTTTATATTATTGTTATTTTTTAATTGTCCTTGTGTTCATTGCTTTTTATGTATTGACGAATGCATGAATTGATATCAAATGAGTAGGGATTTCTGACCTTTAGTCTACCAATTCGATCTATGGCAATTATTCAATTTAGTAGTTAACTAGGAATATGTAATTATAAGTTGTGGCTTGTGAATTAACGAACTTAGAAAACCTAATTTAACTCTAAATTGGTGTAAGGAATTAGGGAATTATAGCGTAGATTAGTGACCTGTACACCAAGGAATTGGATGCAGTGGTCGTGTTAATTTTTCGTAATTCTTTAACATATTATAAATTTGAAGGGGATTCAAAAGAAGACCTAATCGTAGTAATTCATCAACAGGTGTGAGAAGGGGATTCAAAAGAATACCTAATTGTCTTTAGTAATTGAAATCAACTACGTTAATTTCTTGTTTTTATTCTCGAACCCAATAACTCTGAAAACTCCCTTTTTATTTACTTTAATTTGCACGTAGTTACCTTGTTGAAATTTATAATCCATGTGGAGACGAATTTTATTTATTACTTCTACCATGCTAGTACACTTTTTAGAAATTTTCATCAACAATCAACCAATGTTTTAAAAACCGGACCAGAGATCGAACCGGTGAAATTTGCGGTTTAAGGTTTAATTGGTTCAATCGGTTAAACATACAGTAGAACCGTTTATTAAAAAACTAATAATATGAAACTAAATTTCATAGATATGTCACATATAATTATACGTTCACAACTTAATAAAATAAATATTTCAAAAATCTATTACAAAGTCAATACAACAATATCGATAATACATATAATAACATAACATAGTTCTACACTTCAATTAAGAATAATTTGACCGAATTAAAGAATTATAATAAAACAAGTTAAACTAATTAAAACAAAAATTGAAATAATACAATATAATAACTAAAATAAAGTTCAAATAATTAAGAATACCTAAATTAAATAAGATAGAATACCAAAAATAAATAATACAATATACTTCATTAAACAAAAAAAACGAATTTGAGTGGAACTACGACAAACAAGTCTTAATTGACAACAACAGACAATATTGACTTGAACGACAATCAATATTAAGGTGGATATCATGACTATGTTTAAAAGAGATGACTTGATGATAATGAAGTATGGTTAAAAGAAAAACTATAATGGACTGACAAAATTTAAAAGTTTGTATGGTTGTAAAAAAACATGAAATTCTTATTTGTGCTTGGGGAATGTACGTTAAGTTTTGATATTGACATATTAAAAGTAAAAAAAAATGTTTAATTTGATGCATTTTTTTTGAACCACAAGATTTTACAAAACCGACTCCGATTCTTTGGTTCAAATGATTTTAGACCGTTCAATCTGATTTTTATGGTTTTACTCCGTTTTTGATCCACTTACGGTTTTGAGAGATTGATCAAACCAGATTCATCTCCGGTTCTCTGTCCAACCGGTTGAACCACCCGGTTCGGTTCGGTTTTTAAAACATTGCAATCAACAATCAACAATCAACAATCAACAATAAATTTTTTTAAAGATTAATCTCCCATGCATTTTTTGAGGTTTAATCTCATTCAAATCAAAACCCTACTGGGTTTCTAAGTTAGAATTTTTTTTTCTATTTAAGGAGACATTCTTCTTTGTGAAGACTCAGACCTTGCACTATTATGCTTGAAGTGTTTTATTGTTCTTAAGTCTTTTATTTGTTTTGTGTAATACTCTACTCCTGAGTCATAATTATTTGTTAGAATAATGGAGTATTTAAGTTGTATTATTGTTTCATCATTTGTAGAATAATGTAATTGCTTAACATTTGGAAGAGTGTTTGAGAGAAAGTCAGAGGGGTCTCATACTCAAGAAGAGCCTCGAGCTAAGTTCATAGATAGTGTTAGGAAATGAGTCATTATACCAATTTATACTTTTGACTATTAAGAGTAAATTTTCTTTCATTGGATAGATATCCTCCTAATATAGGTGATTTTGTATTAGACTAGGTTATCAATTACTGTGTTATTTATGTTATATTTTTATTCCTTCTATTACACTTACCAATTTTCATACATATTGTTCCAATATTGGATATGAAATCTTGTCATCTATGTAACAAAATTTCAAATTGTAAACACCATTATCATCTAAGTTATACTTAATCAACTTAATTGTTATGTCGTCAAAGATATTTAGCAATTTCACAAGGTCAAATTCAGTAGTACAAACACCATTCTTCTCTAGAACAAACTGAACGTGAGATGTATTAGAAAAGATAATGCCTTTTACTTACAGATCTTAATCTGGTCCATGATGAACTTGGCCCAGTTGACTTCTTTTTGAGTCAACATCAGCCACATGAAGTATAAATCCTGATCATCAGTCCTTGTCCAAATTTTAGCTTTTCGGTACAATATTTTCAAGGTCACCCAATGGAGCATGCACATTTCGCATTTCATTTGACTAATGTGAAAATTTGCATAATGCATATGATTTTTGAACAAAGACTTTGATTTAGACTCAACAAATTCAGCATACCTAGAAGCTGGAGCCTTCTATTGATCAACTTCCATGAAGTTGTATTTAAGACCAAAATACTTATGGAAATCATCATGTGAAAATGAAACCATTATACCATGGAATTGGCACTCAAGACCACTTGTGGTGAAGTTGGCATTGCAGTAAAAAAAGCTTTGACATAATTGGGATTAAAATACTTACTTAAGCTTAGAAATTTCAAAGAGACTATGGTTCTCAAACGAATTTATGATGTCCGTTTTTAAAGAAATGTATGTTTCCTTGTCTACAAAATATTCGACATCATGTGTCTTACTCATGACTACTTAGAATACTTTTTATGTTCACCTTCAAAGATGAGATAACTAACTTTGTCAACCAAAACAACTATGATTTGAGCTTGAGATGAAGATGAACAGAAGGTAGAATAAGAATTACCCAAAGGAAAAATCTTGATTTTTGGTCTGGAGGAATCTTTGAGAAGTCTAACCTTTGTTTTTTTCTGCTAGGGAGTTTAAGGAAAACTTTAGGAAGAACTGAGACACTTTCCTTTTTGCTTGTTAAATGAACCTTCCATTTTTTTATGATTGATGGATGAAGATGGAGGTTGAAGATTAATAATAATAATAATAATAATAATAATAATAATAATAATAATAATAATAATAATAATAATAATAAGAAGAAGAAGAAGAAATGGGTATGAGAGATAAATGAATGTATAAGAAATGAGTTTAGTTTAAAATGAAATGAGTTTAAGTTGGATGAATGATGACAGATTTTCAAAAATTGGAATGGATTGAGTGATTAAATTAAAATAATGATATGAAAGAGGAGAGATGATGGAAAGTTAATGAAGAAATATGAAAGGTGTCTTTTAAAAAAAATTGAAGTTAAAACGAGTTTATTTAAATCAGGAAAAATGTTGATTCAAAATAGAAATGGACTTTATGATTTTATTCGAGCCAAATTTTAATTTTATTCAAATCATAACACTTATTTTCCATAAAATCACATTTGATTCTAATTAGAGATGAGTTTTATTCGAATCAAGATTACATATGTGAAATGCTAAAAGCTTGCACAATTTTGATTTGAGTTAGGCTGAGTTTTGATTCAAATCAAACTATTAAATCCTTCCATGATTCAAATTAAGCTTCTTCATGATTCCAATCATGAGTCCAAAAATAGATTTTTTTGAAAGTTTGAAAATTTATAAACTTTTAAAATGATTTTTATTAACAAATGAATTATTAATGTTATGAAAATAATTTTAATGCACATGATAAAAAATTTAATGTGTAATGAAAATTTTGATGTCAATTGAATTACATGATACAAATGAACGTAAAATGATCAGATGGATAAAATTACCCAGATGAAACAAAATAAACAAATGAATAACATTATGCAGATGAAAATTAAATGAATAAATGAATATAATTCTCGGATGAATGAGATATGTCATGCACACATAGAAAACACATACTTCAAATAAATAACGCACTAAACATGAAAAAGAAAAAAAAATTAGGTAAAGCTACAAGAAAATAAAGGAGAGTGAAATTGCCATACCAGTTCTATGATCTAGGCCTTAAATTGTTTCACAAGTAGTATTTAGTAAAAAACAAAAGTCATACCAAAAGCCCAAATAAAAATATAATGATTGGATATATCTTCCATTGAACGTGTGAAAAGAACAATTTAGACACTACTTAACAGAATACCAAATGAAGTAGAATGACGCATATTTTAATTATGTTTGTTTGTCTTCTTATTCAACAATGATTAGCTACTTTGTTGCTTGAACTTATGTTTTGATATACTAGAATAACTTATTCAACTCTTGACATTGATTTGGCACACTCTAAACTTATTTATTTGAAAGTTTTCATTGAAAAAATAATAAACACGCCATCATCTTCGCGAAAGTTCCCCACGTTCCCATCCTTACCAAAGAACTCTTACCTCTCTGCTTGGTCGAGCGCACTAATAATCACACAATTGTCAATATGTTTCTTCTCTCGCTGAGAAGGAGGCGCTTCTCTAGAACCAAATCCTTCTTCATAGTTGAACCATTGATACCAAGTGACATACCCCATTTTTGTCTGGGCATTTTAAAACTTTCATACATTTGACTTTGCCTTACTTTGCATCATCTGCATAGCATAACATGTCTTTCACCATGTATAATGCCTAAAATGTCGACCATAATAAATGTTTAGATATACAGACAAATCGGTTGAATCATTTCTCAAATGTACGTAAAATTAGCGGACGAAAAGTTTCGAAATCGAGTTTGCAGACATCAGTGTTATTATTCTACGGTTCTCATAGTTTAACCTGACATGCTGACTTTATTTTTTTCTGCTACTTTTTCAGTCACTTTCTTGATCACCTTAAGCCTTTTCAACTGAGTATTTTTTACTTCAAAATTTAACAAAAACTTGTATGTTTCCGAGAAGTTTATTTCACGTTGATCATTCTAGTGCGTTCATTTTTATTTTTCGAGCACTTTTGCGCTCGATTTTTTATTCATATTCAGCCATTTTATTTTTATTCTTTTATCAATTTGTTCAGAAAAATTAAATAGAATTTTCAATATTCTCATTTTGATTTTATCATATTCATTTAAGAAGGTGTGAACTTTAGTTGTTTTAATTAATTTAATCCCATTTAAATTAATTAAAACTTTTAGAAGGGACAACATTGTCATTTTAAATTAATTTGTGTTTGTTTGATTCAATCCTAACCATTGATTCAAATTAATCTAAGGCTCACATTTGATATCCATACTCATTTTCATTATCCAATCAAAAAACTAGAATTTAAATAAAGAAAGAAAATCAGAAAATAAAATAATAATGCTCCCACCACTTAGAGCATGCCACGTGCCCCACTATAACCAACTTCTTTCCCTTATCTCTTTCTTCAACTTTTGCTGAAAAGGAAAAAGAAGTCATCCACTTGTAAGGGGACATTCGTCCAATTTTGAGAAATTTTGTTTTGAGCTAATCCAAGGGCAGCACATGGAGGGGCTTCATTTTTTCATCTTGGAATCACTCTCTCCCTAAAGGCATAAACCCTTCTTAATGTACAAAATAAAACTCTGCATAATACTCCTTCAATGTTCAACATCATCACCATGTAAATCACTAAACTTACACGACCATTTTTTCACTCTACATCTGCGTCACTCACTCTCGATCTGCTTCAACCATAACACGCAAAATATTGACTAAAGGGGAAGTCGCCCCCTTAAATATAAATATAAATGAAACAAGGAATAGTCTCGAGCCTTCGATTCCTCTCCTCAATTGTTTGTGTACGAGTTCCCTCACTCGACTAATCAAACAATTGTCATCTCTTAAAAAACTTCTAATCCAATCAAATCCAAATCATTTTCACAATTACTTAAACAAAAAAAGTAGTCTAGAGCCTTCTATTCCCTTCCTGAATACTTGGATACGAGTTCCTTTACTCACTCATTTGAGTATTTTTCGTTTATCTAAAACATGTTAACAATATCTAAACCCTTTCATTAAGGACGAAAAGGGAGATGGTCTCGAGCCTTCGATTCCTCTCCTTGATTACTTGGATATGAGTTCCCTTACTCGAGCATTCGAGTAATCGTCATCCATTAAAAAAATCCTAATAAAAACTTAATCAAACTCCTTTTCATACTAACTTGGACGAAAAAGGAGGTGGTCTAGAGCCTTTTATTCCCTTCCCAAAGTACTTGGACACGAGTTGCCTTACTCGGCCATTCGAGTATTCATCGTCCATTCAAAATACCTTAACACTATCTAAATACTTTCATGATTAAGGATGAAAAGGGAGATTTTCTAGAGCCTTCCATTCGTCTCCTCTATTATTTGGATACGAGTTCCCTTACTCGACTATCCGAGTAATCGTTATCCAACAAAACACTCAACCAATCAAAACTTCTTTGTCTCACCCCCATGCAATCAAAACCTTTTCGCAAATGGGCATTGTTTAGTCATTTCTAACACGTGCACAAATAGTGCTTAAGCCTCTCATGCGCAAGCATACAACTAAACGTTTAAACTGCTAGAACGCGATCAAACAGGACCCCTTCTACCGCAAAAAAGACAAACTCTAAGTCTCTCATCCGCGAGCAAATAAGCCAATGTTTAACCGTTAGAATAGGACCTAAACATTCATGACTACCAAAAACTATGTAGCTTTGAGTTCTTCATCGTACCTGGAGATACATATGAGATTGTCTCGTCAAACACTATAACAAAAAACACCAAAAATATCTTTTGTCTTGCCAAGAACTATGTAGTTTTGAGTTCCTATTTGTACCTGAGGATACGTAGGAGCAAGACTCACAATCTTGTCAAGCACCCTAATAAAAATCTTTTTGCGACACCTTTCTTTTCCCTTTTTCTTTTCTTTTTACACTTTTAATTATTCGAAGAAAACAATTAACTTTAGCCAATACTCAATCACAAGTTTAAACTAAAAGATTCCCGTTGAGTACAACGGATGTGAGGGGTGCTAATACCTTCCCCTTGCGTAATCGACTCCCGAACCCGAATATGTTTGCAACGACCATTTTATTTTTCTAAAGGTTATATCGATATTTTTCCTTTCCTTCTTTAGAATAAATAAAGTTCGATGACGACTCTGTTCGAATCATTTTTTTCGTGACTTCGTGGAGGATCGCGTTTTTCTAGATGCGACACCAAAAAACATATGTACCTTCATTTATACCTCTTCGAAGGATATAGGACTTAGCTAGATATGGTAAGAAGAAAAGGGCATGTGAAAGTGAACTCGAGACCAGTACTTGGAAAAACCACTCTTGCAAGAGCGAGTGAATCCAATTAGGGCTGAGGAATAACAAAATAAAAATGATCCTCATAAATAATAGGTTTCACCACCACGAAACGTTTAAGAAAATTATCCCAGTAATTTGCAAAAGAGTCGAACGAATGGACATTTGGATGAAGGGAGATCAATCTCCGATCTCTGGCGTCATCTCGAGAGGTGCGGGCCACATAAAAGAGATCCAAAAAGAGCTCAGGAGAAGTTTTCCAAGATTTATAATTGGCACAGAGTTGGAACACCCTCATGTAAGCCAAATCTCCATAATAAAGCTACGAGGGGACAACTCTTAGACGGTTCATCACAATCACCTCGAAATCAAAAAATGGAAAATGTACCCCTGACCTGGTAAATAAGAATTCATACAAACGAAGTGAGTGACTCTCAAAAGAGATTCATCTCCTCTCCGCCAGATCTATTGGAAGAGTTGACCAATCTGATGGATTACTGACCATAATATCAACATTGGTTATACCTGTATCCATGTTCAAAGTGGAAGGAGTCCATATCACTTTAGTGGCCACCCAAGGGTGTTTATTGGCATTATATGGCTCAACTAACCAAATTCCCTTGTAGGCCAGTTCATCAGCTTTAAAGTGATCACTGGGTCTGGTCCAAGATACAACATTAGACTTTCTCTGGTACTCCAAATGACTTGCGATTTCAGCACCACTAAGCTCACGACTATTCATCCCATGATATAGTCGGAAAAAGTCATCGGCACATTCCCTTCTTTCCTGGACAACTTCTATTTCTGCCTCGATATGATCCTCACCCCTATCGTCCTTCCTTGAAAATAGAACTTCTGAAGAATCACTAGAAGAAGCTCTTTTAGAAAAGGAGTCCCCATACACTTCTTCCATTTTAGAATCATCAATTGGATATATGATCTTCGATTTAAAATCGCCACTGGCAGAAGAAAGGGAATGTGATTCAGATTTCATTCCCCTTTTCGAAGAGGAAGAATTTCTACCTTCTTAATCACTCTCTATGTTAATAGGGTTATTATTAATTTTGACAAAGAGACGGTAAATACTTTAAGAAAAAAGCTTGAGTTGGAAGAAGGTACCTTGAAGTGTAAGGTCAAAGGCAGTAAGACGAAGGAGAAGGTTGAAGCTTTGAAGCTTTGAATGCATGATGGTGGTTACTCCAGGAAAAAACGCTCTTTGAGAAGAGGGAAATACTCAAAGAAAATAAGGGAAATTCAATATAATAGGTTGCAAAAATTCCCATAAATTTCTCGAACCTTATATAGGTGAAGGAAATCAGACAGGTCTGATTGAAAGTAAGAAGCAACTGCAATCCAACAGTCAGATTTCTCCATGGAAACACAATCAAACTCAAGTTCACGGTAAGCAGCATATGCCACTCTCTACCTCTTCAGATCTCACATCAAGAGAAAAGCGGTAAAACATTTCAATGATTGGATTACATTTCATGATCATGTTCCCCATCACTCTTTGGCAAAAACAAAGCAATACATGCCTGCCAACACATGGACAGCCATTCTTGAAGGCCGACCACCACTGCTAAAAGACTCCCCTGACATCCAAAGTGTTCGTCAAGTCTTTAGGGCAACTGTTTTGGCCCGGCCAAATGCCCAATAAAATAAGGGAGAGAATAGAACCATTCTTCCGCGTCTTCAGCTAAAGTGAACGGGAACATTCTTAATTTTTTTGCTTCATCAGTGTGACCATCAATTTTCAGGGTGGTGCTCATGGTCAGAAATCTTTGCATGTGTTTGTTGGCATTTTCATTAACCTTTCCGGCGAAAGGTTTTCTTTCCAATTGATTGACCGTGCTAGGATGCAGTTGAAAATTTGTCACATTCACCGGTTGGTTAACAATGGTCAGTCGACCACCCGGTGCATTTGCACCTCCATAGTCACCCAGGAGTCTTTCCGGAGGTGGAATTGGAGGAACTTCAGCCATTGGTTCCTTGACTTCTGGTTGATCTGAGGTACTTTCTTCTGTAGAATCCACTCTTTGTTCTTTGCGTCTTCGGTGAAGGGTTCTCTCGATCTCTGCGTCAAAAAGAAATTCAGCTGAGGGTTCTCCTCGCATACACAAATTAGTAAATTATAAATGACAGAAAAATAATTTTATTGCAGAGCAACAAAATTTTAATTGAAATAAAATTAAACTCTATTTTTGGCAGTCTCCGGCAACGGCGCCAAAAACTTGATCGGGAAAATAGCAAGTGTACTATTTTGCCTTTTATAGTAATAATGGGGAAATTCCCCGAATGTCGATCTCAAGGACTGCACGTTAATATTGAGTTAAATTATCATTCAATTAAACAAAAGGTATTAATTTGGTTTTGGAGTGTAAAAATATAATAATAAAAGGAGAGGTAAAGAAATATGAAATTAAGGGTTTATAAAGAAAAAGGAACAATGCCAGGGAAGGTGTATGATTTATCCCTGTAACAACTCTGAGTTACTCTTGCATCAACAAATATCAATTACTACCAGTTCTCAAGGGTATTTTCTCCCAAGTCCTTGGTGAGAAAACCTTTAATCAATCTACCCTCATTCCTATGTCCATAACCAATTAGGGTGAAGTTAAGCTGTATAATATCAAGAATGCTCAGGTTCATACAGGGTATCCCTAGTCCTAGGTGATATCTACTGTAGAGTAACCTTATGAAAACCTTATCAATGGATGTCCAACCTAATTGATAACCTTAAATCAATCTCAATTGGTCCGAAAGAGAAAGTAATAAACACATCAAAAGGTTACCGTAAACAAAATATTATAAATGCAAATGTAAACTCAAATTCATTACAATTCTAAATCAGGGACACCCCCCTAGCATTGGGGGGTTTAGCTACTCATATTGTTTAAAACAAATTCAAGATAAAAATTACCCATTACAAGTAATTAGATGACTTTGATCTTCAATCGCTCCCGCTCATGAATCTCTTCAGCTCTCCAAATGCCTTGATCTCTGTAATACTTGATTGCTTCACAACACTGTGGTTTGCCGTATTCCAAGATGATTTTTCCTTTGGCAGAAGACCTCTTTTTATAGTGAAAGTTCCCAGCAGCAGTTGGACAGGTCCAAAGATGTCTCCAAAAAGCCCGCAGAATGAAAAGGCCGAGAAAATTGGAAATTTTGGGCTTAGGCTGACACGGGTGGCCGTGTCAGCCTACTGTTTAAGCTGACACGCCCGTGGCAGGGGTGACACGGGTGGAGTTCTGCCTGACACGGGTGGTCGTGTCAGGCTACTGTTTTCTTCTTTTGCTTCCCTTGACCTGACACGGCCCGTGTCAGGTGACACGAGTGGTCGTGTCAGGCCTCCTGTACCGGGGGTTTCTGCTCTATTGCATGCTGGAATTTCACATTGTCGTGTTCTGAGTTCTCCGGTTCTTCTACCTGGATCTGTCGGACAAAAACACAGTTATTCCACGCATAAAATCAAGATAACAAAAGGTAAAACATAACAAAGATTAAAAACGCGTAAATAAAATAAGGGAAGTAAAACTAACTCGAAATGTACCATAAATGCTTGCACAGTGTGTCAAATGTCTCTGTTTTGCGTCAGATCAGTGATGAAAACTCAATATAAATGGTGACTGATCAACAGTCAAATTAGGAACTTCATTCCAAAATTTTACCATAATCATTGAAGTCAACGTTGCAAGAGCATCTGCCATCTGGTTTTCATCTCGAGGGATATGATGAAATTTAACCTTAGTAAAGAAAGTTGAAATCCTCCTCGCATAATCTCTATATGGTATCAAACCGGGTTGATTCGTCTCCCATTCGCCTTTGATCTGATTCACAACCAAAGCTGAATCTCCATAGACGTTCAAATACTTAATTCTGAGATCAATGGCCTCTTCAAGCCCCATAATGCAAGCTTCGTACTCATCCATATTATTTGTACACTTGAAAGTCAATCTAGCTATAAACGAAAAATGCGTGCCTTGAGGAGTAATAATCACTGCCCCAATGCCATTACCATATTGATTAACAGCTCCATCAAATACCATGCCCCAACGGGAACCAGGTTCTGGCCCTTCTTCAAGCAATGGTTCATCACAATCTTTCATCTTCAGGTACAAGATCTCTTCATCAGGAAAATCATACTACACTGACTGATAATCTTCAATCGGTTGGTGGGCCAAATGGTCAACCAAGACACTACCTTTAATTGCTTTTTAAGATCGGTATTCAATATCATACTCTAATAGCAACATCTGTCAACGAGAAATCCTCCTAGTTAAAGCAGGCTTCTCAAAAATATACTTGATTGGATCCATTTTGGATATCAACCAAGTGGTATGATTCAACATATACTGACGCAGACGCTTAGCAGCCCAAGCCAATGTGCAACAAGTCTTCTCAAGCATAGAATATCAAGTCTCACAGTCGATAAATTTCTTACTGAGGTAGTAAATAGCATATTCTTTCTTTCCAGTTTCGTCTTGCTGACCTAGAACACATCCCATACTCTCTTCATGCACAGTCAAATACATGATCAATGGTCTTCCTTCCACAGGTGGACAAAATTGGAGGCTCAAGCAGATATTCCTTGATACTGTCAAAAGCTTTCTGGAAATCTTCGGTCCAATCACAAGACTGATCTTTCCAAAAAAGCTTGAATATAGGCGCACATATGGCAGTCATATGCGATATGAATCTTGAGATATAATTCAAGAGGTCGAGAAAACCTCTAACTTGCTTCCTAGTTTTGGGCGCATGCATTTCTTGAATTGCTTTGACCTTGGCATGATCAACTTCAATACCCTTCTCACTAACAATAAAGCTCAACAACTTACCAGAACGAACACCAAAAGTACACTTATTGGGATTCAAGCGGAGTTTCTACTTCCTCAAACGCTGGAATAGCTTCAACAAATGCTCAACATGTTCTTCTTCATTACTGGATTTTGCAATCATATCATCAACATAGACTTCGATCTCTTTATGCATCATATCATGAAAAAGAGTAGTCATAGCTCTCTGGTATGTTGCACCAACATTCTTTAAACCGGAAGGCATCACTCTATAACAGAATATTCCCTTGGGTGTAATGAATGTGGTTTTCTCCATATCCTCGGGTGCCATCTTGATCTGATTATAACCAGAAAATTTGTCCATAAACGAAAAGACTTTGAATTTAGTTGTATTGTCTACCAACATATCAATGTGTGACAGAGGGAAATCATCTTTCGGACTAGCTTTGTTTAAATATCTATAATCGACGCACATACGGACTTTTCATCTTTCTTCAGAACAGACACAATGTTGGCCACCAATTGCGGATACTCAGCAATAACATGGAAACCGACATCAATCTGCTTTTGCACTTCTTCTTTAATTTTCACTGCCATATCAGGATGAGTTCTCCTCAGCTTTTGCTTGACTGGCGGACATCCTGGCTTCAACGACAATCTATGCTCCACAATCTCAGAATCTAAACCAGGCATGTCTTGATAGGACCAAGCAAACACATCTGAATACTCTCGAAGAAGATCAATCAACCCCTTCTTAACCTCTGGACACAACTAAGACCCAATCTTGACTTCCTTCACATCATCTTCGGAACCCAAGTTGACTAATTCAATCTGCTCTTCGAATGGCTGAGTGGCTTTTTCCTCATGCTCAAGTAGACGAGATAATTCATCAGACACCTCTTCGTCACTTTCTTCCTCAGCCTCAAACACAGGGAACTCAAAGTTTGGAGAAAGAGTAAGATCATTGTATTCAATGGCTTTAGAAACCAACCTGCATAATGATTTCATATTTTGATTTTAGAGAAGTGAATTGTGACCAAATATTATGCAGATGGACAATTATTATTTATTTATGTTTTATCTGATTACCATTTTCAGAAAAGCAAAAAGCAAAAACAAAACATCATAGATGTGGATGAGTAGAATTGCATTTTATTGATGATTAATTTGAAATATGCCCAACAATGTTCACTTTTTCCTTAGGCATAGGAGAAGGATTTTCTAAAATGATAAAAACAAATTACTTAGAGCGATGGACGATAATAGGAACATCAACAGTGATTCAATTATTGCAAGCCTTTCCATACGTCACGAAATTGGCGCAGTCTTCATCTTCATCACCCTCGATCACGGCAGCTGAGTGTTGTTCATTTCCATGGATGAACCCTCCGCTACGGAAACTAGGTTGCACATCTTCAGCTTTGACATAAGACAACCCTTGCTGAAATCCCAAACCAGCTCTACTCTTGTTCTCAGCGACATGGATGCCCCATTTTCTTTACTTCAGCAATGGATAGAGCTTGGAACGGAGTTCCAACCTCATCCTCAGCTTCTACTTATGAAAAAGACGACATGTGACTTACCAACATCACTTTCTCTCCACCAACAATGACAAGCTTGCCATTCTTCACAAATTTCAGCTTCTGGTGCAGAGTGGATGTCACAGCTCCAGCCTCATGTATCCACGGCCTTCCCAATAAGAAACTATAGGCTGGGTCGATATCCATTACTTGAAAAGTAATTTGGAAACCACTCGGACCTATCTTTATTGGAAGGTCCACTTCTCCAATAACGGTCTTGCGAGAACCATCAAAAGCTTTGACAATCACACCACTGTACCTCATAGGGGCACCTTGATACGTTAACCTTGACAGAGTTGAATTAGGGAGTACATTCAACGAAGAACCGGTGTCAACCAGCACATTTGACAATGTATCTTCCTTGCAATTCATCGATATATGTAGTGCCAGATTGTGATTTATGCCTTCCTCAGGAAGCTCTTCATCACAAAAACTCAGGTTGTTGCAGGAAGTGATGTTAGCCACAATATGGTAGAATTGAACCACAGTTACATCATGTTCTACATAGGCTTGCTCCAACACTCTTTGTAGTGCTTCTCTGTGTGCTTCAGAATTCATAAGCAGAGATAACACTGAAATCTTTGAAGGAGTTTGGAGTAGCCGCTCCACCATATTGAATTCACTTTTCTTGATTAATCGTAGTACCTCATCATCATCATTAGACTTTAAATTGTTGGGTTCACCAGACTGACACTTTGGAGCACTAACCAGATTCACTAACCAGATTGTGATTTATGCCTTCCTCAGGAAGCTTTTCATCACAAAAACTCAGGTTGTTGCAGGAAGTGATGTTAGCCACAATATGGTAGAATTGATCCACAGTTACATCATGTTCTACATAGGCTTGCTCCAACACTCTTTGTAGTGCTTCTCTGTGTGCTTCAGAATTCATAAACAGAGATAACACTGAAATCTTTGAAGGAGTTTGGAGTAGCTGCTCCACCATATTGAATTCACTTTTCTTGATTAATCGTAGTACCTCATCATCATCATTAGACTTTAAATTGTTGGGTTCACCAGACTGACACTTTGGATCACTAACCAGATTCACTGCGGGTATATCAACATTCTTACCAACAGACATGTCTTCTATCACCTCTTTTGGAAAGACATGTCCAAAAACACGACCGCTACGGGTCACCTTCGTAATATCGGCAATGTTCATAACATAATTGGTCGTAGGCAACGAAACCTCTTGACCATTCTCCAACATGGTAGCATTATACTGATACAAGACATATCTATCGGATGCGTACGGGACGGGGCCCGTTAACCGTATTACTAACGGTAATACTGATCTATTGATGTTGTTACTGCTGCTGCTGTCAAACTGAATCACTACCCGTTCAGGGGTCTTAAACACTGGTACTATAACATTGACATCATCTATATCCCTCGACTGTTGAATCTGGATTACATTCTTATCCATCAACTTCTGGATATCTCTCTTGACGATTGAACACCCACGGGGGTTTACACTGCAAATTGCACAATCGTCATATTCATGCTCACACTCACTGATGGTACACAAAGTCTTATGCATCTCCACCAAGGATCAACGAATACGTCGCACATCGAACACTTGGAAACTTCCTGGACAACCATCTGCCATATTGACAGAGGAATTACCATGAGCAGGCAACGGGTTAGCTTTCACATTTGGCACACGGTCCTCTAAGGACACCATCCCACTCTTCACTAGATTTTGAACCTCATACTTCAACGGGTAGCAGTTTTCAATATCATGGTCAGGAGCTCCTTGATGAAAGGCATAATGAAGTTCTGGCTTATACCACCATAGAAGTGGTTCTGGAATTTGTGGAGGATTTCTTGGTTGGAGAAGGTTCTTGAGAACCAAAGATGGATAAAATTCTGCGTATGACGTAGAAATAGGGTCAAAAGAGACCTTCTTCCTCTCGAAACTTTGTTGTTGTCGATTATTGTTGGTGTTGTTGTTGTTGTAGTTGTTTGCTCTTTGTTGTGGCTGTTGTTGACATTGTTGTTGAACTGGCATTGATTAATTATTGGAAAATACTGGAATAACTGATGAAACTTGATGATGATGCTGACGTGTTTGCCGATTTCTTTTGACATGAGGCCTCCTCTGCCTCCCCATAAATACTGCATTAGTTTCACCTTCCTTCTTCCTCGAAAAACTACTCCCATACTTATTGCTTGATGATACCTCTTCCTTAGACAAACGTCCCTCACGTACACCTTCCTCTAATCTCATCCCCATGTTTACCATTTCGGTAAAATCACTAAGGGCACTAGCAATCATGCGTTCGTAATAGAATGAACTCAGGGTCTTAAGGAAAATCTTGGTCATCTCTTTCTCTTCCAACAGAGGATTGATCTGAGCAGCAAGCTCTCTCCATCTCTGGGCACACTCTTTGAATGTCTCTTTGTCCTTCTGAGACATCGACATCAGCTGGTCTCTATCAGGCGCCATGTCCACATTGTACTTATACTGCTTCGCAAAAGCTTCACCCAAATCGTTGAACGTGCGAACACTTGCACTATCTAACCCCATATACCACCTCAAAGAGGCACCAGCCAGACTGTCTTGGAAATAGTTAATTAGTAACTGATCATTATCAGTTTGTGTTGACATTTTCCTGGCATACATGACGATATGGCTAAGTGGACAGGTATTTCCCTTATACTTTTTAAAGTCAAGGACTTTGAACTTCATCGGGATTTTGACATTCGGTACTAAGCAAAGTTTAGCAGCACTCTTACCAAACAGGTCATTTCCTCTCAATGCCTTCAATTCCTTTCGCAACTCAAGGAGTTGATCCTTCATCTCATCCATCTTCTTATAAACATCAGGGCCCTCGGACAACTCGGAATGGTAGATAGTTTCCTCAACACGAGGCACGGTGTGAACAATTGGAGGCGGAACATACATGATCGGGCTAGATGTCGGCGTGGAAGCAAATGTAGGCGCAAACCCTTTAGGCACAAAGTTCGGTGGCATTCCCACGAGAATCCGGCAGGCATAGCTGGAGCAAACTGAGGGGCAGGCACAATTGAGGTAGCAACCTCTGAAATGACAGTCCTCTGAGGAGAAGGAGTTGCAGGCATTGGAGAAGACTGATTATGAGCAGCTATAACAGACTCCATCATGGCAGTCAAACGAGCGATCTCATCTTTCAGCTCTCGGTTCTCTTGTTCCAAATGTTCCATGATTCTCGATTGATTGGCACGAGTGTTGTATCGGTGAGTTAGCTTGGCTGGAGCACAGAAGAATAACCGATAATACATTTGGCGGAAGAAAACCTGTTATGCAAATGATGCATGAAATGCAATGCTTTTGTTTGTTTTTATTTTCAAGGAACATACTATTTTATTTGCAAATATATAATAACAACAACAACAAATTTGATTGACCATAAAAGTCTCTTTTATTCATATAATTTGGAAGGATTACACTGAGTACAAACTAATCATCCTAAGGATCCCCTAACAACAGTTTCAGATGATCGGGTTGCAGACGCGTACTTCCTTTGGATGCGTCGAATCTCAGACTCAAAAGAAGTCTCCATCTGAGTCTTCTCGAGGACAAGCTGATCAACAATCTTCTTCCAAGCACCAGAAGGTTGAGGCATACTAGAGGAAGATGGACCCTCTGGCTCTCTCTGTCTCTTCACTGCTCGGTCTTCAAGAAGTTTAATAAGTGCATCCTTGTCCTTAGACTCAAGCTGCAAATCCTCATGCTTTCGGCTCAAAGCATGGAACCATTCTTCCCACATATCCTTCTCTTGCTTCATCTTGGCGAGTGCGCCTTCCAACTCCTCTACATCTTGGTTAGGGAGAGTTAATGGCTCAACCACAACCATAGACATAGGTCTCTCACAAGCATACGACATCTTCAATTCCAAAGCTCTTTTCTTCACCCAAGTAGTGTAAGTTTCCAAAGCTACACAGTTGCCCGAACCAAACTCGGATCTTCCTTTCCTAGGCACATTATGCCAAACATGAACTATCTTCTTCTTCCAATGTTGGGGATATTTACCCTCTTGATAGAAAAGGCCTTCTAACTGAGTGTTATTAGGTTTGTCTCTCAAGGGGAACCCAAGTTGACGACGAGCCAAATCAGGGTTATAGTTGATTCCTCCTTGTGTACCAATGAGAGGCACATTATATAATTCACCACAAATATCAATACTATCCAAGCTACTCAATGCAGAATCATACCAAACTATATCATCATTAGTGAGAGACATGAGTCTCTGAGACCACCGTAAACATTGTTTGTTTTCCATAAAAGCAGGCGTCTGAGGCAAGTGCAAAATAAACCACTTGTACAGAAGAGGACCACATCACACAATAGTTCCACCACCTTTATAATTCCTTAGATGTAAAGAGAAGTACATATCACCTAACAAAGTAGGCACAGGATTCCCAATCAAGAAGATTCTAATGGCGTTAACATCAACAAAACCATCAATGTTAGGGAACAAAGCTAAACCATAGACGAGCAACATAAAGATGGCTACAAAAGTGTCCACACTACCGGCTTGAGCAAAAGCAGTAGCTTTCCCAATAAGGAACTCAGAAGTCAACCCAAACATTCCTCCTTTCTTCACCCAATGAGCCTCAATCTCAAACTTCTTCATATGAAGAGCTTCAGCTATGATATGAGATCTGGGAATCTTCTCCAATCCACTAAAAGGCACTTTGTCATAAACAGGTATTCCCAAGAGATGTGCATACTCCTCTAACATAGGCATAAGCTGATAATCGGGAAAACTGAAGTAACTGTAGAGAGGATCATAAAACTAAACCAACACACTCAAGAGTCCTTCAACCATATCAGCAGACAATGCATATAGGAGCTTCACATGACATTGCTTGAAGTCCAAGGGATCTAATACAAAAGATGATATCTTCCTTAGCTCCTTCAAATCGGGACATCTGAAACTATACTTCTTAGGGTTCCTTCGTCCACAATCCATGGTCTGAAAATATTTGCAAATAAAAGCTCATTTCCTTGAAGCTATTTTTGTATGATGAATGTTATGATGTGCATGAATGCATGAATGCAACAATCACAAATAAGGGATCACACACAAGGAAAACAAACAAAGGTCAAGGAATGAATCAAGTCATTGTCAAGATCAATCACCCATTTTGGTGGATTATGGTTTTCACCTTATCGACACCCAAGTTCCATTGTTATTGACAAGACTTGATTGGATCAACCAAGAATCAAGGGTTTGTTGTGAGTCACGAGCATGGAGTCAAATTAAGAACCATCCTAGAGGAGTGTACTAAGGATAAAACATGTAGATGATGTTCTAAAAAGTTCCCAGAGTCTTAATTCCATCTATCAGATATTACAGGTTAGGATGACTGACTCATCAACCCATAATATTCTCAAGAGAAACTCGTCTGAGTGTAGTATCGCGTAACAATTGTTATTAAGACTACACTTGAACAGTCTCCGCACTACGTCCTAAATAGGCCAAGTTGGGTTAAACGTTCTACGGTCCTCATCTTCTCGGACCCCAAATCAGAGAAAGTAATGTCTAACCACAAATAACTTGTGTGACATCAATAGCTCAAAAAGGGTCTCCACTGAATAGATGGTTCTCAAGCCAACTTGTTAAGGACTACTCCACACAAGCCGAACATGACTATACCATCCTCTTATCTTAATTACACTCAAGTTCGGGTTAGAACTTATCTCACCACTCAGAGATCACCAAGCACAACAAGCAGATTATATCACACAAAACTAATATACAAACATATAAATACATAAATATATACACATAAAAAAAAGTAGGCTAAACCCACTGAGGACTACTCCCCAGCAGAGTCGCCACTTAATTTCTATAGCGGTAAATTCCTGACCATTAAGCTATGGATAAACTTAACGTCAATAAAACCAGAGTCGCCACCGCGCTTTTATTGTGTCCAAAGGAAAAGGGAAAAGTACGAATAAAACCCAAAGATAAGAAGTTTTCAAATCAAAACTAATAAAACACCAGAGATTACATGTAAGGGGGTTGGTTACACAAAGGAAATGTGTTAGCACCCAAAGTGTCCTAGGTAATCCTAGGGAGCCCTTTTTATGTGTGTATGTGTTTTGGTATAAAATATGTTTGCAATAAATAGAGTGTGGAGATGAGAAGAGAATTCATTAATTATATTTTTGTGTTTGACAAGACCTTCGGACTTGTGCCTACGTACCAACATAAGAATGAGGGATCAAAACCTCATAGTTCGTGGTATCAATTTCAAATGAGTGAATTATTTTTAACAAAAATTTAAGTTTAAAAGAGGCACAAAAGGCCTAAAAGAGTTTGAATGAGTGTTAGTTCTTTTTGTCTTTTGAAATTCTAAGTCTAATATGGTTAGATTCATTTACAAGTTTGATTAAGAAAAAGAGTTCAAAAATGCAATAGCATAAGGCCAAAGTTTCTAGTTTGCAATAGAGTCTAAGTTTGAAAATCACAAGCAAAGAAGGTTCTTAAAAAGGGGGGAGAGATTTGAAATTTAAGAAGTGAGAGGAGATGAAGAGACTAATCCTAGGAAAAATTTAAAAGTTAAGAGTTGAAAAGATCTGACCAATGGGATGCAATCCAATAGACAAGAGTGTCATATAGAAATCCATTTTTCCTTTGGACTTTAAATCAAGCAATATCAATAAGCAAGTAGCACAATGAAGAGCAAGGCATCAAATAAAGATAGCCACATCCAAGCTAATAACTTCATAGTCTTCTTCATAATCTTCCCCTTGTATCAGATGACATACTCCTTGAATGGCTCAAAATAAGGCATTAGATCCAGGTTCAAAATAACATTTGCATCAATACCATGTAGCAGATGAACTCATATAGATATCAATAGTTGCATCAGATGAAAATTCAACTCACAAGAACTTGGTTTCAGAGATGTTGGCATTGACCAAGTCCTTTTGCATAGGGAATGTTGCCTAATTTTAAGTCCAAAGCTCAAATCAAATCCAACAGTCCACACAAACATTTTTAGGGGTTTTTTGTTTTTTATTAAGTATTTTAAGGTCCTAAGATCACAAGCACAAACAAAATATACAAATAAATATATATACAATCACAATATATGGCTCAAGTGAGCAAAAGGGAAAATGACATTAAAATAAACAAGTTAAATGATATGTATAATGGAAAATTATAAATGACTTGAATTTAAAGTGCATAAAGTAAATGACTTGAAATTAAAAGTTAGTCAAATGTTAGTTGATTAGATGTTAGTGGAGTTTTGCTTTTCAATTGTTTAAGTCATTCTTTGGAGAACACTCAACCCTTTATTCACAAGCATGGACCCTTGAAAGAAGACATCTTCCAAAGGAAGGAAAAAAGGCCAAGTTTCCACACAATACCATGAAAGGGGGGAGACTTACAATCTCACTTACTAGAATGATATGCTTTTGGGTCAAAATTTAGCGATATGTTAAGCAATCGTAATTGGACTTATGTAGAAGTCAAAACTATCTGAGGCCGGGCAATAGAAATTTTTGTGTTAATGCATGTTAGAGATATGGTATAATGAACCATACTCCTAAAACATATCACACACAAAAAGAAAATGATCAAAGGATGGACCTAATCCCATCCATACTTGTATTGGTTCACCTAACATAAAGTTATTGATGAACCAATTAGCCTTAGAATATTGAGATGTCATTGGTCAATGAGAGGGATGGGATAGAAAGGGATTGAAGATGAAGATGGAGGGGAAATGAGACAAACACAAATTAGTCATGGGAAGAATTTTATCAAATTAAAATCATTCATTCATTTTGGGAGATGAAATGTACATTTCATCAATTCCCTAAATCCAATGATTTTAATCCAACAAAAGTCAAATCAACCTTGACCAAGGCCCAAACACATAGTTAAACTTCACAAGTCAATAAAAATGGCTTAACATAATTTCTACACAATTAAACAATTAGAAATCAAATTAAAATGCATTAAATTAAATTATGTTTGATCAAAAACCTAAAACCTCTTAAAAACACCAAATAAATGGCCAAGAGATTTATCATAGGTCAAACAAGGTCAAAGGACCTTGGAGAAAAAATTTCATCATTTTTGAAAAGTCAGAAGTATTTTTAAACAATTACAAATATGCACAAAAACAATTAAATCATGAAAAATATCAATATTGATCCAAAAAATAATTTTAATTCAGAAAATGAAAGAGCAAAATATTTAAATTTTTTTGGTGAAAGTCCCATATATTTTGGATCAATAATGAAATTAATAATGAATTAATGAAAATAAAACAATCAAAAGAAATTTCAGAAAATCAAAAAAATGTGGATCATCTGTTCTCCCTCATTAATGAGGTGGCATATCAGATGGATCAGAGTGTACGTTCCACATATGCCTAAGTCAAATGAGATGCACACGTGGTAATAAGAAGCAACGCCCAAGATTAAAACATTTTAAAAGGATCATATGATTGAGATGCTTCCAACACATCGCTGGAGCCAGAGCTCCGGTCTTCTTCTCCGGTGGACCTCACCGTACTGGATCACCTTCAACCATCACCGAAATGAAAAAGCAAGACATGAGTTCAAAGAAGAAATGCTCAGGAGCTCGAATCTGGCCTCAATTTTGTCTAATCCCAAGTATATGAAAAGATACAGGGAATTGAATTTTGAGGATCATGATCTGAGTTGCTTCGATTTAACCTCAAAGCAACTCAATCTTGTTGCCTATATTGGTAAGACTTCAGCAAACCAAAAATCAACAAGAATAGTGGAGAATTAAGAGAGAATCGAAGAGAAGAAGTTCCACTTGATCTTGTTCTGGATTTGATTGCTTTCTCCTCCTCTTGCTTGCAGAAACCAAATGAGATGAAAAGGGAAGTGAATTTCTAGAGTTTGAACTTCCAAACAGAAGATGAAGTTCAAGCTCGATTTGAAGAGAAACCCTCAGAATTGCTATGGCAGTGAGGGTTTGAAATGGTCTAGCAAAGCTCGGGCTAGGTGTTGATGATGAATCTGAAGCCTTAAGCTTGTTTAAATAGGCAATGCACTTGATATTTACACCACTTGAAAATTGGACAAAATTAGAAACCTCCTTGCATGGGTGCATGGTCAATGATTTGGGCCTTGAGGATGACGCAATCCACTCCTAATTCGTGTACGAAGTATACTTAAATCATCATGTGGAAGCATGCAAAAGGAAATGATCATGTGAAGTCCAATCTTGCCAAAACACTTCCCATAATGAAGCCATGCGCAAGCCCCTCAATTTTTATCCAAATGAGATAATATTGGATGTTTTGGAAAGGTTAGATCAAGGGGAAAAACTTTCATGTTGAACACTTTTTCATTTTAAGCCTGGATCATGATGAATTTTGAAGTGGAAGTTTGGGAAATCAAACATATTTGAAAATTTTCTAAGTCCCAAGTCAAATGTTCACTTCTTCCACCTAGAATAACGTTTTCTAGGGACTTCAAATGAAAACAGTTCCTTCATCAAAGTTGTAGATATTTCAAACCTATTCAATTTGGTCATAAATTTGATCTTATTTGGATTTGGCATGAGGGGGTTATGCATTTTAGAAGTTGAGGAAAATCACTTGTTCAATGGTATTGGCCCAAAATGACCTATAATGTTTTTACTTGGCACATGCATTTGCTAGTTGAATTTGAACTTCCTCCAAACATAAAAGTTGAAGTAGACATCTTGAATTAGATAATTCAATTTTAATTGCTTTCATATCATAAAAAATGAGCAAGTTATGGTCTTGGAAAGTTGACCTCCAAACTAGGGTTTAGACAAAATGACCTATAATCTTTCACCATAAATAATGACTTTCCAAGCAAAACTAGCTCTAGAAATAAACATGAAATTTGTTTGGAATGTCATTTATAGTAACGTTTATTTTGTAATCATTTTCATATGACAAAAATTGTAGGAGATAGGGTCTAGGGAACCCCAGTTTTGATCAGTTGACTTTCTCTGGTCAACCACCATGAACCAACTTGCTAGCTTGATATTCCCTTGAATTTTAGGACTCATGGAGGATCATATATGCATAAGATGATGTAATGTGAAGTATCCTTTGAAATATTTGATCAATTTATTAAGAAAATTGTTGAAGAAGTCACACAAGATACCCGATGAATTAGGGTTTCCGAGGCAAACCAACTCCAAACTCTTGATGATTTCTTGATCAAATAAAATGTGAAGATCATGAGGACCCATATATGATATCTATAGAAAATGTAAACAAATTCTTTATTGAGCTCCTTGCATTGAGGGTCTCAAACCCTAGATATGAGCTTGATAGCGCATAGGTGGGCATGTACACTACCTACAAAAGCAACAAACTATACATTGACATATTTTTGGTATTTTGGTTATTAAATAAAGGAAAACAAAGTATGATACAATATAAAGTGCTTGGTGATCTCTCCCAATGCAAATCCAATGAATGAGGGGTAAGGAGGATGCCAAGGTGTGATCCCAATGCTAATGCATATGATGAGATAGCATGAGGGATCTTAGGGTCAAAATTGAGGTCTTACACCAATCTGTAGACATTATTGATGTTGCTACTATCAAACTGAATAAATACCCGCTCAGGGGCTCGAATACAGGCACGATTACATTCACATCATCTATATCTCTCGACTGTTGAATCTGGATTACATTCTCATCCATCAACTTCTGGATATCTCTCTTGACAATGATACACCAACGGGGGTTCACGCTGCAGATCATACAACCATCATGGTCATGTTCACAATCACTGATTGAACATAGGGTTTTACGCATTTCCACGAAAGACCTACGAATACGTCGTACATCGAATACTCGGAAATTCCCTGGACAATTGTCCACCATGTTGACAGTAGCATTACCATGATCAGGCAATTGATTAGCTTTTATGTTAGGTGCTCTGTCCTTAAAGGACACCATCCCACTCTTCATAAGCTTTTGCACTTCATATTTCAACGGATAGCATTTCTCTATGTCGTGACCAGGGGCTCCCTGGTGAAATGCACATCGAAGTTCAGGTTTGAACCACCATGGAAGTGGCTCAGAAATCTGTGGAGGATTTATGGGTTGAATGAGGTTCTTGAGAACCAAGGATGGGTACAATTATGCATACGACATAGGAATAAGGTTAAAAGAGACCTTCTTCCTATCAAAGCTTTGCTGGTTATTATTGTTGTTGTTGTTGTAGTTGGTCCTTTGTTGTGGTTGTTGTTGACGTTGTTGTTGCTGAATCGGAACTAATTAATTGTTGGAATTGTTGGAAAATGCAGGAAAACACCAATTGATCACCAATCTTATGGTGTCTTGTTCCAACATTTCACATCAAGAGTCTGGTTCATATCTGAAAACACCTAGTGTGCAACATGAATTATGTCTCTAATGAAAGAATCTTTGCAAACCTACATATCTTTGATGCAAAGAATTACGACAAATAGTGCAAGAAAATGAAGGTTTGGTGTGGCTACCAAGATGTTATTGAAGTAATCAAGAATGATGTTACTCATCTTGTTCAGAATGCAATAGAGGCACAACAAGCAACACATAAGGAAGAGTAGAAGAAAGACTGAAAACGCTGTTCTTGATCCACCAATGTGTTGATGGCAACAACTTTGAGAAAGTTGTTGGTTGCGAATCGTCAAAGAAAGAGTGGGAAATCTTATAGAAGGCATATGCAAGGGCTGACAAAGAAAAGGTGGTGAGGTTACAAACTTACAAAGGTCATCTTGACTTGATTCAAATGGAGGAAAAGGAGACAATCAATGATTTCACAACAAGAATCACTCAGTTGGTGAATCAATTTAAGGCATGCAGAGAGACTATTATGGAGAAGTATGTTATTGCTAAAATCTTGCATTCTTTAACACCCAAATTTGACAATATAGTTGTGGAGATTGAGGAGTCGAAGGATCTTGTGACAATGAGCAAAGAGAAGCTGTAAAGTTCTCTTGAGGCTTATGAGCAAAGGATGGAAGAGATGAATAACGATAAGGAAAATATGGAGATCGCTTTGCAAGCCCGTTTCAATGAGAAAGACAATAGATTGAAAGGAAAATGGCCAATGAATAGCAAAGGGAATTTTCAGAATTTTGGTGGAAGAGGGTCCTAAAATTCAAAGAATTCGACTTATCAAAGGGGTGAAAGAAGTTACAACAAACATGGTGGTCAAGGCAACTTTAGAGGTGAAAGGAAGAGGTTTGACAAAACCAATGAGCAATGTTATAAGTTTCAATGCTTCGGTCATTTTGCAAAATAATGAAATGCAAACTAGAAGGAATCTCAAGGGGATGAATCCAAGGTTTCAATATAAGAGTTTGATAAAGAGAATACACTTTTGTTCATAATCACATAAGGGAATTGTAGCAGCAAATGGCTGCGGGGCTGCAGTTGCAGCAACTCAAAGAATGTTGAAAAATTGAGTTGTGGCCGGTTGAATGATACGATTAACTGGGTGTGTAACACCCCGAGTTCAATTATTTGATTTAATCAAATTATTTCAGATTTTATTCGAATTGTTTGGCATGTTGAACTTTTTATGATGTAGTTGTGGGGTAAGTGTCATTGAAGTATGAGTATATGGTGAGTATGAGTTGGGCAATAATGTTTAGAATTATTGAGAATTTAATGGATTTTTAGAAAAATATTTATTTTTGAATTAATTAAAATAATGAGGAAATTATATGTGTAGAGGAAGTGGGGGCAAGATTGAGAATAAGGAAAATATGGAGGATAAAATGGGGATGCAATGGTAAGTTGGAGGGTACAAAGGGAAGAGTCTATTTTGGAATAAAATAAGTCTTGGAACAAAATAGAGAATTGAGAACCTAGAGAGTCAGAACATATTTTGGAGAGTTCGACCAAAAGAGGCAAAGAGGGAGAGCAAAGGCTTAAGGTTGAAGAACTCTAGGAAACCAAAAGGGCTTTTGCAGGAAATTAGGTAAGAGGGAGATGTGCTTCTTTAATGGGTGTTGGAACATGTGGGGTAGATGGAGGAATCCTTAACCTCTTTTGGATTGGGTATTGTAGATCTCAATTCTGATGTTATGTTATCACTTTTGGTTGTATGATGAATTAGGGTGAAATTTGTGTATTGTATGTATGTATATGTTGCTTTGATGTTGTTGATCATGATATGCCATTGATTGATGTTTTAAGGTTTTTAACCTTGATTGTGTTATTAGTGATTTAAAGATGATGAGTATGAGGATGTGTTGTAACATGATGTTAACCCTTGAAAACTATGAGTAGATGATGAATTAAGAAGCTATAATCATAAAAAAAAATGAGTTTTATTTGATGGATCTTCGTTGTATGAGTTTTTGGTACATTTGGGAGTGTTTAGATGGTCAAAAAGCTAATTTTTGGAAAATTTCGCAGTATGTGTCAACCTATGAAGGTCATGTTTGACCTATGAAGGTCATGTGTCGATCTATGAATGTCATATGTCGACCTATAAAGGTCATGCGTCGACACATGCAAGTGCCACATGTGTCAGAATATACAGGCTTTAAAAATACAACACATGTATAAACCTGTAATTCTTATGTGTCGAAACATAGGCAAAAAACTTCTTCTATGTGTTGACCTATGGATCGTATGTGTCCACACTTAGACTACATTTTTGCTTAAAAACTTAATTTTTTAGCACATAACATTTTTTAATGTATTTCAAAAGGCTTATGGGCTTCATAAGACTAAGTTACACTCATAATAGTCAATTGTCAACCGCAGAGAGGCTTATGATGACCTGTTTGGTTAGTTAGTGGATTATTAAATTGAATGAAATTATGTGTTATTTTTTTGAGTAAAGTGATATGAATGAATGCCATGTAACAATGTGTGATGAATTGCGATTGTTTGTTGATGTTAATGACATTATAACATGAATTAATGATTTCATGAAGAGTGATATGATACATGAATGATAAGATGTGTGGGGGGATCCTTTGTGGTAAACCTTGTGGTGTTAATGCATGTTATTTGAGAGTTATGCATCATGGTGTACGGACTTCGGTCCAGTTTTGGTGAGCCTCGATCCTATGGTGATGGATAGGGTGTGAGTAGTTAATTCCTATTATAGGGGATTAGTGAAGCGTTACCTATATTGATGGTAGCGATTTCTGTATGCTCCAGTTCCAAGAGGGAATCGATCCTATGGTGGGGATCATGGAGTGAGATGAACCTGAGTGTTCATATTTGGTACCACATGCATGTTGAGTCAGTGTTGAGTGCATTGTATAAGTGTTGCATTGTGTTGATTGTTGATGATGTGTTACTAGATGAGAATACTTAGCGTGTTGGCGTTGATTGAGCATTGTGTATGTTGATGTTATCAAAATAATTTACTTCTACTTGTTTTTCACCGTTGATTTATTGAAGTATATTCTCACTCTTATGTTTGATGTTTCCTTTACATGGGCATCATGCAGATACTGAGGAGTAGTTTTACTGCAGTAAGTGGAAGGTAGGTCTTGGAGTGGCTTCATGTAGTTGTCGTTTCCTTTAGTAGGGTCTTGCGTTGGTCAATGTAACATTAGACTGGGAACATTTTGTTTTAATTTCTTTCATCTCAGTGAACTTGTCATTATGTTTTGGTGAGTTTTAAATGATGATGATTTGAACATCATGATATTTGTTATTTGCATTATAAATTTTGAAGTTATGAGATTTAATGCCTTGAATTGCAATTATAAATTATTTGATTGATTCTGTTGCAATGATGCCCTAAGTGAAGGTGAGAAGATGATGACAAGTGTTATGTGATAAGTTTTATAACCCGTGTTACAAAGAAGGAATGATTTTTTATGTGTGTGACACCCTTGTAGTCGTATTTTCAATTAAATTATGCGTTAAAATTACGTGCAGGGTTTAGGGTGTTACAGGGTTCATGAAGAGGAAGACGCCATCATGAGTTTGAAAGGAGTTCAATGTAGTGAGGAGTGGTGTTTTTACTTTAACTCATATGAAGGGAAAAACAAAGTATTTGGACTCAGTTTGTTCAATGCAGTGATGGTTTGTCAAAATCAATAGTGCCATGAAGAACAAAGTAAAGTTCATGGATGATACCACTCTATTGGCCGATGAGATCAGTGATGTTTTAATCATGAGAAGGGATGGTGGACATACCTTGATCAAAGATGTCTTGTACGTTTCGGGAATAAAATGTAACCTTCTAAGTATTGGAAATTGCTTGAGAAGGGTTACAAGATTCACATGGAAAATAAGGGATTGCGCGTTATGGATGCAAATGGAGTTTCGGTCCTTAAAGCGCATATGGATGCCAATAGAACCTTCAAGGTTGAGTTGAAGGTTATGGAGCATAGATTTCTTACTAATGCAGCAAGTAGAGAAGAGTGGATGTGTCAGTATCGTCTTGGGCATATCAACTTTAGAGATCTTAAAGACTTGCAAAAGAATGAAATGGTAACGAGGCTGCCATCGATCAATATAACGAATGAAAATTATGAAGAATGTGTGCAAGCGAAGCAACATAGGGTAAAATTTAGCAAAGATGCAGATTGTAGGACCAAGAATCACCTTGAGGTGGTATATTCGAATGTGTGTGGACCGATGTAAGTATATTCTATTGGTCACAATAGGTATTTTGTCACATTTATCGACGATCATAGTAGAAAGCTATGGACATACCTAATCAAGAGAAAGGATGAGGTATTCGAAGTGTTTAAGAAGTTTAAGTCCATGGTTGAAAGGCAGAGTGGTCAAAAACTCAAAGTGTTCAAAATAGATGGTGGAGGCAAATATGTCTCAAATGACTCTTGGAAGTTTTATAATCAAGAAGAGATTGTAAATGAGGTAGTACCGTCCTATACACCGCAATAAAAGGTGTGTAAGAAAGGAAGAATCGATCGATCATGAACACGATAAAAATCATGTTTAAGGGGAAGAGCTTGCCTAAGGAGTTATGGGGAGAAGCGGTATCCGCACCTATCTATATTGTTGAAGATGTGCCCTACAAAGAAGCTTAAAAATGTAACACCGGAGGAAGCATGGTCGGGATTCAAACTGAATTTGAACCATTTGAGAGTCTTTTGTTCCATTGCATACCGACATGTTCCGGGTCAACTTAGAAAGAAGTTTGATGATAAGGGAGAAGTGATGATACTTGTTGGATATCACTCTACCGGTGGTTACAAACTGTTTTGTAAATAGGAGGACCGTGATCAGTCGGGACGTCGTGATCAGTCGGGACATCATAATCGATGAATTGAAGCAAGTGCAGCAGGGTGTAACCAGTTACCAACAGACGTTAACGAGTTACATGCAGACTGTAATTGGTTACCAGAAAGCTATAACTGGATATAGGTTTGAAATTCCCAATTTTGAGGAAGTGGAAGACCAGAACAGAATGTCGTCGAAGCTCGAAATGAAGAAAATATTAGAAGGTCAACAAGGTAAAGGGGTTTGTCTCAGAGAGTCCAAGATTGTCACTCGTTATGATACAACAAAGTCAATGATGATGGTGATTTTGTCCATTTTCCACTTATGGCTGAATCCAACCCCGTTAATACGGAAGAGGCCTTGAGTGATCCAAAGTGGATTTGTGCTATGAAGGAGGAGCCGGAATCTATCGAGAAAAATAGTACTTCGGAGTTAGTTGATCTACTAAAAGGAAAGAAGCCAATTGGTGTGAAGTGGGTGTTCAAAATGAAAGAAAATCGTAAGGGTGAGATAATCAAGCATAAGGCTCGATTGGTTGCTAAAGGATTTTTCCAAAGAGAAGGCATCGACTTTGATGAGGTTTTTACACCGGTTGATAGGATTGAAACCATTAGGCTTGTTGTTATTGCTAATAACCACAATTGGGCTATCTACCAACTGGACATTAAATCCATGTTTTTGAACGGATTCCTTGAATAAGAGGTATATGTAGGACAACCCCCTAGTTTTATTGTGAAAAACCAAGAGCTGAAATTCTACAAGTTGAAGAAAGCATTATATGATTTGAAGCAAGCTCCAAGAGGTTGGAATACAAGAATTGATGGTTTCCTAAAGGATGTTGGCTTCAAGAAGTGCATATCCAAGCACGAAGTGTATATGAAGACAAATACGAGTGAATGACTAATTATCCTTTATCTATATGTAGACGACTTATTGATCACGGGCAGCAACGGAAAGTGTATTTCAAAGTTCAAGAGTGAACCTATGGAAGAATTCGATATGAACAACCTTGGCCTCATAGCATACTTCATTGGCATTGAGTTCCACAAGTTCAAAAGGGGGACTGCTCATGCACCAAAGAAGGTATGCTCTTGGGATATTAAAGAAATTTTTCCAGCTGAACCAAGGTTGCAGTTGTCTAAGAATGAGGATGAGCAAGATGTTGATCCAACTTAATATAAGAGGTTGATTAGATCCTTGCTTTATTTGTGCAATACGCGATCAGACATGGCGCTTAGTGTCGGTATTGTGATTAGATTCATGGGGAGACCGAAGGTGTCTCATTTGGCAACTGTCAAGAGGATCCTACGATATATCAAAGATTTTGTTGGCTGCAGAGTTCTCTTTCCAAGAGCGGATATGGGCATAAAATGCAATTTGCTCGATTTTACCGATTCTAATTGGTGTAGAGGTAAAGACGGTCAAAATTCTACAGTTGGATACATCTTTATGTTCGGTGCGACAATAATCTCATGGTGTTCGAAGAAGGAACTGGTAGTTGCACTCTCATCTTGTGAGACCGATTACATTGCCATTTTGTTATGTGTGTGTCAAGTTGTATGGCTTATGAATCTATTGGACGAGCTGGGAAGCAGTGAGGATGAGGCTGTCATACTCTTGGTTGACAACGTTTCTACGATTAATCTTGCTAAGAACCTAATTTCACAAGAGAAGAGCAAACATTAAGATGAGGTTTCACTATTTTATGGTACTTGTTAGTGTAGGAAGGTTACGATTGAGATATTGCAGAAGTGAAGACTAAGTTGCTGATTTGTTGAATAAGGGAGTCACGAATGATGTATTCAATAGGTTGAAGATGAGCATGAGCATGAGCATGAGCATGGTAGACTTGTAGTGCTTGAATTAAGGTGATGTGTTGATGTTTTTCAAATAATTCAAGTGTTGTAACCGGTTAACGCAGGTAGGTAACTGGTTATACCAAGGTCTGAGATTCAATCAAGTTGTAGAAATGTTGTGTTTTCGCAGATGTGTTACGATTGAAGATGACTTAATTTCAGTATTATTCGATGTAAGATGTAATCGATTAACCACTTTAATTAACGGGTTACAAACGCGATATTTTTGTTTTTCTGTTATTTTTACCAAGTCATTTGATTCCCATTCTCATATAAAAATATTTATAAATGATGTATCTACTATACCCCCATGAAAATATAGTAAAGCGCACATATCACAAAAGTTGAGCGGCTTAGCGGCAGACAAATTGTCTATAAATATTAGTAAGGCCTCCTAAGAGTACTAAGTGAACGTGGCATTTGACAATATAATATTGCTTGGATCTTGGTAGGATCGGGGGTTTAATAACTATTTTCCTGTCCAACTTGTCAAAAATGAATTTAACTTTTTAAAAATAAAAATATTATATTATTCAATAATAAATTTTATCTTTTACATTTTATGACTTGTACATTTAAATTAGCAATACCCAAAAAAATATATTCAATCACAAACATGAAACATCTAGGAAGCTGCATATGAATCAGTTGTCTTTTTTGTTATGGTGTGTGCCACTTACATTCTCTCTGCACTTACAAAGGTTTACAATAATACGTGTATATTGTATATGTATACACTACTTCAAAATGGAACCATGCTTCACATAATTTAAAAAAAAATGGAACCATGCTTCACAGCTCCTACATAGGAAACTAGCATATGATGTGATGTGATTGTAAATTGCAAGTTGTAAAATGAACTTTGAATAACTCTTCAAGTCTTTACAGAATCTGATACTATCTACCTGTTCCTTAGAAAACACTCATCTCTTATTATGCCGCCAAATTTGGCAATTAAAAAGCCATCCAATTTTAATAGTTATATATTCTTGTTAATTAATTAATTTAGAAAAACTTATCTCATTAATTAAGAACCTTAAGTTCTTAACCCAATATAGCATCTTCAAATACACTATAAAAGAAGCTTATTGCACCTCTTTCAAATTGCACTTAACCCTATAATCTTCTTAGCTTAAACATTTTTGTGAAACCAAACTCTTCATCTTGCAAAACCAAGCCATGGGTAACAAAAACTCATCAAACTCAAAAAAAGCACATTTCAAGACAACAAAGGTTTCTTCAATAGAACAAAACATGACGCGTTTTCGAACAGAACAAGGTCATAGAATCAAAGGTTCAACAGCACGAAGAGATGATGAATATGTAGGAAAACCCAAAGTAGAGACCTCACTTGATAGTGATGAAACATTCAACAATTTCATTCGACGTGCTAAGTACAAAATCAGAACCGCCACAATGTCCAAGTCCAATGTTGATAGGGAGCAGAGTTACAACACTGTACCTGCAGCACCGGATCATGAGGTCAACATTGATATCAACAGTGATACAGAAAACTACCAAAGGAAGCAGTTTGATGATTTTATTCAGATTGCTAAGAAGAAGATGAGAGCTACGTCGAGCATTCGAAATAATAGTTTCTTGAAGAAGCCATGAAAATTGTTGAGTTTGAAGCAAAGTTTGGTGGTGACTGTGTGTTCTGCTTCTGATCTTCATTGTTACATGAAAATAAGGACCCAATATTGGGACATGGTTTGATTCTTTTATACTTAAGATACGATAAGAAATTAGAGTCACAGTTTGAATATAATTCATATTGATTTGTATAATTAACATTAATTTACATATTAATTTTATTTTCCTTGTTAACTTACGACACATTGGTTTAAAAAATTAAATATACCCCTCGAATGCTCATATTTAATTTATCATTATAATACATTAATATGTTTTTTTTTATGATATTAACAATTACAGAGAAATAAAACAATTAAGAATTGCATCATCTGGTAAACCAATACCATGTTGCCTAATTTTTCAAAGAGATTGCTATTGAGAAACAAAACCATGTTGTCGAAGTTTAAACAATTAAGCATGAAGATTTTCATAGGTTGACGGACCAAACTCAATTCGAGGGCCCTTGAAAATGTATTTCCATAAGTTAATTGTTGGATTTGAAACATTCATTTATACTCTACGAGAAAACCCATTTTCATATTAAAAAAAACAACTAATAAATGTTTTTCTAAGGAAATATTATAATAAGCATAAATATAAATATGTTATGCTTGAAATACTGAAAAATAAAATAGATAAAGGAAAGATAATAACACCAAAGAATTATACAAGTCCATCCTAAGAATGAACTACTAGTGTCTCCAAGAATTATTCTTGAGAGAATGCACCGAACTTGAGAGTTTTTATAAGGATTTCCCACGAACCTCCTTATACAAAGAAATGAAGTTCGCATACTAACTTTTAACCAAACAACAAACAAGACTTAGAGAAGTTAGTCTCCAAGCCAGAAAAAGATTTTCCAAGGATGATCTTGAACCTAAATAGGAGTTTTAGTTGGTTATCCTCTTTTACATAGGTTAACCATTAAGCAAGTTAAGATTTTCACCCGGAGGATCTCAAACCTACTAAGCTTTCATACGAGGCTGAACTCAGAAATTAAAAGTGATTGTAATTAGGTTGATCTCGAATTGATAAAGCTTTTAACTGGACTAAGCTTAAGACTCATTATGGAGATTTTAACATGCTAAGGTCACAAATGGAAGGTTGTGATATTTAGTCATTACCAATCATTAAAAGATTATCCTAATTGATTTTAGACTTAACCAAGCATGACCAAATCAATTAGGGAATTAATCTAATCGATTATTCAGTTTAGAAAAATGTTTCCATTCAATCATACTCCCCTTAATCATCTGGCTAGGATGTAAGTTTTTTTGGTGGTTTAAGTAAAACATGAGAGGCTTCTCAAGTGTTTTTAGTGTGTGTGTGTGTGTATGTGTGTATTATTTAGCCATAATACTTATAAAAATACCCTTATCTCTTTAGAAGACACCGATCACTTAGACAAACATGACCAAGTGAGCTTTCACACTTCCTTTCGTTCACAACTCTGGAGCTGTAAGTTTTTGCATCATTACCTTTGAATTTAGCATCACACAAGAACCTTGAATCTTCTTAATCAGGTGCTTCCATGCGTTCGCCTGACGAAACTACTTCGTTTGAATTTCAAATCTTTCCCGCTCGAAGCTTCGAATATGCCAAACGCCGATGTCGAAGAGAACTTGTGGAGATCCTAAAAATCTTCTAAGTCTTAACCTTCGACAAAAAGGTCCTTTCTCCCAAGAAAAGGATTTAATAAATAGCTTCACAAAGCCATTTTTATATTATTCTCCAAAACATAATATTTTCAAAGAACTTCAACCTAATGGTCGAAATCTCCAGCTAACAAATTGCCCCCAATAAATGTCTATTTCGAATTAATGCAGAAATGGGCATTTCTTGTAATCACCAGATTTCGACCAGAGACCTTTCATAGACCTAAAAGTCCATTTTGATTGATTTCTATCCCCTTTTTATGGACCACAAAGCCCAGAAAATCTCCAGCCTTCACAAAGGATGCACATTTAAAAGGATTCATCTTTAAGCCATGTTTTCTCATTCTTTCGAATGATTGACTGAGATGGGTTAGATGATTTTCGTCTGATATAGATTTTATCACAATATCATCTATATAAACCTGCATAAATGTCTCTATATAATCATGGAATATAAAATTCATTGCTCGCTGGTATGTTGCCCCAGCATTTTTTAAACCAAAGGGCATAACTATCCACTCATAAGTGCTTATTGCCCCTGGACATCGAAAGGCTGTTTTGGAAACATCCTCTTCAGCAATGAAAATCTGGTTATAGCCAGAATATCCATCAAGCATGCTAAGATATTCATAGCCTGCAGCTGAGTCAACCAGCATCTCTGCCATAGGCATTGGATACTCATCTTTAGGAGTTGCTGCATTTAGATCACAAAAATCTATACATACTCTTAAAGAGCCATTTTTCTTAATTACAGGAACTATGTTTGCAATCCATTCGACATACCTTGTGGTCCTGATGAAATTGCATCGAAGAAGTCTTTCGACCTCTTTTTTGATATTTGAGAGGATCTCTGGGGCGAATCTCCTTGGAGTCTACTTCATGGGCTTCTTGCCATCCTTGATAGGCAGATTCAATTCGACCAGTTCCCTCTTCAAACCAGGCATCTCGTCGTAGTCCCAAGAAAAGCAGTCTTTGTTTTCTCTTAGCAGTTCAATTACTCTTACTTTCAACTTGGGGTCCAGTTTAGTGCTGATGTAGGTGATTCTTTTTGTGCTCCCATCTCCAAGATCAATTTCTTCAAGGGGATCTTGCGCTAACATCTTCGCACTCGACGTCACTAGATCTTTTTCGAATCCCAGAGGTTCTTCGTCATAGATGGCATCTAACCTCTGGTCTGTTAATTCCATATGCACCTGTTCGTCAGGGGGTTTTGGTTTAAAGTACTCCCCAGGTCCTGCATTATAAATTTCACCATATGTGGCTTCGTCAGCCATGTTAGTTATCTCGGCTTCGAGAGCCGCTTTTCTTTTGTTCTCAACCATGTAGGCCGAAATCTTTTCGAAAAAAGAAGACTCAGGCATAATCCAGGTCTTCATCCCAACCTGTTGGCCGTACTTCAGATGATTCCCCTTCTTATGGGTCCCCCATAATTTCCATATCCCACTGAAAGCCATTGGGATGTAGAGTCAAGAAATACAAAGCATTTTTATTTGGGGAGTAGATGTCTTCAGTTGGGTGGCATGGTCCTATATGAGCCAAGTTCCTGTCGAAGTTCTTCTTATCTACATGGTTCACTTCCGTCATGAAGTAACTTGGGTCAGCTTCAACATTTTCTACTACACCATATTCTCTCCAGATGGATACCCTCTGATGCATGGTCAAAGGAACTGCCCCTATTCCATGGATCCATTCCCTTCCTAGCAGCAAGTTGTAATTCGCCTTCGCAGGTATCACCATGAACATTGTTGGTCTTGTGATTGATCTAACAGTCAGATCTACTTGTATGACACCCAGAGTTTGCCCTATCTTACCCTCATAGTTCGACAATACCATATTGTGAGGTTTAACATCAGTATCGAACATACCTATCTTTTTTAACATGAATTGAGGCATCAGATTGACTGTTGCTCCTCCGTCCACCAGAACTTTGTTCACCCCCACATGTTCAACTTTAGCTCTAATGTATAGGGGCTTGAGATGGTTCTGCATCCCTTGGTGAGGCCTTTCAAAAAGAGCATTCTGCTCTTCGACAGTGCCGTTGTTGAGAACATAGTAACACACAGGTTTATGCTTCGCCATCTCCACAGCATCTGCTTCCTCATTGTCTTCAATCTCCGTCTCCTGATTATACTCGTATGGAAGAACGGATACCACATTGCAATTTATATTAACAGATGACACTCCGTCGGACTCAAAGTCGTCTGTGAGCATTTCTTCCTCCCTTATTTGTTCCTTCTGAACTTTCTGGTTTGTGTTTTTGTTTTCAGATGAAAACAACTTCCTTCCTACAGGGGGTTTGGTCGAATTTGTAACATTTGAGGGGACCTTGTTGTTGCTGGATTCTCCAATCTCCCTCGAAGTCATCTCTCTTTCAGCCTTCCTCAACCTCTGATGTCTTCTCCACTGGGACCTTGACATGGGATTCTTTCCTTTGCAGTTCTCCAGTCTGATAGCCTCTCTCTTAGATGCCTGGAACTGTTTTCTATAAGCCCAAGAGGTTCTTCCTCCATCCTCAAAACTTTTCCACTTTCCCTTCTTCGACCCCACCTGAGTCCATTTGTCCTCAGGGACTTCTGCCAGAAGCTTAAACATAACTCTTTTCGCCCTTGGGTGAGGGTTATCTTGCCTCTTAGGAACTCCTCTCTTGTCGAATATGTACATATTCGGGTTACCTCCGTGTCCATCCCAACCTTGGTTAGATGGAATTCTCTCGAACACTTCAGCCAATTCCCTGTTGTAAACTGCCCTACATCTGGGACACATCAAGCATTCTGTTTCGTACTTGTAGCAACGCACAATAAAACCAAGAAGGCTTTCTCCAGGCTTGGGATACACCTTCAGTAGTTGGCTTTCCTTTCTCCAATTTCTCTCAGTCTTAGTTCGTTGCCATCTTTCATAGTCCTCAGCCACCCTTCGACACATCATGATGCTCTACACCTTGGGCACAACAACATGTCAGAATTTCTTTTGTGACACCTCTAAAGGTATTCACGTAGGCTCTCATTGGCTTTGGGATAGCCAAACTGCATTCCCTCTTGCTCTATCTTCAGACACCTCTCCACTTCCTCCATCTCTTGGGGGGGGGGGGTGGTTCAGATCCACCATGTTGACACCTAGATTGGCGCCATCAGCGATTGAAATTTCCTCAAATTTCTTCCTTAGGCCCTCATTAGCCTCAGTTGCCTTCCCATTAAAACCTTCAGTGACCTTTGGTTCGACATCAACAACCTGTTCACCTTCGACAGAAATTCCAAAGGGAACATCATTATTTAGGCCATCAGTAGCCTGCTTTCCAACTAGCACATAGCCTTCAGTTCCTGTTTCCTTCACAGCCTCCACTTCCACCATGTCAATCATGTTGATTTCGACAGGTTCAGCATAATTTGTGTCAACAATGTTGAGGGGGTCAGCGTCGACCTTCATCTGGTTTCTCCCCCTGTCAGCGAACTTGAGGCGGTCATCCTTAATTGCATTCTGAATAAGATCCCTGAAAAGAAAGCATTCTGAGGTTTTATGGCCTAAAAAATTGTGATATTTACAGAAGCCTCTTTTCTTCCGTTGTTCTAACGGAGGAATTTTGGTATTAGGAGGCACTATCATTTGGCCATCTTTTACTAATAAATCGAAGATTTCATCGCATTTGGTAACATCAAATGTGTAAGTCTTTTTAGGAAATCTATCATTCTTTTCAATTTCGACAGGGTTCCTGCCATTCGAAGGTGTAAGTAATTTACAAGCATAAGGTGGTGCTTCTTTTAATTCAGCCAAATCTACTTCGAATTCCTCGAGACCATAAGGGTCATTAGAGATTTCAGACTCCTCATCTTCGACTTCGACATAAGCAACCCTTTCTTTCTTATAATTCTTATTCGCTCTGGCCTTTTCAGCTTTTAAACGTTCGACCTATCGAACCCTGTCTGCTAATTGGGCCATATCTCTTAGATACTGGGTATCTAACTTTTTCCTAATGGAATAGTCTAACCCTCCAGCGGCCATTTCGACCAATTCATGTTCAGGCACTACTGTAAAGCATCTAGATTTCAACAAACGGAAGCTATTCAGATAATCATTTATAGGTTCAGTGAATTTTCTTTTAATACTGGTTAATTCCTTAAGACTTATCTTAGTTTGGCCCATGTAGAATTGTTCATGAAATAATCTCTCCAAATGAGGCCAAGTATCTACGGAATTTGGTGGCAAAGTTGTAAACCACGTGAAGGCATTCTTCGTTAAAGAACTGGGGAAATATTTCATTCTTAGGTTCTCACTGTTCGCCAAATCCCCTGCCTCAGTCATGTATCTGGCTATGTGTTCTATAGTGGATTCACTAGTGTCCCCTGAGAATTTGGTGAACTTAGGGATTTTACAACCCCTTGGTAATTCAGTTTGTAGGACGTATTCTGATAAAGGAGAGGTATAATTTGGTCGTCGAAGTCCTGTATTCAGACCATTCTGGCCATGATTCTCTCTATCATAGTAGTTAAGTTATTTTCCATCATGTTTTCTTGCCTAACCCTATGAATTACTTCGTCTGCATCCTGGTCTCTATTAACCATCATTACTCTCCTAGGTTGTTCTTCAGGGCCTTCTTGTCGAACTGGCTGTTGTTCAAATCTTGCCCCCAAGACCCTTTCGTCAAGCACTTGTCTAGGTGATCGAACCTGATTTATAGTTGGTTCTTCTTCCTGGATTATAACTTGGTTTGGTCTGCGTCGAACAGAGAACTGAGGGGCGCCTAGGAAATCTGCTATGCATCCCATCTGCGCTGACAGTTGTTGGTATGTTTGGGCATTATCATTGTTAGTCTCCTATTTACATTCTGTATTAGGGGAGAAAAATGGTATTCATTTCTCTGGCAAGAACTCCTACCATATCATGGTTACTAGCATCCATTTGTTGTCTAAAGGCTGCCTGGTTATTCGTTGTAAGGGTAGGTAATAGGGTGGATAATCCTTGTGATTGGGTATTTCGACCTACATGGTTCATGCCAGAACCGGAATTTTGAATTGGCGAAACAACCGTATTATGGGGTTGAGTATATATGGAAGTATTATTTTGAAGTCCTGCCATGGAAGTAGATGGCATTCCATATGGGTATTCTCTCCAAGGCCTAAAATTCTCAAATCCTAGTGGCCTAGGGGTAGTAGGTGTTGGTTGGGTTCCGACAATTGTCGAAAACGGGCCAGGGATTGAACTTGCAGAAACGTCTGCTACACTTGACATAATAGGCATTGTTGTCGAATTATTTAAGGCCATAGATCCAGATGTTGGTATGGCCAGTGTACTAGGGATCTCAGTGGATGCATCAATCGAACTTGTTCTGACTGTGCCTGTTCCCTGGGGAGGAAATTGTTCCCCTTGACTGGTTGTATTAACCATCTTTTTTGTGTATTTTCTTTTGGTTATAGGTTGCGAATTGTTGGTTATCTTACCACTTCTAAGGTTCATGCAACACTATGATTTTTTAACTCAAAAGAATAACAACAATTTTGTATTGTAAAAGTAAAGCAAACTATTATAATTAACAGTTCTTTTGACACCGTCCCACTGGGCGTGCCAATTTGTTTACCAGTAATTTCTGACAAACAACCGCTAGTCCTCCAATATTATTAATCTTGGTAACTTACAGGATCGACTAGATTGATCCTAGGACATGTGTCTCAAGAACTAGTGCTATGGTGATTTGATTCATGATTAAGTTTGTTTCTGGTTTATGAATGGTAATTAGGGTTCTTTATCTAGCGTTAATGGTACAAAGTAAAAGGTGTTTCGACAATAAACTCTAAACGAAATCTAAAGGCTTATGACTTTAAAGATAAAGGATAAATGGCAGTAATTCTGTAAAAAGGGTTTTTTAAAGATAACAAAGGTAATTGGCAAAAGTAAAGATAAATAACTTGAAGTAAAAGGTTTTAAGTTTGAAAAGGTGCTGGAAATAAAGGTTTGACGAAATGTAAATGTAAAGGTAAAAGCAATGATAAAAGACTTTGAAGATAAAGGCAATTCGGCAGAAGGCTTAAATAGAAATAAAGACAATAAATGGTTTAATTTAAGTAACTTGCATTAAAAAGATAACATGAAATGTAATCATGGTGTTCTTCATACATACATTTTCAGCAAAGACTCGTTTCTCTCGCTCCGGTACTTTGAGTATTTTTAGTGAATTTTGTATATCAGTTTGAACACACGAAATCTAAAAACTAAGACTCCTATTTATAATAATTCGACCCTAACGGTCTCTACACAGATGATTGCCACGTTCGACGTTTTCAAGTGTTGCGTGTCTCAGATGCTTCCACGCGTTCGCTTGACGAAACTACTTCGTTTGAATTTCAAATCTTTCCCGCTCGAAGCTTCGAATCTGCCAAACGCCGATGTCGAAGAGAACTTGTGGAGATCCTAAAAATATTCTAAGTCTTAAGCTTCGACAAAAAGGTCCTTTCTCCCAAGAAAAAGATTTAATAAATAGCTTCACAAAGCCATTTTTATATTATTCTCCAAAACATAATATTTTCAAAGAACTTCAACCTAATGTTTGAAATCTCCAGCTAACACATACCAATCATTATCACTTGATAAATAACTTGCCAAACACCATCACTTTAGCACACACATCAAGCACCATCACTTGAACAATCATATCATTGAACAACAAGACTGAAGAACTACAACTTGTCAAGCACCGTCACTTGAGAAAATATATAAAGCACCACCACTTGAACAAGCATACCCTTGAACACCAATAATGATAAAGACTCGTCTTAAGAGCGTTGTCAACATCAAAATCAAGTTAACATGTTGTTCCAGTCTTCATACCTGTAAGAACATAGATTTACATGTTCCCCATTTTTTATGATGAGAACTCATCTCTCAAGAAGGTGGTAAAAGGGAAAACAAACAAGTAAAGTTTGGAGTGGTTAAAATATCTACCACGTGATTAGAGAGTGAACTTTACAACCTTTGATATTATACTTCTCCCCCTTTGACATAATCAAAAATACGGGAAAAAGTTGCTAGAAAGGGATGATGAACGAGCAAGCACATAGTTCACATGGCTTCTTAAGTAAATGAATGAGTTACCTGATAAAGATATGAACAAGAACATAATATAGAAGGAGGCACACATGAGCAGGACATAAGACCATACTCCCCCCACAGATGGTAAAATCTGGCTTTGAGATCAAGCGTTGGGTAAGCTCTAGAAGAATTTTTGTCTTGATTCTTTCTCAAATAAATCTTAGTTATCTTTGAAGCTTTATAGATCTAGAGGAACTTCTGGAATCTATTTCTTTCTTGTTGAGATTCCTTTCAAGAGATAACTACTTTCCCTTAGGAATTCTTCAGAAAACCTTTTTTTAGCCTCCTTGATCTTTTGGATTTGTATTAATATTGGGCTCTATGAATATTATTTTTGGCACCTCATTGACTTATAAAACACTTAAACTCAACAAAAAGGTTAGTAATACATAATTTTAAATGACAATACTTTTAATAAACTGCTTTCTTGAGATTTAATCATAGTTTTCTGATTGTTCATCCTCTATTAAGCATACTACCTCAAAATATTAAGTCACCTTGAGGAAAACTCTCCCTTTCGAGGGAATGATAAGAAATCATCAAAGTTCCATTTCCAAGGATTTTTTGATATGGGAACTGGCTAAACATCATCTAGAGCGATACAATCACCATCGAACCTTAGGCTCCAAAATCAACGAGATCATCAAGAATATTGAGTATCGTCACCAATGTCAACAAGTAGTTAGGTCATAAACAACTTGTTAAACACCACCATCAATGCTAACTACCACTATTGAGCACTATCGTCAATGAATTTTCATAACTTTATCAATTTTACAATAAGCACCCTTTTCTCCAAACTGGTCGAAACTCAAATAGGCCATTAGTAAAAATAACTTTTAGTGACCAAGAAATAAATAAACCACTTATTTAGAGGGTTAATCATAGTTTTAAAATTTTTCAATCTCTAAATAGTGTACCACCTTAAATATCAAGTAACTTAGTAAAACTCACCCTTTAGAGAGAACTATAGAACAATGTCGTAAATCCTTCTCTATGAATCATTTAACACAAGAGTTAGTTTAAACAAAGAGACTGATAAATCCATTACTGACTTATCATCTAACCCACTAAGAGTTTAAATGATCATCATTGATCATTAGGAACATTGAGAGCCATCCTCAATACAAGTGCTTTGATTACATCCATTGAAATACACCATCAACAAAAATACTTGGATCACAAGCATCAAACTCCATCATGCATAAATTTTTACTTGTATACTCAGAGGTATGCATCTTGCTTTGCACGCCTTAATTTAATACGCATTAAGGCTTCATTAAAGCTGCAAAACATCCCTGCAAAATAAATTCGGTTTTCACCTTTGGTACCCAAATCTTTTTGGGTTCTGGTGCGTTATTAGTTTTAAGAGGTCTAGGGTTACTACCTTTAGACCTTATTATTTTAGCATAACAAAAGGTCTCCATGTGGCCAAGCTTATCACAAAATAAGCATTTAAAAATATGGTGATTTACTTTCTTCCTATTAAGTCTTTTACTATATGATATACTCGATTTAAAACTTAATTAAATTTTAATAAATGAGGGTCTTTGATTCAATAAAATAAAATATAGGTTTTATTTCCCCTTATTAAATTTACTCAGGGTTTCATGTCAACCTTTAACTTCATTTTCCATCTAGACACGAGTCTCACACTTACTAGTTTGTTTTTAATATTATCCATTTCCCATCATAGCATTTCATTGATATTCTATATAAACTCGATGTAGTCTTTAACGTCTAAGTTACGCTTTTAAATTTTATCATACTCCTAGATTAACTTAGTTTTAAACTTAAACAATTGCTTGTATGTTAAAACATTTATCTCACCCTTTTCTTCTTCGTCTAAGACCTTCAAGCAAATATATTCATCTTCTTTGTTTGATAAAGACTATTTGATAATTTTACAACAGGTTTATTATTCAAGATTTCTCTTTGATGTTGAGTCTCCAAAGATGTTGTTTATGGAGACATCTTCCTCATTTCTTATTTCAAAGGTTCTACCAAGTGAAACTTATTTATCTTCTTCATTTATTGAGGAAAATATTCTTGTTGAAGTTTCTCCAGTATCAAACATGAATCTTTTGAGGATTGTTCTCCCACCAAGATTGTTCTTTCAAACAAAACTATTGGAGTTAATTTTTCTTCATCTTCTTTAAAAGAGTTCTTTGATGAATTTGCTAGAGATTCTTCTAGTTTTGAGCTCATCCCTTCATATTTGAACAATTGAATCAACTCATTTAGTTTTTAAATGATTTCCTCCTTCTTGGGTTTTTCTTGAAAAATCACAAACACTTCCATATTTTGATTTAAGGATTGGATCATTTTTTTATTCCAATTCTTAACTCTTATATATTTGTTAACGATGAAAGTTCTAACATAGCTTCTAATATTTCTAAAGGTTGAACACCACATGTGAAAGTAATATCCACATTCCTTTGTTCTTTCACTTTCTTTGCCTCGCGTGTTCATTCCCTCTTATTGGATACTAGGAGACACTTCATAGATCATTTCAAGAGTATCTCATATTTCCCTAGTGGAATTACAATTAAAGACATAAAGAAATTGATTTTTATTTAAAGACATGAATAAAAAAATTAAGTTTTATTATATAATTTAAATTTTTTGTTTGCTTCTTTAATCCAAAGAAAATTAGGTTTATCTACTACTTCACCATTAACATAATGAGTATAGATAAATAGACCATTGATTATCATTTCCTATAATTCAAGATTAATACTTTAAAGGGAAATTTTAATTCTAGCTTTCCATAATTCAAACTATCACCACTAAATGATGGAGGTGTATTTAGGAAAGTCCTTTTGTTAAAAGAAATGTTGGATGTCATCTTCCTTCTAATATGATTAGTCTTTAAACAGGAGTTAGGCTCTAATATTAACTTTTTGATATGTGACTCCATACACAAAGGGAAGGAGGGTGAATTATGTGGATGTTTGAAAAAAAATTGGTTGAAAACAAAGTCATTTGCAAAATCAGAGTTTGAAAATATTTTATAAATGAAATGAATAAATAGGCAGCGAAAAACTAAAGGAAAGAAAATTACTGAAAATAAAAGATATAAGGGAAAGAGATGAGCACTAGAGGATTATCAGGTTCAACCTAAGAATGACATACTCATGTTCCCAATAACTATTCTTGAGAAATCTTAGAAGGATGTGCTAATGAACCTCCTTATATAAGGAAATGAAGTTTTTAAGCTAACTTTTAACCAAACAATGAACAAGGCTTAGATAGGTTAGTCCCCAAACCAAAAAAATATTTTTCAAGACTGGTCTTGAGCCTAAACCAGAGTTTTGAGTTGACTATCCTCTGAACTGAACCGAACTGAGGGTTTAGACGAGCTAGCCACAAACTAAGTTGAGATTTTCACTGGGATGGTTTCAAACCTACTAAGCTTTTATATCTTATTGAACAATTAAAAAGTAAGAGAGATTTTAATCAAGATGATCTCAAATCGATTGAGCTTTTAAACAGGGTGAGCTCTAGAACCGTTATGGAGATTTACATTGGCTAATCTTCACAAACCAAATGGAGACTTCCTAAGGCAACCCCCTATACAAAACAAAAGTTTTTACTAGTTTAACTCGTAGCCAAACAATGACTTCATGTGGAAGACATATTTACTAAAGAGATGATCCACTCTTGACAAATTAACAATTTTCCCTCACCCAAAACAATTACCCTCACTTAGACTCAAGCCTACACTCGAAGCACTATGGATAAAAATATGTGTGAAAAATGAAAGATTTAGAGAAATGATGAGAAATATGAGAAGTGAAATTTAAACTCGTTTTCTGGATATGAAAAATTGATAGATAAACTCTCTATCTATAGGGCAAGACGTGGTATAAACTTGGAAATAATCCATAGGCTAATTCAATGTCATAATCGATTAGGCTAATCAATTATACGCACTAAATAATCGATTGCTAAGACCATAAACGAAAGATTTTGATATTTAGTTAGTACCAATCATTAAGATACTTCCTCCAATCAATTTTATACTCAACCATGCATGATCTAATATATTAGGGCGTTAATCTAATAGGTTAATTAGTTTAGAAAATGTTTTTCAATCAATCTGACGCTTCCTTAATCATCTAGCTAGACTGTAAAAACAGTTTTTGATGGTTCAAGTAAAACATGAGAGACTTCTCAAGTGTTTCTAAAAATACCCTTGTGTCTTTACAAGACACTGATTACTCGGATAAACACGTCTAAATGAGCTTTCAAACTTCCTCTCTTTCACAACTCTAGAGCTTCAAGTCTTGACATCATTATCTTTGATTCTAGTATCACACAAGAACCTTGAGTCTTCTTAATGAGGCTTTAGATACTTCATATTAATCACCATCATAAGAGAGTTGAGAGGTTAAACCACGAACGATTCTTGAAACTTTAGTCTTCACTAGAATGTCGTTTGACTACAATCTTGACTTCAAATAGATGACTTGATCTTCAAGAACATCTTCAAAATAATAGCTTGACACACTTTGACTTGAGCCTTGAATCTTATTCTAATGATGCTTGAGATAAGCCTTTGACGTAAGGTGTTGTCTTCACAGATAGACACAAATAACTTGATCTTTGAGCACAACAATGATATTCAGGCTTCATCTTGATGCAAAATTATCTTCCATATGTTATCAATGTTGCTATCCAACTGACTTAATTGTATATAAATAGTTTAGTTGTTGGTTTCCATGATTGCTTCAAGATTGTAGTTGTGGGGTGATAAACTCATTAAAACATTGATTTGTGACTTGAAGATAATCATGAATGTCATTTGACTGGAATTTGTGAATTTACGAGGCATTGAGAAATAAGCTTAAAGTCAATGATATGGAACTTTACACCTACCAATGAAATTATGGTTTAACCTAAAAACTAAGGATAAGAAAATACAATAACATGATTTTTTTTTCATGTCCATTGATGTTGCATGTTAGACTTTAAATACCAAGTCATTCTTAATAGATCTAGATACTAATAGACCAAAAAGGAATTCAAACAACAAAACAATCTCTAAATAAAATTTAATTATCATATGACAAAATTCTTCCCATTAAAATAGGCTTTTTAATAAATAAAAAATCATGTCCAACATAGCAAAATGCATTTAACTTTTTAAAATATTATATTATTTAAGAATGAGATAATTTATTTTAAGATTAAAATTTTTTACTTACTCCATATCATAACTTTAAATTGAATCTAATCTAATAATTAATTAATATTTTATTTAATTAATCATTAAATTTAATTTAATTTAAAAGTTATAATTTAAAGTAATATAAAAAAATTTAATCTTACAATAAGTTGATTCCCACTCATTATTCGTGAGTAAATTTATATTTTATGGTTTTTACATTTAAATTAGAAATACCCAAAAAGAAAAAACAACATTCAAGCACAAACATAGGAAACTAGTCTGATATTATGTGATTGTAAATTGCAAGTTGTAAAATGAAGTTTGTATATTTCTTCAAGTCTTTAAAGAATCTTATTCCATCTACCTGTTCCTTTGAAAATATTCATCTCTTATTAAGCCGCCAAATTTGGCAATTAAAAAGCCATCAAATTCTACTAGTTATATATTCTTGTTAATTAGTTTAGAAAAAGCTACCTCATTAAGAATCTCATTTTCTTAACCTAATATAGCATCTTCAAATACAATGATAACTGCCCCAAATAAACAAAACAAAATAAACACTATAAAAGAAACATATTGCACCTCTTTCAAATTACACTTAGTCCCATAATCTTCTTAGCTTAAAACCTGTTTGTGAAACCAAACTCTTCATACTTCATCTTAAAAACCCAACCTATGGGTAACAAAAACTCATCAAACTCAAAAGTACATGGGAAGACAACAAAGGTTTCTTCCATTGATCATGTTCCAAAACAAAACATGATGCGTTTTCCAACAGAACAAGGTCATAGAATCAAAGGTACAACAACAGATGATGAATATATAGGGAAACACAAGATAGAGACACCACTTGATAGTGATGAAACATTCAACAATTTCATTCGACGTGCTAAGTATAAAATCAGAACCGTCACAATGTCCAAGTCCAATATTGAATGGGAGCAGAGTAACAACACTGTACCTGCAGCACCGGATCATGAGGTTAACATTGATAACGACAGTGATAAAGAAAATTACCAAAGGAAGCAGTTTGATGATTTTATTCAGATTTCTAAAAAGAAAATGAGGGCTACGTCAACCATTCGAAATAATAGTTTCTTGAAGAAGCCATGAAAATTGTCGAATTGCTTAAAAAGTTTGGTGGTGACTATGTGTTCTGCTTCTCATCGTCATTGTTACATGAAAATAAGGTCCCAATATAGGGACATGGTTTGATTCTTTTTTTATTTAAAATATGACAATGAAACGTAGGAGCATTGTTTGAGTTTTACAATAAAACTATAATTCATATTGATTTATATAATTAACATTGATTTATATATATTAATTTATTTTTACTATTATCTGATGACACTTTGGTTAAAAATTTAAATAACACCTTGAATACTTATATTTAATCTATCATTAAAAAATATAAATATATTTTTCATTTTTTATGATATCAATAATTATAGAGAAAAACAAGTAAAACTAGCACATTTCACATAAATTTATTATTCAATTTTTTTTTTAATATGTGATATTGTAAAAAAATTCAATTTAATCTCCAAACTACACAATTTAGTCTCCAAACTCATTATATGGATTGGTTATACTATAAATTGTTTGATGTGGATTGTACTATTTAACTATGTGATTCGAATTATAGATTTTATGACTTGATTCATGGAGTGATATAATGCCATGTTTTACCTTATATCTTGCTTGCTTCAAATTAAAAATTTAATGACTTGAATCATACTTCTGTCTTGACTCGACTCACAGTTTTTGTGAGTCAAATCATATAAATGTGTTTCTCATATGTTTTATATCTTGACTCAAATTCTTTTTTCACTTGACTCAAATCATGCATGTGCTTATAACTCGAATCAAACATCATTTTTACTCATTTTTATGCATAATCTCAAACACCTATATAAATCATTTTTCTCTCTCCCTCACTCATTAATTGAAGGCAGAGAAAAACAAGAAATGGGGGATTTGAATTGTTTTCACAGACAATAAAAACTTTTGGAGTTTCTAAACAACACAGAAGTTATCCCGGTTCGCTTGAAATTCAAAGCTACTCCAATCCATCCTACCAATGTGATTTCGCCTTCTAAAAGGACTTAATCCAATAATCTAGAAAGATTACAACAACGTCTAAGAGTACAAGGATCTCTTAGCCCTCTCAAGTCTACAGACTTCACAAGTCACTTGAGGAACTTCATAACAACTATTTTAGAAATACAAGAAGGTATTTAGTGCTTCTAGGTAAGCAATATGAACACGGCTAGAAAAATAGAGGTTCACACAAAGAGCAACAACTCGTGTGATAATGTAAAACAAGAATTAATGAATGATTGAATTTTTGATGTGCAGAATTCTTGTAGGATAGCTTCGTTGTTTGGTATGATGATAGTTGAGCTTTTTTATAGTGCTTGGAGGTGATACCATTGAATGGAGCATTGATGCTGATATCTTGCCATTTATAGGACTTAATGACATTAACTTTGTTGTCCTTTCCATAGCATTTTAAGAGAGTATTCAATTTTCTCCATATATAGATTCATACCATATTTGAAATACTTTGTTGTTAAGTCTTGATCTGATCTGTTGGGTATGAATCAGAGTGCGCGAAATTCATATATTTCTCTTAGATCTTGTATTCCTCAGATAATTGCCTGAAGTGTTTTCTTTAGAAGTTCTTGACTGATCTCTAGTTAGACATTCTTCAGATGTAATGATCATCAGAGAATTCAGGTGTGGCATTCTTCAGATGCAGAATATTAGAGTCTTCAGATGCCAGATGTTGTGGACATCGTTGCCTTCAGTGTCAGAGCGAATACTTTTAACTTCAAGTTAGTTGTTCTGGACTTGTGTGACGTTAGATGTTATTTCATCATATTCATTTATCGTTAGAGCCCTGCACACTTAGAGAATTTTATTAGAGTACCAAAATGTTTCATCCTTTGTTATCTTAAAAACTTAGAGATAAATTACAGAACCAAAATTTTATTCTAATAATCTCCCCCTTTTTGATGATGACAAAACTTCAGACTGATGATGAAACAATGATACTTCATAACAATTAAAGGAAGGTAATTTCAGAGTTAGATATACTATGACTCCCTATGACATAAGTAAGCTCCCCCTGAATCTGATACTTTAGAAAGTTTAGAGTTTCTTACCAGAGCCTCTTACGTTATTGAGCTTGTTTTTCAGATGTTTTACTCAGATACTTCCTGCAAGAACTTAGACTGCGCAATATATTTAGATGTTTAGGATGTAAGTAGTGCAATATGAGGTTTAGATATTAATTTTATCAGAAGACTGTTTAATTATTTCTCCCCCTTTTTGTCAGACTCAAAAAGACATATAGAAAACATATAGAGTAAGACAAAACTTCATTGGATAAAGAAAACAGGTACAGAGAAGGAAAAACATAGAAGCTAAAACACTTAGAAAAAAACAAGCTAAAACACTTAGAAAAAACCAAAGTAGAAATCCTAAGGTGCCTAAGGGTTTGAAGGAGGTGGCATCCTCTGAAGCAGCTGAGTCAGGAGATTTTGAATACTGGAGTTGACAGAGTTCTGTTGATCCATTCTGGCTCTTATAATATGTTGTTCCTTCTATAGTTCTTCTAGAGTCTTGAGCACTAGCAGAGCAAGATCGGGGTTAGAGGTCTCACCTTGAGTCAGAGCCACTTCCTTTGCCTTGGCAAATTCTTCCGTAGCAATGTGTATTGCTTCTTCAGCGTCAGTCTTGGCTGTGGCTTCAGCTTTAGAAGGTGCAACCTCAGCGGCGGCCTTTTCTTCGGATTCTTTTCTTGCTTGCTTTTCAGATTCTAGTCGTGCCTTTTCTTCAGCTTTCTAGCGAGCTTTCTCTTCACCTTCTCTGGCCAGACGAGCCTCTAGCCTCACCTCAGCGCCTCTGATGTAGTCATTTTTTACTTGTTCATAGAGGCCTTTCAGCTTAAAGACCTCAGATGTCATCCATATGAGAAATCCACTCCAGTGATTCCTCACTTCAGATGGGTTATCACTTAGCTTGGATTGTTCAGACAGTGATCTGAGCTTCATAGCTAAGGATTTAGAAAATAAAGCAATTGTCGCTTCCAAGGTGGGGAAGGTTGGTTCAAATCAGAAGATGGATTGATGGGTTCTGGTGACGTGTGGGTGGTTTCAGTGGGAGGTTCAGAGAATTGTCTAGTTGGGGGTTCAAATAGTTGTTCAGAGGGTGGTTCTCTATGATGTTCAGAGAGTGGTTATGTTTGAGGTTCAGAGGTAGAAGGCACAGAGGTATCTGGGATATATTGAGGTTGGTTAGATAGTGCAATGGCTTATAGTTGGGCTAGTGTTAGGGATGAAGGATCGGGGTTAGCTGGTTGTTCAGAGTCGGAGGATATATCGTAGTATGGTGATGAAGAGGAAGCTGACGAGATAGATGATAGGGATTCACTCAGAGGTGAAAGGTCATATGTGGGGAGTGTTGTGGTCGTGAGGTTGATTTGTCGTGGAGGGGGTGAGGAAGGGTTAGAGTTGTGATGTTCAGAGGTGGGTGGATATGACATGGTAGGTTCAGAGGGGGTAAAGGTGGAAGAAGGTTGAGGTAGGGAGGAAGATAATTGCTTTAAACTTGAATGAGAGGGAGTTTCAGATGGTAGAGACTTACTTGGGATGGAGGAGTCCAGAGGTGCAAGCGATCTGGATGTAGATGATTCTCCCTGCTTCAGAGTCTTAGACTTCTTGGACTTCTCATAAGGATCTCTTTTCCTCTTCATGAAGTTTAGTGGCTGTTCCGGAAGCCAGTCTACTGAGAACTCTAAGATATCCACCCCTTGAGATGCCAAGTCCTAAAGGTAATGGGCGATGATCTTCGAAGGATCTATCTTGGAGAACAGATAGAGACCATTGGGTATCTTTCTCTGATCCTTCAGAGCTTCCCGGGAGGTGTCCAGAGTTGGCTTGACTAGGACTCTTTCGATGATTCCCATATAATTCATATTTCTTGCGTTCAGAGGCTTTCCAATGTCTACCATCACATCTTCCATTAGATTGTAGGATATCAAATGATCTACCAGCCCATTTTCCATCAGAACATCGGAGATGAGTCTTTCTAGAGGAATGTAGTTTCTAGGTTTCATGTGATTTCAAGTATCCCTGACTGAATCCCTTAGATATTTGAATAGTAGCGCTGACAGATTCAGCTTGAGTCCTTTGTGGAGGCAGTATAGAATACACTTCTAATCTGTGTTGATGTCGTCAGAAGAGTTTGAAGTTGGACGGTGGTGAATGGTACCTAGAATGATCTTCAACCAGACTCTCAGATTCTGGTGAAGTTCCTTGTTCTTAGAGGATTTTCCTTCAAAGCTTTGTTTGAAGATGGTGGGAGCAATCTCCTGGGACATGTATCGTGCCCTAGGGTTTATGTTGTAAATCCTTATGCCCCTACTTTTCTCAATGTTCAGAAGCTTGGCAATAGATTTCTCGGTGATGACCATCTTCACACCCAGAACATATGAAACTATGAAGTGGTCATCGCAGTCTATGAATCTCCAGAACTCTTTGACGAGGAAAGTGTAGATGGGACCATAGAACCTCTGAAAAATAATTTTCCCATCCTTGTTTCTTCAATTCCTTAGTGAGATCAATACCATTGGGCTTCATGTTATCAAAATCCATGAGAGTCTCACAGAGAACTTCCAATTTCTTAAAGGGTGTTACAAGGTTGATGTTGAAGGAGAATAACGATCCAAAACGCAACGGAATTTAAAATTTTCTCCTTTAGTGATCCTTACGAATGGGCATGACCAGTGATACAATCGTCACCTCTTGTGACGATTGAAACCCTTGATGCAGATCTACGGAGCGATCATGAACGTTGAACGATGACAACGCCTCTACTCAGTCCATATGAACGGATTCCTTCAATCTCAGTGCTAGCTGCTACGAATGAAGGCTTTGAGTGAGAGAGAGAGATAGAGAGAGAGATAAACGAAATTGCAACTGCACAAATGCTTCTGCACAAGGGTTCTATTTATAGAACCACTTGTGTGGGCTGCAAGCTAAAAAGCCCATTTAAATGTATGTGGCTCATATCTTATAATATGCCAAAATCACTTAAGTGCGTGGTACCTTACCATATTTCATATTCTACTTAAGTACACTGTACCTTAAGATGTTCTACAATTCACTTAAGTGCACCGTACCTTACGATGTTCCTTAGTTACTCTATCTCTCATCAATCTGTCCTTTTGTGTGTGACCCTGTAGGTTTTTGCGGCATTGGCAATTATATTAAATCACGTATTTAACATAATAAACTGTGAGCGGTATCTAGCAACACATCACTGCTACCCAAGACACGAAAATATCATGTGATCTGACAAATCCTTCTGTGATAATACTTATGTGTATAATTACTCTTTTGCCCTTATGTCTATATTGAACACAAGGCATAGACCGTGTCATCCTTGTCCAGTTCAATATTGGGCCCATAGACATTTATCTTGTTACTTAGGATGGGAAAATTCCATCTAGGTCACTAATGTCCCTTAGCATGCTTCGTGGAGTACCCATCAACTGTCTTTATGGTCATCCAGTTACGGACAACATTTGATCAGCAATAAGGCACTCGACTCTACATCTAGGGCCCATAGTGGTCTCAGGTCGAAGGGTGGTATACACCATTATCACCATGAGAATAACTTATGACACTTTGCATAACATTCTATATAGTATTCTCATAGCGGGTCAATCCAGTATAAATATTACTCTTAATATTCATACCTATGTTTAAGACTTGATAACTCCTTATCCATGATCCATGAGATGTGATCATCAGTCTATATACATAATAGTCTTAATCCTTTAATGTTATCCCACTTCACAATAAAGCTCGACTACGGATACTATAAGAATAGTGTCCTTATGTTTAATGTGATCTCATGATTAAGTCACACTAGATACATTAAACGGACTAACTATTCTAGGGACTTTATTAGACAAACATAATAAAGAAAAAGCCTTTTATTATTAAATAAATAATTTGATACAAGTACCAAAAGTATTGGCCTCTAGGGCTTACACCAACAATCTCCCACTAGCATTAGAGCCAATCAGGCATACCCCTAATGCCCATAGATCTAGTATGGCCATCATGCTTCACCTGCGCAAGAGGCTTTGTCAGTGGGTCAGTAATATTGTCAAGTGTAGGTACTCTGCATATTTTCACATCTCCTCTATCTATTATCTCTCGAATGAGGTGATAACGCCTAAGTATGTGTTTGGATTGTTGGTGAGATCTAGGTTCCTTAGCTTGTGCGATAGCACCATTGTTATCACAATAGAGACCAATTGGATCCACAATGCTAGGAACTATGACAAGTTCACTAACGAACTTTTTGATCCAAACAGCTTCCTTTGCTGCACTTGAGGCAGCAATATACTCGACCTCGGTTGTAGAATCAGCAATTGTATCTTGCTTTGAACTTTTCTAGCTCACAGCGCCACCGTTTAAGCAAAACACATAACCAAATTGCGATCTAAAGTCATCCTTATCTGTCTGGAAGCTAGCATCGGTGTATCCAATTACAGCCAGCTCTTCCTGTCCTCCATATATCAAGAATGACTCCTTAGTCCTTCTCAAATACTTAAGGATATTCTTGATAGCTACCCAATGAGCATCACCAGGATCAGATTGGTACCTACTCGTTGCACTTAAAGCATACGAGATATCTGGTCGAGTACATAACGTGGCATACATGATAGATCCTATTGCAGATGCATATGTAATCTTATTCATGTGATCCCTTTCTTCCTTAGTTGTAGGGGATTGTGTTTTTGATAGACACAGGCCATGTTGCATAGGTATGAATCCTTTCTTGGAATCATGCATATTAAAGCATCTCAGTACTTTGTCTATGTATGTACTCTGACTTAGGCCAAGAAGTTTTTGTGATCTATCTCTATAGATTCTGATTCCTAATATATAGGTTGCTTCACCTAGGTCCTTCATAGAAAAGCATTTCCCCAACCAAGACTTTACTTGTTGTAGGGTAGGGACATTGTTTCCAATGAGTAATATGTCATCTACATATAATACCAGGAAAACGATCATGCTCTCACTAACCTTCTTGTAGACACAAGGCTCATCTTCGTTCTTGATGAATCCATGTTGTTTTACTGTTTCATCAAAACAAAGATTCCAGCTTCTGGAAGCTTGCTTCAATCCATAGATTGATCTTTGTAACTTACATATCTTTTGGGCTTCTTCTGGTATGTCAAATCCTTCAGGTTGTGTCATGTACCCATCCTCAAGAAGATTCCCATTAAGGAAAGCAGTTTTGACATCCATCTGCCATATTTCATAATCATGATATGCGGCGATAGCAAGTAAAATCTGAACAGATTTAAGCATTGCAACTGGTGAAAAGGTTTCATCATAGTCAACCCCATGAATTTGTTTATATCCTTTTGCAACCAGTCTTACCTTATAGGTATGTACCTTACCATCCATGTCAGTCTTCTTTTTGAAGACCCACTTGCATCCTATAGGGTTAACTCCTACAGGAGGCTCTACCAAGGTCCAAACCTGGTTTGTGTACATGGAATCCATTTCAGATTTCATGGCTTCTAGCCACTTCTCAGACTCGGGACCAGTTATGGCCTCTTGGTAGGTCACAGGCTCATCTTGATTCATGAGTAACACATCACCTTGATCAGTTATGAGATATCCATATCTCTCAGGTAGGTGACATATCCTGCTTGACCTACGCTAGTCTTGTTCTACTTGAGCAGGTTGCTCTTCCACAACTACTTGTGTTTCCTGCTCTAATTCCTCCATAGGTGTATCAATGCTTTGTGATTCTTGAATTTCTTTAAGCTCTACTTTCCTCCCACTGATTCCATTGGAAATAAAATCGTTTTCTAGGAAAACTCCAGTTCGAGCGACAAACACTTTTCCCTCAGAAGGATTGTAGAAGTAATACCCTCTTGTTTCTTTAGGATACCCCACAAATAAGCATTTGTCAGATTTGGGCTCAAGCTTAGTTGAAATTTGTCGTTTCACATAAACTTCGCAACGCCAAATCTTCATGTAAGACATATGTGGTTTCTTACCACTCCATATTGTTGTTGGTGTAAGCCCTAGAGGCCAATACTTTTTGGTACTTGTATCAAATTATTTATTAATAATAAAAGGCACTTTATTTATTATGGTTGATTAATAAAGTCCCTGGAATAGATAGTCCGTTTAATGTATTAAGTGTGACTATCGGAGTGATAGGCACACCTGGCGTTGGAATTATAACGAGGAGAAGTAGTGTTGGGATTTGCAGGAGGGCCTCTGAGGGTAATCAAATTGGCCTTTAACATACTCTGCAGTGCTTGGGTTAAAGTCATATTGATCTTGGTAAACTGTCTTCTCGACCTGTCTTGTCTGTGTTGGAAGTTCTGAGATGGCGGTGCGGCAATTGTAACTGCCCCAACAGTATGGTCACGATTCTTCTTGTTATGCTTCCTCTCACTGTACACAGCATTTGATTCATTCTTTCCCTGATAGGACTTTTTGGTGCTTGCAGAAGTAGCTGCCTGTATCTTTCCACTTCGAATGCCGCTTTCAACCCGTTCACCTGTCAAGATAAGTTCAGTGAAACCTGACGAGGAACTTCCCAGTAGATGGCTGTAGAATGGGCCAGTCAGTGTACCCATGAACATGTCCACTAACTCTCGATCAGTCATAGGGGGTTTGACTCTGCCAGCCAAATCTCTCCACTTTTGAGCATATTCTTTGAAACTTTCTTTAGAGCCCATAGTCATATTTTGTAGCTGTAGCCGAGTAGGCGCTAACTCAGAATTATACTAGTAGTGCTTGTAGAAAGCTGTTGCTAAATCAGTCCATGTGCGGATGTTAGAGCTCTCAAGCTGATAATACCACTCTAACTGTGTGCCAGACAGACTCTCTTGGAAGAAATGGATCCACAGTTTCTTATCAGTAGTGTGCGGCTGAATCTTTCTCACATAAGCCCTTAGATGCATCTGAGGACAAGAGGCACCATCATACTTAGTGAAAATGGGAACCTTGAATTTGCGGGGAATGACCACATCAGAGACCAGACCCAAGTTTTCGAAATCCAGACCGGGCACTTTCTGCCCCTCCATAGCTAGCATACGTTCTTCCAGCAACTTGTACTTATCATCCTTCGGAGAGTACTGTTCATGTTCATAATCTTCATCGTCGTCCTCAGAATTGACGAGATTAGGATTCTCATCTTCCGAATCATTCTCGGTCTCTTCTTCTGAATCCTTCGGAATTCTAATCTTGACTCCTGTAACCTGTCCCTTAAGCCTTCTCCCCGGGTTGATGTAACCCACAGGTTTCTGGTCCTTCTTCTTCTCCATCAAAAGAGCTTTTAGTTCTTCCTGCCCCTTAGATAAGCTCAGCATCATTTCCTGGAATTGAGCATTCTGGGCCTGGAGATCTTTGACAGTTTGTTCGAGAGCCATTGTTCAATCTGTTTGAATCTGCTGGAATCTGTTTGATAGGAAAATCGTGAGAACACTGATCCTTTAGAATACCTGTTATGCGATGCAATGCAATGTATGAAATGTTTTCAAGGACTTTCGGGATTTAACTTTGCATAAACTAACAAAAAGAGCTTTTTTTTTCTTTTCTCTTTTGTTTTTGCTTTTGTTTTTGTTTTTTTTAGCAGAGTTAAATCCCTAAATCCTTGAAATGGTTAGTACAATGCCATGATGTTATGATGTTATGATGTTATGTTGTTAGATAAATAACAAGCACAAGCAAGTCACACAACAATCATTCCTAGGTTTTAAGGCTTGCGTGAGTTCCATAGGTAAATACCCTCCCCACTGAAGTTTGGTTGGTTCAACCTGTCTTAGAATAGTAACCGGGTTCTAGAAGGATCTCAAATCATTGACCTTTCCTTAAGTCCACTTCAGTGCAACACCAAGTGGTTGACCGAAGCTTCCCTAAAGTCCAATCTCAAAGAGTGTAGTATCGAGTCTCAACCAACTCCAGTCGGAACCGAAGCCAGTTATCTCACTACTTTCTAATGGCCAGGATGAGTCAATTAGGGTTCTAAAGGTCTGGTTAATGCTTTTATGACACCACGCGAATGCCAAATATTTCCTCAACTAACATGAGGAACATCAGGACATCCAAAGTGCCACATTAACCGTAGCCATCATTTTGACCATTCCAGTATACGCCGGACAGTCGCGATGATCTCTTGCTACTTACCTAAGGTACACTAGATCCGGGTGTAGGATCTTTCACTCAAGCATAACATACCCAAGCAATCCCTTAAAAATAAATCAGACAAATTGAATAAGTGATCTTGTTTTTAAGGTAACCTCTCTTTTTAAATATTTAGGGTCCCCAGCAGAGTCGCCAGTTCTGTCATACGGTGAACTGGACTTTTTTGTGGTTTTAATCGCAATGTCGCGGTTAGCAAGAGTCGCCACCGACTTTTCTTTTATCCAATAAGGAAAGGTGGAAAAGAACAGGAAAAACCTTAATTTAGATTTTGGGTTCGGGAGGTACATTATACAAAGGGAAGGTGTTAGCACCCTTTGTATCCATGGTTATCCATGGGCTCTTAATTGCTCGATCACTTATATTATTTTGTCTAAAAAAAAGTGTTTGTGAATTGTTTAGAAAAATTGTTTTGAAAAGAGAATTTAACTTTGTAATGATTCTTGTATGAATGTATACAAAGTGATTATCTCGTTTAGTTTTGAAAATTGTTTAGAAAAATATAACTCGGTAATGATTCTAGTATGAATGTATACCAAGTGGTGATTTTCTGAAGGTATTTTGAAAGGTGTGAGGTGTGAAAAAATGTTTTAGGTTGTGAGCCAGCAATTAAGAGTTATACCGACCCAAGGTCTTTATGAGTATTTCCTATCCTTATGAGGGTAAAACTGTCCTTATTATTGAGAAATAAGTAGTTTTATCCTTTGGATGTAAAAGGGTCATCGTAGGGTCATCGATTGGTCATTGAAGGCAACAGTTACGAGGATACCTTAGCATTCGAAGGGACTATCATCTTTTAACCGTAGGCAACATCGGAGGGTCATCGAGGGACAAAGTTGTATATTCGAAGGCAACATCCGAGGGACTATAATTTATTTTATGATGATTTAACCGAAGGGTCTTTGCTAAGGGTATCCCCACGTTCGCGGGACATGACCGTAATATCGTAATCGTAAGGCAACAAAGAGAGGTCCAAGATCACTTATTCAAAGGCAAAGTTTTACAATTAATTATATAATTAGGATGAAACTCCACATTAAAATTATTAAAAATAATATATTAAAAAAAAAATTAATACATTAGAAATTAATACATTAAAAATTAATTTAGGGTGAAACTCCACAAGGGTATCCCACAACTAAAGTGGAATACCTAGCCAATAACCTTTTCCTGGGATATGCGAACCTTTACGAAACTCAAAAAAAAAAAGAAACATGTCAGAACATCAAATCAGGGTGCAATCGAAGATTACACCGGAGAAATATCACAACAATAAATAGGATAGGATGAATAATGCATGGCTATGATGAAACATAAAAAAAAAAAAAAAAATAGAAAAGTCAGCTACTGTCTCGTTCGCCTCTGCCTCGCCTAGCGAAGGCCAGGCGAATACTCGCCCCAGGCTCGCCTAGCGAGGTGCTAGCGAGCGGCCACGGATTTTGAATTTGAAAACAGCCCCATGTTAGGAACTTTGAATTTTATGGCATTTTATCACAGGAATAACATGGTCAAACATTCAGGGTATTCAGGCATATTTAAATTCCCATACGAAAGCAAATTATATATCAACATTTTATCATGATGCATTATATATGTAGATATGGCCAATTGAAAGTATAAACAATAGAGATACGCAAACCTGTTTGCCAATTCAAGGTTGAAGGGATTGACCACTTGTAGTATCGGAATAAGTTAGGCAGCGGGAATTGGACGGCGATGGCTTCGGTGCAGATGGGCTGCCTTCAGGGTTTCTTTACTCTGAATTCTCCGGGTAGGCAGGGTTCCTATGCCAAAACTTCTATTCGTTCTTCTCTGTTCTCCTCCTCTTTTTTTTCAGTGAATCTCCCAGTGTAACTCCAAGTGTCCTTTCCTCTACTGGAACTTCAGTATTTATAGACTGATTTCGTGGGTAATGGGCTTGGAATGAGGGAGACCCAAGTCCAAAATAATTTGTTATATTTTATTTATTTATTTTAATTATTTAATTAATTAATTAATTAATTAATTAATTAATTAAATTTTTTTTTTTTATTACTGAAGTGCTGGTATTTATAGTGGTAATGGTGACCTAATGGGCTCAGAATGAAGCCCGCAATTTTTGTTGTCTGTCAGCTTCGCTAGGCGAGCGCGTAGCGAACAGGCCAGTTTGGGCCATTTTCTGGATTGGGCCATCCGTGAGCTGGGCCTTTGTTTCTTCAAGATCAGTGTTATATATGAGTCGGAATGCCTTGCAAAATGTCTTGAAATATTAATGGGCAAATTTTGGGGTATGACAGCTGCCCCTGTTCAATATTCTTGGACCGAGAGAGTTAGAATGGTGTGTACGCCATTCGTGGTCTGGAGGTGGAAGATTATTGAACACTAGAATGCCCCAAAAATTTGCACTTGAGAATCGACAGTTGGTCTTGATGGAGATGGGCTTAAAGGTGCCATCCGGGAGGTTTGATGACGAAAGCTTCAGATCGCGCCGTATATTAGGCCAATTTGAAGACATGGGTGCCACACTGGGTCGTACGTTAGACCGTATAATGAGTCATCCATTAGGCTGCCGACTTCGCTGGGGAGTCGGAGTGTGTCATATGCTGTTGGGGATAAAGGGTCAGAATGGACCATACGCTAGATCGTATCTGAGTTGCAGAATGAGCCGTACGTTAGGCTGAATCTGATGACGAAAGGGGTAGTCGTACGTTAGACTACACTTCAGAAATGTACCGTATGTTAGGTAGCATCTGAGGGTTGTAAGATCCAAACGGGTCGTACGTTAGACCGCGTTGGAGTTGCTGGAGTTCAGAATGGATCGTACGCTAGATCGTATCTGAGTTGCAGAATGAGCCGTACGTTAGGCTGTATCCGAAGAAGAAAGTAGTCGTACGCTAGACTACACCCCTGAACGTACCGTACGCTAGGCAGTATCCGAGGATTTGAAGGTCCAAATGGGTCGTACGTTAGACCGCATTGGAGTTGCTGAAGAAGTCATATGTTGGGCTGAATCAGAATGAACCGTACGTTAGGCTGTATCTGATAACCTGTATATGTTGTACTTGCAATAAATGTCTGGGATGGGCTTAAAGATGCCATCATTAGGAGGATATCGAAGTGTTGTCAGAATGAATGTTCCCATGAACTGTATTTGAAATATGTATCTGAATCTTGAATGTGATTGATAAAGGTGTCTGTCTGAATGAACCTTTTATTTTGACTATATCAGGAGGATAAATAACCTGCAAAGAAAAGTTAGCTTCATGCTATGTCATGATGCATGAGATGTTTCGTGTTATGCTAAAATAAATGTGAATGTTGTATGCATGCGTATGCTGTGAAAGGATGTAATGAATGAGCTATGCGTATGAGAAGTTCTGCTTGGGGACTCTACTGGGGAAAATAAATCCCCATCTACTGATTTGAGACATTTGTGTCGATGACCCTTTCTCGGCTGGGGATGCTTGATTTCTGTCTGATGGTGGAAATATTCAGCAGAGTCGGGCTGGAGATGGATGAGATGATCAGCCTGTCTGGCGATGCCGACCTCTGTTGGGGAATAGCTGGCTGTGCCGGGGAATACTGCCAATTTCTTCTGGGAAAAATAGGCTTGCTGGGGAAGAGAATTGGTAGCGGATTCATTGGAAGCATGGTTAGACCTTATCCTCGATCCTGAAGTCTTGTAGTAATTGCTATTGCTATTCTATGCATGTATTTTGGTAAACATTGGTCATATTCAAATGCATATATTAATTCAAATTAAATCAATGGACGTTTACGCAAACAAAACAGAAAAAGAAAAAACAAAAGCATCTTTTGAAAGAAGGTTGTATTGATTTTGAAAGAAGGCCTATAAACAGGCAATTTGTGTACAAGGAGACAGAAATCCTAGTAAGAGGAAATTGTCGAAAACAAAGAGAAAGCTATGTGGAAGAAGTCCTATTGATTTTAAGTCTACTACTGTCATTATGTCTTCAAGCATCTCATCCCCTGCTGTCGGATGGAAGTGATTGGCTTGTTCAGTCCCTTGAACTTGGATGAAGTTGACTAAGAACGGGACATAGTCATACGCTTTAATCCCTAATTTTTGCCTGGACCGCCTTTTCAGGTTTTCAGTCCACCAGGATACCCTTTTTTGCCCAAGCCGCCTTTTCAGGTTTTCGACTTGCCGGGTGTACATTTTTTTTATATATCCCTAATTTTTGCCCGAACCCTTTTGGTTCGCCGGGATGCCCTTACTTTTGCCTAGATACGTCGATCTAGCGGGTCTCTTTTATGCGTAGTATTTTTTAACTATGTCCGCGTTCACGGGATGTGGGAAGTCTTCACCATCCATTGTAGCGAGTATCATGGCTCCACCTGAGAATACCTTCTTAACTACAAATGGCCCTTCGTATGTGGGAGTCCATTTGCCTCTGGGGTCAGTTTGTGGTAGGATGATGCGTTTGATTACCAAGTCGCCAATTTGATACACTTGTCTCTTGACCTTTTTGTTGAATGCCCTGGTCATGCGCTTCTGATATATCTGCCCGTGACATACAGCCGCAAGTCTCTTCTCATCCATCAAATTTATCTGATCGAGTCGAGTCTGAATCCATTCGTCCTCGTCTAAGCCCGCCTCTTTCATGATCCTTAGAGAGGGAATCTGAACTTCCACTGGTAAAACGGCTTCCATTCCGTAGACTAAAGAGAAAGGAGTTGCCCCTGTCGAAGTTCGCACGGAAGTACGATAACCATGAAGAGCAAATGGTAACATCTCATGCCAGTATTTGTATGTTACCGTCATCTTTTGTATAATCTTCTTAATATTCTTATTAGCCGCTTCTACAGCGCCGTTCATCTTTGGCCGGTACGGAGAAGAGTTATGGTGTTTTATTTTGAACTGCGTGTAGAGTTCAGTAATCATCTTGTTGTTCAAATTAGTGCCATTGTCAGTGATAATTCTCTCAGGGACGCCGTATCGGCAGATGAGGCTGTTCTTGATGAATCGTGCCACCACATTCTTAGTAACAGAAGCAAATGAGGCTGCCTTCACCCACTTTGTGAAGTAATCAATAGCAACAAGGATGAAACGATGTCCATTAGAGGCGGTAGGTTTAATCTCGCCAATCATATCAATGCCCCACATTGCAAAGGGCCACGGCGCGGTCAACACGTTTAATGGAGCAGGAGGCACATGTACTTTATCCGCATAGATCTGGCACTTATGACAAGTTCTGGAGTGATGGTGGAAATCAGTTTCCATGGTAGACCAATAATACCCTGACCTCAGAATCTTCTTGGCCATTGTATGTCCACTAGAATGAGTCCCAAAGATACCGTCGTGCATGTCTTCCATAATCTTCTCTGATTCCTTTCTATCCACACAGCGAAGCAAAGTCGAATCATGGTTACGTTTGTACAATATTCCATTACTCAAAAAGAATTTAGCGGAGAACTTCCTCAGAAATTTCCTGTCATTGATGGATGTCCCTTCAGGGTATTCCTGAGCTTCTAAATATCTTTTTATCTCGTGGAACCAAGGCTTCTCTTCTACTTCATCAGCGTTAAGTTCATAACAATATGCTGGTTCGTCTAGTCGTTCAATGGTAATCCGGGGAGCTTCATTGTCCCATCTGACTCTGAACATAGATGACATGGTAGCCAATGCGTCTGCCAACTGGTTCTCCTCTCGGGGAATATGTTCGAATGTGATCTCTTCAAAGTATGGGATTAATGTCAACACCTGCTCTCGATAGGGGATGAGGTTCGGATGTTTAGTGTCCCATTCTCCTTTGACCTGACTGATTACTAAGGCTGAGTCTCCATACACCCTCAAAAACTTGATTCTCAGGTCTATAGCAGCTCTGAGTCCCAAAATACATGCTTCATACTCAGCCATATTGTTGGTACACTCAAAACATAGTCTAGCGGTGAAAGGCGTATGGCCACCCTTGGGGGAAATGATCACGACGCCAATACCGTTGCCCAATGCGTTAGACGATCCATCAAAAACCATAGTCCATCGGGATCCCACTTCGGGTCCTTCATTCGGTCCAGGTTCTTCATAATCAGTAACAAGCATGACATCCTCATCTGGGAACTCAAAATTCATAGACTGATAATCATTCACGGCCTGATGAGCCAAATGATCAGCTAGCACGCTTCCTTTGATTGCTTTTTGGGTGGTATACTGGATATCATACTCTGTTAAAATCATCTGCCATCTTGCTATTCTTCCGGAGAGGGCGGGTTTCTCAAATATGTATTTGATAGGATCCATCTTAGAAATCAACAAAGTGGTGTGATTCAACATATACTGTCTTAGTCGGCGAGCAGCCCAGGCCAAAGCACAGCAAGTTTTCTCGAGCAGTGAGTATCTTGTTTCACAGTCGGTAAACTTTTTGCTAAGGTAGTATATGGCATAATCTTTTCGACCGGACTCGTCATGTTGTCCCAACACGCACCCCATTGAGTTTTCTAAAACGGTTAAATACATGATTAGAGGTCTTCCCTCAACTGGTGGCACCAGAATTGGAGGTTCTTGGAGGTACTTCTTGATTTTGTCGAAAGCTTCTTGACGTTCATCATTCCATATCATCTCTTGATTTTTTCTCAGTAACTTGAAGATGGGTTTGCAAGTAGCGGTCAAATGGGAAATAAATCGGGCAATGTAATTCAAACGTCCCAAGAAACCTCTGACTTCTTTATCCGTACGGGGAACTGGCATCTCTTGAATAGCTCTCACCTTGGCTGGGTCGACCTCAATACCTTTACCACTGACAATAAAGCCCAAGAGTTTACCAGATCTTACTCCAAAGGTGCATTTGTTCGGGTTCAATCTCAACTTGTATTTCTTCAGCCTCTCAAACAGTTTGTATAAATGATCGAGATGTTCTTCTTCAGTATGAGACCTGGCTATCATATCGTCCACATATACTTCTATTTCATGATGGATCATGTCATGGAACAAAACCACCATAGCACGCTGGTACGTTGCTCCTGCGTTCTTTAAACCAAATGGCATTACTTTATAACAGAAGGTGCCCCATTGCGTCACAAACGTAGTCTTCTCCATGTCCTCAGGTGCCATTTTGATCTGGTTATAACCCGAGAATCCATCCATGAAGGAGAATACCTTGTGTTGAGCGGTGTTGTCTACCAGAACATCAATGTGTGGCAGTGGGAAATCATCCTTGGGACTCGCTCTATTCAAATCTCTGTAATCCACACACATTCGCACCTTACCATCCTTCTTTGGCACTGGTACCACATTAGCAACCCATTGAGGATAAGAAGTAACCGCCAGAAAACCAGCATCGAATTGTTTCATGACTTCGGCCTTGATTTTCTCGGACATTTCAGGACGCATGCGACGAACCTTTTGCTTAACAGGACGACAATCTTCCTTCGTCGGCAAACGATGCACTACTATATCGGTATCCAGCCCTGGCATGTCTTCGTAAGACCAAGCAAAAATCTCCACATAGTCATGTAGCATTTGAATCAATCTTCTTTTGACACTGATTTCCAAGCCTGCTCCTATTTTGACTTCTCTCTTGTCCACCTCGGTACCCAGATTTACAGTCTCAACTGACTCCTCATGCGGCTGTATAGTCCTTTCTTCTTGTAGTAACATTCTGGCAAGTTCTTCAGGTACTTCACAATCTTCCTCACTTCCATCTTCGGCTCGGTAGATCGGATTTTCAAAGTCATAATGAACAGTAGTAGAACTATTATCAACAGGATCCAGAGTGGATAGGGATCTGCAATTCGTTACGTGCGTGTGTGTAAGAAAACATAGCTCGTTTGAAAGATAATAGGAAAGACAAAGAGCGCAATATTTGAATGCAAAACGTCCATTGATTTATTGAATATAAATATGCTTATGAAAATGACAAAACCCTTAACAAATTAGCTATTGTGCCTCGGGCATAGACACAATGCTTTAAGAAGTTTGATTGTAAAAGAAAATTAAAATTTGCAATTCTAGAATAAACAATAACAATTACTCCTGACTAAAGGAAATCGGGATAATGTCTTCAGTCTTCCAATTGTTGAGTCCGTCACCAATTGTTGGGAAAATCCAGCTATCCAAGTCGCAATCACTATCAGCATCTTCCATAGCATTAATCTGATTTTTGACTATCTTTCCAGAGTTAAACCCCAGGCCAGCTTTATCAGACTTGTACGGTACATTGATCAGTTGACCCCAACCAGCACGATCACCATTTTCAATCGCGGCTTGAGCATCTTTCAGAGAGATCATGACAGGGGGAGCACGAACAACCTTGGGCACAAGGGGAGTTGGCTTAAGGACAGGACTGGGTGGAGGAACCACTTCAAATGACTGAGAAGGAGTCTCAAAGAATTCACCATCCATCTCGACGTATTTGAAGGCTTGCACACTACTGACAATATACTCTTCTTCTCCACATACAGTGACAACCATGCCTGCTATTGGATACTTCAGCTTTTGATGAAGCGACGAAGCTACCGCACCTGCCCCATGGATCCAAGGGCGCCCCAACAAGCAGGAGTAGGCGGGACGAATGTCCATCACGTGAAAGGTAGTGTTGAAGACTTGAGGTCCTATCTTGATAGGGAGAACCACTTCACCATAGACAACACTCTTCGCACCATCGTAAGCACGCACCACAACATCACTAGGTTTCAGTTCAATGCCTTTGTAGTCAAATTTATCGAGTACAGCTTTCGGGAGCACATTCAAGGAAGAGCCGTTGTCGATCAACACGTGAGCCAGGGTGATCCCCTCACACTCGATGGAGATATGCAGAGCTTTATTGTGATTCTTTCCTGCTGGCGTCAGGTCAGCATCGGAAAAGCCTAGGCCATTGTCAACAGTCAAATTAGCAACATAATGTTCGAATTGATCGACGGATGTTTCTTGAGGCACATGAGCGGTCTTCAAGAATTTCATCAATGCATTGGCATGGGATTCAGAGGATAATAACAAGGACAACATTGAGATTTTAGACGGAGTATGCCCCAATTGTTCCACTACATCAAAATCGCTCTTACGGATGATTTTCAGCATCTCTTCCATTTCCTGTTTGGCAACATCTTCAGAAGTAACTTCGACCGATGTCTCTGACTGAGGAGGATTGACTGGTCTTTTTCCTCGAATTTCGGGAGCGGGAGGTGAGATTTCTGGGGAGTAGATCCTTCCACTTCGAGTAACTTTACTAGTCCCCACAATATCATTAGGATTAGCAGAACTACCAACTTGCTTTATGCCATGGATGTAAACGTCGCCTCCATAGTTCCACGGAATAGCTTTGCTGGAGGAATATGGCACGGGGCCAGGTGCGGTAATAATCAGGGGAGCCACTTTGGGCTCAGCGGTAATCTTCACAGGCACTCTAGTAGCGGTAATCTTCACTGGAGCTTTGGACCTAGCAATCACAGATACCTCTTCAATAGAGTTGTCCACCTTAGGAACCCTTTCAAATAGAATTGTACGATCATCCATCAGCCGTTGAATGCCGTTCTTCAACTTCAAACAATCATTGGGTCGGAGTACACAGAGATCGCAATCTTCAGCACAACCTGGAAATAAACCAGCTTGCAATAAATTCTTCTTAACGATCAGGAGAGGAGATGCTAAATCAGCAACGTCAGTAACGTGAGAATTGTCGTCCACAACATTAACATTCTGGTCATGATTAGGCATAGGTGCTGTGATGACATTGGGGGTCGCCGGAGGATCAAATTCAATTTCTCCAGCGTCGATCATATCCTGAATCTTGTTCTTCAACAACCAGCAATCATTCGTATCATGCCCGGGGCTATCGGAGTGATAGGCACACCTGGCGTTGGGATTATAACGAGGAGAAGTAGTGTTGGGATTTGCAGGAGGGCCTCTGAGGGTAATCAAATTGGCCTTTAACATACTCTGCAGTGCTTGGGTTAAAGTCATATTGATCTTGGTAAACTGTCTTCTCGACCTGTCTTGTCTGTGTTGGAAGTTCTGAGATGGCGGTGCGGCAATTGTAACTGCCCCAACAGTATGGTCACGATTCTTCTTGTTATGCTTCCTCTCACTGTACACAGCATTTGATTCATTCTTTCCCTGATAGGACTTTTTGGTGCTTGCAGAAGTAGCTGCCTGTATCTTTCCACTTCGAATGCCGCTTTCAACCCGTTCACCTGTCAAGATAAGTTCAGTGAAACCTGACGAGGAACTTCCCAGTAGATGGCTGTAGAATGGGCCAGTCAGTGTACCCATGAACATGTCCACTAACTCTCGATCAGTCATAGGGGGTTTGACTCTGCCAGCCAAATCTCTCCACTTTTGAGCATATTCTTTGAAACTTTCTTTAGAGCCCATAGTCATATTTTGTAGCTGTAGCCGAGTAGGCGCTAACTCAGAATTATACTAGTAGTGCTTGTAGAAAGCTGTTGCTAAATCAGTCCATGTGCGGATGTTAGAGCTCTCAAGCTGATAATACCACTCTAACTGTGTGCCAGACAGACTCTCTTGGAAGAAATGGATCCACAGTTTCTTATCAGTAGTGTGCGGCTGAATCTTTCTCACATAAGCCCTTAGATGCATCTGAGGACAAGAGGCACCATCATACTTAGTGAAAATGGGAACCTTGAATTTGCGGGGAATGACCACATCAGAGACCAGACCCAAGTTTTCGAAATCCAGACCGGGCACTTTCTGCCCCTCCATAGCTAGCATACGTTCTTCCAGCAACTTGTACTTATCATCCTTCGGAGAGTACTGTTCATGTTCATAATCTTCATCGTCGTCCTCAGAATTGACGAGATTAGGATTCTCATCTTCCGAATCATTCTCGGTCTCTTCTTCTGAATCCTTCGGAATTCTAATCTTGACTCCTGTAACCTGTCCCTTAAGCCTTCTCCCCGGGTTGATGTAACCCACAGGTTTCTGGTCCTTCTTCTTCTCCATCAAAAGAGCTTTTAGTTCTTCCTGCCCCTTAGATAAGCTCAGCATCATTTCCTGGAATTGAGCATTCTGGGCCTGGAGATCTTTGACAGTTTGTTCGAGAGCCATTGTTCAATCTGTTTGAATCTGCTGGAATCTGTTTGATAGGAAAATCGTGAGAACACTGATCCTTTAGAATACCTGTTATGCGATGCAATGCAATGTATGAAATGTTTTCAAGGACTTTCGGGATTTAACTTTGCATAAACTAACAAAAAGAGCTTTTTTTTTCTTTTCTCTTTTGTTTTTGCTTTTGTTTTTGTTTTTTTTAGCAGAGTTAAATCCCTAAATCCTTGAAATGGTTAGTACAATGCCATGATGTTATGATGTTATGATGTTATGTTGTTAGATAAATAACAAGCACAAGCAAGTCACACAACAATCATTCCTAGGTTTTAAGGCTTGCGTGAGTTCCATAGGTAAATACCCTCCCCACTGAAGTTTGGTTGGTTCAACCTGTCTTAGAATAGTAACCGGGTTCTAGAAGGATCTCAAATCATTGACCTTTCCTTAAGTCCACTTCAGTGCAACACCAAGTGGTTGACCGAAGCTTCCCTAAAGTCCAATCTCAAAGAGTGTAGTATCGAGTCTCAACCAACTCCAGTCGGAACCGAAGCCAGTTATCTCACTACTTTCTAATGGCCAGGATGAGTCAATTAGGGTTCTAAAGGTCTGGTTAATGCTTTTATGACACCACGCGAATGCCAAATATTTCCTCAACTAACATGAGGAACATCAGGACATCCAAAGTGCCACATTAACCGTAGCCATCATTTTGACCATTCCAGTATACGCCGGACAGTCGCGATGATCTCTTGCTACTTACCTAAGGTACACTAGATCCGGGTGTAGGATCTTTCACTCAAGCATAACATACCCAAGCAATCCCTTAAAAATAAATCAGACAAATTGAATAAGTGATCTTGTTTTTAAGGTAACCTCTCTTTTTAAATATTTAGGGTCCCCAGCAGAGTCGCCAGTTCTGTCATACGGTGAACTGGACTTTTTTGTGGTTTTAATCGCAATGTCGCGGTTAGCAAGAGTCGCCACCGACTTTTCTTTTATCCAATAAGGAAAGGTGGAAAAGAACAGGAAAAACCTTAATTTAGATTTTGGGTTCGGGAGGTACATTATACAAAGGGAAGGTGTTAGCACCCTTTGTATCCATGGTTATCCATGGGCTCTTAATTGCTCGATCACTTATATTATTTTGTCTAAAAAAAAGTGTTTGTGAATTGTTTAGAAAAATTGTTTTGAAAAGAGAATTTAACTTTGTAATGATTCTTGTATGAATGTATACAAAGTGATTATCTCGTTTAGTTTTGAAAATTGTTTAGAAAAATATAACTCGGTAATGATTCTAGTATGAATGTATACCAAGTGGTGATTTTCTGAAGGTATTTTGAAAGGTGTGAGGTGTGAAAAAATGTTTTAGGTTGTGAGCCAGCAATTAAGAGTTATACCGACCCAAGGTCTTTATGAGTATTTCCTATCCTTATGAGGGTAAAACTGTCCTTATTATTGAGAAATAAGTAGTTTTATCCTTTGGATGTAAAAGGGTCATCGTAGGGTCATCGATTGGTCATTGAAGGCAACAGTTACGAGGATACCTTAGCATTCGAAGGGACTATCATCTTTTAACCGTAGGCAACATCGGAGGGTCATCGAGGGACAAAGTTGTATATTCGAAGGCAACATCCGAGGGACTATAATTTATTTTATGATGATTTAACCGAAGGGTCTTTGCTAAGGGTATCCCCACGTTCGCAGGACATGACCGTAATATCGTAATCGTAAGGCAACAAAGAGAGGTCCAAGATCACTTATTCAAAGGCAAAGTTTTACAATTAATTATATAATTAGGATGAAACTCCACATTAAAATTATTAAAAATAATATATTAAAAAAAAATTAATACATTAGAAATTAATACATTAAAAATTAATTTAGGGTGAAACTCCACAAGGGTATCCCACAACTAAAGTGGAATACCTAGCCAATAACCTTTTCCTGGGATATGCGAACCTTTACGAAACTCAAAAAAAAAAGAAACATGTCAGAACACCAAATCAGGGTGCAATCGAAGATTACACCGGAGAAATATCACAACAATAAATAGGATAGGATGAATAATGCATGGCTATGATAAAACATAAAAAAAAAAAAATAGAAAAGTCAGCTACTGTCTCGTTCGCCTCTGCCTCGCCTAGCGAAGGCCAGGCGAATACTCGCCCCAGGCTCGCCTAGCGAGGTGCTAGCGAGCGGCCACGGATTTTGAATTTGAAAACAGCCCCATGTTAGGAACTTTGAATTTTATGGCATTTTATCACAGGAATAACATGGTCAAACATTCAGGGTATTCAGGCATATTTAAATTCCCATACGAAAGCAAATTATATATCAACATTTTATCATGATGCATTATATATGTAGATATGGCCAATTGAAAGTATAAACAATAGAGATACGCAAACCTGTTTGCCAATTCAAGGTTGAAGGGATTGACCACTTGTAGTATCGGAATAAGTTAGGCAGCGGGAATTGGACGGCGATGGCTTCGGTGCAGATGGGCTGCCTTCAGGGTTTCTTTACTCTGAATTCTCCGGGTAGGCAGGGTTCCTATGCCAAAACTTCTATTCGTTCTTCTCTGTTCTCCTCCTCTTTTTTTTCAGTGAATCTCCCAGTGTAACTCCAAGTGTCCTTTCCTCTACTGGAACTTCAGTATTTATAGACTGATTTCGTGGGTAATGGGCTTGGAATGAGGGAGACCCAAGTCCAAAATAATTTGTTATATTTTATTTATTTATTTTAATTATTTAATTAATTAATTAATTAATTAATTAATTAATTAATTAAATTTTTTTTTTTATTACTGAAGTGCTGGTATTTATAGTGGTAATGGTGACCTAATGGGCTCAGAATGAAGCCCGCAATTTTTGTTGTCTGTCAGCTTCGCTAGGCGAGCGCGTAGCGAACAGGCCAGTTTGGGCCATTTTCTGGATTGGGCCATCCGTGAGCTGGGCCTTTGTTTCTTCAAGATCAGTGTTATATATGAGTCGGAATGCCTTGCAAAATGTCTTGAAATATTAATGGGCAAATTTTGGGGTATGACATATCCGTAGTCGAGCTTTAGTGTGAAGTGGGATAACGTTAAAGCATTAAGACTATTATGTTTGTAGACTGATGATCACATCTCATGGATCATGGATAAAGAGTTATCAAGTCTTAAACATAGGTATGAATATTAGGAGTAATATTTATACCGGATTGACCCGCTATGAGAATACTATATAGAAAGTTATGCAAAGTGTCATAAGTTATTCTCATGGTGATAATGGTGTATACCACTCTTCGACCTGAAACCACTATGGATCCTAGATGTAGAGTTGAGTGCTTTATTGTTGATCCAACGTTATCCGTAACTGGATAACCATAAAGACAGTTGATGGGTACTCTACGAAGCATGCTGAGGGACATGAGTGACCTAGATGGAATTTGCCCATCCTGCATAACAGGATAAATGTCTATGGGCCCAATATTGAACTGGACAAGGATGACACAGTCTATGCCTTGTGTTCAATATAGACATAAGGGCAAAAGGGTAATTATACACATAAGTATTATCACAGAAGGTTTTGTTAGATCACATGACATTTTCGTGTCTTGGGTAGTAGTGATGTGTTGCTAGATACCGCTCACTGTTTATTATGTTAAATGCGTGATTTAATATAATTGCCAACGTCACGAAAACCTACAGGGTCACACACAAAGGACGGATTGATGAGAGATAGAGTAACTAAGGAATACCGTAAGGTACGGTGCCCTTAAGTGAATTATGGAACATCGTAAGGTACGGTGTACTTGAGTAGAATACGAAATATGATAAGGTACCATGGGCTTAAGTTATTTTGGGCATATTATAAGATATGGGCCAAAATACACTTAAGTGGGCTTTTTAGCTTGAAGCCCACACAAGTGGTTCTATAAATAGAACCCTTGTGCAGAAGCATAAAATTGCGGTTGCATTATTTTCGTTCTCTCTCTCTCTCTCTCTCTCTCTCTCACTCAAAGCCTTCATTCGTACCAGCTAGCACTGAGATTGAAGGAATCCATTCATGTGGACTAAGTAGAGACGTTGTCATCGTTCAACGTTCGTGATCACTCCGTGGATCTGCATCAAAGGTTTTGATCGTTACAAAAGATCTGCACCAAAGGTTTCAATCGTCACAAGAGGTAAATATTCTATCACTGATCATGACCATTCGTAAGGATCTCTAAAGGAGAAAATTTTAATTTCCGCTGCGTTTTGGACCGCAATTCTCCTTCAGTGGTACCCGAGCCACTTACGAAACCATGAATCGGATAGCTGTTTAATTTCTGTATTAATATGATTAAAAGACAGAATCAATCAATTAATTAAACGGGTAATTAAATTTGGCGTCATGAGTGTACGAGTTGGATGATTGATGTTGACTATGCTTCGATACCGACATTAGTATGGTGAAGCAGCGATACATCGATCGTCCATATGTTACGCAATTGAGACCGATCAACTTATATATGATATAAGTAATCCTAATGCAAAGTACGGTATATGTGATATACTGTTTCTGTTTCGTTCATTCAAACACTAAATGATTGTTTTCCTTTGAGCGATCAATGGTCATTTGCTTCGGAATCCGACATTAGTATGGTGAAGCAATGACCTGTTGATCAATCATACTGAATCAACAATCGAGGTGTGTTTGACGGTCTGAAATTGGCGCATTAGGGTTGGTGACGGCGCAAGGGTTGTGCCGTCAAGGAGTTGTGAATTTAGGGCTTTTTGGAAGAGGTCTGTAGACTGTTTCAAAGTTCTGTTATTTTGGCCGCGTGAAGCTCGTGTGACGAGCGTAACAAGCGTAACAAGCTGGATGCGTGACGGTCGTAACAAGCCCATGACGGTCGTAACAAGGACGTGACGGTCGTCACACTCACAGATCCAAAACTCTAGGCATTTCTGTTTCTGGCCACGTGACGGTCGTAACATGCCTGTGACGGTCGTAACATGCCTGTGACGGTCGTAACATGCATGTGACGGACGTAACGTGCCTGTGACGGTCGTCACACTCACGGGGTCAGAATTCTTGGGGTTTTCAGTTTTGTGACTACGCAAGAGTTGTGTTGATGCAAAACAATGTCCATTTCAAATGAATTGTTCATTAAAATATTTGGACAGGGCAAGAGTTGTGATCGGTCGCCGAAATTTAATTTGGTTTTAATTAATTAAAGGAATTAAAAAATTAATAATAATAATGTGTTTGTTATTATTGCCTTGTGGTGATCAGTTATGGCCTTAGTTATCCTTTATTTTGTTTTGGGTTTTAAATACGACCTGCGTGTCGTGCCTCTCCTTTTAATCTCTTAATGTAACTTCTTTTCTCATCTCAATCCCTCGTATGTAAAACGAGTTTCTTCTGTAATGTAATGAAGAAAGAAAAGAAGACAATGTTATGAAGAAAGAGAGGAATTCAATATCAAAGGAGGACAACCTTGAAGATCTTGCTTGGAGAAGCTTAGAGAAGAATTCAATATCAAAGGAGGACAACCTTGAAGATCTTGCTTGGAGAAGCTTAGATCGTTATTAGGTTAGCTTAGGTTCTCTCATTGGCTTGGGAGAACAATTGCGCTAGGGGCCATAACTGTTTCATTGTGTATGTATGTTGATGCATGTGTATGTATGTTGATGCATGTGTATGTATGTTGATGCATGTGAATATATGTTGATGCATGTGAGAGACGATTTATATGATAAATAAGCCGGTGAGATCAGGACAATTACAATTCCCTCAAATTAAATATTAAGTTTATGCTTTCCAAGTCTTAGCACTCATCAAGACTAGTATCGGATAATGTAGGTTTCGCCTACGCGAGGTGCATGATCTATATATTAGTAAGGTGCGATGGGATAATTGTAATATCCAACTGCTAAGACAATGGGTAAAACTTAACTAAACAAATTATAATAATATTATATATGTTTGCTTTCCAAGTTTTAGCACTCATCAAGACTGATATCGAATAATGTAGGTTTCGCCTACGCGAGGTGCATGTTTTGTATTAGTTATGGTGCGATGGGATAATTGTAATATCCAACTGCTAAAACGATGAGTCAAATTTAATTATAATTTTATTATATATGTTTAGAAGCAAGAGTTGGGAATAATCCATATGATGGATTGGAATAAGGAGTTATTCACCCAACTGAAATTTTCGAGAGTTGTATGATATACAACTGGAAGGAGTTCCTACCTAAATAACCTAGTTTTGTGTAATCCGCCTACGCGGACTTAGAACGAAGTGAAATATGGATCTCGACCCACTAGAAAATCTTCCAACGGGATTTTCCGAATCAAATGATGAGGGTCATTTGTTTTGAGTAAAATAGTGGGAGCATATTTGATTAAAGGCCTAATTAAATATGTCAATGATACTTATATTTTCTTAATCCTTATGTAGATAACCATGACAGCAAACACATCTAACAACATCTTGCGATCAATCCTTGACAAGGAAAAATTGTCTGGGACAAATTTTCTGGATTGACACCGAAACCTGAGGATTGTCCTCAAACATGATAAAAAGCTGTATGTCTTGGAGACACCTGTTCCTGAAGAGGAACCTCCTAGTTCTGCACCTAAGGCAGAAAGAGATGCTTATAAGAAGCCTGTCGATGATGTCAATGAAATTGCTTGTCTCATGCTGGCTACCATGAACTCAGAATTGCAAAAGCAACATGAGAACATGTCAGCGTTTGATATGATCGAACACCTAAAGATGCTCTATTAAGAGCAAGCAAGGCATGAGAGGTTTGAAGTTTCAAAAGCCCTTTTTCAAGGCAAGTTAGCTGAGGGAGCCCCTGTAGGTTCCCATGTACTCAAGATGATTGGGTATGTGGAAAACCTTGAGAGATTGGGTTTTCCCCTCGAAGAGGAACTTGCGACTGATTTGATCTTGCAATCGTTGCCAGATAGTTTCAGTCAATTCGTCCTAAATTTCAATATGATTGATATGGACAAATCTCTTCCTGAACTGCTCGTCATGTTAAGAACTGTCTAGCAGAATTTGAAGTCAAAAGGGAAGTCCATTCTGATGATCGGAAATGGAAAGAGACAGAACAAAAGGCCCACTAAGCAGGGTGATAAAGGGAAGGGCAAGGAAGTTGCCAAACCCAGACCCACTGTTGCTGCTTTGAAACCTAGTGGAGGCATAACAAAGGCAGACACATGCTTCCATTGCGGTAAGACCGGACACTGGAAGAGAAACTGCCCAAAGTACTTGGAAGATGACAAAATCTCCATTCACAGGAAAAGGTGAAAGAGCTGATGATCTTTTGGGCCTAATACATACTGATGTATGTGGACCACTGAACATACCAGCCGGAGGAGGTTTTCAGTACTTCATCACATTTACTGATGATTTCAGTAGATATGGTTATGTGTATTTAATGAAACATAAATCAGAGTCCTTTGAAAAGTTCAAGGAATTCAAGAATTAAGTACAAAACCAACTAGGCAAGAATATTAACGCTCTTCGATCAGATCGAGGTGGTGAATATTTAAGCCTAGAGTTTGATGATCATCTGAAAGAGTGTGGGATCCTATCCCAACTCACTCCTCCTGGAACACCCCAAGGGAATGGTGTGTCTGAGAGAAGAAATCGAACCCTGTTGGACATGGTCCGATCCATGATGAGTCACGCCGATCTTCCAAACTCCTTTTGGGGACATGCGTTATTGACAGCAACTTACACACTTAACCGTGTTCCATCCAAAAAGGTTGAGAAGACACCATATGAGATATGGAGTGGTAAGAAACCACATATGTCTTACATAAAGATTTGGGGTTGCGAGGTTTATGTGAAACGACAAATTTCAACTAAGCTTGAGCCCAAATCTGAAAAATGCTTATTTGTGGGGTATCCTAAAGAAACAAGAGGGTATTACTTCTACAATCCATCTGAGGGCAAAGTGTTTGTCGCTCGAACTGGAGTTTTCCTAGAAGAGGATTTTATTTCCAAAGGAACCAGTGGGAGGAAAGTAGAGCTTGAAGAAATTCAAGAATCACAAAGCATCGACACACCTATGGAGGAATTGGAGCAGGAAACACAAGTAGTTGTGTAAGAGCAACCTGCTCAAGTAGAACAAGACCAGCGTAGGTCAGGCAGGATACGTCACGTACCTGAGATATATGGATCAAGGTGATGTATTACTCATGGATCAAGATGAGCCTGTGACCTACTCATGGAATCTTCGTTTTGATGAAACAGTAAAACAATATGGATTCATCAAGAACGAAGATGAGCCTTGTGTCTACAAGAAGGTTAGTGGGAGCATGATCGTATTCCTGGTATTATATGTAGATGACATATTACTTATTGGAAATGATATCCCTACCCTGCAACAAGTAAAGTCTTGGGTGGGGAAATGCTTTTCTACGAAGGACCTAGGTGAAGCAGCCTATATATATTAGGAATCAGAATCTATAGAGATAGATCATAAAATGCTTGGCCTAAGTCAGAGTACATAGACAAGGTGCTGAGACGCTTTAATATGAATGATTCCAATGGTTATGTTTTGCTGAAATGGTGGCGCTGTGAGCTTGAAAAGTTCAAAGCAAGATACAGTTGCTGATTCTACAACCGAGGCCGAGTATATTACTGCCTCAAATGCAGAAAAGGGAGTTGTTTGGATCAAAAAGTTCATTAGTGAACTTGGCATAGTCCTTAGCATTGTGGATCCCATTGGTCTCTATTATGATAACGATGGTGCTATCGCACAAGCTAAGGAGCCTAGATCTCACCGACGATCCAAACACATACTCAGGTGTTATCATCTCATTCGAGAGATAATAGATAGAGGAGATGTGAAAATATGTAAAGTACCTACACTTGACAATATAGATGACCCACTGACAAAGCCTCTTGCGCAGCAGAAGCATGATGGCCATACTAGATCAATGGTCATACGGGGTATGCCTGATTGGCTCTAGTGCTAGTGGGAGATTGTTGGTGTAAGCCCTAGAGGCCAATACTTTTTGGTACTTGTATCGAATTATTTATTAATAATAAAAGGCACTTTCTTTATTATGGTTGATTAATAAAGTCCCTGGAATAGATAGTCCAATTAATGTAATAAGTGTGACTTAATCATGAGAACACATTAAACATAAGGACACTATTCTTAAAGTATCTGTAGTCGTGCTTTAGTGTGAAGTGGGATAACGTTAAAGCATTAACTATTATGTTTGTAGACTGATGATCACATCTCATGGATCATAGATAAAGAGTTATCAAGTCTTAAACATAGGTATGAATATTAGGAGTAATATTTATACCGGATTGACCCGCTATGAGAATACTATATAGAAAGTTATGCAAAGTGTCATAAGTTATTCTCATGGTGATAATGGTGTATACCACTCTTCGACCTGAAACCACTAGGGATCCTAGATGTAGAGTTGAGTGCTTTATTGTTGATCCAACGTTATCCGTAACTGGATAACCATAAAGACAGTTTATGGGTACTCCACGAAGCATGCTGAGGGACATGAGTGACCTAGATGGAATTTGCCCATCCTGCATAACAGGATAAATGTCTATGGGCCCAATATTGAACTGGACAAGGATGACACGGTCTATGCCTTGTGTTCAATATAGACATAAGGGCAAAAGGGTAATTATACACATAAGTATTATCACAGAAGGTTTTGTACGATCACATGACATTTTCGTGTCTTGGGTAGCAGTGATGTGTTGCTAGATACCGCTCACTGTTTATTATGTTAAATGCGTGATTTAATATAAGTGCCAACGTCACGAAAACCTACAGGGTCACACACAAAGGACGGATTGATGAGAGATAGAGTATCTAAGGAATACCGTAAGGTACGGCGCCCTTAAGTGAATTATGGAACATCGTAAGGTACGGTGTACTTGAGTAGAATACGAAATATGGTAAGGTACCATGGGCTTAAGTGATTTTGGGCATATTATAAGATATGGGCCAAAATACACTTAAGTGGGCTTTTTAGCTTAAAGCCCACACAAGTGGTTCTATAAATAGAACCCTTGTGCAGAAGCATAAAATTGCGGTTGCATTATTTTCGTTCTCTCTCTCTCTCTCTCTCTCTTTCACTCAAAGCCTTCATTCGTACCAGCTAGCACTGAGATTGAAGGAATCCGTTCGTATGGACTGAGTAGAGACGTTGTCATCGTTCAACGTTCGTGATCAGTCCGTGGATCTGCATCAAAGGTTTTGATCGTTACAAGAGATCTGCACCAAAGGTTTCAATCGTCACAAGAGGTAAATATTCTATCACTGATCATGACCATTCGTAAGGATCTCTAAAGGAGAAAATTTTAATTTCCGCTGTGTTTTGGACCGCAATTCTCCTTCAATTGTCGCTCCCTGGATTTCCCGAATCCAAGTACAAACGCGAAAAAATGGCGAGGAAAAAAAAGAGTAGAGTCTCCAGCTATGTACTTTTATCCCAAGAGGAGGGAAAGGTAGTACTGCATAACCAAGAGGGAACGGATAAAACAAAGTCTCGAACCAAAGAAAACTGAGTAAGGGGGCCGGTTACGTGAAGGGAAGGTTATCGCACCCCTTCACGTCTGTGGTACTCCCCAGGATCCACGTTTTCTATTTATGTCTAAAGTGTGTGTATAAAAAGTCCTATATGCGATGCGAAAGAGAGAAAATCAAAGTAGGGAAAAGAAAGAGTTATTGCTCGCACAGGCCCTACTCTGTTGCATACGTATCTCAGGAAGGATTGAGAATCAGAGCACCGTAGCTCGACTAACCTATTTTTGTTTGTTTTGTGTTTTTTAGATGAACGACATTACTACGCAATCTACCGGATGCTTGACCTTGGGAGACTTACTCACCTGTAGTAGAAGGAGTTAACGTGTTCTTAGGAGAAGAAAAATCAATGAGTTTGTTTGTGTTTTAGGAATGCTCATGCAAACAAGAGACTATACGAAGCGTAGCAATCCTATGGGGAGACGATCACACCATACAAAACAAACATGCATAAAAGTAAACACACCAACAAGGGGGGCTCGAACATACATGGGTAGGGCTTTAGTCAAGAGGGGTCATATCAACCTCGACAAACAAGCCATTGAAAGGTAATCAAATGGGCTCTTAACCACTGACATGGAACGTCAGGGTGAGCAGATCAAAAGGGTAATGAGGATAAGGCCTCATAGCTCTTAACCCTGGATAGGGTGAACTCATGACAAAAAGTGGGGATTCAGGAAGATGGAACCCTCTCCACTGACGACCGGACAAAAGATCTTGGGCTTTTGTTCTGAAGCCTCGACACGTAGTGTGAGCATAGAGAACGACATACTGAATAACGGGGGATTAATTACTAATCCCTTTTATCCGTCAATTGCCTCTTCATGGAGGTCTTTAGCACTGGTGCCCCTTTTTGGAGGTCTTTGGGCACAAAAGTAAACACACAAAAACATTGCCTCCTATCGAGGTCTTCCAGCTAAGAAAGCGGTGAAGTGCGGGAAAGATGTAAAAGGGATAAAGAGATCTACCACACAGATAAAGATCCGAAGTAACAGCAACTAAAGAAATAAGAAACCCAGAGATCTCTCAAGCTGGCACCATCAAAGAAAACAGGTCAGCAAGGTAATCAAAATAAATCTCCCAAATGGTATCCCACAAATAAAGTGGAATACCAAGCAAGCTATCTTTTCCGGAGTCATATGAGCCCTCACAAAAACTCAACAAACAAGTTAGAATAACAAGATGGGGCGCAATCAAGAGTTGCACAAAAGAAACACAACAACAACAGTGTCAGGTAAACAGTGCACGGATGCAATAAAAAACATGTCACAACAAAACACAAAACAGATTAGAGAGCAAATAGAAAAAAAACAGCTACTGTCATCATCGCTACTGCTTCGCTTAGCGAGATGCTAGCGAAGCTTCGCTACATGTTCGCTTAGCGAGGTGCTAGCGAATGCCTGCGGGTTCTGGGTTCTTCCTTGATAACAGTCCGATTTCAGGAACCCCAAACCCTATGGTATCCATCTCAGAAGCGAAGTGATTAAACATTCAAGGCATTGTTTTACACATTCATGCACATCTAAACCCACATGCAAAACCTAACGATACCCACTCTTCCAAATTCACCCATAATACCTCATACATTCAGAAATTTCAAATTGAAAACATAAAGTGGTGGGAATAGGGCAAACCTGATTGGAGAGATCGGTTGAAATTGAATTGCACGATTGGGTTTGCAGAACAACCTTAGGATTTATATGAGATGGAATTGGTTCTTTGCAGATGAGTTCCCTTCCGTCTCTGGAGGCTGCTCTGAATTAGTTAGAATAGGGTTTTTGTTCCAATGGAATTAGAATTTATACTCTGATTTTTGTGGCTTTGTGGGCTCAGAATGAAGGCAATTTAAGCCCATGACTTTTCGTCATATTTTTTTTATTTTCAAAACGCGTGGGCTTCGCCTAGCGAAGAATTTGCTCGCCTAGCGAGCATGACAGTTCAGACTCTGGTGGCTCGCTAGGCGAACCATTCTGCTCGCCTAGCGAGCGTGACAGTTCAAGTCATCTTTCCAAATTTGTAACCTGTGCGTTGGACCTTTGTTCCTTCAAGAGTAATATGTTGAATGATGAATAGGCCTCATTTGAACATGTTGGAAGTAACTCAAGTTATTCCCTAGCCATTTGACCTTCAGTAGACCAAAGTTGACCAGAGGTAATTCAGATGAACTTTGCTGAAATGCAATATGAAATGTTAAATGACCTAAAAATGAATGCATGAATGAGGGGGGCAAATTTGAGGTGCTACAGCTTCCCCTATTCAATCAACTGTGAACCTGAACGGATGAAAGCAGCGGCTATCAGACTTTCAAGGTAAATAGGGATTGAATACCAAAAGAACCGGAGAATTTGCACTCTGTGGGTGATGCATCAAAGAAAGGCAGGCCATTCACCGATGGCGGCTTCAAAACAAATTTGATATTTACCGATATCAAGGAAAGCGGGGCCATTTACCGATGGCGGCTTCAAAAAAAATTGATATTTACCGATATCAAGGAAAGCGAGGCCATTTACCGATGGAGGCTTCAAAACAGATTTGATATTTACCGATATCAAGGAAAGCGGGGCCATTTACCGATGGCGGCTTCAAAACAAATTTGATATTTATCGATATCAAGGAAAGCGGGGCCATTTACCGATGGCAGCTTCACTGGGGAGGAAAAAAATGTTTACAGGTGAAACAATACCAGACATTTACCGATGCCTGGGAAGGAACTCGATGTTTACCGACATCGAACAAAGATGTTTATAAGCGAAACAAGACCAGACATTTACCGATGACTGGGAAGGAGCTCGATGTTTACCGACATCGAACAAAGATGCTTATAAGCGAAACAAGACCAGATATTTACCGATGACTGGGAAGGAACTCGATGTGTACCGACATCGAACAATGTTGTTTACCGACACCAAGGAAAGGATACATTTATGAAACGAAACCATTTACCGATGGCGAAAATGAAATACTCGATATTTACTGATAGTGAATCTGCTGGGGAATCTTAAACGACAAAACCATTTACCGATGGTTAACAAACGACTGATATTTACCGACATCGAACAATGATGTTTACCGACACCAAAAAAAGAAAGGACACACACGGGTGTTGACAGAACGATTTTTGCAAACACCATGAGAGACATGCCATTTACTGACGGCCAACGATTGGAATTCGACATTTACCAACATCGAAAGATGATGTTTACCGACACCAAAGAAAAGCACAGACATTTACGGGGGTCAACACGACACTTACCGGTATCGCAAGGATGATAGTTACATATGTCAAAATAAGGCAGGCACTTACTGGTGACTTCACTAGAGAGAGAATCAAGCTTTCCTTTCACGGACTGGTGAGAAAATAAATCTCACCGGGATTATCGATTCTGAATGTTGTCAAGAGCAACTGCTGCAAATGTGCTACACTGATGTTGAAAAATGATCCGTCTCTTCTGGGGATATGATTCAATCTGGTTTAATGCATGTATGCATATGTTTGAGTTTTCCATGGCGTAATGTTCCATACTGAATGGAAATGCTACGCGATTTGAGAATGCGAATGCAAATGATGATTACTAAATGCAAGATGCAAAGGGAGGAAAACTCCTGCTGGGAAAGCAGATGATCACTTTACTGAGCACATAATTTCTGATTCGATCTTCCAACTCTGTGGGGACATACAACAATTCTGCTGAGGATACTTACTGATCTGACATTCTCGGAACAGTAGACAAACCAACTCAACTAGGGAGTCACTTGTTGGGAAAACACCGACCTCTCGACCATGCTGGGGAAACAAATTCTGAACTTGACTTAGATGACCCAACTTCTTATACGACTGGACAGTGTTGAAACAACAGGGTCTTCCTTCGAACAAACTTTGGCTCATCTGCTTTAGCCATCAATCAAAGATAGTAACCTGCAAAACGGCAAGACATACATGCCCCAGGGGATCGTATGGACAAAATATACTCAAGTGTACTCAACATTCAAAATGATTTTCAGATGTTTTATCTTTCCGCACGTCATTGTCTAGCCTTCATGTTTTTAGATGCAATGTTTATCAAAAATTCGGACGTTTTTTGCAAACAACACAGTAAAATAAAAAAACAAGAGAGCAATTTGACTGAATAACGACTTTTATTGATTGAAAATGGCCTATAAAGAAAAATACATCAGGAAGCAATTCCTAGGAAGAGGTAATTGCGTCAAAAGAGAAAATAAATTATCCTATTGGCAATGTGAACACGGCATTCCACTATTTTCCAATTCTGTTATGACTCATAGATCTTCAATTTCCCCAAATTCTTTGCTTTCTGAGAAGAGTGATTGGACCAATCATATCCTTCAAGATGGTAGACACTGAAACGCGATGAAGTACAGGTAACTCAGACAGTAGTCTTCGCTTTAATCCCTCTTTTGCCTGGACCACCTTTTCAGGTTTTCAATCCACCGGGATACCCATTTTTGCCTAAGCTGCCTTTGCAGGTTTTCGACTTACCGGGTGTACATATTATTTTTATTCTTTATCCATAACTTTTGCCCGAACCTTTTTCTATTCTTTTTCTCTTGGTTCGCCGGGATGCCCCTTTTTTGCCTGGACTTCCCTTTTTTTTGTCCAGTGGGTCAGTTTATGCGAAGTATTTTTTGACTACATCTGAATTCACAGGAGACGGAAAATCTTCACCATCCATAGTTGTAAGCATCAAGGCTCCACCAGAAAAGACCTCTTTAACAACATATGGACCCTCATAATTCGGAGTCCACTTGCCCCTGTTATCTGTACCGGGAGGAAGGATCCTCTTCAAAACTAAGTCACCTATCTGATAGCTTTGAGGACACACTTTCTGATCAAAGGCTTTCTTCATCCTTCTCTGATATAGTTGTCCATGGCACACAGCTGCTAATCGCTTTTTCTCAATTAAATTTAACTCACCAAACCTGGCTTGAACCCACTCAGCCTCGTCAAGTTTTACATCCATCATCACCCTCAAAGAAGGGATTTCAACTTCTACTGGCAAGACTGCCTCCATGCCATACACAAGTGAAAACGGAGTTGCCCCGGTTGACGTACGTACTGAGGTACGATACCCATGCAAAGCGAAAGGCAACATCTCATGCCAATCCTTGTACGTCACAACCATCTTTTGCACAATCTTCTTAATGTTCTTGTTTGCCGCCTCTACAGCACCATTCATCTTTGGTCTGTAAGGAGAAGAATTGTGGTGTTCGATCTTAAAATCTTTGCAAAGCTCTTTCATCATCTTGTTATTGAGATTCGAACCATTATCAGTGATGATTCTCTCAGGAACCCCATAACGACAAATAATTTCTTTCTTAATGAATCGAGCAACCACTTGTCTGGTAACATTGGCATAGGAAGCTGATTCCACCCACTTGGTAAAGTAATCAATCGCGACTAGGATGAAGCGATGTCCATTAGAAGCAGTAGGTTCAATCTTTCCAATCATATCGATGCCTCACATGGCGAATGGCCAAGGAGAATTCATAATATTCAGAGGGTTTGGTGGTACATGCACTTTATCTGCACAGATCTGACATTTGTGGCACTTCTGAGCGTATTTGAAACAATCAGATTCCATGGTTATCCAGTAATAACCGGCTCTTAACAACTTCTTGGCCATTGCATGACCACCAGCATGGGTACCGAAAGATCCCTCGTGTACTTCCTACATTAACATGTCTGCTTCGTGTCTAACCATGCATCTGAGCAGAACCATGTCAAAGTTCCTCTTGTACAACACATCATCCTTGTTCAAGTAAAAGCTTCCAGCTAGCCTTCTCAGTGTCTTCTTGTCATTCTTTGACGCTCCTTCAGGATACTCTTGGCTTTTGAGGAAATTCTTAATATCATAAAACCACGACTTCTCATCAATAACAGACTCGGCTTGCAAACACATACGCGGGCCTCTCGAGTCGATTCACAACAACGTGTGGCACGTGATTCTGCCAATGAACTTTAATCATGGAAGACAATATGGCTAAGGCATCAGCCATTTGATTTTCATCTCGGGGTACATGATACAACTTTACTGTCTTGAAGAAAGTCAGGATCCTTCTGGTGTAATCTCTATAAGGAGTCAAATGCGGATGATGAGTATTCCAGTCTCCATTGACTTGGTTAATCACTAGAGCAGAATCTCCATAAATGTTCATAGTTTTGATCCTTAGATCGATGGCTTCCTCAATCCCCATGATACAGGCCTCGTACTCAACTTCGTTGTTGGTTACTTCAAAAGTCAATCTGGCAGAAAAAGGTATGTGTGCACCTTTAGGATTAATGAGTACTGCCCCAACACCATTTCCATTCACATTTACCGCCCCATCAAACATCAGTGTCCACTTGTCATCGGGATCCGGTCCTTCCTCGACAAGAGGCTCTTCACAATCTTTCATCTTTAAGTACATGATATCTTCATCGGGGAATTCAAACATCATCGGCTGATAGTCATCAGTTGGTTGCTCGGCAAGGTAATTAGACAGAATACTACCCTTGATGGCCTTCTGCGACGTGTACTGGATATCATACTCTGTCAAAATCATCTGCCAATGAGCCACTCATCCGGTAAGAGCCGGCTTTTCAAAGATATACTTTACTGGGTCCATCTTAGAAATCAACAAGGTAGTATGGTTCAACATATACTGTCTTAGTCGGCGAGTAGCCCATGCCAAAGTGCAGCAAGTTTTCTCGAGCAGCGAATATCTTGTTTCACAGTCGGTAAAATTTTTGCTAAGGTAGTATATTGCATGCTCTTTTCGACCAGACTCGTCATGCTGTCCCAATACACACCCCATCGAAGTCTCTGTTACTGAAAGGTACATTATCAGAGGCCTCCCAGGAACTGGAGGTATAAGAATTGGAGGTTTCTGCAAATATTCTTTTATCTTATCAAAAGCTTTTTGACAATCATTGTTCCATCTGATTGCTTGATCTTTTCTTAGCAATTTAAATATCGGTTCGCAGGTAGCTGTTAGGTGAGATATGAACCGCGCAATGTAGTTCAGCCTCCCTAAAACCCACGAACCTGCTTTTCCGTTCTTGGTTCAGGCATTTCTTGAATAGCTTTTACTTTCGCTGGATCAACCTCAATCCCTTTCTCACTGATAATGAAACCTAACAGCTTTCCAGATCTCACTCCAAATGTACACTTGTTTGGGTTCAGCCTCAGTTTGAACTTTCTCAATCTTTCAAACAACTTTTGCAAGTTTACCAAGTGCTCCTCTTCCGTCTGAGACTTCGCAATCATATCATCCACGTACACTTTAATTTCTTTTATGCATCATGTCATGAAAGAGAGTTGTCATAGCTCTTTGGTAGGTAGCACCGGCGTTCTTCAACCCAAATGGCATTACCTTATAACAGAACGTGCCCCAAGGTGTAATGAATGTCGTCTTCTCCATGTCTTCTGGCGCCATCTTGATCTGATTATAGCCAGAAAATCCATCCATGAAAGAGAAAACCGAGGACTGAGTAGTGTTATCGACCAATACATCAATGTGAGGTAATGGGAAGTCATCTTTCGGACTGGCTCTGTTTAAATCTCAGTAATCGACACACATCCTAACTTTACCATCCTTCTTCGGCACGGGTACGATGTTGGCCACCCAAGGGGGATAATTAGTAACTGCTAAAAAACCCGCATCCAACTGTTTCTGAACCTCCTCTTTGATCTTGACAGCCATATCAGGACTAGTTCTGCGAAGCTTCTGCTTTACCGAAGGACAATCTTTTCTGAGAGGTAGCCTGTGCACCACAATATTTGTATCTAAACCAGGCATATCTTGATACGACCATGCGAATACATCCATATATTCTTGCAACATTTCAATCAGCCCTCTCTTGACCTTTTCCTCTAAAGAAGCCCCTATCTTGATCTCTTTCTTTGCGTCCTCAGTACCAAGGTTAATGACTTCCAACTCTTCCTGATGAGGTTGAATGACCCTTTCCTCTTGTTTCAATAGTCGGGCCAATTCTTTGGGGAGTTCACAATCTTCTTCACTCTCCTCTTCGGCTTGGTAAATGGGATTATCAAAGTCATACTGAGCCATAACAGAATTGTTTTTAATGGAATCCGCAAGATCAATTCTGCACGAATGATGTTTCATGCTTTATTTTAGAAAAGAGTTCAAGGAAGTCACAACAAAAAAAAACATTGCCATTTTTATTGTTTTGAAAATGAAAGTAATAAGAACAGAAAGACAGTGAACACAAATTTGATTGCAAAACGTCCTTTATTGATGATAATCATTGAAAATTCAAAACATGATGTGGCCCTACAATGAACCACTACGCCTTGGGCAGAGCGTAGGGCTTTCATGCAAAATGCAAAACAAAATAAAATTACTCTGTCTGAAGAGTAACTTGGACTATTTCTTCAGCAGTCCAGTTGTTGATCTTCTCCCCTGGAGCACACGGGCACACCCAACTATCCATATCACAATCACTGTCACCATCTTCATTGTCTGTTGCAAAGACATCCCCGTGATTCATCAATCCAGCACTAGTGAAAGTACACGGCCCTTTCTGATTCTGTACACCCTGCTCTGGTGATTGAAAAGGCTTATAACCAATGCCAAACATGTCTTCTTTTACGGGCACATCAATCACCTTGCCCTAGCCCTCCGCGTTACCCGAATGAATGACCTCCAGAGCTTGTTTATAGGACGCAATCGAGGTACCTGGTTTCTTCTGTTCAACAAAAGCCACCTTCTCAATACTGACAGTCTCAAAATCTTGACATAGAGTTTCATGAATTTCGCCATCCATCTCCACGTATTTGAAGGAGGATAAATGGCTCACAAAGATGTCCTCTTCGCCACACACGGTCACAACCTGACCATCCCACACATATTTTAGCTTTTGGTGGAGAGTCGAAGAAACTGCTCCGGCTCCATGTATCCAGGGACGCCCCAACAGACAACTATATGCTAGTTGAATATCCATCACATAGAAGACAATATTAAACACTTCCGGGCCGATCTTCACAGGCAACGTGACTTCACCAAAAACTGATCGCTTGGATCCATCAAAAGCACGGACAACAAGATCACTTGGTGTGAGAACAACCCCTTCGACGTCAAGCTTACTCAGAGCCTTTTTGGGCAGCACATTCAAAGAAGAACCGGTATCAACCAAAACATGCGACAAAACGACGCCTTTGCATTCCATCGTGATATGCAGAGCTCTATTGTGATTGCAACCCTCAGGTGTCAAGTCTAGATCCGTGAATCCCAAACCATGTCTCATGTTAACATTTGCAATAACGCCTTCAAGCTGGTTAACAGAAATCTCTTGAGGTACATAAGCCATATTCCACATTTTCAACAGGGCGTTACGGTGTGCTTCGGAACACATCAACAGAGAGAGAATAGAGATTTTTGACGGTGTCTGGTTCAACTGATCCACGATCTTGTAATCCCTTTTCTTGATAATTCTCATAAATTCCTCCACGTCCTCCTCAAAAGAACCCTCGGGCACTTCCTTTCGCACTGGTTTGTCTTCAACTACAGCTTGTTTTCCTTTTGTTCTAGCAAGAGCCTCAGCATTGTTATCCCTCGGAACCTGTGGTGCAAAAAAACGACCACTTCTCGTGAATCCTCCGGGTCCTCCCACAGCCGAACCAACTGTTACCGGAGTCTTATTTGACGAACCAATCGTCACTGGAGTATGATTTACTGATCTGGTCTGATTCTCTGGCCTTCTATTTCTGCAGAAAGCATTGTCATATTGCCACGGAATTGCTCTACTATTCTCAAAAAGTCTTCCACTAGAAGCAGCAATGGTGGTAGGAGTACTGATAGTTACTGGAGCATTAATAATCACGGGAACACCAACAGTCACCGGAGCAGATATGGTGACGGGCGCAGCTACGGTCACAGGAGTACCAATAGTCACAGGCGCACTAATAGTTCTTGGAGCACGTACAGGACCTTCTGACGGTGTAAAGTAAATGGTAACAGTCGATATCTCTTCATGGTCTTTCACTACTCGATCAAACTGTAAACAACCTTCATTCATCAATTCCTGGATACCTTCTTTCAATCTCACACAGTCGTTTTCATGATTACCACAATCTGAACAATTCTTGTCACATCCCGGGAATACTCCCCCTTTAAGCAGACGTTCCTTCACTACAAACAACGGAGTCTGAACATCATTAACATTGACTACCAAGTTCAAATTTTCCCCATCTTCCACACTATTTACTCTGGGCCCTCCATGCTGAGGCATAGAATTATTCATCACATTCGGAGTAGGAGCAAAGTTAATTGCCTTGGCATCAATCAAATCTTGAACTTTATGGTGAAAAGCCCGACAATTCTCGATGTGGTGTCCTGGCGCACCAGAATGAAAATCACAACGGACATTAGCATCATAACCAGCGGGAATCCTTGTTAATGGAGCCATAGTGCGAAGTTCAACAAACTTTAATTTGAGCAGTTCAGGGAGTAATTCAACATAAGTCATTGGCAATGGATCAAAACGACGATCTGGCATTCTCTGTCTTGGTTGGAATTGGCGTTGCTGTTGTTGTTGTGGTTGTCCTATTTATGGTTGTTGAGGTTGCGTTGCTGGAATAGTCACAACATCAACTTGACGGTATTGTTGTCCTCTGTTTCCGTTTCTCTGATTATGTATAGCATTTGTCTCACCCTCTCTCCTTCTGGGTGCCCCTGAGAATGGTTTCTTAGCACTAGAAGAACCTGAAGAACCAGGGTCTTGGATTTTTTCCGCTTTGATAAGACTTTCAGTTCTTTCTCCGCAAATCACAACATCCGAAAAACTACCAAATGGGCAACTTCCCATACGATCCATGAATACACCTTGTAGGGTTCCAATGAACATATCAGTCAATTCTCTCTCCAACATCGGAGGTTGTACTCTCGCAGCTAGTTCACGCCACCTCTGGGCGTATTCCTTGAAACTCTCACCGGTCTTTTGAAACAAACTCTGCAACTGGGTTCTGCTCGGAGCCATGTCCATGTTATGCTTGTACTGCCTCAGAAAAGCTTCACCTAACTCTCTCCAGCTTCTGACAGATTCTTTTCTCAAGTCCATGTACCAATCCAAGGAGGCTCCAGACAAGCTGTCTTGGAAAAAGTACATCCACATTTTTTCATCATCAGTATAAGCGGATATCTTCTGGTAGTAAGCTTGCACATGAGTTCGGGGACAAGAAGTGCCATTGTACTTGTCGAAAGATGGCGCTTTGAACTTGTACGGGATCCTCAACCCATCAACTAAACCCATATTAGCAACATCAAAGCCCAGAGAATTCTGGCACTCCATGGCGCGAATTTTTTCAGCAAGGGCGTCAACCTTTCTATCTCTCTCTTCCGCCTTTCCAAATTCGTCGTCATCATTGGGAATAGTGAACATATCTTCTTGCTTGTCAACCAAATGAGAAGGATGGTGAACTGGAGCATGTGCCGCTCGAGCATTAGCAGCCTCTGTAATAATGGGTTGTTTGTTGATTCTAATACCGCGCAGTTCGTCACCATTAGCATGGTTGTTGACAGGGTTGGTAACAGCAGCGTCATCGACAGGGGTTCCTTCTGGCGGAGTCTGACCGACAGGGGGAATCACGGTTTCTTGTCTCTGGATCAAGGCTCGGAGTTCCTCTTGCCCTTGCACTACCCCTTGCATCATACTCATGAACTGGGTCATGTTGGTCCTTATCTCTGCTAGCTCTGCTTGAAATTGATCCATGAACTTCTGTTGATTCTGCCTTGTTGCGTAACGGTGCGGACGATACTCAGCAATCCTGCCTGAAACGGGACAAGGATGAGAAATCCTCTTCAAGAACACCTTTAATGATGCAAGAATGATATGTGCATGATGCGTATGCTATGTTTTATCATGGATAAACCTGAAAATGATATGTATATGCGGGTTAACTTTTTTTTTATGCATTATTTTTTTTGAAAATGAACATATGATGCAAAATGATGAAATAATGGTTGGTTGGCTGTGTATCACGAGGTGCAGGATCAGAACTTCAGCATGAATTCGGAACCGGGAACCATAGAACACAGTCATCAACTTAGAAACCAAACTTCAGAACCAACGGTCATCAACAAGAACCAAACAAAAGTCACCAACAGGACACGGTCACCAACAGAACAAGTCACCATCGGTACCTGTAAATGATTCATTCCTGCCCCACTCACGGGTGTAATCTAGGCCAGGGTAAGGTCAAGAGAAACGCAGGATAAACAATCCATTCAAGAATATCATCATATGCACACCAGGTGTATGCAACGATAAGACCCCATCAGAATCTGAACTGCTCGTGATACCATGTTCCGCTAAGTGGCGCCATACCACCCGCTTCCCATGAATCACTCTATTCCTAGGTGTCCTAAAGTTCACTCATAGCCTATGTATTGGGCCTTTTACCTCTTGTGACTCCCACCCAACAGTGAAACAGATACACAGCCAGCACAGTATGCATGAAACAGTAAAGCGCACATAGGATGCAATGCAAGCAGATAAGTATGCAAAGCAATAAATAAATAACACACAATAGACAATAAACAAACAAACCCTAGGAAAGGCCCACTAGGGAAAATAAATCCCCAGCAGAGTCGCCAGTTGTCGCTCCCCGGATTTCCCGAATCCAAGTACAAACGCGAAAAGAGTGGCGAGGAAAAAAAAGAGTAGAGTCGCCAGCTATGTACTTTTATCCCAAGAGGAGGGAAAGGTAGTACTGCATAACCAAGAGGGAACGGATAAAACAAAGTCTCGAGCCAAAGAAAACTGAGTAAGGGGGCCGGTTACGTGAAGGGAATGTTATCGCACCCCTTCACGTCTGTGGTATTCCACAGGATCCACGTTTGCTATTTATGTCTAAAGTGTGTGTATAAAAAGTCCTATATGAGATGCGAAAGAGAGAAAATCAAAGTAGGGAAAAGAAAGAGTTATTTCTCGCACAGGCCTTACCCTGCTGCATACGTATCTCAGGAAGGATTGAGAATCAGAGCACCGTAGCTCGACTAACCTATTTTTGTTTGTTTTGTGTTTTTTAGATGAACGGCGTTACTACGCAATCTACCGGATGCTCGACCTTGGGAGACTTACTCACCTGTAGTAGAAGGAGTTAACGTGTTCTTAGGAGAAGAAAAATCAATGAGTTTGTTTGTGTTTTAGGAATGCTCATGCAAAAAGGAAGTCCTAGACGAAGGACCCGTGCTACCTTAATTGACATGCAAACGAGAGACTATACGAAGCCTAGCAATCCTATGGGGAGACGATCACACCATACAAAACAAACATGCATAAAAGTAAACACAGCAACAAGGGGGGCTCGAACATACATGGGTAGGGCTTTAGTCAAGAGGGGTCATATCAACTTCGACAAACAAGCCATGGAAAGGTAATCAAATGGGCTCTTAACCACTGACATTGAACGCCAGGGTGAGCAGATCAAAAGGGTAATGAGGATAAGGCCTCATAGCTCTTAACCCTGGACAGGGTGAACTCATGACAAAAAGTGGGGATTCAGGAAGATGGAACCCTCTCCACTGACGACCGGACAAAAGATCTTGGGCTTTTGTTCTGAAGCCTCGACACGTAGTGTGAGCATAGAGAACGACATACTGAATAACAGGGGATTGACTACTAATCCCTTTTATCCGTCAATTGCCTCTTCATGGAGGTCTTTAGCACCGGTGCCCCTTTTTGGAGGTCTTTGGGCACAAAAGTAAACACACAAAAACATTGCCTCCTATCGAGGTCTTCCAGCTAAGAAAGCGGTGAAGTGCGGGAAAATGTAAAAGGGATCAAGAGATCTACCACACGGATAAAGATCCGAAGTAACAACAACTAAAGAAACAAGAAACTCAGAGATCTCTCAAGCTGGCACCATCAAAGAAAATAGGTCAGGAAGGTAATCAGAATAAATCTCCCAAATGGTGTCCCACAAATAAAGTGGAATACCAAGCAAGCTATTTATTCTGGAGTCATATGAGCCCTCACAAAAACTCAACAAACAAGTTAGAATAACAAGATGGGGCACAATCAAGAGTTGTACAAAAGAAACATAACAACAACAGTGTCAGGTAAACAGTGCACGGATGCAATAGAAAACATGTCACAACAAAATACAAAACAGATTAGAGAGCAAATAGAAAAAAAACAGCTACTATCAACATCGCTACTACTTTGCTTAGCGAGATGCTAGCGAAGCTTCGCTACATGTTCGCTTAGCGAGGTGCTAGCGAATGCCTGCGGGTTCTGGGTTCTTCCATGATAACAGTCCGATTTCAGGAACCCCAAACCCTATGGTATCCATCTCAGAAGCGAAGTGATTAAACATTCAAGGCATTGTTCTACACATTCATGCACATCTAAACCCACATGCAAAACCTAATGATACCCACTCTTCCAAATTCACCCATAATACCTCATACATTCAGAAATATCAAATTGAAAACATAAAGTGGTGGGAATAGGGCAAACCTGATTGGAGAGATCGATTGAAATTGAATTGAACGGTTGGGTTTGCAGAAGAATCTTAGGGTTTATATGAGATGGAATTGGTTCTTTGCAGATGAGTTCCCTTCAGTCTCTGGAGGCTGCTCTGAATTAGTTAGAATAGGGTTTTTGTTCCAATGAAATTAGAATTTATACTCTGATTTTTGTGGCTTTGTGGGCTCAGAATGAAGGCAAGTTAAGCCCATGAATTTCCGTTATATTTTTTTTATTTTTAAAACGCGTGGGCTTCGCCTAGCGAAGAATTTGCTCGCCTAGCGAGCATGACAGTTCAGACTCTGGTGGCTCGCTAGGCGAACCATTCTGCTCGCCTAGCGAGTGTGACAGTTCAAGTCATCTTTCCAAATTTGTAACCTGTGCGCTGGACCTTTGTTCCTTCAAGAGTAATATGTCGAATGATGAATAGGCCTCATTTGAACATGTTGGAAGTAACTCAAGTTATTCCCTAGCCATTTGACATTCAGTAGACCAAAGTTGACCAGAGGTAATTCAGATGAACTTTGCTGAAATGCAATATGAAATGTTAAATGACCTAAAAATGAATGCATGAATGAGGGGGGCAAATTTGAGGTGCTACACATATCTCATATGGTGTCTTCTCAACCATTTTGGATGGAACACGGTTAAGTGTGTAAGCTGCTGTCAATAGTGCATGTCCCCAAAAGGAGTTTGGAAGATCGGCGTGACTCATCATGGATCGGACCATGTCTAACAGGGTTCGATTTCTTCTCTCAGATACACCATTCCATTGGGGTGTTCTAGGAGGAGTAAGTTGGGATAGGATCCCACACTCTTTCAGATGGTCATCAAACTCTAGGCTTAAATACTCACCACCTCGATCTGATCGAAGAGTTTTAATATTCTTACCTAGTTGGTTTTGTACTTCATTCTTGAATTCCTTGAACTTTTCAAAGGACTTTGATTTGTGTTTCATTAAATACACATAGCCATATCTACTAAAATCATCAGTAAATATGATGAAGTACTGAAAACCTCCTCTGGCTGGTATGTTCAGTGGTCCACATACATCAGTATGTATGAGGGCCAAAAGATTATTAGCTCTTTCACCTTTTCCTGTGAATGAGACTTTGTCATCTTTCCAATTAAACAAGATTTGCATGTCTCATATGATTCATAATCAAAAGAGTCCAAGAGTCCATCTTTATGGAGTTTGGAAATGCGTTTCTCATTTATGTGGCCTAATAGACAATGCCAAAGGTAAGTTGGATTTAACTCATTATGTTTCATCCTTTTAGTATTAATGTTATAAATAGGCATTTCAAGATCAAGGACATATAGTCCATTGTTCATTTGCGCAGTAGCATAGAATATATCATTCAAATAAATTGAGCAACAATTGTTCTTTATTATAAATAAAAAACCAAACTTGTTCAAACAAGAAACGGAAATAATATTCCTGCTAATTGCAGGTACATAATAACAGTTCTCTAACTGAAGTATTAAACCACTAGGTAAAGTCAATACATAAGTTCCTACGGCTAAAGCAGCAACCTTTGCTCCATTGCCAACTCGTAGGTCAACTTCACCTTTTTTCCAAATATCTACTCCTTTTTAGCCCCTGCACATTTGTACAAATGTGAGAACCATATCCAGTATCTAATACCCATGATGCAGAAGTAGATAAATTAATTTCAATAACAAAAATACGTGAAGTCGAAGTCTCTACTCCGTTCTTCTTATCTTCCAGGTACTTTGGGCAGTTTCTCTTCCACTGTCCGGTCTTACCGCAATGGAAGCAGGTGCCTTCCTTTGCTATGCCTTCACTAAGCTTCAAAGCAGCAACAGTGGGTTTGGGTTTGGCAACTTCCTTTCCTTTCCCTTTATCACCCTGTTTGGTTGGTCTTTTGTTGTGTCTCTTTCCATTTCCGATCATCAGAATGGACTTCCCTTTTGACTTCAGATTCTGCTCAGCAATTCTTAACATGGCTAGCAGTTCAGGAAGAGATTTGTCCATATCATTCATATTGAAATTTAGGATAAATAGACCGAATCTATCTGGCAACGATTACAAGATCAAATCAGTCGCAAGTTCCTTTCCGAGGGGCAAACCCAACCTCTCAAGGTTTTCCACATACCCAATCATCTTGAGCACATGGGGACCTACAGGGGCTCCCTCAGCTAACTTGCCTTGAAAAAGGGCTTTTGAAACTTCAAACCTTTCATGCCTTGCTTTCTTTTGATAGAGCATCTTCAGGTGTTCGATCATATCGAACGCTGCCATGTTCTCATGTTGCTTTTGTAACTCTGAGTTCATGGTAGCTAGCATGAGACAAGCAGTTTCATTGGCATCATCGACATGCTTCTTATAAGCATCTCTTTCTGCCTTAGGTGCAGAACTAGGAGGTTCCTCTTCAGGAACAGGTTTCTCCAAGACATACAGCTTTCTATCATGTTTGAGATTTAGGTGTCAATCTAGAAAATTTGTCCCAGACAATTTTTCCTTGTCAAGGATTGATCATAAAATGTTGTTAGAGGTGTTTGTTGTCATGGTAATCTACATGAAATTAATGAAAATATAAGTATCAATAGCATATTTAATTAGGCCTTTAATTAAATATGCTCCCACTATTTTACTCAAAACAAATGACCCTCATCATTTGATTCGGAAAATCCCGTTGGAAGATTTTCTAGTGGGTCGAGATCCACATTTCACTTTGTTTTAAGTCCGTGTAGGCGAATTACACAAAACTAAGTTATTTAGGTAGGAACTCATTCCAATTGTATCTAATACAACTCTCGAATATTTTAGTTGGGTGAATAACTCCTTATTCCAATCCATCACATGGATCATTTCCAACTCTTGCTTCTAAACATATATAATCTTATTATAAATTATTTAGTTAAGTTGTACCCATTGTTTTAACAATTATATATTACAATTATCCCATCGCACCTTACTAATATAGAACATGCACCTCGCGTAGGTGAAACCTACATTATCCGATACTAGTCTTGATGAGTGCTAAAACTTGGAAAGCATAAACTTAATATTTAATTTGAGGGAATTTGCAATTATTCTGATCTCATCGGCTTATTTATCATATGAATCGTCTCTCACATGTATCAACATACATTCACATGCATCAACATACATAATGAAACAGTTATGGCCCCTAGCGCAATTAATCTCCCAAGCCAATGAGAGAACCTAAGCTAACCTAATAACGATCTAAGCTTCTCCAAGCAAGATCTTCAAGGTTGTCCTCCTTTGATATTGAATTCTTCTCTTTCTTCATAACATTATATTACATAAAAGAAACTCGTTTTACATACGAGGGAGTGAGATGAGAAAAGAAGTTACATTAAGAGATTAAAAGAGAGGCACGACACGCAGGTCGTATTTTAAAATCCCAAAACAAAATAAAGGAAAACTAAGTCCATAACCGATCACCACAAGACAATAATAATAAACACATTATTATTATTAAATTTAATTCTTTTAATTAATTAAAACCAAATTAAATTTCGGCGACCGATCATACCACGCAGAGTTAGCCGGGGTCCGCTGTCCGGTCACAAAACAGAAAAACAGAGAATACAGACTTTGTGAATATGACGACCGTCACAAAGCATGTCACGACTGTCACGTCCATCTTGTTACGACCGTCACAGGACCATGACGAACGTCACGCGGCCAAAATCAGCGCTTTGAAACAGTCAACAGACGTGATCCAACAAGCCCTCAATTCATAACTCTTTGACAACACAACCCTTGTGCCGTCACTAACCCTAATGCACCAATTTCAGACCGTCAAACACACCTCGATTCTTGATTCAGTATGATTGATCAACAAGTCATTGCTTCACCATACTAATGTTAGATCAAGAAGCAAACGACCATTGATAGCTCAAAGGAAAACAACCATTAATGTTTGAATGAACCAAACAGAAACAGTATATCATATATATCGTATTTTGCATTAGGATTACTTATATCATATATATAACTTGATCGATCTCAATTGCGTAACCTATAGACGATCGATGTATCACTGCTTCACCATACTAATGTCGGACTCTGAAGCATAGTCAACATCAATCATCCAAATTGTACACACATGATGCCAAATTTAATTACTCGTTTATTTTTTGATTCATTTTGTCTTTTAATCATATTAATACAGAAAATAAACAGCTATCAGATGCATGGTTTCGTAAGTGGCTCTGATACCACTGAAGGAGAATAGCGATCCAAAACGCAACGGAATTTAAAATTTTCTCCTTTAGTGATCCTTACGAATGAGCATGATCAGTGATAGAATCGTTACCTCTTTTGACGATTGAAACCTTTGATGCATATCTACGGAGTGATCACGAACGTTGAACGATGACAACGCCTCTACTCAGTCCACACGAACAGATTCCTTCAATCTCAGTGCTAGCTGCTACGAATGAAGGCTTTGAGTGAGAGAGAGAGAGAGAGAGAGAAACAAAATTGCAACTGCATAAATGCTTCTGCACAAGGGTTCTATTTATAGAGCCACTTGTGTGGGTGCAAGCTAAAAAGCCACTTAAGTGTAAGTGGCCCATATCTTATAATATGCCAAAATCACTTAAGCGTGTGGTACCTTACCATATTTCGTATTCTACTTAAGTACATTGTACCTTACGATATTCTACAATTCACTTAAGTGCACCGTATCTTACGATGTTCCTTAGTTACTCTATCTCTCATCAATCCGTCATTTTGTGTGTGACCCTGTAGGTTTTTGTGGCATTGACAATTATATTAAATCACGCATTTAACATAATAAATAGTGAGAGGTATCTAGCAACACATCACTGCTACCCAAGACACGAAAATGTCATGTGATCTGACAAATCCTTCTGTGATAATACTTATGTGTATAATTACCCTTTTGCCCTTATGTCTATATTGAACACAAGGCATAGACCGTGTCATCCTTGTCCAGTTCAATATTGGCCCCATAGACATTTATCCTGTTACGCAGGATGGGCAAATTCCATCTAGGTCACTCATGTCCCTTAGCATGCTTCGTGGAGTACCCATCAACTGTCTTTATGGTCATCCAGTTACGGACAACGTTTGATCAGCAATAAGGCACTCGACTCTACATCTAGGGCCCATAGTGGTTTCAGGTCGAAGGGTGGTATACACCATTATCACCATGAGAATAACTTATGACACTTTGCATAACATTCTATATAGTATTCTCATAGCGGGTCAATCCAGTGTAAATATTACTCTTAATATTCATACCTATGTTTAAGACTTGATAACTCCTTATCCAAGATCCATGAGATGTGATCATCAGTCTATATACATAATAGTCTTAATGCTTTTATGTTATCCCACTTCACAATAAAGCTCGACTACAGATACTTTAAGAATAGTGTCCTTATGTTTAATGTGATCTCATGATTAAGTCACACTTGATACATTAAACGGACTAGCTATTCTAGGGACTTTATTAAACAAACATAATAAAGAAAAAGCCTTTTATTATTAATAAATAATTCGATACAAGTACCAAAAGTATTGGCCTCTAGGGCTTACACCAACAGATGTGAGGTAGACGATCAAGGACGTGGGGTTCCTTGTAGACAGCGGTTGATGTTGTAGTAGTTTCAGTAGAGGTTTGTTGTGGAGCTTCAGCAGGAAGTTCATTTGCTTCCATTTGTTGGGAGTAGTTATAGACCCTTGGTTGTTGAGAATCCATTTGGATAAGATGAAGATGTTGATGAAGGTATGAAGGAAGTTGATGAACTTGAAGATGTTTAAAATCTTGGAGAGAGTTTGAGCACAAAGGGTTTGTGTAGGTTTGTGAGTGAAAAGTGTGAAAGTGAGAGTTGTGACAAGTATATATACGCATTAGTAGCATGCAAAACAACAACGTTATTATAGAATAGTAAACAACACAATTAATTAATGCAGACTTCTGAGTTGACACACTTGAGGAGAATTAATTGCAGCTAATGATGTGTGTCTAATCCCAAAAATATGCATATTGCTCGAGGAGATCTCAATAGTCTGACTCTTGAGTTCTGTACTAGACAGTTGTCTAGAAGATCCAAGGTCAGACGCTAGAGAGGCCACATGTTGATGTTTCTAACATCAACAATACCAATAGATTTTTGATTCAGAGGGTTTCTAATTTAGATTACATCTAACTGGTAGAAGTATCAGAACCAGAACTAGATGCCAGCGATAGATTTAAGTCAGATCCTATTTTGGCACGTCAATGGAGAAACACAAGTTTAGAAATACTCTGGGCAATCTGCCATGTTTAAATGTTTCAGAATGAAGGAGAATTTATCTTCAGCTAGGGGTTTTGTGAAGATATCATCCAATTGGTGGTTTGTATCAATGAATTTTAAAGTTATTACCCCTTTCTGAACATATTCTTTGATAAAATGATGTTTAATTTCTATGTGCTTTGCTCTGGAGTGCAGAATAAGATTCTTACTTAAACATATGGCAGCAGTATTGTCACAGAAGATAGGAATGTCACTCTCATATATCTGAAAGTCCTTTAGCTGATTCTTCATCCAGAGCATCTGAGTGCTGCATAATGAAGCTGAAATGTATTCTTCTTCTGCAGTTGATAGTGCAATGGTTGATTGTCTTTTGCTAGCCCATGATATGAGGTTTCCTCCCAGAAACTGATAGTTTCAATATGTGCTTTTGCGTTCCAATCTGTCTCCAGCATAATCTGCATCACAGTACCTAAAAAGCCTATACTCTGATGTTTTCTTATACATCAGGCCAAGGTTAGGTGTTCCTTTCAGATATCTTAGGATTCTCTTAACAACAGTTAGGTGATATTTCCCTTAGATATGATTGGAATCTGGCACAGAGACAAACACTGAATAATATATCTAGATGTGTAGCAGTCAGATAGATAAGAGAACCTACATTCCACGATAGAGTTTCTGACAAACCTTTTGACTTACCTCTTCTTTCTCCAGAATACAAGTGGGATGCATATGAGTCTTTGCTGGTTTGATTTCTGACATTTCAAACGTCTTTAAAATGTCTTTTATGTATTTTCTTTGATAAACATAAGTAGCATCTAATGTTTGATTGATTTGTATTCCTAGAAAGAACTTTAGTTCTTGCATCAGACTCATTTCGAATTCAGCCTGCATTAGCTCAGAGAATTCTTGACAGACAAAGGGGTTAGCAGAACCAAAAATTATGTCATCAACATATATTTGACAGATGATAAGGTCGTTTCTGATGTTTTTACAGAAGAGTGTAGAATCAACATTGCCTCTGATGAAATCATTTTTTAGAAGAAAAGAACTTAGTCTTCCATACCAAGCTATGGGAGCTTGTTTTAGACCATAAAGAGATTTTTTCAGTTTAAAAACGTGTTCTGGATATTTTGAGCTTTCAAAACCAGGTGACTAATGAACATACACCTCTTCAGAAATATATCCGTTCAGAAATACACTTTTGACATCCATCTGATATAGTTTAATGGAGTAATTTACAGTAAATGATACAAGTAAGCAGATAGATTCTAACCTGGAGAATGGAGAAAATGTTTCATTGTAGTCAATACCTTCTTTTTGACTATAACCTTGTGCCACCAGTCGTGCTTTATTTCTGACCACTTCACCATTTTCATTCAGTTTGTTTCTGTACACCCATTTGGTTCCAATCACGTGGGTTCCCTTGGGTTCTGGTACAAGATCCCAGACATCATTCTTTTCAAATTGATCAAGTTCTTCTTTCATTTCCAGAACCCATTCTTTGTCTTGAAGTACTTCTTCACAGGATGTTGGCTCTATTAGAGATACTAGTCCCTGAAGTGTTTCTTCATAACCTTTAAAGGTTGACCTTGTTCTGATAGGTTCGTCTTTATTTCCCAGAATCAATTCTTCAGAAACATTTTATCTATTTCTTGATTTCTTCTGATTGATTGACATTTTAGGTGCATCTGACGTTTCCTTTTCTGCTTCTTCAGGTTCTTTAGTCCTTTCGTTAGAACCTGCAAGTGTTATCTCCAAATCTACAAATTTCTCAACTAGCTTTAACTTTTAAGAGTCAAGCTTATCATCAAATCTGACATGTATTGATTCTTCCATAATTGATGTTTATGTATTATATATTCTATAGCCTTTAGATTGTTCTGAGTATCCAAACATAATACACTTTTGTGCTTTAGAATCAAACTTGTTCAGATTATCTTTAGTATTTAGGATAAAACACGAACATCCAAAAGGATGAAAGTAGGAAATGTTGGGTTTTCTTCCCTTACACAGTTCATATGGAGTCTTATCTAGAATGGGTCTAATAGAGATTATATTCTGAATATAACATGATGTATTCACTACTTCATCCCAGAAGTGCTTAACTACATTTGTTTTATTGATCATGGTTCTGGCCATTTCTTGAAGAGTCATATTCTTCCTTTCTACAACTCCATTTTGTTGTGGAGTTCTAGGATAGGAGAAATTATGGGATATTCCATTAGAATAAAAAAGTTCTTCAAAAAGTTTGTTTTCAAATTCCCCACCATGATCACTTCTGACTCTGATAATTTTATAGTCAAATTCATTTTGCACTTTTGAGTAGAAACTAGTAAACACAGAGTGTGACTCATTATTGTGATTAAGGAATTTCACCCATGTCCAACGACTATAATCATCAACAATGACAAGTCCATACTTCTTACCATTGACTGAGGTTGTCTTAATAGGTCCAAACAAGTCAATGTGAAGAAGTTCCAAAGGGTTAGAGGTAGAGAAAACATTTTTATTTTTGAAAGATGTTTTAGAGAATTTTCCCTTCTAACATCCCTTACAAAGAGCATCTGAATAGAACTTCAGCTTAGTTAGGCCTCTGACTAACTCAAGTTTATTTAGCTGAGAAATCATCCTCATGCTAATTTGGCCTAAGCGTTTATGCCATACCCATTGCTCTTCATTTACAGACACTAAAAATTTTACATTTTGATCTTTTAGATCTGAAAGTTTAATTATGTAAATGTTGTTCTTCCTCTTACCAGTGAAAGGAATGGTGCCATTTTTCTGATTAATAGCTTTGCACGTTTTTTTTATTAAAGATTATATCGTAACCATTATCACTTAATTGACTTATGGATAACAAGTTATGCATTAATCCTTCTACGTAAAGAACACCAGAAATAGAGGGAAGAGATCCATTACCAACCATTCCCGATCCTCTGATTTTTCTTTTCTGATTTCCTCAAAAGCCTACAAAGCCAGGGTCTTTAAGTTCCAGGCTTTGGAACATATGCTTTCTTCCCGTCATGTGTCGCGAGCATCCAGAGTCCAGGTACCATGATTGGTGTTTTAACTCTGCTACACAGGATATCTGCAACATATACTATTTTATCTTTTGGTACCCAGAATCTTTTGGGTCCTTTATGATTAGTTCTCTCAGAGTTTCTGAAAACTTTGGGTTTTCTGGCATTATTAAAACTTTGTGTCTGTGCATGTGTGTAATGATATGAAAAAGGAGATTTAGGCTTATCCTCTACAGAAGGTATTTTCTCATCATCATCAGAGTCATATCCAATTCCTCTTTTCTTATTGTGACTAACACCATAAATCATAGAAGCCATTTTGCTTCTTTCAAGCCTATTTTTCAGAAATTTCTAAAACGCCTTTTCATATTTATATATGATGGTGTCATAAGTTTGTGGAGCTTTGGAAAGAGTTTCTTCAAGTTTTAAGCATTTTTTGGTTGAAAATTCATTTTCTTTTTCCAGGACAAAAATGTTTCCTTTAAGTTCAGAAACTTCTGTTTCAAGCTTATCACATTCTTCAACAGTTTCTTCATGGACCCTTTTTTAGAATCTTGAATTTTTGTCGAAGCTTCTGATAGGAGCTTAGAGATTCTGATAAACGGGCTTCTAGATCAGACCGAGAGAGATCAGAAAATACCTCTTCAAAGTCATATTCTCTTTTAGATGAACTTCCAGATGTGGTAGCCATGAATGCAACATTTCCATGTTCTATTTCGGAGTCTGATTCTGAGGCGTATGATTTAGAGTCATCCCAGGTAGCCATGAGTCCCTTCTTGGTTTTGAAGGAGTTTTTATTGAATCCTTCTTTTCTGGAACTATCTTTCTTGAGCTTTGGACATTCGTTTTTGTAGTGTCCTGGTTCTTTACATTCATAGCAAGTTACCTTTTTGCTTGGTCTGCTTCTAGAGGTAGATTCTGAGTGATCTCCCTTCTGTTTGGGCCTTCTAAAGTTGTTATTCCTTTTTCTCTAGATTTGTTTAACTCTTCTGGATAAAAGAGATATCTCTTCTTCATCATCAGAATCGACTTTTTTAGAATCATCATCGTCTTCTTCTTCAACTTGAAAGGCTTTGTTCCTTTCTGGATTTCGTCTTTCTGATCTGGACTTTAGAGCCACTGATTTTCTTTTCTTTTGAGGTTTGTCTTCCTCTAGCTCTATCTCATGACTCCTTAGGGAGCTAATGAGTTCTTCCAGGCTTATGTTATTCAGATCCTTTGTTAACTTTAAAGCAGTGACCATAGGTCTCCACTTCTTTGGCAGACTTCGGATAATCTTTTTTACATGATCTGCAGTTGTGTAGCCTTTGTCTAGAACCTTGAGTCCTGCAATTAAAGTTTGAAATTTAGAAAACATTACCTCTACGGCTTCATCATCCTCAATTCTGAAGGCTTCATATTTTGGATTAGGGCCAGAGCCTTAGTCTCTTTGACTTGATTGTTGCCTTCGTGAGTCATTGTAGCACCTCAAATTTGCACCCCCTACTCATGCATTCATTTCATTTTTTAGGTCATTAACATTACATAGTGCATTGCATCTCATCAGTCAAGACTGGCATCAAGAGGATTCATTTGTGCAGAGAGAGCAAGCTTTTCCTTGAAATGAAGGCCACATGAGTATTCTAAAGATCTTATATGATCCAAGGGTCATTTTGAAGCTATTGTACCAAGTGCTAGAGGCTCGAAAGTCATCAGTACATGTCCAGGTCATCTGGGGCCCATAAAAGTCAACTAAAAGTCAACTGAAGGCTATGAGGTGGAGAAATGGTTTGAGACACTTCATTCATGTCCAAAAGAGGTTTGTTCATCATGTCAAACTCATACCTTGAAGATTTTGAAGCCAGATCAAAAGTTTCCAAAAATGGAAAGTGACCTGTAATTTCAAGTTTCCAAAAATGGCAAGTTTTTGGATCAAATTCAACTTGACTTTCCAACAACAAAGAAGCCTCAAATGAAATTTTATCCAACATGAAAGTTGAATATCTTTCTCTCCCATTTCCAAAAATTCCAAGATCATGAGCATCTGATGAATGGTTGAGGAGATATGATCAAATCATTGCCAAGTGTGCATGGAACTTCAAAGTGCCATAACTTTTGATCTAAAACTCCAAAGTGAGTGCCTCTTTTTGCATAATACATATCATGACCTATATTTTCCAAAACCAGCATTGCATTGCATGAAATTTCATTACATGACCATTTGCTCATTCATGTTCATTTTGGAGGGAAAATTGCAAATTTGAATTTGGTGCATCATATGAACAAAATACCATTGCCATTATGCTTATGAGATGATTTTAAGTGAAATTGATCATCCATTTGGTACTGTTCACGTGTGCATTTGCATCGCACCTCCCATTTCCCAATTTTTGTCATACACCCCATTTTGTTTAATCTCAATTAAACCATGCTTAATTCTAATTTGGATGTGATTAAGGAAGCATATAAAAGGCTAATCATAACAGAAATTTTCAGATTCATTCATTCTAGATCTAGATCCAAGTTTTCCCTCCAAAATTTCTCTCGATCATAATTCAAAAATTCTTCAAGTAACACATGATTTTTATTGCATATTCTGGTTTCTTGATCATCATTTGGTAGGATTCAAGCTTTGATTTGAAGAAATTGGTGAAGAATCAAGCAAATCCATACATGAACCTGAACATGGAGTTTTGAAGATTAAGCTAGGTCCAAGCCTATCCAAGAGTTGATTCGTGCTTCAAACTTCATATCCAGGTTGATAGAGGAGATTTGGACATTGCTAGGCACCTGAATCCACTGCTGCCATTGATTGATCTTCAAGAGGTGTGATTTTTGAACCTCTTAATTCTTGTTTTTATTGCCATAGACTTGTAGAGCCTTGAATGCTGATCACGCTGATATAAAGATCTTAAAAAATGGTGCAATATTCATTGAGATATGTTGAATTGAAAGTTTGAGTGCATAAATGTTTTTCTTCTATTCTCCTAATTCATGGATTGTTAGGATGAAATGATGTTAGATTTGTGATCTACGTGTGATAAGCTTTCATTTGGTGTACTGGTTGATGAATTCTGCAAAAAATTCTGTCGCGTGTCACTGTTCATCCACCGTCTTCATGAAGAAGACGATGGTTTCCTCCGCGCGTGAATAGTTCCGCCTCCGTCTGCAAAACCCTAACCTTCGCAACCAAAACGACGTTGTTTTGACGTGCCAGGCCCCTCCTTCGATTCCCACCGCGCGCGCTTCTGCATTTTTTTCATTTTAATTCCTTATAGCCAAAACGAAGTCGTTTTGGACGCGCTTTGAACCTCACTTCGATCCTGGCCTTGTGTAGTTTCCAAATTCCATTTTCTTTTCATAATATTTTCATGTTTTTTCCATTTATTTCATTTCTTTCATGCTTATTCAAAAAATCATAAAAAATAGTATAGGAATCCAATTAATTCCCAATTTTTCCCTACATGATCCTTGAGATGTCTAGTATTTTTGTGGTGTGATTTCATGATTTTACCACTTCTGGAATTTTAAATGTGATTGATTCTTTGAACATGTATGCAAATGTGACATGCTTCATTCATTCTACTGTGAAATGCTCAATAATGATCCAATTGCCATGAAATTTTATATGCTGATTCCCAACATGTTGCTTGATGTTTGAGGCTTGGTTGTGTATTTTTATCATTTTTCATCTCTGTTTTAGGCACATGATTGTATGGTGTGACAATGTGTGACACAATTTGATGTCATACTTGTGCATTTTCATTTCTAGGTCAATTGAGCTCTGTTGGTTCTAATTTTTGGCATGATGATTGTGTTTGACATATTATATGCACCTAAAAATTTTCATGATTGTTTGATTCATTTCTGTTTTAATATGGAATTTTGATTCTTCATATCCAATTGATGGTCACATTGTGTGCCTTTGCCATATCTTGCTCATGTGATGACTTTGCTTGATGATTTGAGTTTGGTCCTTTTTAGGACACGTTCTTACTTGATTAAATGTGCTTCATATGGAAAATCAACTTCTGTTTTGGCTTTTTGCTTTGCCTTTGACCCTAGTCTTTGCACTAGTGGTTTGTACTCACCTTTTGAGCTTTGCATTTCAGGTTCAAGCAGTTAGTGCTAATGGATGACGTGATCTCCTTGTTTGAGATGCAAATTTGCTTTGTAACTAATGTTGATTGTGTTGTAGGTCTTTTGGTGGTGGACTCACTTGAATGAGTGCCTTCTGTTGACTTGCATTGTGTATATTGGGTGTCTCACTGTTGACTGTTTGTGTGGTTTTTCTGAATGTGAATATTGACTTGTTTGACTTTCTTACAGGTACTTTAGCAGCTTTAACTCATTGCTTGAGTTGCTTTGCTTTGCTTGTGGTTGGCATACCACCTAGGTAATCATCTTCTAACTTCATGTAGTCTGGAAGCCCTGTCGTTTATGTTTGGCAGGCATTTGGCTGAAGTCCTCCTTAAGAGGCAATCACTGTGATTGTTTATATTTGTGCCATGTACCTTAAGTCCTCTTAAGTGAAGAGGCAATTGGCAGATAGAAGGGATTTGCAATCAATCCCCTGCTATTCAGTTGAGTCTTTCATCTTGCTCGCACTACGTGCTGATGCATTTGAATAAACACCCAAGATCCTTGTATATAGAGTCAGTCATGTGGAGTAGAGTTCCCCATTCTGGACTCCCACACCTTCATTGATTCAAGCTCACCCAAGCCCGGGTTAAGAGCTATGAGGTCCAATCCTCATTACCTTTTCATCTGCTCACCCTAACGGTCAATGTCAGTGGTTAAGAGCCCTCAGATATCCCTTCCAATTGGCTTGTTTGTCGAGGTTAATATGACCCCTTGACTAAAGCCCAGCCTTGTATGAGCCACTTGTTTGCATATAGTGTGTGATACCTGTTCACCTGTGCTTGCTTATTTGCTGTTTAGGCTAGCTTGCTTCCTGTGCGAGTTAGGTTCTGATTAGAGACCTCAACTTAGGGATCGTATGCATGACAACTTCTAGGTTCGAGTCATAGTCTCCCTAGTAGTTGGTTATCTCCCTAGTCTCTGGTTAGGATAGTTTTTTCCCTGTTAAGGGGAACTACGTCGCCCTGATCCTCATACCAAATGAGGTACGTAGGCAGGAGATTGAGTTGATCTCTCCGGGCACCCTTTTTCTTTGTCCACCCTCTTGTGTGTGTGTTTGGAGTCTGATATAAGTCCAGCGATTGGCATTCGGTTTCCTGTTTGTGTTTGTGTGTTCGGAGTCTAATGTAAGTCCAGCAATTGGCATTCGGTTTCCAGTTGGTTTGTTTTGTGTGGAGTTGGATGTAAGTCCATTGATTGGCATTCCGTTTCCTGTTGTGCATTTCGTTAGACGTCTCATCGTTTCGTTTCAGTGTCTTTGTTTCGGTGTGCGTTAGCCGAGCTACGAGTGCTTTGATTCTTTCTCTGGTTAGAGAAGATACGTATGCATAGGATGCGATGTCCTAGCGAGCACGTTCCCCATTTCCCCGAACTACGTCGACTCTGTTGTTTGTGTCTGACAAACTACGTAGGCCCAGGATGCGACATCCAGCCGAGTCCGCTTCTTCCGTCCTTCACCTGTGTTTCATCCCAGTGTTTGTGCAGTTTTTGAGCAGTTTTGTTGGCAACCTTATTCTATTCTTTTGAGCATGGATCCCGTCGAGTACGACGGATGCGTAGGGGTGCTAATACCTTCCCTTCGCATAACTGACTCCCGATCCTAGCAATCTCTGGTCGTAGGACCATTTCCTTTCCAGGTTTACTTCGAGCATTTCCTTTCCTTCCTTTGGGATAAATAACGCACGGTGGCGGCTCTGTGTCTTTTCCCGCCGGTTTTTCGCGTAATGCGACAGCTGGCGACTCTGCTGGGGACCACTAGAGAAGTTGACCTCTTGCTGGTCCATCTTCCCTAAGCAAGTCAATCCTAGTGCTCTCTAGGATAGTTGTGGTTGCTTTTGCTGCTTTATTTATTGCATTTATGATTATGCTGTGATTGTATATACTAGCACATATGTTTGCATGCATCATATTATCATTGTGCTGGCTGTGTATCTGTTTCTCTGTGGGATGGGAGTTACAAGAGGTAAAAGGCCCAATACCCAGGCTATGAGTGAACTTTAGGGCACCTAGGAATAGAGTGATTCATGGGAGGCGGGTGGTATGGCGCCACTTAGCGGAACATGGTATCACGAGCAGTTCAGATCCTGATGGGGTATTATCGTTGCATACATCTGGTGTGTATATGATGATATTCTTGAAAGGGTTGTTTATCATGCGTTTCTCTTGACCTTACCCTAGCCTAGATGACACCCGTGAGTGGGGCGGGATTGAATCATTTACAGGTACTGATGGTGACTATGGTTCAGTTGGACTTATGGGTACTTATTTCTGAGACGCCGGAGTGTTGTCCGTGATTTATCAGCGGGTTTCGTTAATTCGGATCCCTGGGTTGAATCCAAAGGTACTTGTTCAGAGGATCTGGTTGTCATCCGTTCAGTGGATGTTCCTGTGACGATAGTGATATATCCTCCGGTTCCGTTTATTTCGGAACCCCCTAAATTGGATTTATGGTTACTCGGGCCCTCAGATGATTGTAATCAGTTCAGAGACCGGTCTAGTACAGTGGATCTTCAGATGGTTTGGAGGATACAAAGTGACTTTCATGCATCCGCATCATTCACATTTTGCACTCATCCGCATCCAACCCATGTCTATCCGTACTCAGGGTCCATTTTTGATTGAGATTTCGGTTGAGAGACATATTGATGTCAGAATGTTATTGTCAAATTATTATCTGTCTCGATGAAGCCAGAATCGAAGGGCCGAATGTTCCTAGTACGGATAGACATTGCATGTGTGAGTCATATTAACCTGTTTTCTGTTTTGTAGGTGTCAGTATCTAACCGGTGCACATAGCTCTTCCGCTCAAGTATCCTGCCAGACTCAACAAACTCAGACTGATGGATCCATCCAACGCCGACATTCTCGAATTGAAAGAGATGATGAGGGAGTTGTTCAATGTCATGCAAGGGCTCGCCTTGGGGCAGAAAGCAATTGCTGAGAAGGTGGAGAGGATTGAAAAATGGCCGATAACGGAAAAAATTCAGGGAAATGCTCAGTCGTCCGGAGTGAAGAAGCCCTTTGGTAATGGTCAGCACAAGAAGGAGGTTGAATTAAGTGATGTGCATGCCAAAAAGGGGCACGGTAGGGATCGTTACCACCCGTATGCTGCTACAGTGACTATTCCTGTTGGTAATCCAGCTGTACAACAGCAACATCAGCCGCCTCAACAGAGAGCACAGAAAGCTGGGTGCCAAGTGAAGAAGGGGACGACGGATCGTCAGTTTGATAAGCCACTCGTGACTTATACCCTTCTGTTTAAGAGGTTGAGGGATCTTGGGTTAGTTCAGCCAAGGATATTGGTTCCTGTAGAACTACATCGGAGGCCTGCAAATTACGATGAAAACGCCAGGTGCGAGTTCCATTCTGGGGCACCCGGGCATAGCATTGAGGGTTGTAGAGCTTTTAAGCATACCGTCAAAGATTTGGTGGATTCTAAAGCCATCAATTTTGCACCAACACCGGATGTTGATGCTAACCCCGTGACAATGCAGGGTCCTGTGGGGTGAACGTGATGTCAAAGGACAAGAGAAAAACGGAGGAAACGAATGGGGATCAGTTAAAAGCTCCAATGTCTGTGATCCAAAGGCATCTGATGAAGAGTGGAGTTTTCCCTAGTTGTGATAATTGTTGTGCGACTGTCGCCATGAATGGGTGTGCAATGATGAGGGAAACGGTTCAGAGAATGATGGAGGTGGAAATGGACGATGAAAAATGTGAAACACCGAGTCAGGCAGTTGAAATCGTCAAGGTGGAGGATGCCATTCTTGCTGAGAAAGAGAAGAAGCTGTCCATTTCTTCTTACAAACAGGCCATGGAAGTGGTGAAGAACGGAGAAGCCCTAGGCTGGGGAAAGATCATAGACATTATGGTGAAAGCAGATATGTTCGGGGTTGGCTATCAGCCAGACCAAGACTCGTCTGGGCAAAACAAAGGACGTCGTCAACCGTTCCCGTTCATCAGTGCTGGAATGCTGGATCCAAGTCATGCCTGTGCGGTGGGTGAAGAGATTGACAGTGACTGCGAGCTTGACTCGTGGATAAAATCGTGCGTACCAGGGAACTGGAAGGCCTCAAAGATCACCACTGTCACTCATCATGAAGAGTAATATTTCTGTTTTTCAATTCTGTTTGCATGAAAGCCATACGTTTTGCCCGAAACGTATTGGTCCATTGTAAGGGCTACCTCATGTGTTTCATTTTGCAACATTTTACATCATTAATAAATGGATGTTTTTTGTAATAAAAGCGGTGTTCCCTGTTTTTCATTTATTTTTGCAGTTTTAAAAAAAATAATAAAAATGGCAATGTTTGTTTTCATTTTCCTTCCTTTTGATTTGTCTCGTTCCGACCTCAAAAGCAATGCATGAATCAAAGTTCAGGTAGATGCAACTTTTCTCCTGATCTCATTGATAACAATTCGGTTACACCTTTGTATGACTTCGACAATCCGATCTATCATGTCGAAGAAGAAGGCGAAGAAGATTGTGATTTACTGGAATTAGCCAGGTTGTTAAAACAAGAGGAGAATGTGATTCAACCGCACGAGGAGCGAGTTGAGATTGTTAATCCAGGCACCGAGGAGGTCAAAAAGTGAAAGTTAGGGCCGCTCTGGAGGCAAATGTCAAGAGCAGAATGGTAGCCCTGTTGAAAGAGCGTGTTGATATCTTCGCCTGGTCGTATCAGACATGCCAGGGTTGGATACCGATGTCGTGGTGCACAAGCTACTATTGAGAGAAGACTGTCCTCCAGTGAAGCAGAAGCCGGCGCTGAAAAAGGATGAGAAGGTGAGAACGCGTGTGGACTCCCGGGATGTGAACAAAGCTAATTCGAAAGATGACTTCCCATTACCTCGCATTAATGTATTGGTTGATAATACGGCTCAATCCTCGGTTTTCTTATTCATGGATGGTTTCTCTGGCTATAATCAGACCAAGATGGCGCCAGAAGACATGGAAAAGACGACATTCATTACACCTTGGGGCATGTTCTGTTACAAGGTGATGCCATTTGGGCTGAAGAATGCCGGTGCTACCTATCAGAGGGCTATGACGACTCTCTTTCATGACATGATGCACAAAGAGATTGAAGTGTACGTGGATGATATGATTGCAAAGTCTCTGACAGAAGAGGAGCACTTGGTAAACCTGCAGAAGTTGTTGGACCAGTTGAGATAATTCAAACTGAGGTTGAATCCGAATAAGTGCACTTTCAGAGTGCGGTCCAGTAAGTTGCTGAGACTTATTGTGAATAAAAGAGGAACAGAGGTTGATCCTGCTAAAAAAAGGAAAAGGAAAAAAGTAAAAAACAATACAAGAAATGCCTGAATCGGGAACAAAAAAGAGGTTCGTGGTTTCGAAGGTAGATTGAACTGCTTTTCACGGTTCACATCTCATCTACCAGCCACGTGTGAGCCCATATTCAAGCTGTTGAAAAGGAAAAAGATCAAACGGTCAGGTGAAATAATGATTGCCAAGGGGCATTGAAAAAATAAAAGAATATTTGTAGGAGCCTCTGATTCTATTGCCTCCCGTGGAGGAACGACCATTAATTCTGCACTTGACAGGCCTTGAAGGATCTATGGGGTGTGTACTGGGGCAGCATGACGAGTCTGGTTGAAAAGAGCATGCAATTTACCTTAGCAAAAAGTTTACTGACTGTGAAACAATATATTCACTGTTCGAGAAAACTTGTTGTAATTTGGCATAGGCTGCTCGCCGACTGAGACAGTATATGCTAGTTCATACCACTTTGTGGATTCCCAAGATGGATCTGATCAAGTACATATCTGAAAAGCCAGTATTGACCGGACGGGTTGCGAGACGGCGAATGACTTTGACTGATTTTGATATACAGTATACCTCTCAGAAGGCAATCTAGGGGAGTGTATTGTCTGATTACCTCGCCCAACAACCCATAGAGGATTATCAACTAATGAAGTTTGAATTCCCTGATGAAGACATCGAGGTTCTCAAATCGAAAGATTGTGAGGAACCGATCCTGGAGGAGGGGCCTAACCCTGAATCCGATAGGATTCTGATGTTTGATGGGGTCGTTAGCGTGAATGGAAGCGGAGTTGGTGTTGCTTTGGTTACGCCAAAAGGTTCCCACGTTCCTTTTGTTGCCCGGATAGCATTTGAATGCACCAACAATGGTGGCTGAGTATGAAGCTTGTATCCTGGGTACCGATCTTCATTGCGTACATCTACTGGGGCAACGCCTTTCTCACTCGTGTATGGGATAAAAGTGGTATTACTCGTTGAGGCCCAGATCTCATCATGGAGAGTCCTGATGGATGAGAAATTAGAAAAGGCGGAATGGATAAGGACTCGGTGTGAAGAGTTGAGCCTAATTGAGGAAAAGAGGCTAACAGTTATTTGTCATGGGCAATTGTACCCAGTAAACGAAACGTACTTTTGACCGAGAGGTGCGACCTCGTGTGTATCATGGGAGAGGTGTGGTGCTGAAAAGGATCCTTACTCCTCAAAGATCGTAGGGGCAAGTGGACGCACAGTTAGGAATGCCCATTCGTGGTCAAGAAGGTTTTCTAGAAGAGCCTTGTTGTTGACGACCATGGATGACGAGGATTTTCCATCCCCTGCAAATGCGGACGCAGTTAAAAGATACTTCGTAAAAAGAGACCCGCTGGGCGAAAAGAATAAAAGAGTCCAGGCAAAAAAGGGCATCCCGTCGAACCAAGAGAAAAAAGAAAAAGGTTCGGGCAAAAATTAGGGATAAGAGAAAAAATTGTACACCCGGCAAGTCGAAAACCCCGCAAGGGCGGCTTGGGCAAAAAAGGGTATCCCGGTGGACTGAAAACCCGAAAGGGCGGTCCAGGCAGAAGAGGGATTGAAACGAACAACTGTGTCTAGCATGATCGTTGGTAATTTGGTTAAGACACCTGGATAATCCCCGACAGAGATCGGTCGGGAGCGTCTTGTTCAGAAGGCAGAAAGTGCGGAGAGTCTTGAGGACATATGGGGTAACCGAGTTGGAACTCGATGAGATCATGGTTTCACATTGCCATTAGGATAGATTTTTCCTTTTGTACGCAATTACCTCTTTTCATGGATTGCTTCCTGTGTGTTGCTCAGTTGTGAGCCTCTTTTTCAATCAACAAAATGCATGTTCAGTCAAATAATTTTGTTTTTGTTTACATTACCGCTTTGATTGCAAAAACATCTGTTTGTTTTGATAAAGAATCTTTGCATTTTGAGACATGGAGATCCCTTCCAATGCATGTTTATAAGATTGAAAACGGGAAATCTTATTCGGAAGGTCGAGTGACCTAGGTGTTGAAATTTTGGCACGCCTGGGGCACGCTTTTATCTTACGATCTCTTTTGCAGGTACTGTTAGATATTTTCACTCACTTGCAGGTTGTGATGTGAAGCATTTTGACAAGAGATCCCCGCAGAGTCCGATCAGGGGCAAGGGATAGAAGAGCGGTGAAAAGACGGCGAAAGAAGGACGACGATCCTAGAGGGTAATCAAGAAGACTCTTCAAAGTCTGAGGACTAGAGAGTTGGCCCTGATCCGAGGAGATCGATTGTCTCGAGGTAAAAGAGAAGTCAAGAATACAAGGTGATGAATCAGAAGAGACCAGAGGAGTCTGGGAGTTCTCAAAAGTGGAAAGCCGACACTGTGGTTAGATGGTGAGCGCCAATGCACGACAGTCGACGGGCGTTCCGTGTCAAATAGGCCGTATCTCCCCGAGTGGTCTGAGAGTGTTATCTCCCCGAGCAAGTCTGAGGATTGCTAGTCCCCCAGCGAGCCTGAAGGTTGCTATATCCCCGGCGGAGGTGTCGGTGGGTAGATTGTTCCTCGGCAACCAGGCCTGAGATGGGTTATCTTACCCAGCAGGGTTGAGAATGTAATCCCCAACAGGGTCGAGAAGAGTATTTCCCCAGTCAAGTCTGAAGTGTGCTACAATCCCCAGCGGATTCAAGAGCGGTGTTTCCTCGGCAACCAGGCCTGAGATTGGTTATCTTCCCCAGCAGGGTTGAGAATGATCCCCAACAGGGTGGAGACTGTTAGTTCCCTAGCAAGTCTGAAATTTGTTGTTTCCCCAGCGGAGGTGTGCGTTGGTAGTGATTCCCAAGGTTGCTGGTGGGCGCTGGTTGTTTTCCCCAGCGAAGTCCCCAAGCGGATCGGGTTCAGTGGAGGTCGTCCCCAGCAAGGGTTGTCCTTTCCCCAGCAGCAGTGCTATTCCCCAGCAGGGTGGAGATGGGAGTGACATCAAGTTCCTCAGCAGAGTGCCTCGAGCTCCCCAGTGTTGTCCCTAGAGGGGGCGTTTGTTTTATGCATTCATCGTTTAGAAAAGCATAGCATATTGCATCATTAACTGCGTAGCATTTCCATGGTTATGGAGCATTGCGCTAAAAAACTCATGCATCAGCATTGCAAGCATAAGCTATACCCAAGTCGTGGTTACCGTTCAAGAATTGGTTTAGCCGGTTGGTAAAGATGATACTCCGAAGAGCTTAGCATCGAGACGTTGGGTTATCTGGGTCGATTTCAGAATTTGCTTCTCCAGCATGGTTGAGAGGTTGGTGTTTCCCCAACAAGTGATTCCCTAGTCGGGTTGGTTTCTCTGCCGTTCCAAGAATTACATATCAACTTGACTTCCCCAGCAGTGTTCTTCCCCACAGAGTTGGAAGATCGAATCAGAGATGGTGGGCTCAGCAAAGTGATCATTTGCTTTCCCAGCAGGAGTTTTCCTCCCCTCGCATCTTGCAGGTTTGGACCATCTCCCCAGCAGAGGCGGATCACTGTTCAACATCTGTATGGCACATTTGCAACAGTGGCTCTTGGCAGCATTCAGGATTGATAAACCCCAGAGAGGTTTATTTCCTCACCCGTCAGTGAAAGGAAAGCTTGACTTCCCCAGAGTAGTCCCCGGCAAGTGTCTGGTCTTGTTTTGACATATGGAGATGTCATCCTTGTGATATCAGTAGGTGTCGTGTTGATCCCCGTGTGGGTCTCTTTTTTTGGTGTCAGTAGACATCATCTTTCGATGTCCGTAACGCCGAGTTTTTTTCTCATTCGTCTATTGACGTCTGGTTGTGTATTCTTTTTCCAGTCATCGGTAAATGTCTGGTTGTTCTTCTTTGGTGTCGGTAAACACCATCTTTCGGTGTCGGTAAACATCGAGTTCTTTCCAGTCATCGGTAAATGTCTGGTCGTTCCCTTTTTGGTGTCGGTAAACACCATCTTTCGGTGTCGGTAAACATCGAGTTCATTCCCAGTCATCGGTAAATGTCTGGTCGTCCTCTCTTTTGGTGTCGGTAAACACCATCTTTCGGTGTCGGTAAACATCGAGTTCTTCCCAGTCATCGGTAAATGTCTGGTCGTTCTTCTTTGATGTCGGTAAACATCATCTCTCGATGTCGGTAAACGTCGAGTTTTTTCCCATTCGTCTGTTGACGTCCGGTTGTGTATCCTTTTTTCCAGTCATCGGTAAATGTCTGGTCGTCCCTTCTTTGGTGTCGGTAAACATCATCTTTCGATGTCGGTAAACGTCGAGTTTTTTCCCATTCGTCCGTTGACGTCTTGTGTTTTTTCCCCAGTCATCGGTCAATGTCTGGTCATGTGTCCTTTCTTTGGTACATATCAAAATCCCCAGTAGAGTCGTCGGTAAACGTCTTGTCTGGTTACGGTTGTAAACATCTTGTCCGCCCCAGTCGAAGCAGCCATTGGTAAATGGCCTTGCTTTCCTTGATATCAGTGTATATCAAGTCGACTGTTTCACCAGCAGCCATCGGTAAATGGCCCCGCTTTCCTTGATATCAGTGTATATCAAGTCGACTGTTCCACCAGCCTCCATCGGTAAATGGCCTCGCTTTCCTTGATATCAATGTATATCAAGTCGTCTGTTTCACAGCCTCCATCAGTAAATGGCCCCGCTTTCCTTGATATCAGTGTATATCAAGTCGACTGTTTCCTTGATCATCCCCCGCAGAGTGCAAATTCTACGGTTCTTTGGTATTCAATCCCTGTGTACCTTGAAGGTCTGACAGTCGTTGCTCTTATCCATTCAGGTTCCCAGTTGATTGAATATGGGCAGCTATAGCACCTCAAATTTGCACCCCCTACTCATGCATTCATTTCATTTATTAGGTCATTAACATTACATAGTGCATTGCATCTCATCAGTCAAGACTGGCATCAAGAGGATTCATTTGTGCAGAGAGAGCAAGCTTTTCCTTGAAATGAAGGCCACATGAGTATTCTAAAGAGCTTATATGATCCAAGGGTCATTTTGAAGCTATTGTACCAAGTGCTAGAGGCTCAAAAGTCATCAGTACATGTCCAGGTCATTTGGGGCACATAAACGTCAACTGAAAGTCAACTGAAGGCTATGAGGTGGAGAAATGGTTGGAGACACTTCATTCATGTCCAAAAGAGGTTTATTCATCATGTCAAACCCATACCTTGTTGCTTGATGTTTGAGGCTTGGTTGTGTATTTTTATCATTTTTCATCTCTGTTTTAGGCACATGATTGTATGGTGTGACAATGTGTGTCACACAATTTGATGTCATACTTGTGCATTTTCATTTCTAGGTCAATTAAGCTTTGTTGGTTCTAATTTTTGGCATGATGATTGTGTTTGACATGTTATATGCACCTAAAAATTTTCATGATTGTTTGATTCATTTCTGTTTTAATATGGAATTTTGATTCTTCATGTCCAATTGATGGTTACATTGTGTGCCTTTGCCATATCTTGCTCATGTGATGACTTTGCTTGATGATTTGAGTTTGGTCCTTTTTAGGACACGTTCTTACTTGATTAAATGTGCTTCATGTGGAAAATCAACTTCTGTTTTGGCTTTTTGCTTTGCCTTTGACCCTAGTCTTTGCACTAGTGGTTTGTACTCACCTTTTGAGCTTTGCATTTCAGGTTCAAGCAATTAGTGCTAATGGATGATGTGATCTCCTTGTTTGAGATGCAAATTTGCTTTGTAACTAATGTTGATTGTGTTGTCGGTCTTTTGGTGGTGGACTCACTTGAATGAGTGCCTTCTGTTGACTTGCATTGTGTATATTGGGTGTCTCACTATTGACTGTTTGTGTGGTTTGTCTGAATGTGAATATTGACTTGTTTGACTTTCTTACAGGTACTTTAGTAGATTTAACTCATTGCTTGAGTTGCGTTGCTTTGCTTGTGGTTGGCATACCACCTAGGTAATCATCTTCTAACTTCATGTAGTCTGGAAGCCCTGTCATTTATGTTTGGCAGGCATTTGGCTGGAGTCCTCCTTAAGAGGCAATGACTGTGATTGTTTATATTTGTGCCATGTACCTCAAGTCCTCCTAAGTGAAGAGGCAATTGGCAGATAGAAGGGATTTGCAATCAATCCCCTGCTATTCAGTTGAGTCTTTCATCTTGCTCGCACTACGTGCTGATGCATTTGAATAAACACCCAAGATCCTTGTATATAGAGTCAGTCATGTGGAGTAGAGTTCCTCATTCTGGACTCTCACACCTTCATTGATTCAAGCTCACCCAGGCCCGGGTTAAGAGCTATGAGGTCCAATCCTCATTACCTTTTCATCTGCTCACCCTGACGGTCAATGTCAGTGGTTAAGAGCCCTCAGATATCCCTTCCAGTTTGCTTGTTTGTCGAGGTTGATATGACCCCTTGACTAAAGCCCAGCCTTGTATGAGCCACTTGTTTGCATATAGTGTGTGATACCTGTTCACCTGTGCTTGCTTATTGCTGTTTAGGCTAGCTTGCTTCCTGTGCGAGTTAGGTTCTGATTAGAGACCTCAACTTAGGGATCGTATGCATGACAACTTCTAGGTTCGAGTCGTAGTCTCCCTAGTAGTTGGTTATCTCCCTAGTCTCTGGTTAGGATAGTTTTTTCCCTGTTAAGGGGAACTACGTCACCCTGATCCTCATACTAGATGAGGTACGTAGGCAGGAGATTGAGCTGATCTCTCCGGGCACCCTTTTTCTTTGTCCACCCTCTTATGTGTGTGTTTGGAGTCTGATATAAGTCCAGCGATTGGCATTCGGTTTCCTGTTTGTGTTTGTGTGTTCGGAGTCTGATGTAAGTCCAGCAATTGGCATTCGGTTTCCAGTTGGTTTGTTTTGTGTGGAGTTGGATGTAAGTCCATTGATTGGCATTCCGTTTCCTGTTGTGCATTTCGTTAGACGTCTCATCGTTTCGTTTCAGTGTCTTTGTTTCGGTGTGCGTTAGCCGAGTTACGAGTGCTCTGATTCTTTCTCTGGTTAGAGAAGATACGTATGCATAGGATGCGATGTCCTAGCGAGCACGTTCCCCATTTCCCCGAACTACGTCGACTCTGTTGTTTGTGTCTGACAAACTACGTAGGCCCAGGATGCGACATCCTGCTGAGTCCGCTTCTTCCATCCTTCACCTTTGTTTCATCCCAGTGTTTGTGCAGTTTTTGAGCAGTTTAGTTTTGGCAACCTTATTCTATTCTTTTGAGCATGGATCCCGTCGAGTACGACGGATGCGTAGGGGTGCTAATACCTTCCCTTCGCATAACCGACTCCCGATCCTAGCAATCTCTGGTCGTAGGACCATTTCCTTTCCAGGTTTACTTCGAGCGTTTCCTTTCCCTCCTTTGGGATAAATAACGCACGGTGGCGGCTCTGTGTCTTTTCCCGCCGGTTTTTCGCGTAATGCGACAGCCATATTTAGGGAATCAAATATTTCTTTAGTTGTTTCCCTATTAGTGATCTTTTCATATTCATTGTAGGATATGGCTTTCAACAGAATCGTTCTGGCTTTATGATGATTTTTAAAGTCACTCTTCTGATCATCACTCATTTTGTTTCTAGCAATGACAACTCCAGGAGCAGATACATGTGCTTCATAGCCATTTGTAACAATGTCCCATAAGTCAGCGTCATAGCCTAGGAAGAAGCTTTCTATTTTGTGCTTCCAATAATCAAATTTCTCTCCATCTATGACTAGAGGTTTGGGGTTGTATCTATCTCTTTTATTGGTGGTAGTCATTATGTTTTTCACACGTTGGATCTCTCTACACTGTTAAGTGTTTGATTTGAAAATCAATAACAGAGTTGAAGCTCTGATACCAATTGAAGGTAGAGAAAAACAAGAAAAGGGGATTTGAATTGTTTTGATAGAGAATAAAAACTTTTGGAGTTTCTACATACACACAAATTAAAGACAAACAACATATAAGTGATCATGGTTCACTTAAAATTCAAAGTTACTCCAGTCCACCCTACCAAGGTGATTTCACCTTCAAAAAGGACTTAATCCAATAATCTAGAAAGATTACAACAACGTCTAAGAGTACAATGATTTCTTAGCCCTCTCAAGTCTACAGACTTCACAAGTCACTTAAGGAACTTCACAACAACTATTTTATAAATACAAGAAGGTGTTTAGTGCTTTTAGGTAAGCAATATGAACACATCTAGAACAATAGAGGTTCACACAAAGAGCAACAACTCGTGCGATAATGTAAAACAAAAATTAGTGAATGATTGAATTTTTGATGTGTAGAATTCTTGTAGGATAGCTTTGTTGTTTGGTATGATGATAGTTGAGCCTTTTTATAGTGCTTGGAGATGATACTGTTGAATGGAGCATTAATGCTGATATCTTTCCATTTATGGGACTTAATGACATTAATTTAGTTGTCCTTTCCACAGAAGTTTAGGAGAGTATTCAATTTTCTCCATATATAGATTCATACCATATTTGGAATACTTCGTTGTTAAGTCTTGATCTGATCTGTTAGGCGTGAACCAGGGTGCGCGGAATTCAGATACTTATCTTAGATCTTGTATTCTTCAGATAGTTGCCTGAAGTGTTTTCTTTATAAGTTCTTGACTGATCTCTAGTTAGACATTCTTCAGATGTAATGATCATTAGAGAATTCAGGTGTAGGATTCTTCAGATGCAGAATATCAGAGTCTTTAGATGTCAGATGTTGTGGACATCATTGTCTTCAGTGTCAAAGCGAATACTTTTAACTTCAAGTCAATTGTTCTGGACTTGTGTGACGTTAGATGTTGTTTCATCAGATTCATTTATCGTTAGAGCCCTGCGTACTTAGAGAATTTTATTAGGGTACCAAAATGTTTCATCCTTTGTTATCATCAAAACTTAGAGATAAATTGCAGAACCAAAATCTTGTTCTAACATTAATGAATCAAGTATGAATGATTATTTTGATGATAATCACGTCTTTCAAAGTGTTTCTAAAAACTTGAAACCCCGCATTCAAAGAAGACCTTTTCACATCTATCTTTTGCGTCTCAATTCATCTTTAACCTCTAGCAAGATTAACGTCAATTGCTTCTCAGTTCTTAGAGAATGTGAGATATATTATAGAGGAGGTTTATTTTTTATTGATTTTTATGAAGTTCTTGAGTTGTAGGTCAAGATTTAGATAGTGTGGTGGTGGTGGAGTTTGGAAATCTAGCAAAAAAAAGAAGTCTTTTCTCCAGTTTACTTCGATAGATATGTGTGGAATCCTACAGACAAAGTCGAAGTTTGTTTGTCCTTCAGACAGATCAAGGTTCAAAGGACCTGTAGGAACGAGTATAGGTTGCTTCAAAAGAGAGACTTGACAGGGGCATGTATCTATAAGAGTTAAGCCTATATCAAGTGGATCTTGCAAGATCAGCGTAGCGTACGCCATAATCAAAAAGAGGGGATCAAGATAAGAAGACTAGTTATTTTCAATATTATCTTAGATAAATTGAAAGAGTTTGATGCTCCATAATCAAAAAGGACAAAAAGAGGTTGACCATGCATATAGCATGTACCTTCTATCAAATCCTTATTAGCCTTAACTTTCCTAGTTTCAAAGGTGTAAATCTGTTGGTTCCAACGATACTTTTCATGGGAACTCTTGAGTTTTCTGCCTAGGGAAATCCCTCACCATGTGGTCCATCTTTTGGAAATTATAACATCTAAACATCCCAAACTGGAATCTTCCAAAAAGAGGCCTCTTACAAGATTTACATTGTGGTGGTTGCATTGGTTTTGCACCTTGAACATGCTTCCATTTTGATGAAGATTCTTTTGGCTTCATTTTCTAGTTAATTCTACCATAATTCCTCTAAAACTGACTTGCTTTCTCTCTTTCGCCCATAATCTTCTTCAAACTATTTTTCAGCAATGTAGCATTGTTGCAACAACTCTGCATAAGTGTCAAACCACTGGTGAGCAATGTTATCCTTAATCTCTCCCCTAAGACAAAATTAAATTAGTTGATCTTCCACATTTCATTAAGGGGAATGCAAATCTTGGCTAGAATAGGTTCCCATGTCCTCAAACTTTTCTTCAAACTTTGCTCCTAATATATTTCCACGACACTTTTTAAATATGTATTACTCTCTATTGGTACGCATGCTTCAAGAAAATCATGCATGCCCTATGTTGTTCAGTTATTCGCGAAGGAAACATTGATATTTCATCATTTTGATAAAATCTTAAAGCTAATTTAAAGTTAACTTGACAAGGATTGAGGCATATTGATCTACCATGTTCTTAGATAGGGAAACTTTTATGTAGATATTCTCGCAAAGCTAAGGGATAATCATATGTGATCTCTTATATGGTGCATGAGCAACTTCCTTGTCTTTCTATATTGTTGTTAGATGATTCTGTAGGGATATCCTTTATTAGGAAGTACTCCCTTCATACTTAATTATTTTAAGAAAATAAATTCACACTTATTTAGTGGGAAGATGTTTGTAAGCCAAAGAACATAGGGGGTATTAGAAGTGAGGGATCTTTGGTTGGTTAACCTCTCCCTTTTGGAAAAGTGGAGATGGAATTGTCTTATAGAAGATTCATGTCTTTGGAGGGAGATTCTTACATCAAGATATGAAGCTATAATTGTATCCTTTCTTTGTTGGGGGAGGATTGAGGGTCTCCATTTTTCTTATTCCTAGTGGAAAGGGGTGTCTTTTCTTTTGGTCTAATGAGGATGATAGTTCATATTGGTTTGTTGATGGTGTCATTAGAAACCCTGGATCGGGTACTCATACTTCCTTTTGGAAGGACCCTTGGCTAGGGATCATCCCATTATATACTAAGTTCCTTGGTTTGTTCTCTAATTTTGTTTAAGCTGATGGGTTGGTGGGTGAGATTGGTTCGGTGGTTAATAGGGTATTGACTTGGGATCTTAGATGGAGAATATCCTTATTTCTTAGAGAGATACTTGTCTTTAAGGAGCTTTTATCTCTACTTTGAGATGACACTTTTTCCTTACATAGAGATAAGTGTATTTGGAAGCATGTTATAAAAGGTACTTTCTCAGTGGCCTCCACTTACCTCATCCAAATGGTTTGTTCGATCTCTTCTTTGACCCCTCTTCAAGCACATAGTAGGATCCTCCCCTTATATGGGTTAGTTAGACTCCTTCTAAGATATTGGTCTTCTCTTGACGACTTTTGAAAGATAGACTTTTGTCAAGAGAAAACCTGTTTAAGACAAAGGTGGTTTTTTATCCTGGTAGGATCTTTTATCCCTTATGTGGGTTTTTGGTTGAGTTGGTTTCTTCTATCTTTTTTACTCGTGAGCTTGTTTTATCGGTATAATATAGAGTCTTTAAGTGATTGGGGTGGCAGGAAGTTATTCCTAATGATCCTAGGGTGCTTTTTGAGTCTTTTCTTTCTTTAAGGGACATGATTAAATATATGGATTGTTATCTTTTGATTTGGTCCATTTGAAAATAGGCAATGATGTAATATTTAAAAGAGTCACAACATCAGCTAAAGAGGTGACGAATAAGAGTATTTTTTTGGCTTAGAAATTCTTTTTGGATAGATCAAAGATAAAATATTTAACCTTCATTGAATGACTTTAGAATCTTATCCTCTAAATGCACCTATAACAGATTGAGTATTTGCCTTGATTTTGAGGTAGGTTTTGGCATTTTGGGGTGCTCTTTTGATGGGATCTAATATGTTGCTGGTGGATTTGGTGGTTTGTGATCTAACATGTTATCATTGAGGTGTATTTGCGTTGATTTTGAGGTAGGCATTGCCATAGATAAAAATGTTGTAGTGAGGGACCCATTAGTTAACTGTGTTAGTGGATTTGATTTTGTTGTTTGTAGTTATTTTATTGTATTTTTTTATCTTCAGTTATCTCCCGCCACTTCTTATGCTTTTTTCATAAGCAAACAAACAATCATTTCATCAAGTGAAATTCCCAGAGCTTTTCCTGCATTATTATAAATGTTCATGGAAGTTGCAATGACACACCAACCTGTATTGGCTTTAGTTTTATCTTTCGCACCTTATCTGAAACTTGTCAATGCAACTTCTCTGGTTATATACCAAACTCTACAGATAACCCTCAAGCATACTTTTGAATCTTTCACAAAGGACTCTCATGAGCCAAAGCATGGAAATTATTGACTTGACTTGCTACATAGAATCTTCTCTCATTATCAGTCTCAATGAGAACTCCTTGAATGAGTATCATAAACATGCAATGCTGATTTAAAGTATTAAAGATATCTTAAGTGAACACAACATGTAAAGAGTTATCCACGCCTTTCGTGTAGGCAATCAAAGTGTTGATTTCATGGCTAATCTCGGTAAATATTTTAACATTTGTCTCCTAATCCAGACCTCCCCCGACTTCGGGATTGAGTAACATCCTTGCAACTAGCAAACTTTACATGAATTTTATTTATAAGGATTTAGTTTTTCGCTCTATTTCCTTTTCTAGTCTTGAACCGAAAAAACCACTAAAGTGCATTTTAATAAAGGAAAATAAATTATTGAGAAAATTTAAAATTATTTGATCAAAATTATAAAAAAATATGAGGAGTTGTTAAAAGTATAAAAAAATCTACAAAGTATTTTGTCAAAATTTAAAGAATTCCAAATGATACCTAATGGTGTGTTTGGATGAAGTTGTTGGTTTGAATATGGGGGTAGAATGGTCTAGAAGGGGGATTGAATATACTTTTTTTCCCTATTAAAATTGTTTCAAAAGATTTATTAAATCAAAGTTTTAAAATTGTGCGATAATGGAAATTTTAAAAATATGTGTTATGGACTAATTGCATGATTTACTCAAAGAACAAAAAATACAATGAAAACTATAATGATGAAATTACTAAAGAACAATGAGCCAATTATTAAAATTAAATTTTCAACGAGATGTTTGAATAGAATTTTATTAATCAAATTAAGAATATAATATTACAAGTTTGTACATATATAATCACCAGAAAGAATATTTAGCAGACAAGATCTAACACAAACATAAGTTTATACTTTAAATGACTATGAACAACAAATATAAAATCTTACAATTCTAGAAAACAATAAAGTCATAATATCATGCAATACTAGAAAGCAATAAACAATCTAAGGGCACACAAACTATACAAAAATTAAAAGAGATAGGTAAATATAATTTTGCATTGGTATTTATACTAGTTTGAATCATCATCCTCACTTGCCCCTAGTCCATTCTCCAATGGAAAATCATTAAAATTATGTTACCCTTCTACTAATTTGAAACTGACAAGTGTCTTTTGATACAATAGATAATCATAAACGAACTGAAAATTTAAATCAATTGTTATGAAAATTAGTTCTAAATCTTGATTCTTCTTCTTACACAACTCACTAGGCAGCAACTCCTCAAGATCTTTACTTGACCTTGAATGATTTCACCCTCTCAGAATCAAAACACTCAAATATTTCATCCATAATAAACTTCACTCGATCCTTCTGAAATTTCCTTGTCCAAGTCTTCAAACTGTCAAAGGATCTAGAAACTCCAAAATTTTGTTTGCATCGATTTCTCACTATCCTACCAAAATTTCCCTTTGGATAAGAACCTATTATTTATCTTCATTGGATATCAATCACTAGAATAACCAAACACAAAATTGAATCTTCAATTTGAAAGCAAGTCTTTACAAGACATTAGAACACTAATGAGCCTCCTTGCACTAGATCTTTACACTCTCTTTAGAATTGAAATCAATACACACACAGTGGTTTTTTGGCTAAATGTTGAAGATGATGAGTTTCAGAAATAATCTCGTACACACTTGTTCAAACAGTCACAAATTTAACACAAAAAAAAGTTTTTCTTCAATTTTGAATTGAGAGAGAAAGTTGTGTTTCCAAAAATTGTAAATGGGTACACAGAAATATATTTGCAAATTATGCACAAAAAGATGCAAGTTATGAGCTAGATAGAGACAATTTAGTTTATAGATGTGTTGGAGAAATGCACTAAAATGAGTGAAAATGATCATTTGATTTGAGTCAAGAGCAAGGAAAAAACGATTTGAGTCAGGCAAATAAGTGAATTGAATCAAGATGCAAAAACACAAATTCTGCAAGTTGATTCGAGTCATGACTAGCTAATGACTAACCCATGATTCTAGTCAAGCCTTTTTCTGACTTGAACCAAATTCAGTTATGAATTGACTCAAGAGAATTTGTGACTCGAGTCAAGATTTAATATGCAAAATCCATTTTAACACCATGCTCATGATTCGAGTCATGCATTTCTCCAACTCGAGTCATGAATCCAAAACAAAATGTTTTGATATTCATGACTTGAGTCAAGATTTTTTCTGACTTGAATAATGTTTGCATGAGTTTCTTGATTCATGTCACGAGCTTTTTTACTTGAATTATTTTGTATTGAATCTTGGTAAAATATATGTTTTATGCGTGCAAAATAAGTTTTAATGAAAACCACTCTATTCTAAAAGATATGTGTAGCGGGGTATTCGTTACCTTTAGATTTATTGACTAAATCAAAAGTAAATCATACAATTCGAGTCGCCGCCGTACTTCTATTTATCCAAAGGAAATGTTAGAAAGCGAACAAAAACCGAGAAGTTTTATCAAATCAAAAACTAAAAAATGTCAGAGATCTGGGTAAGGGGGTTGGTTATGCAATGGGAAGGTTTTAAGCATCCAAAACATCCTTAGTACCCTAAGGGAGCCCTTTTTACAAATGTTGTATGGTAGGTTGGTATTTGTGAAAAAAATATTTGTGCAAACATGATTGGGGAGATTGAGAAAAGAATATACAAGTTATTTACAATTTTGTGTTTGAATGGATAAACCCATTGCCTACGTACCATCTTAAAAAGGTAGGATCAAAACCTCGTAGTTCGGGGTAAAAATCTCAAAATAAGTTGGTGAATTAATTGGTCAAAAGCCTTAAGGTCTTTTGTTATCAAAGGGAGAAAACTCAACCTAAAACCACAAATCCACCATGTGAGGAGAGCTTCAACATACTAGTGAGGGATCCACCCTATAATAAGTATGGGAGGCTTATAGTCCAATCACTAAGGATACATGTGAGGTTTATATCAACCACTATGATAACTCAAACCTAATAGCTAATGTTTATGAAAATCTTTGGCAAAAGTGGTCATTGGAACCACAAAACAATTTGAGTGAGCTGTATTTACAAAAGAAAAGTATTCACAACATAGAGTCAAAGTGGACTTAAGATTCAATTCAAAATAAGTATTATGAAAAGAGTTTGAAAAATCAAAGGCATAGTGCCTAGGTTTTTAATTTTGAAAACAATGTTAATGTTTGCACAAAAAGTTTGGCTTGGGTTAGAGTGGAGAGAAGAAGAGAAGGGCTAGATCCTAAACATGCAAAGATGAGAGAAGAGAAATAAAACCACTTAGAGTTCCCTTCTTCAGATCATAAAGATGATCCAAGTTGCTCCTTTCCTTTGGACTTAGCAAGCAATAAGCAATTAACTCAAGCAATCAAGCAAATATTCAATCAAGCTCCTAGGAATCTTCCAATTTGGTTTTGTCTCTCTTGTCTTGAATGCTCATGACAATGATCCTTCTAAATAGCTCAAGTTTGGTATCCCTATCACAAGAACACATAAATCAAAATGTTCCACAATGTAATAAAAAGAATGGACAAGAGTGAGTTTAGAATAGGGGTCCTTTCAAGTCATCTTCAAGATTAAGCACTCTAAAGGCATGAGGCCTAGTTGCTCTTCAACATATTTAGCATTCTAAAGGCATGAGGCCTAGTTGCTCTTGAAACTCCATTTAGCATAGGTAAGGTCCTAAATCTAAGTCCTTTCTCCATTTGCATTGGGTTCACACAAACAAAAATAAAACAAGCACAAGGCAATAGTATATACACAATAATGTGCTCAAGTGAGCAAAAGTCAAATGGCATAAACATAAACATGAGCTCAAGTGAGCAAAGGGCAAAGGAAAATGAATTAATGAGCAAGAAATTAAATTGCATTAAATTAAATTGCAAGAATTAAATGCTTGAATTAAAAGTTAGTAATTAGTAGTTAGTGTTAGTGTGCCATAAGGCAATTTAGCGCTATGTTAAGCAATCGTAAGTGGACTAATGTAGTAGTCACACCTATCTGAGGTCGGTCAATAAAACTATAGGCAACTAACACAAGTTAGAGATCATGACTAGTAAGCCAAACTCCTACAACTTGTCATGCCAAAAGAAAAGAAGAATGACCTTGTATGGATTTAGGTTTTTTGCTTGACCAAGAAGCAACCTATCTTTAATGCAAAGCAATTCACTTGATCTTTGATCAAGATGAATTTGATTTGGATCAAAGAAGGTTAAGCCTCTCACATGTCAAGGCTAACCACCAATCATTAACTCATTGGTCAAAAAGAAAAAGAAGAAGAAGAAGATGGAAATGGAATGTACAAAATTAAAAGTCAAATAACATAACCAACAGACATTGACCAAACATGAATGGAATCAATATCAATCAATGGTAAACAGAAGTGAGATGAAGATTAGAAGTCAAGAAATAACAAAAATATTTTTGGTATTTTTTTGGAATTAAAATAATACTTGAAATAAAATGGACAAATAAAAGTCAAACTTCAAATCCAATTTAAATCAACTTGGAAAAGTCCAATTGGATCATCATAAGTCTCACATGGTCAAACAAGGTTTGACAAAAAATTTCATCATTTTTTTTTAAAACAGAAACTAATTTTAAACAATTAAAAATGGAGAAAAATAACATAATTGGACTAAAATCTCAAATAAATCTCAAATAAATCTCAAATCAATTAAGAAATTGATGAGAATATTTTTCATAGATCCATCATTATCCAAAGATGTTAAGAAAATATTTTTGGCATTTTTGAATATTGAAAAGTATTTTAAATGAATTAAAAACAACTAGAAATGAAATAATTCACAAAAAATATTAAATGGAAGCCCAAAAATAATTAAAAATCATTTTTAGAAATTAGAATTTAAAAAAAAATTGCAATTGGTCCCATATTTTTGTGATTTAAAATAAAGAAGTTATGAATTTTTAAAATAAAATGAAATAAAAGAAAATTAAAACAGAAATTAAAAATAGCAAAAATCCAGAGGCGTCAGATCCACTTCATTAATTGACGTGGCTGATCTGGTGGATGGGAAGCGCGTGCGCATGATGAACCTTGGTCAACAGCGAAACACATTGCATTAAATAAAGTCAATCAAACCAAGAGCCAAGATTAGATCTGGAAGAGTGAATCCAATGGCTCAGGTTCAAACGTGTGGGGACGGTGGTGTACACCATCGTCTTCTCCGGCGAGAATGCCAGTTCCGGCCACCTGTTGCAGGTTTTCAAACCTCAACTAAAACGCGCGATCTATACATCATTCGAAAGCTGGGGTGATGTACATCACCCCTGTAACCTAAATTTCCACTCAAGATCCTTATAGAGAAAGAAATCTGAGATAGAAAAATGAGATGTTCAATCTGAACTTGTTCAATTCACAAAATTAAGATCACAAATCAATTGCCTCTCACATGAGGACTTCAGAGGTACCGACCAATACAAAAAATGCTCAATATCCAAAGAGATTCGAAGAAAAACAGTTGGAGTGAAAACCTTTGAAGTGCAGTTTGTGTGAGCTTGATCCAATCCAAATCTTTAGTGCAGCTTGATCTTGAAGTAACAAGGAAGCAAGGCTAAGGAATTTGAAGCTGAAGATCAACCAAGGAAGTTGAAATTCAAGCTTTGAAAAGTGAAGAGAAAAATCAGAATTCCTTTAATGGAGGGTTTGGGATTCAGTTGAGCAGAACTTTAGGCGCCTTTAGGTTGAGATTTGAAGTGAGCAAAGCATCCTATTTATAGCCAAGGTTGATGCAATGCAATGAAGAATTCATGTGTGCATGAACTTGGGTCCTCCATGCATGGGCCTGTACAGGCACATGTGAGGCCCAAACTCAATTGCATTTGATGATCAAACAAATGGAATTAGACGTGCAGATGGCAATGCATTGGCTTGTGCATGGAATTTATACATGTTATGCATAATTGAACCTAAAACTTCTCCTCTTCGAAAATGCCATTTGCAAAATTGAAACATAGACATGTGGGTAATGGTTGGAAAGGTCTTGACATAAGGAATAAATGTTATGTTGAACAAAAATCCATTTGGAGTTTGGAAAATATTGAAAACTGGCCATGAAGTTCAATGTACAAAACATGTATTTGAGAAATTTGCAAAAATTGACCAACTTCGAGCCCTTCTGTTTCAATGATGCAAGCCTCAAATGACAAAACCTCAAACATCAAAGTTGTATATAGTTTCAAGAAAATAAATTTGGACTTAAATTTTGCATCATTTGGATTTTTAATGAGAAAGTTATGGGCACTTGAAGTTGGACTTTTTCACACTTCAATGGCTTTGGTCCAAAGTGACCTATAATGTTTTGTATTATCACATGTGTTTATTTTAGGATTATGAAATTTTGTACAACATAAAATTTTAAGTAGATATCTTAAAATTTACAATGCATTTGGTCTCACATCAAAATCATAAAAAATGAAAGAGTTAGGTCCTTGGGAAGTTGACCCAAAATTAGGGTTGCAGTCAAAATGACCTATATTGTTTTGAAATGAATGATAACCTTCCAAGTTTCAAATGGATTTTTGATGAACATTAAAGTTGTTCATATGGTTCTTAAGAACATTGTTTCTCTTTGGGTCATCTTCATTTGTGAAACACATCAAAAGTTAGGTCTTAGTGGATTTCAAAATAGTTAGATGATTTGACTGATCAACTTCTCAAAGCCAAACTTCAAATCTTGATGAATGGAGGATTGAGGACACCCACATAAGCTCATATATGCATAAAATGATGAATGAAAGAACTTCCCTTGATTGTATTTGATCATAGGTTGAGATTGCTTCATGAGCAAGACACAGTCAATGCACAGTTGAATTAGGGCTTCCTTGGGAAACAATCCTCAAGCCCTTTTGTTTATCTTGATCAAATTGACAAATTGAGATACTTGGGAGGCATATATGATGATTGAGAGCTTTTGGGAACCATTTCCATGCTTGCTTTCCCTTCATCTGGCCACTTCAATGGGTATAGGAGCCATCCTAGGAGCCTTGGATCACATGACTGCTTGAGCTTCAAAACAAACAAAGTTAGTGACATATTTTTGTGCTTTTGGTTAGTAAGCAAAAATAAGAAAAGCAATAGTATACAATTCAAGCATGCTTGGTGGTCTCAAACGAACTCACACAAGTCCCAACCCTAGGGTAAGAAGCCAAGATGCTATGATCCTTGAGGCAAATGCAAATGAGCAATGTTATGATGTCATGAGGGATCTTAGGGTCAAAATTAGGGTCTTACAATATGCAATGACCTAACAGTGAGGATAGTCAATTACTTAAAACAAAATTGATAAACTTCAAAACCCTAACATATCAGGGATACCCTAAGAGCCACAATTTTAGTGGTAATTGAAAATTCTTAAGAAATTTACAATTTTACGCAATTCTAATGATTCAAATGAAATTAATTCATTTTTATATTATTTTATTTGGATAAAGTAATAAAATTATTCATTATTAAATGTTTTTGGTTATTTTTATAAATTTTAAAAGTTGAGTCAAAATTAAAATTTGAAGCCCTTCCTAGCAAGGGCATTAGAAAGGGCTTCGACTCGTAATTTCCTAAAATTGATAAGGACAAATTTAATTTTTTTTTTAATTTTAGGGGTCAGTTGACCTCTTTTAAAAAATATTAATACCAATATATGAAATTAAAAAGTTTAATAATAAATAATTTGAAATTGACAATGTATAGAGTGGGAGGCCAATTTAAAATTCTATTGCTTTTAGATGTCATATAAAATCTTAAATTTAACTTGTACAAAATACATTAAATATTTTTAGAAAAATGTTATTCTTACATCTACACCGTATTTTACTATTCATCGAAGAGTAAAATATTATAAAAATATATTATTTTTTAGAAATATATAAAAAAAAATATTTTTATTTTTATTTTTATATTTTTTATCATCTGAACGGTTATTAATCAATTTCGTAAATTTTTTAACCAACTTCATTATATTACTCAATTTTTGTGGCTATTCAAAATTATTTATAATGTTGGGACGTTTCTTAACCAATTTCATAGCTTCATTAGTCAATATTTTACTTTTCATTAACCAACTTTGATTTATCATTAAAACTTATTTTTAATATCTGAACGTTTATTAATCAATTTCGTCACTTCGTTAACCAACCTATATATTTAGTTAACCAACTTTTTTCACTGTTCATAGACATTGTTCATGTGTACTGTTCATAGACAATGTTCATATATACTCTTCATGCACTATTCACGTATTATTCATAAATATATTATTTTATTTAAAAAATACATTGTTCACCGTATAAATATGATAAACAATATGTATTGTGTAAATATTTAATGTAGAAATCGGTGTAGGAATAACATTGGTGTAAATATTTAATGTAGAAAATGACGTAGGAATAACAAGAAATAACAATGCTATTTTTATCATTTTAATCGTTCTTCATATTGTTCATTCAAACAATTAGTTTTTGTTATTAATTTAAACTTTTTCAACACAATATTTTTTCATTAAAATTTTTCACATTCAAACACACTTTAAAAATAAGAAATTCGAAATTGGTCTCTAACCCCCTACATTGTAAATGTTAAAATGATTATTATTAATTTTTCAAATTCTGCAATTTGATCCTCATATTTTTAAAAAATTCAAATTGTCCTCTAAATTTATTTATTTAACAAATTAGTCCTTAATAATTTTAAATATTTACAAATTAATCTTTTTAAATTTTGGGAAATTACAAATTGATTCATATTTTTTAAAATTAAAACATTATCTAAATCTTTTAAAATTTATAAAAATGACTCAAAAAATTTAACAAGAAATAATTTTAATAATTTATCGGACAAGAGAATTTATAAAAAGAAATTTAATTAAATTATGAGATTAATTGAAATACACTGTCAGTGTAAAAGAATTTTACACCATCACTTAATTATAGACGTTGGATATTAAAAGAAGTTTGACTTTTATTTTAAAAATCTATAAAGTAATACAAACGGGTGATGGTGATGAACCGACGGTGTAAAACTTTTTACATTGACAGTGTATAGTAATTAATCTCTTAAATTATTTAAATTATTTAAAATTTTGAATATCTTTAAAAAAAATTAATTACCTCATCAAATTCGGAATGTTGATTTGGTTTTCGGTTCCTCTTCATAGTTGTATGAAAAAAATAAAAGATTAACAATGATATCTAATAAGCATCACGTGTTACTGTATTTTCATACAAAAAATTAAAAAAGTATGATTCGTGCTGGTTTTTATGCACAGCAATCTAAAGTCTAAACAAATATAGATTGATTCTTCTCTTTATTGGGACAGTAGCATTCTGCCCTTATTTTAAAAATTTGAGTTGTCTCCAACCAAAAACCCATGATTATACAATACATACAACACGTGATGCATTTCATTAAACCACCAACACATTGGGTCTACCACAATGAATAGCACAACATTGGGAATTAAGATCCAAATTTTATTTGGAAGAGATATTCACATTTAATGTTAATTAGGTCATGATATCACCATTCTAGATGAAATTTCTAATCCAATCGCCCCATTGGTTCAATAGTCTCACATGTCATTTGATTGGGTGCTTCTCATAATATAAAGTAAAGAGCCTCTCAAAGTAGTTGATCTCATTTTAACTCTATCACCAATGAAAATTGATACATAAACATTTAAAATGGATGTCTCAAAAGGTGACATTTGTTATTTTTAGAGATATTTAATATTTGTGAAAGTGTATGAGTTGAAAAGGTAAGAAAAAGATAGACATGTTGATATACGAGTTAAAATTGGGTGTTCAAATAACAATTGATTACCAATAGGTTGCAAATGTAAAACTTTATGATAAACTTTGAAAATTAGAATACCAAAATAGTCGGAAATGAATAATATTACCAAAATAGATTGCAAATATACTAATAATTTTAGTATATTTTTGTTTAGTAAAAATTAACATATATTCCCTCTATTTTAAAACATTACACTTTTATTAAATTAATAATGTATTAAAAATAATGTATAGAGTAATAATTAAATGATATAATTGGAAAAATAATAATTATTTTTTTATTGAAAAATAAGAACGACATTCATTTTGAAATAAATTTAATTCGTTAAAACGTTAGTCGTCTTAAAAAGGAAAGAATATTAAACTTGTTTTTCTTGGATTGTATATAAGTTTGTATTGCCACCTTTTTCAATTAATGAGAATTTTAGTTTTTCAATCATTCATTCATTTCTCCTAGCTTGTTCATGAAGATGAGAAAATCTATTATGGTATTATAGTCTAGTTTCGTCCATCTCTTTTCTTTGTTCTTGTAATGGCGAGATATAGAAATAACAACAATGGCATAAATTCTTCTTCAAATTTAGATGATGCATTGGATTTGTATTACAATAATCAATCAAACAATTACCATGGGTGGGCATAGAGGGTGCAATTTGTTCTTGACACCAAAAACAAATTTTGATTCGTGAATGGTTTGATTCATGTTCCAAAGGATGGTTATCTTAATTTTGTTATGTGGGAGATGAAAAAAATTTCTTAGTTTTGGTTGATCAATTTAATGAAGTCTTAAGTAGTAGAAAATATGGTGTACATTGAAAATGTTGCAAATATGTGGAGTGATCTCAAAGAAAAGTACTTGCAAGGTTATAGAGTTCGTGTTACAAATATGTATCAAAACATTTCCAACTTTAAACAAAGAGTTGTAAAAGTTTTAGAATACTTTACTGAGATACATGCTAGGAAGGAACTTGATTAGTTCAGGCCAATACCACAATGTAATTGTCCAAATGTGTATTTATGTTTGTGTGTGCGCATGCACGTGGGTTTGAAATTATACACAATTCAAGAATGTTCATGAAAGAAGACAAAATCATTCAATTTTATATGGAATTGGATGAGCAACATCAAAGTGTTCAATCTCAAGTTCTACTTATGGGACCTTTTCCAACCATCACTAAGGCACTCTCCATGGTTTCTCAAGAAGAAAGATAACATAATTATGAAGTGTATGCTCGGTCAATGTGAAGAATGAAGGAAGTGACACATTGGCTAATATTGTTGAGAGCAATGAATAAAATCGTGGCTTATAGAGGTAGATGACATGATGGTTATCAAGGAGGAAAAGGTCGAGGAAATAATTTTAGAGAAAATATTTGCACATATTGTGGCAATAATGGCCATAGAATGGATATATGCTATAGAAATCATGGTTATCAACCTAATTGAGGTTCTTTAAGAGGAAACCAGTGAAATGCATATGCTAATAATGTAGGGGTTGAAGATGGTGGAAATATGTAGATGAAGATGTTAGAACAAAATTGGGTTGTCCCATATTCCTTGGGTATTTATGATAATAAAGTATTTAAAGAACAATAAAGTATATTAATGTTTGTTCAAGTGTGTAGGATCATAGAGTAAAATTCATACTAAATCCAAGTACTATTTATGACTCTAAACGTCCAAAGAGAACCATGAAGATAATATTCTGATGTATCAGAAACTGAAGAACTGACTCTGAATAAGTCATCTCCAAAATAGGCCAGCACTCAAACATCATAGTCTAAAGGAATCGGCCTCTGAAGAACTGACTTTGGAGAAGTCTGCTTCTGGTGATCAGAATCTGAGCTAGTCAAAGCGCAAGTACCAAGGTGACATTGATAGGTCAATATTCCTCTTTGAACATACTTTATCATGTGTTGATCTAAGCTCTATGTTCTTCATAGAGTCTGTTGGGATACAACTGCTAATTCTTTTTGTAGCAAAGATTTTTCAAACTAGGTTTCACCTAACCTGATAGTTTGGTGGAACATCCCAACGTCTCTTTTGAAGCTTCTGAAAGGACTATATGGTTGCATCTTCAGTGAATCTTTTCCTCATTATTTAACGAACTACAAGGCTTGAAGATAGATACAATACAAGACAAGGAATACATGTATACATATTGAACATGCTAATAAACAACAATTGACAGCTAAAGATAAACTACTCTGTCAAAGTTTTAGCACAAGCTAAACTTAGAATTTATGTCAAAGTGTTTAAGCAATGAAGTCTCATACTTGTGTGTGTGTGTGAGCAATGAAGTCTTGCTTGTGTGCTTGAGAAAGGAAGTTTCATACTTGTGTGTATGAGCAAGGAAGTCTTGAGCTAGTGTGTTTGAGCAAGGAAGTCTTGAGCTAGTGTGCTTGAGCAAGGAAGTCTTGAGCTTGTGTGATTGAGAAAGGAAGTCTCATATTTATGTGTGTGAGCAAGGAAGTATTGAGCTTGTGTGCTTGAGCAAGGAAGTCTCATACTTGTGTGTGTGAGCAAGGAAGTATTGAGCTTGTGTGCTCGAGCAAGGAAGTCTCATACTTGTGTGTATGAGCAAAGAAGTCTCTTACTTATGTGTTTGAGTAAAGGAAGTCTCTTGATTGTATGCTTTAGCAAATTGTAATCTTGTGTGATTATAGTGAAAATCTCTTATAAGTACAAGAGGGCTGGATTACTCTCGATTTGTGAGACGGATCAGGATAACTCTGTGTTTTGTTCTTCTTTCTTTCACTTTATATTCACTATCTATCTCTAACTAACTCAAATTCTGTAACATTATATTTAAAATCTGGATTAAGAATTTTAAAAAGAAAGAAAAGGTCAACACAACTCAACCCTCCCTTCTTGTGTTTTTCTCATATTCAGTTGGCATCAGAGTACGATCTGTGTTTAACACTTAACATTGGTACATAAAAGATCCTGAGAAAAACATATTAAAATATGTCTGGTGTTTGTAGTACTTCTACTTCACATACTGTTATAAACCATGACTATCAATCCATAAAAGAATAACTATACAGCTAGACCTTCAACTTTCAGTGGAGACTCTACTGAGTTTGAATGGTGGAAGAGCAAGATGTATACTTTTTGATGATGAGTTGTGGGATATTCTAGAATATGACATTGATATTCCAGTCAATGGAGTTGGAATGATGTCTAATAGAAAAGCTCTCACATTAGCTCAGAAAAAGGTTAATAGAAAACATCATAGAGTTAGAGGCATATTGGTTGATTTTCTACCTCATTCATATTACATCAAAATCATTAACAAATATACTGCTAAGACCATTTTCAATTCCCTATGTGCTGCATATGAAGGGAGACAACAAGTTCAGGAAGTTAAGTTTAACCTTCTGATTCAGCATTATGAGTTGTTCAGAATGAAGGAGGATGAAGACATTGAAACCATGTTCTCTAGATTTCAAGTTCTTGTATCTGGACTCATAAAATATTTCATGAAACTACCTTTCATTGAAAAGATTCGTGGAAAATGAAGACAAAAAAATAGGATAGTTGTTTTATCTTGCAAGAATTTTTTACACCTTTCTTTGATTCATACTAATTAAAGAAGTTATGTTTGAATTTTGAGTGATTGGATTAAGGCAGAGAAAATAGGATTTATCTGTTCTGAAGTCATATAAGTTAGCTTTTATAGGTAATATATTTCACCACGGTTGATAAAACAAACTGTGGGGAATTGTCATGATATTTCACCATGGTTGTTAATGTGGACCATGGTAAAATATATTTAATTTATATTTAAAAATAAAATTTAGGGAACACACCTTTTCTAAAAAAAATTAAAAAAATTAAAAAAATTACTGATGTTAGGATTCAAAGAATGTCACTTTTTCTAATGGTTGGTATGTTCGATTATAGTTATAAGTGATTTAAAAAAATGAAAAATCTTCATAAACATATATTACTTCGATCGATCTTGTTATAAAATGTATTTTTTTTGTAATTGTGCACTCATATTGAGCCTTTGGCCGACCATATATATATATATATATATATATATATATATATATATATATATATATTCCTTTTTGGCATCCTTTTCTATACAAAGAAAAAATAGGATTCGGCCTATAGAAATCTAAACTCTAATTAAATGCATATATTGATTCCTCTCTTTATGGGGAAAGTGACATTGTGGGCTTAGTTTCAATATATGACTTGTTTCCAACCAGAAACCCTTCATTACACAGACAACACGTGATTCATGCAAAGCAACTAACTCAACTTTTTCTTTTTTTACTTCTCTAGTAGTAGTATTACAAATACTTTTGAATCCAATACCCTATGTTTTTTCTTTTTCTATTTTTTTTTTTGTTAATAAATCACCAAACCACAACGGTTTCCACTACTTAGTGAAACAGGATCTAATAATGATGTGATAGTTGTCTAGTTGCCCTATATTTAATGTCTGACAATGTTTAGAATATGATTACATAAAATGGAAAAAAACTTGTGAAAATAAAACCAAATTAGATAAGATCAATAAATTTGATTCCTACAAGCAAATTTAATTTTTTAAATGGAGGATCCCAACCTAACTTTTGAAGAAAAAAAACATGACTAAAATTGTATTTAAGTCCTATTTAAATTATTCAATAAATTTTACTTTTATTAAAATTAAAATTATAAATATGGAAATAAAACCATAAATAAAATAAAACTGTAATAAATCTTTAATAAGTTTCCAAATCCAATATAATAAAATTATTATTGTTCTTAAGGATTACTTATTCATTCTCTTTTATAAATAAATTTTAACTTTTAAATTCATTGCATAATTGATGTATCTAATCTATATATATCATAACTATATTATTTAATCAATAAAGTTAAAAACTAAAATTTGCTTATAAAAGATAATGAAGGGAGTATGTCAATTTTTTAAATAATAATAATAAGATTATTTGTGAAGAAATTGTTAGTTTAAAAAGTGAATCCTTAAAATCAATTAGATGTGATTCTTGCTATTCATTTAAAAGTGAAGTAGCGAAATTCCTTGAAACCCAAAGTAAATTTATGAAGAGGAAAGAAATCCAATGATTTAAATATGACCAAGAGTATTTTTGGATTATCTGAAATTGTAACTTGCAAAACCCTACTATATATTATACTTTTGATTGGCCAAAAGGAGGGAGACACAAACCAATAGCCTTCTACATGCAGCGCCTACCCAAACTGTAACCTCACTTTCAAAAAATGAGAACAAATGGAAAAGGAAAGAAAACGCTAACATAGAAAATGTTAACCTCTCTCTCTCTCTCTCCCCCCTTGTGTGTGTGTGTATGTGTGTGTGGAAACTCACCTTGAACCTACCTCATTTCCCTCTTTCTCTCTTCATTATCTTGGAAACCATTCATCTAACCACTTATCCCCCCTCATGCATTTTTCTGAGAGGAGAATCCCTTTATTTTTTTCCATCATCACCACACTCTACTACTCATCTTCTTCTACTACCATCATTTTCCCCTTACAACACCGTCAAGCTCCTTCACACGCCACCTTTTGTCTTCCCAAAAACACCCTTTCTGCCACCCAAGCATCTCCATCAACAATAAACTTTTTTGTCACGCCACCCTTTTCATTCGCACATAATCACGACCCTCTATCTCGCCCTACTTCGACGACGAGCTCCTCCACCTCTATCTTCTTTTGTGTTTCACAAACTGAACTCAAACAACAACAACCTTGCTATAACACATCAATCAAAACCAAACTTCCTTACCACCTTTACAACTCAGCAAGCATCTGCCCTTCATAACTCAGAATATCAATGAATTTGGTTCACGCGACAAACAACGTCCACACGTTTAGTTTTGGTTGGTTTTCCGTTTCTCTTTTTATTTAATTCTGATTCTGCGTGTGTGTCGTGTATTTTAGTTTCGTAATTTCGATATCATTACGCTTGGTTCATGTATTTTGTTGGTTGTTGTTTTTGGCTTACATTGTGAATTTGTTCTAATGATTTTGTAACGTCGTTGTAATCGAATAATGTATGTGTGGGATATGATGTTAAATTAATATTTTATGTTATGTTGAAATCATATCAAATTCGCGTCGTAATGTTGTTTACATATAAGTGCGTCATACATGGCATTTTCTTTGATTCAATTCTTTTGCGACGATCGCGTTAAGCGTTAGCAACTTGTTGGATTTCCTTGCGTATGCGTGGGACATGTTGTTTTCGTTGTTTTTGTGTCTCATTTAATTTTACGTATCATGTTAAAAGCCTCATGCCGCATTTCTTTGCATTGAGTTTACTTGATTTTATCGTAACATTACGTTATCGTTACTTTTACTTGTTGGCACATTATGTTTAGGTTGCATTTCTACTCGTTTGTGATGATCACGTTAAGCGTTATCATTTTGTTGAATATTTCTTGTAATTACGTGCAACATTTATCGTCACGTTTAGATTCGATTGAATGCGCTTTTGATGGTTTGGCATAGCGACAATTCGCTTTTTCTTTTCGCTACTTTGCATTTTTGACTCGTGACTTTTCCTTCCGTGATGTTATAGTTTGTTGCAATTTATTTGCGATGTCGTACTTATGCGTTAGCAAACTTTAATTCGATTTGTGTTGAGATACCACAATCCAGTGTCATTACATTTAAATCAAATTTAAATTATACTTTGTTATATTTACATCGCATGTCTTCGCGTTACGCGACATCAACTCGCGTCCCCACTTTGTGATATCTTGATCTTGTGCTTCATTTTTTCTTACTTTTTCGATTCAATTATGATGAATGTGTGTTGTAATTACTTTATATGCACTCTTATACTTTTATTTTGTTGTGTGTTTTGTTCAATATTATGATTCAATTTATTTGTGGCATTAAGTTACGCCTCATGTTAGAGTTCGCGTCATCACGCTATAATTTGCGCCTCTCGTGATGCAATTTGCAAACTCATGTCACGGTTCTCACCTTTCATTTATTCTTCAAACCATTTTCAAGACCATTTCAAACTATTTGACAAATCATTTTTCACTAACACGAATAAACTCTTGATCAACATCGAGTTTCTTTTCCGCTTACTCGAAGCGCTTAAAAAATTCTTAATCAAACCCGGTTGAAAAGGGAATGGGGGTCTGCACCTTCATACTCCTAGAATGATCAAATGGTTGGCGTATGCCATATTGCTCGATTATTCGTCATCCGATCAAAACATTTTAATCATACTTGGTTGAAAAATGGGGTTTACACTTCCCTGCTCCTCGAATAATCTAATGGTTGGTGTACGCCATATTGCTCGAGTATTCATATTCTACTAATAATTTTTCTCAAATAACTTGGACGAAAAAGGAATGGGGGTTTACACTTTCATGCTCCTCGAATAATCGAATGGTTGGCGTACGCTTCATTGCTTGATTATTCGTCGTCCGCCTGAAAATCCAACACATTCAAACCTTTTGCCTTTTGGCATTAAACCTCAAACTCTTTTTTAAAAGGAATATGTTTCGTCTCGAGACGATGCAAAACAATGCGTCATCCACTTATATGTGTGAGTGAGATAAGCGACATTTTCCCGCGAATGTTGATTTGTTAATCCATTATACCGTGATGAAAACATCCTCTCCTCCACTATTTTGGGTAAAAAAATGTTTCCATTGATTGCTACAAAATAGGTTTTTCTAAAATTGGCCCACAAACAAACACTTTCTACCCAAAACTACGTATCCTTGAGTTATCCATAGCACTTGGAGATACGTAGGAGCAAGACCCATAATCTTGTCAGGCACATTAATAAAAAACCTTTTTGTGACTCTTTTCTTTTTCTCTTTGAACTTTTAATAACTCGAGGAAAGCAAACATTTTTTATGCTAACCCTTATGCGTTAAACTAACTAAATGGTTCCCGTTAAGTATAACGGATGTGAGGGGGTGATAATACCTTTCCCTTGCATAATCGACTCGCGAACCCGATTTAGTTGCGACGATCATATCTTAGTAATTATTTTAGGGGTTTTATTGATATTTTCCCTTTATCTTTTTTTAGGAATAAATAAAGTCTGGTGGCGACTATGTTAGTCATCCGCGAGCGTGCGATGCTCTCGCAAGGTCATATTTTTTAGATGCGACAGTGATGTTGATTGTATATTGGTTGTATGACATGTTGTATATTTCTCTATCTCCGCATTCTTTACACCATTCATATCTAAGTTGTTTCTCACCCATTTGCTTAATATTGTCCACCATGCACATCTTATAGATACCCAGGAGTAAAGTTGTTATTGTATGTTGAAGGTGGCTTATTGGAGTTACTCTTCATTTTATATATCTCTTTATCGCACATTAGTGGTTTTAGTGCTCTTATCTTGTAACATCATGAACAAGGCATTTGTTATGTTTTTGAGTTAATGTTGATTTTGGTGTTTAAAAGTTTAATACTTTATTTATGTAGTTTAAAATGAAGTTATTATGAAATGATTTTTCCGTTGTGTGTTATCACATGTTTTGATGGGTTTTGGATGATGGTCGTTGGTGACACCTTAAATAGTCGAATAAATCTTTTTATATAAGTTTCAGATTTAGGGTGTTATAGTTGAGCTGTATCTTTTGTCTAGTATTAGAGTTAGGTCCTCGGACTTAGAGGTCTTCCATCTTCAATATGCATACGACACAATTATCTTGGTCGATGCTACTATTGATAATCTTTGGACCATCAAGGCTCTTCTCCGTGGGTTTTAGCTTGCCTTAGTGCTTCATGTGAATTTTTCTAAGAGCTCTCTTACTGGGGTGAAATCTGACCAGACTTTCCTAGATTTGTGAGTTCCTCCACTGTAAGCAGGAGTCCCTCCCCTTCAAGTACCTTGAGCTCCTGGTTGGAGTTAACCCCTGTTTTGCAACTACGTGGGAACCTCTAGTTAATCTCATTTCTAGAAGGTTTCTTTCGTGGAAGCATAAGTATGTCTCCTTAAGCGGTAGAGTGATCCTCATTAACTCTGTTCTTAATGTCATTCCTATTTTTTTCCTATCTTTTTTAAAGATGCATGTCAAGGTTTGGAAAAAGATAGTGAAGATTCATAGGAGGTTTCTTTGGAGAGGTGTGAAAGGGGGGTCTAAGATTTCCTATGTCAAGTGGGAGGATGTATGTAAGCCTAAGAACTTAGGGGGAGACGGTGTTCGCGACCTTTGGTTGGTAAACTTGGCCTTGTTGGGTAAGTTAAGGTGGCGTCTGCTTTCTGAGACTTCTTGCATTTGGCGTTATATTCTCACTTCTAGATATGGTGTAACCTCCACCTCTTCCATCTTGGGTGGGAGAGTTGGCTACCTTAGATCGGCATCTCCTTGGTGGAGAGGGGTCTCATTTTTGGGATCTATAGTTGGTGACACTTCTGACTGGTTCTGGGATGGGCTTTCTCTGAATGTCGGTTCTGGTCTCCTTACTTCCTTATGGGAGGATATTTTGGTTGGTGACTCTTCTATTCATCTTAGATTCCCTATACTTTTCTTGATTTCTTACCAGACTATTAATACTAAGGGGGAGGTTGGTAAATGGGAGAAGGAGAGTTAGATCTGGGATCTAAAATGGAGGAGGCATTTTGTCTTTGATAATGAGTTGGATTTTTTTACTTATTTCCAATATGTGATTAGTGGTTTCACCCCTACTTTTGAAAGGGATATGTGGAGGTGTCGTGAGTCAAGTGATAGTGTTTATTTTGTGTCTTCTGCTTACTCTCGCCTTCTGGCATGTGTTTTCCCCTAGATCGTTAAGTTTCTACAATATACTTAGTTCTTCCGACCATGTGGTGTAGTTGTGCTCCTTCTAAAGTCATAGTTTTCTCTTGGCATCTTCTTCAAGATCATATCCCAACTAGAGTTAACTTACTTTAGAGGGGTGTCCCTCTGACCTATGGGACTATTTCCTGTCTCTTTTTCTCATTGCATATTGAGTCATCCTCCCATATCTTTGTGACCAGTGGGATTGATTCCTCTGTTTGGTATATGATCTTTAGGTGGTTGGGGTAGTGTACTATTTTTCCTAGTCATACCTTAACCCCTTTTCAGATGTTTATCTCCTCGTATGGAGTTTCTAGGACTAGAGGGAGGTTGAGGATGATATGGCATGTCGTGGTTTGGTTGATTTGAAAATCTTAGAATGATGTAGGTTTTTCAGGATCTTCGGTGACACCAAAAGACGTGGAAGACATGAGCATACTATTGGCTTGAAAATAGTATCTTGGTAGGTCAGTGGAAAATATCTATGTCTTCTCAGTCTGGCCGGAGAACCATATCCTATTTCTAAATCAATATGGGGTGAGCAGTTTCGACCTCCATTGAATGTGTTATTGTTGGTTTCTTTTGTGGTTTTGGTGTTACTTCATGTGTCCTTGTATTTGATAGTTCTTGCATTGTCTAATGTTGATTTTCCTATTTGCTTTTATTTTCGTAGTTTTGTTTGAGCCTGGTTAAGATTGTTTTCAACTAGTTATTTTTCTTTATTTTTGTTGATTTTGATTCCGGTTTTGATACTCGTTATGCTTTCTCCTGATGTTCCCTTGTACTTTGGCTATAGTGCATCCCCATTCTTTTATTTATATAAATTAAAAGAATAAAGGATTAAAATTGACATTAATTTATTTATGTTCTTTCATATAAACCCTTACATTTATCTTTTTTAAACATTGTTTTACAAAGATAACAATTAATTTTTTATGCCAAGAATTTTAAAAGTTTCAAGACATTTATTAGCATTTTTTGGGTTTAACCCTCCTTATGGGGACGCATGCCTCCGTTGATAACAATAACACAAGAATTTATTATATAAATTTTAAAATTGGAGAAAAAACACGACAATTATTAAATAATAATAAATAAATAAATATTATTATAATTTTTTTTACAACTTATAGACAATCTTCAACGTATGAAATTAACACTAAGAACATTTATTCTATAAAAGAAACTAATTTAAACATATGAAATTAAAAATAGAAAAAAAAAATAACAAAAAAGTATGAATAATTATTGATAATTATACTTTATTTTCGAAAATAAAAAATACCACTTTCCAATTTAGAAAAACTTGTGAAATTATTTGTAAAAATAAATAATACATGAGAACAATTTTTATAAATACCATTTATAAATATGTTATATTTCTAATCTTATTTTTTTAAAAATATTTTTAGTAGCTTTAAAACAAACACTCTAAATTATGTAGTGTTTCTTTCATTTATTTGCGTGAATCTTTGACCTTTAGGTATCTGTTTAACTCAATGTGTATGTTTCCCCCTCATGATGACCCATCAATGGTATCAGAGTCCGGTTTGAGTAAATGACTGACTCCTTCGAAAGTCTTTCTAACATGATGGTCAGACAACGTGTCTCGTCGAAGTGTCTGTGACGAGTAAGAATGTGTTTCAACAACGGTACAAACATGTGGATGAAAGAGTTTCCGTTTGAGGGGGAGTATAGTGGATGATCTCATAATTGAGGAGGAGATTATTGAGAAACAAGTGTGAGTTGTGTTGAGAAACAAGTGTGAAATCTAAATCTCACATTGGTTAGAAAAGTGGAGGTTGAACACTTTATAACTAAAGAGGACCCGTACACCCATCACCTTAAAATTTTTGGTAAATATGTGGTGATTCTCTCATTTGTTTATATGAGTCTTTGATCTTTAAATCAATGTTTGATCCAATATAAATGTTTCCCTCTTATGACCCACCAATTATTATTATTATTTTTTAAATTTATTTAGGAAAATTTCCATCCAATTATTGTTACTCATTATTTATCATATTAGTTCTTGACACTCTGCCGTGTTTATGTCTTGAAAATTATAAATTTATGTAATATTTATTGTATTATTAGATTTCTTTCTTATGTGATGTTTATAATTTTTTTCAAAATAATCAATATTTTCAAAATTAATTCTAAAATAACAAGTTTTTCAAAAAAAATCCGAAATAACCACATTTAAAAGAAGATGCGCCAATTGAACTGACGCATCCATAATGTGCCAAGAGGAGACGCCTAAGGCCTTGGCGCCTACATTGGAAGCCTCATGAGGAGACGCCAATGTCCATGACGCTTGCATTGGGCCTCACGAGGAGGCGTCAATTCCTATGGCGCCTAGTTAATGCATATGGTATATGCGCCAATTCATCTGGCGCATACACCCTTGTATTTTTTTTGTTTTTATTTTAAATTTTTTTCTTTTAATTTTTTATTTATTTCTGAAATGATAAAAAATAATGTAAAAAAAAATTATTCATGCTACAATAAATGTTACATGGGATTGACACAAATTTAATGACTGGCCTGATCGAAACGCCTCCCTGTTCCCCATCCAGGTGCATTAGTTTGTCTCTGAGGTCTCTCATGATTTTTCTGAGGTGTTTGGGGTCTTTGTGTGCTGACCTGATCGAGTGATGGCTGGTGTGAAGGTCCGGCGAAAGTTCCAACGGTATTTGACATATGTGTCATCATTTGTTCTCAATATCCGGAGGGGCTCTGGTCAACTGTGCTTCCGTAATGGAGATCGGTACCCATGTCATTGTAGTTAGGTCGATGGAGTTTGGTGGATTGTGGACGGTATAGTTGCCCAAATTAGGACATTGAATCGTTTTGGAAATGAAGCAATGGTTCTTGGGGCATATTATAGCTAAACAATGGTTATGTGTTTTGGTGTTGGATTGTTTGAGTGGTCATTGGTGGGGGACTACGATGAAGTGACCCATATGAATTATTTGGGCTATAGACGGTTGTTGTTGAATCGTATGGTTGTTGGTGGGTAGGGTTTGATTCTTGGTTTTGTGGTTGGGTGAGTGACATGAATGAATTGTGACGTTGGGTGTTTGGTTGTTGGGTGGATGACATGAATGAGTTGCAAAGTTGGTTTTTGGGTGTATGTGGTAGGTTGATATTGTGAGGTTGGTTGTTGGGCGTGGTTTGACATTGATGTTGGACGGGGACTTGTTGTTGGACGTACGATGACGAAGCTGCTAGTTGGCGTGGATCCATCAAATACTGCGACTCAGACACAAATTGTTGAGTTGTTACCGACCTAAACCATACCATATATTGTTGAGTTGGTCTTTCACCATGGATGAGTGGTTCGTTTAAGATGTGTTGTCGTCGATTCCTCCATTGACGACACATCTCTTTTGCAAAGTCTTTCCAGTCATAATAATCCCATTGGGCATCAACTCTTTTTTGATGTCAATTCCCCAAACACGTCGGAGGTTCTGGAATCTGTTGTTGCATGCCGAACTGCAGTTTGACCCGGTCACTCTGGTGCATTTCCACAGTAGTGAACCGTATAATTGGTGGCTTTGCTGTCCAAACTGCAGCATCGTCATGGTTCACATCATGATCAAGACCCAAATATGACCTCCAGATAAACTGTAAAATAATACGAAACGATTAAATGATAAATAATTTGATAAGTATTTTTAAATTAAAATATAGTTGTGTAGGAGTATTATATCGTCTGGTCCAATGTGGTCCAATAGATTGCGATAGACTAGTATAGCGTGTTTCAGACACCTATTGTAGTTCATCCCCCTTACTGACCACCTTAGATAAAAAAATTTGAAAAATATTATTTACAATTAATTGTAATATAAAATATATTTAATTAAGTGGTAAAGTGTTACACTTACTTTGTTGCAAACAAGAACATGAATGAGTTCTCGTTTATCGGGGCGAGTGACATCATTCTTGACCAACCTCATGCTTGTAGCAAATATGCACATGAAAAAAACGTACAAGTATTCTTTTTTGCATTTTTACACATTGCACTATATAGATGGACCAACACAACTGAACCCCAACTATATGTGCTTACCTTATTAATGTTGCGTAACAACGGTAAATACATAATATTTACTGAATTACCTGTACTTTCTGAAAATAAAAAATTACCAAATAAAATCATAATATAACACCGAGCTTTAATTATTTTTTCGTACTCGGTTGATTCTTTGGACAGTATTATACCCGCACAATATTGTTTAAGGTATTTTAAATTTATACCTTGCCCCCTTGCTTGACCGGATGACTCTCCCTCAGTTTGATCGTCACACAAAGGGGCACCCAATAATTCGTTGCAGATAGAGTTGTCCTGATTTACTCTACCATTCACGGGCTTACCATCTATACGGAGACCCAACAACATGTATATGTCCTCAAGTGTGACGGTTCACTCACCAAAAGGAATGTGAAATGTGTGGGTCTCGGGTCTCCATCTCTCTAACAAAGCAAGAATGAACTTTTAGTCCACTGAGTACGAGACAATATTGAGGAGATTTCCAAATCCACATCCTCTACTATATGGTTCTATCAAAGGATCGTGGGGTGCATATTCATGTACACATCATCGAAAACGCTTTGGGTCCTAATAACATATAAGTAAGAAATACAATAAGAAGAAGTAATATATAATACAAACATAGATAACAAAGATACACGAATTAAATATGGAATAAGTAAAAAGAGAGTGATAACATACGAATGTCAAGATATTCTCGAGTGTTTCTCTGTGCTCATCACCCATAGTCAATAGAGACATAATTTGATGTAATTTTTTTTTTACATTATTTTTTATTATTTCATAAATAAAAAAAATAAAAGAAAAAAATTAAATATTTTTAAAAAAATACAAGGGTGTATACGCCAGATGAATTGACGCATACACCACATGCATTAACTAGACGCCATGAGCATTGACGTCTCCTCATGAGGCACAATGCAGGCGCCATGCGCATTGGCGCCTCCTCATGAGACACAATACAGGCGCCATGGGCATTGACGCCTCTTCATGAGGCCTCCAATGCAGACCACAAGGCCTTAGACGTCTCCTCTTGGCACATTATGGATGCGTTAGTTCAACTGGCGCATCTTCTTTTAAATGTGGTTATTTCATAAACTTTTTTTTAAAAACTTGTTATTTTGAAATTATTTTTAAAATTATTGGTTATTTTGAAAAAAAATTCTGATGTTTAAAATAATAAAAAAAAACTATTTCCATTATTATATCTTTTCAACAATTTTATTTTTTAACATTTAAACGGACAATAGAAAAATCTCTAAGTTGTTTCAAAACAAAGGCTTTTGCATGCATACTTTATTAAAAGTAGATCCTAGTAATATTTAATCAAATAATTTTTTTTTAATTTTAACTCACTTATTTTAGAGGCTTCTCAAAAAGTCTCATGATACTCTTTTTTCGCATCCTTTTACATACAAATAGAAAATAGGATTCGGGCTAGTTTCTATGCATAGCAATCTAAACTCTAATTAAATACATATTGATTCCTCTCTTTATGGGGACATCAACATTCTTGACTTTATTGAACTTACTTTCAATATTTGAGTTGTTTCCAACCAGAATCCTTTGATTAAACATACAACACGTGATTCATATAAAGCAACTAACTCAACTTCTATTACTTCTCCAATACTACAAAGACAATTTTCAATCCAATACCCATTTTTTCCCATTCTTTTTGCTCTAAATAAATCACCAAACCTCAACGGTTTCCACTAAGTGAATCAAAGGTCTAATAATGTTTAGAATACGATTACATCAAATGAAAAATAAACTTATTAAAATAAAACCAAATTTGATAAGAATGGATCAATTTGATTCCTACAAGCAAATCTGATTTTTCAAAGGGAGGAATCCCAACCTAATTTTTTTTTAAAATAGAGGACTAACATAGCATTTTAAGTCTTATTTAAATTATTTAATAAACTTTACTTTTATTTTAAAAATGCTGAGTTATTTTAACTAAACTAAAAATGAAATCTTAAATATGAAAATAAAATCACAAATAAAATTATAATAAACCTTGAATAAAATTATCCATATCAAATATAATAAACTGAATCTATCTAAAAATGATTATAAATTCGTAAATACTATAAAAAAATCAGGAATCATCATCAAAATTAGAAGTCTCTTTCTTTTGGCCAATATGATCATAGATGTTTTTTTTAGATAAATCACTATTCATAATTATCAAAGATAAAATATCCAAATTAACAAAGTTAAATAGTCCAGTACAACTCGTTATAAATCATACAAGTTATGAGTGGATATTAGTGTTTCCATTACATGACTCGTCACCATAATTTATAATTAAAATAAAAATCCAAACTCAGATCCAAATCCAATTAAAATGAATTTTTTCTATCAAACTCAAAACAAATTTGGATAAAAATATCTACGAATATAAATTTTGTTATCATACTTACTTCTTTCATGAATAACAAAAAGCCCAACCCCTCAAATTTTGCAGAGCACAATATGTATGGACAAATCTTCAAACTTTGGTTCAATTTGCAGGAATGATACACTAAGGATAATCATTTTTAAAAAATAAAAAACTTAATCAAAGATTTGCAAGGCAACCTCTCCTTATTTGTGCATTTTACTAATCTCAAAATTATATGGGATGAACTTAAGTTTGTTAGACAAACACATTTTTCATTTTCACCCATAAATGCTCTTATTCCCCAATTTTTTTGTCCAAAAGTATAAACCCCTTAAATACATCTATTTTCTAAAATAGTAGAAATAAAATCCTACCAATCTCACGGATGATTATAACAATATCAACAACGAAGATTTTTTGTGCCTAATTAATCTTTTGAAGTCTTCAAAGCCTTACATATCTGAAGTTTCTCCAAGTTACTATAAACTCGTTGAACAACCATACTTGGTCTCTTAAAAATGCAACTTCTTTTGTATAATTGACTCTGTTGCATCAAATCATGTGTGCCTAAATGTTAAATGTTTTTTTCCTTTACAAATATCAACCATGTTTTAATAATGTTCCCCAATGTCAATAAAATTTATGCATATAACTCTAGAACCATAATCTTCACTAATTATGTATACTTTCACAATATTTAAACATACTTTAATTTCAATTCAGATTAAGTTCCATTTCAAGATTAAATCAATCTCTGAATCACATACTTTTTCTCATCTAATTCTTGTGCTATTCGGGATATGGTGACCAAAGAAGATGCTTGAGAATGTGGAGCCCATTCATAACCTCTACATCCTCAATCACATTATTAATGGTGTTTCTTTTGATTTTTCTCATAAACATGTTAGTGAATATTTACATAGAAATGCCAATAATGTTTATTTTAATTCCCTTGATGTTTTCCATAAAGGTTAGGTCATCTCTCCTGTTAGAAATCTCCCATAATCTATGGAGAATTTCAATCAATGTTGATGAACAAGATTGTTATCACCCACATAATATCAATGAAAAGAGAAGAACGATGGAGAAAGAAAGAAAGTAAAGAACGATGAAGGAGAAGAAGAATTAAAATTTTGCAGAGCTTCTCTCTGCCCACAAACTGTGAAAAACTTCTTATTCACTTTATAACTACAAAATTTTGTGAATACAATGTTATGAATGCTCTATTCACTTCATTACAAGAATAAGGGTTACTCCCTCTATATATAGATTTAGGTTAACTTGGACCTCAAGCCAAATTCCAAAACTATAAAAGCTCAAAATAGCTAACACTACTAAAATAGGCCGAAGTCGAAATCCTTTGTGAAGCAAACATGCTTCGACACTTCGGCACACTAATACAACTCAAGACACTAGGTGATTCGACACTTCCTTACTTCTGTCGAGCAACCTGCTTCGACACAAGGAATTACAATTCAACACACCACCTAATTCATTGTGTATAGGCTATCTACATTTATCATAACTCTTAGTCTTCTGAACATTTCGACTTGCACTCCATTCGCCATGATGTCTGAAATCTGATTCTCAGTTATGTAGTGTTCCACATTCATCTTCCCATCTGCTACCTACTCTCGAAGATAATGGAACCTCATTTTGATGTGCTTGCTTTGACCATGTGCTATCGAATTCTTCGCTAGATTGATAGTTGACATGTTGTCGATCTTCATGGTAATTGCTCCATGACTCTTCGTTGTTATTTCTTCGACCAGATTCACCATCCACGTTGTTTGACATGCACAAAGAGAAGCAACTATGTATTTTGCTTCGCACGACGATAATGCCACTACCAGCTCCTTTCTCATACTCCAAGCAGCTGGTGCACCACCTAGCATAAACACATAGACCGCTGTGGACTTTCGATCTTCAGTATCACTTCACCAACTTGAGTCAGTGTATCCCACTAATTTGCATTCTTTTCCTTCATCAGCTACATGAAACAAAATGCCATAGTCGAGAGTTCCTTTCAGATACCTTAGTATCCTTTTCGTCGCTGCTAGATGTGATACCTTTGGCTTATGCATGAATCTACTCACCATACCTACACTGTATGCTAAGTTAGGCCTTGTATGACAAAGGTATCTAAGTGACCCAATAAGTCTTCTATATAGGGTTGGGTCGACATCATCTTCATCTGAATCTTTCGACAGTTGTAATTTGGGCTCAGCTGGGGTCGAAGTTAGGTTGCAATCTTGCATCTCAAATCTCTTGAGTATTTCTCCTGCATACCTTCTTTGATGCATCATCAAACCTCTACCACTCTTGTAGAATTCGATGCCAAGGAAATATGAAATGTCACCCAGATCTGACATTTTGAATTCCTTGTTGAGATCACCTTTGAAGTCTTCGATCTCCTTCTTACAGCTACTTGTTATCAACAAGTCATCGACATAGAAACATAGTATAAGCAATTCACTCTTGTTTCTTCTTACATATACTCCATGTTCAGATTTGCACTTCACAAATTCCTTCTCCCTTAGAAACCCATCTATTTTCTTGTTCCAAGCTCTTGGAGCTTGTTTAAGTCCGTACAGGGCTTTATGCAGCCTATACACCTTTCTTTCTTTGCCTTGTTTCACAAACCCAGCTGGTTGTGCAATATAAAATTCTTCTTCTAAGGGGCCATTAAGGAATGCACATTTCACATCCATTTGGCACATCTGCCAGTTATTCATGTTTGATATACCAACAACCAACCTGATTGTTTTGATCCTAGCAACAGGTGCAAAAACTTCATCGAAGTCGATTCCTTCTTTCTGAAGAAATCCTTTCTCCACAAGTCTCGCCTTGTGTCGAGTCACTTCTCCTATGGGATTCATCTTCACCTTATATACCCACTTCATATTGATTGCCTTCTTGTCTTGGGGAAATTTGACAAGTGACTAAATGTTGTTGACTTCGATTGACTTCAATTCTTCATCCATTACTTTCATCCACTTTGAATCTTTCAATGCCTCAACTGCATTGACTTGTTCGACATCTGCGTAGAAAGCATAATGTACCATTTCACCTTCTTCATTGACCACATCATCTAATGTAATCACACATTCTTGTAACCTTGTAGGCATGTGTGTTATTCTTTGAGGTCTGCTTGGCCCTGCTTCACTTCTGACTTCTTCCTGTCAAACTTCTCTTTCGACTTCACTAGTTGGTTCATCATAAAATATTCTCACTGAATCCTTCTTAACATTCTCAGTCTAATCCCATTCCTTAAGCTCACCTATGATCACGTCCCTGTTGATCACCACTTGCTTATTCATTGAGTCGAACAACTTGTATCTTCTAGTCGAATGATATCCTATCAGGATCATCTAACTCGACTTACCATCAAGTTTTATTCTCAACTAATTTGGCACATGTCTATGTGTTATAGATCCAAACACCTTCAGATGACTCAAGCTAGGCTTGATACCAGACCAACATTCTTCTGGCGTGATTCCTTCTAGCTTTTTCGTCAGACATCTGTTCAGGATATATGTCACAGTCGACACAACTTCTCCTTATAATTCTTCGGGTAGATGCTTTCTTTTCAACATACTTCTAACCATATTCATAATGGTTTTATTCTTCCTTTCTGCGACTCCATTCTGCTGTAGAGTGTAGGGTGGCACCACTTCATGCACAATCCCTTCTTTTACACATAATGCGTTGAAGTCTTTTGACACATATTCTCTATCACCATCAGTCCTCAAAATCTTGATCTTTCGACCGCTCTATCTTTCGACCATAGATTTAAACTTGGCAAATACCTCAATCACTTCATTTTTCTTCTTGATCAGGTAAAACCATAGTTTTCGACTGAAATCATCTATGAATGTAACAAATTATTTGTTACCTCCAATCGAATCCACCTAGAGAGGACCACATACATCAGAGTATATGACTTCAAGAACTGCCTTCTGTAACGCCCAAAAATAATTATTTGTTATTTTTAATATTTACGTAATTATTGTGGTTAGTCGGAAATTAGTCGAAAGTCGTAGAAATTATTATAAGAAATAATAATATAATTGTGGTGTTATTTGAGTAAGTGGGCTTATCATTGTGTGCTATTTAGTAAAATGAGAGGTGTTATATTAGGCCATTAGAGATTAGGATATTTAGTTAATTTAATAAAGAGAAAATAAAAGAAGGGATAGAAAAAAAAAGAGAAACAGTAGTGGAGAGAAGTTAGCAGAAGAGGAATTTGAGAACTGTTGTACGAACGAGAGGGAAGGAGAAGAAAACTTCCGGAATCCGATTCTTAGAGCAACCTTCGATCCAAAATAATAAGGTAAGGGGGTTTATCGTCGTTTAATGGGTATTATGGGTTAACATGTAATGGGTAGTGATAAACCGTCGAATTGGCCCTAATTGGGATGATGAGTGCTGAAAAATTGTGATGAATAAACTATGTAAAAGCTGTAATTGAATCTGTAATTGGATGGGTAGTGATTTCCGAACGTATAGCTTTTTACGGAACCGGAATCGGAGGTCCGAAAGTCCTCCAACGGCGGAAAATGCGGAGAATTCTGCATTCTGCTTCGTGTTAGCGCAGGAACAACTTTCTGTCTTGCGTTAACCGGTTAACCCAGGGTGTTAACCGGTTAACACTGTTGTGAGTTGTGAAAATTGCTGTTCTGTTTGCGTTAACCGGTTAGCCCAGGGCGTTAACCGGTTAACACTGTTGAGTTTTGCCAGAAAGCGTGTTCTGTGTTGCGTTAACCGGTTAACCCAGGGCGTTAACCGGTTAACACTGTTGGAAAAGTGAAAAAAAAATTGAATTGCTCAGAATTTAATGAAGTTCGTCGGGGTGAGTCGGGTAATATTATAGTTAATTTTGATGAGTAATTTTGTTGGGTTTATGTTATGAAATGTCGATACAAGTATGACTGAGTTGTTAAGTTATTCCGTGTACGTAAAGTTGTTAAAGATACTGAGTTGTAAGCTTGGTGAGCCAAAGTTGATTATAAGTTGATTATGTTGAAAACATTGTTGTGTTGCTATTATTATTATGTTGTCGAAATTTTAAAGTCGTGTATGTCATGTAAATTCATATGCATTAAGTCGGAGCTTTGCTCACACCACGTTGGCCTGGATTGGCAAAAGTTGAAAGTTGAAGGCTTAAGCCTTGATGCCTCGTTAAATCGGCAAATTTTAAGTTGGGAGTTTTACTCCGAATGGTACCACATGCATGACGAGTCGAGTCTCATTAGAGTTGCATTTTTGTTGTTTCATTGTATGGGTATTTAATTTAATTGAGAAGTGGTGTTTGTGTACGATTCTTAATTACTGTATTGTTTTTCATATACCGGTTATAATTATTGTAACTCACCCCTTCTGTTGAATGTTGTCCTTATGTGACAACGTGCAGGTAATCCTGAGAAGTAGCCGGTTACCGTTAGTCGGGTCAGTGGTCAGTCGCTCTGATACGTAGCACTCGGGGGGATTGTCGCGTGTCTGCTTTGTGGATCTTTTAATTGTTACTAAAATTTAAATTGTTTGAAGGATTATAGTTGTTTACTCTTTAAGTTAAGTCGTATTTATGTTGCTTAAAGATGATAAGAATTTTTTTTATGAATCCGCTGCGTAAGATTTTATGAAGTTGAATTATTGGAGTGAATGACATTATTTTGTCGAATTAAGAAAAGTGTTACATATTGTTATGATTCCTTAAAGTGGGAATTGTTTAAAGTTGAACATGTAATATTCCATTTATAGAAAATTTTACGAATCTGATTTTGTTGTTATAACTCGTGGGTAGAAAATGGGGTGTTACATTAGTGGTATCAGAGCAGGTCGGTCTGTCCGGCCAGTTGTCGTGTCGTTACTGTCTAACAATTGGGTATTGTTACTAATCTAACTTTTAAGTTGTGTTGTAATGATAAGTTGAAATGGCTGGAAGGAATGACGCTGCAATGGTTGCCGCAATGCAAGCGATGGCACAAGTTGTGCAGAACTTGCCAAATGCTGGTGGAGATGCTGGATCACGTAGCTTGGCGACTTTTCAAAGAGAGAATCCGCCGGTGTTTAAAGGGAAACATGATCCAGATGCAGCCTTGGGATGGTTGAAAGAGATCGAGAGAATCTTCCGTGTTATGGATTGCACTCCAGCTCAGAAGGTTCGGTATGGTACTCACATGCTAGCAGTCGAAGCTGATGACTGGTGGCTAGAGACTCACGAGAGGTTGACCGTGGCAGGTGAAGTCATTACTTGGGATGTATTCCGTAGGGAATTCATGAGAAAGTATTATCCGGAAGATGTCCGTGGTAAGAAAGAAATTGAGTTCCTTGAGCTGAAGCAAGGAAACATGTCTGTCACTGATTATGCTGCAAAATTTGTGGAGTTGTCCAAATTTTATCCTCATTACACTGGTGCTGGTGCTGAATTTTCAAAGTGCATCAAGTTTGAAAACGGACTGCGCTCTGAAATTAAGAAGGCTGTTGGGTATCAGAAGATACGCATTTTTACTGAATTGGTTGATAGCTGCAGGATATTTGAAGAAGACAATAATGCTCATTACAAGATTGTCAGTGACCGCAGGGGCAAGCAACATCAAAACCGTGGCAAGCCGTATGATGCTCCAGTGGGAAAAGGGAAACAAGGAGCTGCTCCGGCTCAGAGGACCAGTAGGGGAGGTGCTCCTGCTGGTATAGTTTGCTTCAAATGTGGTCAGGCTGGTCATAAGAGTAATGTATGCACTGCTGAAGTAAAGAGGTGTTTTCGCTGTGGTAAGACTGGCCATGCAATAGCTGATTGCAAGCACAAGGAAATGATTTGTTTTAATTGTGGTGAAGAAGGGCATATTGGAAGTCAGTGTCAGAAGCCAAAGAAATCTCAAACTGGAAAGGTGTTCGCATTGACCGGAACTCAAACCTCCAGTGAGGACAAACTTATCCGAGGTACATGTTTCATAAATGGTACTCCTTTAATTACTATTATTGATACCGGTGCTACACACTGTTTTATTTCTGCTAACTGTGCTCGAAGACTGGGTTTAAAATTGTCCGCTTTGGATGGTGAATTGATTGTTGAGACCCCAGCTAAGGGATCAATAACTACTTCTTTGGTATGTTTAAAATGTCCTTTGTCGATCTTCGATAAAGATTTCTATGTTGATTTAGTATGTTTGCCGTTGGATGGCATGGATGTAATTCTTGGTATGAACTGGTTAGAGTATAATTATGTTCATATAAATTGTCATCATAAGTCGGTGAGGTTTTCCACTCCTGAAGAGGAAGGAGTTGACTTATTACCTTTCAGAGAATTGCGAAAATTGATGAAAGAGGGAGCTCAGATGTTTTCTTTGATGGCGACGTTGTCGGTTGAGAGTAAAGCTAAGATTGAGGAACTGTTAGTGGTGAAAGAATTCCCTGAAGTTTTTCCTGATGAAATTCCTAGTGTGCCGCCAGAGAGGGAAGTTAAATTTACTATTGATCTGGTACCTGGTACTAGGCCTGTTTCGATGGCACCGTATAGAATGTCGGCATCTGAATTGTATGAATTAAAGAAGCAATTGGAATACTTACTTGAGAAGAAGTTTATAAGACCAAGTGTGTCACCGTGGGGAGCTCCAGTGTTGCTAGTAAAGAAGAAAGATGGTAGTATGAGGCTTTGTATTGATTATAGACAACTGAATAAAGTAACGATCAAGAATAAGTATCCACTACCGAGAATAGATGATTTGATGGATCAATTAGTGGGTACCTGTGTGTTCAGTAAAATTGATTTGAGATCGGGCTATCATCAGATCAAAGTGAAAGATGAAGACATCCAGAAGACAGCGTTCAGAACTCGGTATGGACATTATGAGTATTCTGTGATGCCTTTCGGTGTGACTAATGCGCCGGGAGTATTTATGGAATACATGAATCGTATTTTCCATACTTATCTGGACCATTTTGTGGTAGTATTTATTGATGATATTTTGATTTACTCTAAGTCCGAAGAAGAGCACAAGGAACATTTGAGATTAGTGTTGGATGTTTTGAAAGATAAGAAATTGTATGCGAAGCTGTCCAAGTGTGAGTTTTGGTTAAGAGAAGTCAGTTTTCTCGGCCATGTAATTTCAGGAAAAGGTATTGCTGTAGATCCTTCCAAGGTAGAAGCTGTATTGCAATGGGAGACTCCTAAGTCGGCTACCGAGATTAGAAGCTTTTTGGGATTAGCTGGATATTATAGAAGGTTTATTGAAGGATTTTCTAAGTTAGCATTTCCGTTAACTAAATTAACTTGTAAAGGTAAAGCTTTCGTGTGGGATGTTCAGTGCGAAGAGAGTTTTAATGAATTAAAGAGGAGATTGACGTCGGCACCGGTTTTGACTTTGCCAAATCCGGAGGAACCGTTTATAATTTACTGTGATGCTTCATTGATGGGTTTAGGAGGTGTGCTCATGCAAAATAATAAAGTAATTGCCTATGCGTCGCGACAGTTAAGAATTCATGAAAAGAACTATCCTACGCATGATCTTGAACTTGCTGCTGTGGTGTTTGTGCTAAAAATCTGGAGGCATTACCTTTATGGTTCCAGATTTGAAGTTTTCAGCGATCATAAAAGTTTAAAGTATCTATTTGATCAGAAAGAGCTGAACATGAGACAACGTAGGTGGTTAGAATTGCTTAAGGATTATGATTTCGGTTTGAATTATCATCCAGGAAAAGCAAATGTTGTGGCCGATGCTTTAAGTAGAAAGACCTTGCATGTGTCGGCAATGATGATTAAGGAGTTGGAATTAATTGAGCAATTTCGTGATATGAGTTTGGTTTGCGAAGTAACCCCGCAGAGTGTAATGCTAGGAATGCTAAAGATTAATAATGATTTTATGGATAGTATCCGAGAGGCACAGAAATTGGATGTGAAATTAGTAGATATCCTTAATCGTTGTGGTCAATCAGAGAAGAGTGACTTTAAGATTGATGCGAGAGGTGTGTTGAAATTAGGGGAAAGAATTTGTATTCCTGATGACGCGATTTTGAAAAGAAGCATTCTAGAAGAGGGTCATAGAAGCAGTTTGAGTATTCATCCAGGAGCTACTAAAATGTATCAGGATTTAAAGAAAATATTTTGGTGGCCCGGAATGAAAGAAGATGTGGCTCGTTTTGTGTATGCGTGCTTAACTTGTCAGAAGTCGAAGATTGAGCATCAGAAGCCTGCTGGGTTGATGCAACCGTTGGAAGTTCCAGAATGGAAATGGGATAGCATTTCTATGGACTTTGTAACGGGGCTGCCTGCTACTTTAAGAGGGCATGATTCGATTTGGGTGATCGTTGATAGGCTCACGAAGTCGGCTCACTTCATACCTATTAACATCACTTACCCAATTGCGAAGTTGGCAGAGATTTACATCCGAGTAATTGTAAAGTTGCATGGTGTTCCTCTGTGTATTGTGTCGGACAGAGATCCGAGGTTTACATCGGGATTTTGGAAAAGTCTGCAAGATTCGTTGGGCTCTAAGTTGAGGTTGAGTTCGGCATATCATCCTCAAACTGATGGCCAAACTGAGAGAACTATTCAGTCATTGGAGGATTTACTGAGAGCTTGTGTTCTTGAACAAGGAGGTTCGTGGGACACTTATCTTCCATTGATCGAGTTCACATATAATAATAGTTACCATTCTAGTATCGGAATGGCGCCTTTTGAAGCATTGTATGGTCGTAGATGTAGAACTCCGTTGTGTTGGCACGAATCTGGTGAGGGTGTAGTACTTGGACCAGAGTTAGTTCGAGAAACTACCAAGAAAGTGAAGTTTATCCGAGAGAAGATGAAAGCTTCTCAGAGTAGGCAGAAGAGTTACCATGACAAGCGGAAGAAGGATTTAGAATTTCAAGCTGGTGACCATGTGTTTTTGAGAGTCACGCCTGTGACCGGTGTTGGGAGGGCTTTGAAGTCTAAAAAGCTCACTCCTCGCTTCATTGGTCCGTATCAAATCTTAGAACGAGTTGGAAAAGTTGCTTATCGGATGGCATTACCACCTAATCTTTCGAATTTGCATGATGTATTCCATGTGTCGCAGCTTCGGAAGTATGTCTCAGATCCGTCTCATGTGGTTAGTATGGATGATGTGCAAGTGCGGGATAATCTAACAATGGAGACAAAACCTGTACGAGTTGAAGATCGTGAAACAAAGACTCTTCGAGGAAAAGAGATTGTGTTGGTTAAAGTCGTTTGGTTGGGAGCTGCGGGCGAAAGCATGACATGGGAATTGGAGAGCAAGATGCGAGACTCCTATCCTGAGCTGTTTGAAGCAGGTAAATTTTCGAGGACGAAAATATTCTAAGTGGGGGAGAGTTGTAACGCCCAAAAATAATTATTTGTTATTTTTAATATTTACGTAATTATTGTGGTTAGTCGAAAATTAGTCGAAAGTCGTAGAAATTATTATAAGAAATAATAATATAATTGTGGTGTTATTTGAGTAAGTGGGCTTATCATTGTGTGCTATTTAGTAAAATGAGAGGTGTTATATTAGGCCATTAGAGATTAGGATATTTAGTTAATTTAATAAAGAGAAAATAAAAGAAGGGATAGAAAAAAAAAAAGAGAAACAGTAGTGGAGAGAAGTTAGCAGAAGAGGAATTTGAGAACTGTTGTACGAACGAGAGGGAAGGAGAAGAAAACTACCGGAATCCGATTCTTAGAGCAACCTTCGATCCAAAATAATAAGGTAAGGGGGTTTATCGTCGTTTAATGGGTATTATGGGTTAACATGTAATGGGTAGTGATAAACCGTCGAATTGACCCTAATTGGGATGATGAGTGCTGAAAAATTGTGATGAATAAACTATGTAAAAGCTGTAATTGAATCTGTAATTGGATGGGTAGTGATTTCCGAACGTATAGCTTTTTACGGAACCGGAATCGGAGGTCCGAAAGTCCTCCAACGGCGGAAAATGCGGAGAATTCTGCATTCTGCTTCGTGTTAGCGCAGGAACAGCTTTCTGTCTTGCGTTAACCGGTTAACCCAGGGTGTTAACCGGTTAACACTGTTGTGAGTTGTGAAAATTGCTGTTCTGTTTGCGTTAACCGGTTAACCCAGGGCGTTAACTGGTTAACACTGTTGAGTTTTGCCAGAAAGCGTGTTCTGTGTTGCGTTAACCGGTTAACCCAGGGCGTTAACCGGTTAACACTGTTGGAAAAGTGAAAAAAAAAATTGAATTGCTCAGAATTTAATGAAGTTCGTCGGGGTGAGTCGGGTAATATTATAGTTAATTTTGATGAGTAATTTTGTTGGGTTTATGTTATGAAATGTCGATACAAGTATGACTGAGTTGTTAAGTTATTCCGTGTACGGAAAGTTGTTAAAGATACTGAGTTGTAAGCTTGGTGAGCCAAAGTTGATTATAAGTTGATTATGTTGAAAACATTGTTGTGTTGCTATTATTATTATGTTGTCGAAATTTTAAAGTCGTGTATGTCATGTAAATTCATATGCATTAAGTCGGAGATTTGCTCACACCACGTTGGCCTGGATTGGCAAAAGTTGAAAGTTGAAGGCTTAAGCCTTGATGCCTCGTTAAATCGGCAAATTTTAAGTTGGGAGTTTTACTCCGAATGGTACCACATGCATGACGAGTCGAGTCTCATTAGAGTTGCATTTTTGTTGTTTCATTGTATGGGTATTTAATTTAATTGAGAAGTGGTGTTTGTGTACGATTCTTAATTACTGTATTGTTTTTCATATACCGGTTATAATTATTGTAACTCACCCCTTCTGTTGAATGTTGTCCTTATGTGACAACGTGCAGGTAATCCTGAGAAGTAGCCGGTTACCGTTAGTCGGGTCAGTGGTCAGTCGCTCTGATACGTAGCACTCGGGGGGATTGTCGCGTGTCTGCTTTGTGGATCTTTTAATTGTTACTAAAATTTAAATTGTTTGAAGGATTATAGTTGTTTACTCTTTAAGTTAAGTCGTATTTATGTTGCTTAAAGATGATAAGAATTTTTTTTATGAATCCGCTGCGTAAGATTTTATGAAGTTGAATTATTGGAGTGAATGACATTATTTTGTCGAATTAAGAAAAGTGTTACATATTGTTATGATTCCTTAAAGTGGGAATTGTTTAAAGTTGAACATGTAATATTCCATTTATAGAAAATTTTACGACTCTGATTTTGTTGTTATAACTCGTGGGTAGAAAATGGGGTGTTACACCTTCGACCTACTTCCTGCATCCTTACTGAAGTTGTATTTATGTTGCTTCGCCTGTACACATTCTTCACACACTTAGTTTGAAATGTCGATTTCTGGTAATCCTGAAACCATATTTCTTCTCTCCAAATCTATGATGTCTTTGAAATTGAGATATCCAAGTCTATAATGCCATATCCATTCATCTATGATGGCTGCTGTTGCAAGGCACTTATGCTCCATCACATTAAGCTCAATCTTGAAGGTTCTATTCTGAGACATTGGAGCCTTCAAGATCAACCTTCCATTTGAGTCGAGAAATCTCATCATCTTGTCTTCGATCGATACTCTGTAGTTCTTTTCGACTAACTGTCCTATGATGAGCAAATTGCTCTTCATGCCTAGTATGTACAACACATTTGAAATTACTGACCTCTTGCCATCTTTCCTCATAATCAGAACATCACCAACACCTTTATCTGCTATATTGTTGTCATTTGCAAATTTCACCATGTTCTTCATTGAGGGCTTTATGTTGACAAACCAATCTTTCCTTCTAGACATGTGTGATGAGCATCCTGAGTCCAAGTACCACTGGTCCTTGAATCTCTCTTCATCTCTTGTTGATTGCCATTCCAACACAACCTTTATCTGCTTACACCAATTCTCATAATTGTTGTTCTTGAGAATCAGAAGATTTACTGGAAAATGCGTGTTTGGATGATTCGTTGTCATGGTGATTCCTTCCCACATATCATTTAACCGGAGCTCTTGATACCAGATGTTGGAAATCCCCCACAACCTATGGAGAATTTCAATCAATCTTGATGAATAAGATTTTTATCACCCATACAATAACAATGAAAAGAGAAGAACAATGGAGAAAGAAAGAAAGTAAAGAACGATGAAGGAGAAGAAAAATTAAAATTTTGCAGAGTTTCTCTCTATCCATAAATTGTGGGAAACTTCTTATTCACTTTGCAAATGCAAAATACTGTGAATACAATGTTATGAATGCTCTATTCACTTCATTACAAGAATAAGAGTTACTCCCTCTATTTATAAATTTAGGTTAACTTGAACCTCAAGGCAAAACTCAAAAGTATAAAAGCCCAAAATAGCTAACACTACTAGCATAGGCCTAAGTCGAAATCCTGTGTGAAGCAACATGCTTCGACACTTCGACACACTAATATAATTCAAGACACTAGGTGATTCGACACTTCCTTGTTTTTGTCGAACAACCTGCTTCGACATAAGAAATTACAATTCAACACCTACTACAATATTCCCAAACTATATGTAAGTACTTACATTCATGTTATAAATATTTGACCAATGATTCTTGTCATCTTGGTAAGCAATCTAAATTGTTTTTCCTAATAGTTTTGGCACTACTATGCATGCATTTTACCTTGTTATTATGGATATAGATGGGACCTGTTAACACTGCTTCCATGGATGGTCATTCCTAATTTTTATCTATCGTTAATGAGCATACCAAATATGTTTGGATTTTTCTCAAAAATTTCTAAAACTAGATTGTCCATCCATAATTTTGTCACCTATGTATCTCCTGAATTTTCCACTCAAATTAAATCTATTAAAAGTGACTATGGAGCTAAATTTCTTATGTATTCCTTCTACAAGTCATTAGGAACAATTCATCAAACTTCTTGCGTGTAAACATTTAAACAAAAATATGTAGTTGAAAGAAAATTTACACACTTACTTAATTTAACTAGGGCCTTACATTTTTATGCTCATATAGCCAAATGGTTTTGGTCTTAAACTCTACAAGATTGCATTTTCCTTACTATCTTTCTTATTTTCTTAGTTTTCACATCAATTTTACTATTAGAATTTTTAGACCACAGTTGTAATATTATATGTGTTAGGACCATTGTATAATTAGACAAAGTTGTAGTGGTCTAATTAATAATAAATTTATGACTAAAAACATAAATATCATGAAAGATAAGATTACTGTGTAGATATTATAAGTCAATATCTAATTTGATGAGAGACTAAATTAGAATATTGAATACTAAGAAATAGCCTTAAGGTTATTTATAGGAATTATGATCTCCATATTTGTAGACAACATGAGAACGACTCATTAGGAAAGTTCTTTCTTCATCCCCATCAGAGAAGATTCAAGGAGTCATAAGAAACTCTACGATTAGAAAATCACATATCCAATAACCTTCAACAATTTCTAATGACAAACTCATGTACGCTTCCGTTTTCATTCTCATAATTGTATTCGGATATAGGAATAAAGGATATGATTTGATCACATATCTGACTCATAAGGATTTATTTAGAGTTTTGATTTTGATTTTTATATCGATATAAATCATATGATTAGGAATAAATTCACACATATATCAAATTAACAAGTGCTATTCGAACCACACATATTTGATTCAATTTACTTTTGAGTTTTTTTGGAAATCCTTATTTTCTAAAGTTGAAATTTACTATTATCTTCCAATTTGTGTAAAAGAAATCTGACATGTTAATTGTATACGGTGCTTACCTGTTATCAAACTGTATTGTATTTTTTTTAGTACCAATATCGGTAACACTAAACAATTGCCTTTGTTAGTAAGGTGAATATTAGTTTTATGTGGATAATTGTATTCGAAACGATAAACCAAAAGGAAATATTTTATAGAAAACTGTCTGATTTTTTTTTTAAATATATTTTTATTATTATATATTATATATGCAATTATGGATTGAACAACTTTGAGATACTTGAGTTTTGTTTTCTAATTTTTTCAATTAAGCCTTTAATTGAATTAATCATCACTTTTGTTTTTTTTAATGATTGAATAAAGCAAATTAATTTATTTGTGTTCAGTCTTTAATTAAAATATTATTCTATTTGCAATTATCTTAATTTTTCATTGGTGTTGCATTAAAACAGATGAAAACAAGGGTCTATTGTGCTAGTTTGGACAACAAGAGTGTTGACTTTGATGAACCTGAACCTTGACTTAGATTTAAACACACTTTTTATTCTTTAATTTGTTTATAGTGTGTCTTCACTTTAGAACTTGCTATCAATTTTCTTCATACTTTCTCTATATTCAGATTTAACTTCTTCAGAGTCTGAATCTGTTTTCTTTTATCTGCGTAGTTAACAATAATAGTAAGAGTACAAATTTGTTCTCTATACTTTATTATCATCCAAACTCAAGGATATTTGTAGAACCAAACTCGTTCTAATAATCTCCCATTTTTTGATGATGACAAATCCATGTATTTTGATGAACAATTTTTACTTAGATAATCAAGTTTATAAAACTTCAAAGATATGTTTGTAAGTTCCCCCTAAATTTTACACTTTCAAAATTATTTTTTTAATTAAATATATAGAGTGAGGTTTGCATGTTAGATTAATATATATATATTGATCCTATGTTCCTGATAACAAAAGAACAACAAGATCAATAAAACAAAATGCGGAAATAGAATTAGAGGTTTTACCTCCAGCCATTGTTGCAGTGTTGTGAGTGCACTGCCTTTGATTCTTCCAAGCTCTTGCTCTCTCAATATAGATGATGTATTTCTTTTCTGATGAGAGAAAGCTTTGGGGACCAAAGACTATTTATAGGTTTGATTCTACCATCAAGAATTTAAAGCCATTAAAACTCATTACCACCCCATTAAATGGTCATATCAATTTACATTAAAATCAAAATAAATCATACCCTTTTCAGAATCAAAATCCCAAAACTATGGACCATATTAAAATTGTTTTTTTATTATTACTAATTATTATAATAAAAATAAGAAACCGTTACATTCTCCCACTTGGTCCATAGAACTGATTATTGGCATAAACGAGTCATGGAAAACTTACTCAAGAAATAAATATGTGAATCATAGAGATAGTCCCCCTAAAAGCGAGTAGTCTCATCTATGTATTACAACATGTCTATTTTCAAGTATATATCTGTAATGTGGTAACTAACTTGATGAATAAACAAATGTTTACTCTTGGTCCAGATGTAACATATTTTCTCAAACTGATGTGCGCATGAAAATGAGAAAACATCACAATATAAGAGTTTTATTAATAAACTGTATGTATACAATCATAAGGAGGACCCAAGTCCCATGTTCTCTAAATGATCCTTAAATTTTATTGGTGGCATGCCCTTAGTCAAAGGATCATCGATCATTAAATCAGTACTAATGTGATTAATAACTACTATTTTATCTTTAACTCTTTCTTTAATGGCTAAATACTTCATGTCGGTGTGCTTGCTTCGACTTCCACTTTTATTGTTCTTAGCCATAAAGACAGTTGTTGAATTATCGCAAAAAATCTTCAGAGGTTTAGAAACAGAATCCATGATTCTAAGCCCAGAAATAAAACTCTTAAGCCATACACCATGAGAAGTAGCCTCAAAATAGGAGACAAACTCGGCTTCCATAATAGAAGTAGCAACCAAGGTTTACTTAGTACTTCTCCATGAAATAGCTCCATCAACCATCATAAAAATATATCCTGATGTTGATTTGCGAGAATCAACATAACCAACAAAGTCGGAGTCTGAATAGCCGATCACATCAAGATTGTCCGCCTGCCTATACATTAGCATGTAATCTTTTGTTCCTTTAAGATATCTCAACACCTTCTTTGCAACTTTCCAGTGATACATACCTGGATTACTCTGATATCTTCCTAAGATTCCAACAGCAAATGCAATGTCGGGCCTTGTACATACTTGAGCATACATAAGACTTCCAACAACAGAAGCATATGGAATGTTCTTCATTTGTTCCCGCTCAAAATCATTCTTAGGGAATTGATTCAAATTAAATCTATCGCCCTTGACAATGGGTGCAACACTTGGTGAACAATCTTTCATTCTATATCTCTCTAAAACTTTATTGATGTAGGTTTCTTGTGATAGACCCAAAATTCCTCGAAGTCTACCTCTGTGGATCTTAATGCCAATGACATAAGATGCCTCACCCATATCCTTCATATCAAAGTTTTTAGAGAGGAATTGTTTCACCTCATGTAGAAAACCTTTATCATTGGTTGCAAGTAGTATGTCATCCACATACAAAATGAGAAAACAAATTTTACTCCCACTGACCTTCTGGTATATACATTGATCCATGGGGTTTTAGATAAACCCAAATGAAGATATCGTTTCATGGATTTTAAGATACCATTGACGAGAGGCTTGTTTTAAACCATATATGGATCTCTTAAGCTTGCAAACCAAATGCTCACCACTATTAGAAGAGAAACCTTCAGGTTGTTTCATATAAACCTCCTCCTCTAAATCACCATTAAGAAAGGTTGTTTTCACATCCATTTGATGTAACTCAAGGTCAAAATGTGCAACTAATGCCAACATGACACGAAGAGAATCTTTCTTAGATACAGGAGAAAAAGTATCAGTGTAATCGATTCCCTCATTTTGAGTAAATCCCTTAGCAACGAGTCTGGCCTTGTATCTCTCAATGTTGCCTAATGAATCTTTCTTGGTTTTAAAGACCCATTTAAAACCAATGGCCTTTGCCCCATTAGGTAACTCTACAAGATCCCATACGTCGTTGTTTTTCATGGAATTCATTTCATCATTTATGGCATCATACCATAAATTTGACTCTTTACAACTCATGGCTTGTCTAAAGCTCTCAGGATCATTCTCAGCCCCAACATTATAGTCAGATTCTTGTAGATACACAATGTAATCATTAGGAATAGCTGATTTTCTTGTCCTAGTAGATCTTCTTAATGTTTCGTCAACATTTTCTTTTGGATCTTGTTGTTCAACTAATTGTTCATCATCTTGATGACCAACTTGATTTACTAGATCATCAGTAGCTTGGGGAGTCTCGATGATTGGTTAATCAACATCCATTTGAACTTGAGGGATGTTGTAAATAGTAACCAATCTATTACTTGAAGTGGAAGGTTCATACTCTATATGATCATGCACATAAATTGAATTTTTGATTTGATCGCTCCCACTAGTCAAATGATTTTCAAGAAACTTTGCATTTCTTGACTCCACAATCCTAGTTGTATGAGATGGACAATAAAATCTATAACCTTTAGACCTTTCGGCATATCCAATGAAATACCCACTAATGGTCCTCGGATCTAGTTTCTTTTCTTGTGGGTTATAAATCCTCACCTCAGACGGACATCCCCAAACGTGCATATGTCGTAAACTCGACTTCCATCCTTTAAATAACTCAAATGGTGTCTTTGGGACAGCCTTGGATGGAACCCGGTTTAGAATATACATAGCCGTCTTTAGTGCTTCATTCCACAATGATTTAGGAAGATTAAAGTTGCTAAGCATACTCTGCACCATGTTCAATAATGTTCGGTTTCTTCTTTCTGCAACACCATTTTGGTTCGGAGAACCGGGCATGGTGTATTGGACAACAATCCCATGTTCTTGAAGAAACTTAGAAAATGGACCAGGTGCTTGTCCACTCTCAGTGTATCTACCATAGTATTCACCATCCCGATCTGATCTCACTATCTTTATTTATTTTTCACACTGGTTCTCAACTTCAGCCTTAAAGACTTTGAAGGCATCCAATGCTTCATATTTATTGTTAAGCAAATAAATATTCATATATCGTGAGTAATCATCTATGAAAGTGATGAAATATTTTTGACTATGTGCATCCATATCAGGACACCATATGTCAGTATGAATTATTTCTAATATACTTGAACTTCTATTGGCACCTTTCTTAGACATGTTGGTCTGCTTTCCCTTAATGCAGTCAACACAAGTTTCAAAGTCAGCAAAATCTAGAGTATTAAGTACCCCATCTTTTACTAACCTTTTAATTCTCTCTATGGAGATATGTCTTAATCTCCGATGCCATAACATAGAAGAATTCTCATTAATATTACACCGCTTAGTGCCAGTTTGAACATGCATTGAACTATAAATGGATTCGATTTGTAAATTAATACGATAAAGACCATCAGACAATATACCATTCCCAACATATTCCGAATTATAAAATAATTCAAACAAGGTGTCTTTAAAATTAAAGGAATATCCAAAAGGTACAAGTCTAGAAACTGAAACTAAGTTTCGTGAGAAACTTGGTACATAAAAGGTCCTTTCTAATTTCAAAACAAAACCATTATTCAAAATTAAATTGCAAGTTCCAATAGCTTCCACATGTGAGCCCATCCTGCTTCCTGATAGGACGGCCCGCTCACTTCCCACTGGCTTCCTTAGGTTTTGCATACCCTGTAAGGAATTTGTTATATGGATTGTTGATCCAGAATCAATCCACCAGGTGTTAATATTAACATCGGTCATATTAGATTCATAACAAACAAATGAGAATAAATTACCTTTCTTCTCAAGCCATTCTTTGAATCCAAGGAATTCCTTCTTCATGTGTCCTCCCTTTTTACATAAGTAATACTTTGCTTCTTTCTTGATATTACCTTGCGGTGGTATTTTGAATTTCCCTTTCTGATTGGCTTGTGATTTGTCAGTTTTGAAAGCTTTGTTCTTCGCGCGAGTGCTTGTCAACAATGCACTCTCACTCTGTTCCATTACAAGTCTTTCTCCTTCCTGAACACACATGGTCATTAATTCATTGATTGACCATTTGTATTTATGTGTATTGTAGGAGATCTTGAAAGACCCATACTCAGACGGAAGAAAGTTCAGAATATAGTGCACCAGGAAGGAGTCAGACATATCAACCTCAAGTTTCATAAGTTGAGCTGAAATGTCACACATTTTCATTATATGCTCACACGCACCTCTCACACTGGTGAGTCGGTAGTAGGAAAATTTCATAATTAATGTGCTTGCCAAAGCCTTTTCAGAAGTGACGAACTAATCGTCAATGGCTTTCAGCAAATCACAAACATTCGCATGCTGATCGACAGAACCACGTATTCCACCTGTGACCTTAGTCTTAATGAACATCACACTGAGCCGATTGGATCTCTCCCACCGCTCATATAGTGCGATTGCAGCTGGAGTACTTTCATCTGTAATTGCAGGTGGCCCGTCTTCTCTAATAGCATAATCTATGTCCATCCATCCTAGATGGAGGAGAATTCTTTCCTTCCACACCTTATAGTTATCCCCTTTGAGCTCGGGAATATCACATCGGATATCAGAAAAATTAGCAGGTTGAGAAGCTAAAAAGATAAACAAAATTGATGTCAAAATTTGAGGCATAAATATTATCCAAATTGCGTGTATTATCAATATAAACATACCATAAAATAAATCTTGCAACATAAAAATTACCTGTGGGCTAAATTTTAATGTAATAAGATTTAAAAAAAATTGCAATAGATTTTTCAAACCTCGCACTTTACGTGCATGATATAATTTTGTTTTTCTATCCAAAATTAATACTTTATGATAAAACTATCAAATTATGTACCAATTCATAATTTCTGTGGGCAAGTTATGAAAATATTTTGACATTTTATCCCAATTAATCATACAAATATAATAAAAATTCCTGTATGATAAAATTTATTATACCACGTATAATTAATTACAATTTTATGTCTAATAATTTATGTGATCTCAAAACTTTAAAAAAATAATCTCAATTAATTTAAGGATGCTGTGGTTAATCCAAATTAATCAAAATTATAACGATCACTAGACATAGTAACTCAATTATATGAGAGAACAAAAATAAATAAATAAGATCTCTTATACAATTGTTTAACAAAATAATAACATTATAAATCAATTTTAATTTTTGCACAAATTTAATTCAAAGATTAAATAATAAGGCATAATAATCAGTAAAAATAAAATCATATGGATATGAACAGAATCAAAATACATGTTTAACAGAGCAGCCCAGCGGTAACGCGATTATTGTTCATGCTCCCGCGATTACTGTTTATGCCATTAAAACTCATTACCACCCAATTAAATGGTCATATCAATTTACATTAAAACCAAAATAAATCATACCCTTTTCAGAACCAAAATCCCAAAACTATGGACCATATTAAAATTGGTTTTTTTTTATTATTAATAATTATTATAATAAACATAAGAAATCGTTACATTGCAAGCCCCCCTATGAGTTTTTGATTTAAAATAATTTTGGTTTCAATAAAATCTCAAATCAGATAAATATATATCTACTATGGATAAGCATATTTATAAAACTTCAGAGATATGTTTATAAGCCCCCCCCTGAATTTTATACTTTCAAAATTATTTCTTCAACTTAAATCTACAGAGTGAGGGTTGCAAGCTCCCACTGAATTTAAGATTCAAAATAATTTTGGTTTCAATAAAATCTTGAATAAGATAAATATTCTAAAATTCAGAGTAAGTTTTGTAAGCTTCCTCTGAATTTTTAGACTATCAAAATTATTTCTCCAACTTAAATCTACAGATTGAGGTTTGCAAGCTCTCCCATAGTTTATGACTCAAATAGTTTTGGTTTCAATGAAACTCTTTTGCAAAATAACTTTTTCTTCAGAGTTGTTAGATTAAATTCTTCAGAGTCATTATTCTTGACATCTTCAGAATGTTAATGTTAACACACTCTTGATGTTTGGAATTTTATCAACTGAATAAAAATGATCAAAATCATTACGCTTCTCCCCCTTTTCATTAGTAAAAAAGAATCATACAATGATCACAGAGATCCAATAAACACATAGAAACTGAAATATTCATTAAAATATGAGAAATAAATACATAACGGCTGAGTTTAAGAGTGAGCAACAAAAAGAGACACTAATCAAAAGGATAAAAAAAGACTCTTTCTTAAGGGTCACGATTCCTTTTCCTCTAGGTCTCCAAGCCCGTAACCCCTATAAGCTTCTTTCTCTAGGAGGTCTCATGCACTTCAGTCAGACCTGCCATCTGTACCTCCTTAACTATCCATTTTTGAACAAATAGTTCAGAGAGAACTCTTCCAAAAGGAATGAAGGAAAACTCACCCTCACGAGAGATCAAGATTTTCTCTTTAAGATAGCTAAAGATAGTAAGAGGTAGATTAACTCCTACCCTTGAGATAAGAAAATACATGAGATATATGTCATCCATAGACAAGAAGAGCGAGTTCGGATCCCTTAATAAAAAGTTTGTGATAATCAATTGATACCATAAATTTTCTGCAGAAGTCAAATCAGAAGCTTTGGAAGGGTTTCCAGAACTTTTGGTGATGGAAAGAATGTCTTTGCAAAAAGCGAGGTTGGTTATGTACCACTAAATCAGCTAATATCAATACAACTCCCGTCATAAAGTCTTCCCGAATGAAAATTCTTGAATACATTAAGAACTTTTAATGAATAATGGTTATCTTATCTTCTCTAGGATTTTAAACTTTGTAAACTTCCCACACCTATATTATACTATGAAGCTTAATCTTTCATACATATAAACATATAGAACTTGACTTCCATATGAACAGGAGAAATTACTACATAAATTATTCCATTTATTACCTTTAACGTCATCTCAACAACGATATGATAGTTTTACAAAGCTCTTGATTATACTCATTTTTACACTTTTGTATGCAAGCTTAACCAACTCAACATATGTGATCTTGCTTGGGAGGAGATGTTAGATCATACTAGGACTTTGGGTTTAATTAAAATGATTTGACTTAGTCAACTTTCTATTTGTTATTTATATAATTATTTTGTTATGTTTGTTAGAGTTTTCGATTAGTTAATTAAATCACTCATAGCATATAATTAACTAACTTTGAATCAATAATTCTACTCATATTTTAATGAATTTATGATTCATTCAACATATTTTGTTTTTGTTCTTCCTCTTAATTATGAGAGTAATATTCTTGGCCATATTTTGTTTCTTTCTCCTTCACTACGTGTCACTCTGCATCCTTTTCTTCATTTTTTTTATATTTTCATTGGGTTATTTTATCTCTTTATACTTATCGATCAAGTTTCCATCAACACATGTCTTCTTCACTACAAAAACATTTCTTGCCTCGACTGAGAAATGGATTTTATCTCGATTGGAGTGCCAAGATAATGTATGATGTTATTGAAAGTGCACCATTTCCCCCTTGGTACACTGGATGAGGCAAAAAAGTTGAAAGCAGGTCATTTTCTCGCTCAGTTGGGAGGTTAACCGAGGGAAAATCCGTCACATTTCACATCGTGTGAGATTTTTAATCGGGGAGAAATTCCTCACTTTTTCCATCGCCTGGAACTATAAATCGAGGGGATAGGATAAAGGGACATTTTTCACATTGGTTGAGACTATTAGCCGAGGTGAAATTCCTTGTGTTTTAAATATTTTTAAATTTTACATACTTTTTTACTATAACCTATATTTTTATAAAATAGGACCTAAATGAGACTTTTTTTTCCATATATTTAATGGCTACAAGGTCAAAACAAATTTTATAAATATTTAATGGCTACACTCGTATCCTGATGGTTGTTTACTTATTTACGACTAAACTTTACATAGTAAGTAATAGTACACAAAAAGAGCACAAGATATTATAGATATAAAGGAAGTTCATCACAATTAATAACACTTACTTAAGATAAAAAAATTGAACTTTTTAAGACTAAAACTTTGAAACATTTGATATCCCTCCACAACCATATATATATATATATATATATATATATATATATATATATATATATATATATATATATATATATATATATATATATATATATATATATATATATATATATATAATACAAACTTACTCGCTAGTCATAACTCTTATCTTTGAATCATGGTTTGAGTCTTTTTTATTTGTATTATGATATGATGAAGTGTAGAAGAATAATTTGGGTTTCATTGGTGTAAATTTATAATATTGATTTCCTTATAATAAAATAATTAATTTATATTGATTTGTACTCCTAAGTTCCTAACAAAAAAATAGAAGCTTCTATTTTTAAAAAATTGTTTAAAGTTACATACATGTTAATATACAAATAAAAATTTAAAAAGATGACTATATTAAATAAACACATTAAATTTATTAATGACTTATTTTAATATATAGATAAAATATTAGGGTGCTAATATATAGCCCGGGCTTTGAATTATGCCAATTTTATACAGTTTGACCGATTTGTATCAGTTGATCTAGACGTCCTTGTTGTTGTGCACAAAGTTAGAGTTGTTATCAAAGTATTGAGATCGGTCTTGGGATGCTCTTTCTTATTGTTTAGGAGTCTCCGTGCACCATTCTGGACAATGAAAGAGGCTAGTGGAATGTTAAGTGGGAACATGTGGTCTTAGGAACATGAACATTAAATGTTTGTTTTGTAATTGAAATGTTTCATAGTGTAAGTCTTCCACGTGACCCTAGGCTTCAAAGACAGAGGAAAATATCTTTACAGTGCTTGAGTGTCGTTACGAATTGAGATCAGAATTGAATTTTCGATCGTGTTTTTGGTGTTTCTTTGATTCTTGACTGCAGAATATTTGGTCACTAGTTGCCTATATGTATACCAAAAGGGAGAGATCAACCTTTCTTTTCATTAGCTTTGTCTACAAAGCATTAATCTTTTTTCTTTTCTTGCTTCCTTTGAACTATCTCACATTTTCTTTTTCAGACTTTTCTTCTTCAACTACAAAGCTTTTCTCAGAGTTTTGGAGATTCTATACTCTCATCTTGAGAAATTTGTAGTATCTTAAGCTAACAATCTTTGTTGTTATAGCCTCGCTTGTTCTTTACTTGATTTCTAGGTATGACTGCTACGAAGAACCCAAAGGCCGATACTATTGTGGAAGGTGAATGATTTCTGGTAGCAGTGACTTCATAGAAGTTGGTAGAGGTTTTGATTTCATATTCTTGCATTTTGCCAACTAAGAATGTGTAGATGATTTTATGTGAGAGAGGAATGCTCAAACCTACATTAGGGCAGATAAACATGCTTTTGGTTGTGACTAGATTGATAATGAAGCTAGATGGTTGATATAGTCTCATTTGTGTGCTTGCCCTTATGGTCATTCTTTTTTGTGTGTGTATTTTCACAATAGAGCCTCAAAGGACTAATAGAGTCAACAAAACAGTTAAATTTATGAGACTGACAATAAACTATTTTGGGCAGTTCAATAGAGGCCGAACATGGTCTCTATCTTTGTTGGAGAAGGGGCCTAGATATCGTCTTCACTGAAGTGGAATGTTCCGTTGACTTAGGGGGTGATGTCTCCAAAAATTAGCAAGAGGTTGTGGAGTCGTTATTTGAGGGTGTGTTATTTCTTTCCACGAGTGCCTTTTCACTTGCATTTTGTTATGACATTCCTTTAATGATTTTGAGGTTATGATTCTTATTCATTTAGGGATCATCACGTCATAAATGCATCATGTAACTTAGGCCTATGTTAGGGTGTTTCAATACTGGTGTAAATATAAGTAAGGCTCCCCAACTATGGCACTTTTATTTCATCTCTTCAATATATAACGAACTTTGACTAACTGTTAAGGGCCAATTTGTATAAATAATCCATAGTATTTTGTGGTCCTTTCCACTTGATCTCAATGGAATTTTTTGTTAACACCTTAGTTTTAAGTGTAAAAATAAAGTTTTTAACATTATAATGTAAGTAGCTTTTGTTTGATCATTTTAGTGCAAATATATAGGTTTCAAAGCCTATTGGATGCATGAAAAACCTAAAGGCACCAAGCAAGACCCAAAATATCATTCTTGAAGATTCCAAGTTTTTCAGAGCAGGCTAAGCGCGGTCCTAGCATGCTTAAAGAAACCAAAGGGCATGGAGCATCGGAAAATTCGCGCAAAGAGTGTGCTAGGAGCGTGCTCAGTGCAAATCAAGGCGGTTTAAGTTATTTTTGTCGATCGTGCTAAGTGGGATCTAATGAGGCTTAACACGATTTCACTTTTTGGCCCATACTATATATACTTTTGGCAAGATATTTTGGACAAAAATCACTCCAACTTTATGTCAAAGGCATTTTCAGAGCAAAAATCATCAAGAACTCAAAATTCAGATTTCGAAAGATCAATCTTTGAGTTTTTCGATGTTGATGCTTGTGAATCTCTTCTTGTTACTTGTTGAAGAAGCTACCATGGTTATGGGTATCTAAACCCTCTTGTATCAAGATTAGATGTAATCAATCTTAACTTATATGTATTTCTTTTGATCTTTTGTATGTTAACAACTTGATAATCAATGTAGATGATAACTTTTGATTTTATTGAATATTTATGGTTTAAATCATTGTTGAGAAAGATCTTATAAGTCTTGACCTAAGTTTATCATCTATCAAATACCAATAGTAGACATGGAAGTGGAATTTGATAATCACTTTGTATCGGATCATTAATGTTATTTGTATTGTTTAATAGGTTGAGATATCGTCGATTAAACAATACGGTAAAAATCGCAATATCGTCTTAGACATGAGCGGTATAGACGAGCGATACATGGTTATGTTGATTATAAATGAAGTTCACATGCTTGATTAATAAAATACATGCAAAATAGGTTGATGAAATCTAGTCTTGATATATCTTTTAAAACGTTAATCTTTCTAAACTTTTATCATTTTTAAAAACTCTTATGAATGTTACTTTCACCAAACCAAAACCAATCAAAACCATCACTTAAAACATTGTTAAATTATAGAATGACGGTAATATCACATCAATCCCTGTGGAGACAATAAAACAAATACTAAACGAAAATACTTTTCAACAAAATGGCGCAGTTGTCGGGGATTATTGTTATGATATTGCAAGCATTGCCAGAGTTTATCCTGTTTTATGTTTTTTTATTGTTATCTCTTATCTCATTTATTATCCTTTGTGTTATTTTTATTTGCTTGGTTAGATTTTCAGAACTCTGTTTATGCAAGGAAGTGTACCCGCATATCAACTTCTTTTTTATCCTAAGATTGAAGGAACTACTCGTAGATTTAATAACAAAACAAGAAGGAGAAGACAACTAGCTAAGAAAAGAAGAGAACATGAAGGAAATTCAATTGGTACTTCGTCAACAACTCCTATTTTTACACCAGACATGGAAGATCCAACAGAACCTCCCAGAGGTCCTTATGCAAATAGTCCTAGGAGAAATGCTCAGTTTGCTAGAATTGCAAACAATGGAAGGCACTCGGAGATTAAGACCGGGATACTTCAACTTTTGTATGCAAATACTTACACATGGCTTGATTATGAAGATACTTACACTCACCTTACCAAATTCTATGATATTTTTGGTACAACCGGAGCTCCAAAAGCGGAAGAAGAACAAGTTTTCAAGAGACTATTCCCACATTCTTTGATTGGAAAAGTAAAAGAATGATGTCTTGATCAACCTACTCAAACAATGATCGATTGGAATGTGTTAGAAGAAAAATTTCTTGAGAGATTCTTTCCATATAATAGGTTCATGGAAGCAAAGACTTCAATTGCGGTTTTCTCTGAAGGTGCAAGTGAATCCCTTAATGAAGCTTGGAAGCGGTTCAAGTCAATGTTAAGGAAATGTCAAGGTCATGGTTTTGATGAACTTACTCAAACCCATATCTTTCGCCATGGAAACTCTATTAGATGCTATCGTGGATGGTTTTTTGATTTCGAAGAGTGCGTAAGAAGCAATAGCCATTATTGATAGAATGGCACTCAACGATCATCAAGGTCAACACAAATGAGGTACGACACAAAGGAAACCGAGGATGATTGAATTGGGCAAAAATGATGCAATTCTAGCCCAAAACAAACTATTATCTCAACAGGTGGAGTTACTCACACAACAAATGTCGAAGCTCCCATAATAAATCAAAGAGATGCTAGAGATTCATAATAAGCATTAACAAGTTACTTCTTGTGAGTTATGTAAAGGAGATCATCCTACCAGTTATTATCCTCCGGTTGGAGAGGAAGTGAATTATATGGGGAATCCAAATGAAAATCAAGGTTACCAACCAAGACAAGCACCTTATCAAAACAACCAAGGTTACCAACAAAGAGGAAATAACCAAGGTTATCAACAAGGTTGGAAACAAGAGGCCAGACCTTCAAACTGTCAAAATCCTTATTAAAACTACAATCAACCTCCACAACCTCAAGGTGGAAATTCAAAGATAGAAGAGACTCTCACCCAATTCACGCAAATGTCAATGGCTAACCAAAATAGTACCGATGCGGCCATTAAAAATCTTGAGATTCAAGTTGGTCAATTATCTAAGGAATTATCCAATCAACACAAAGGAACTTTTTCTACAAACACTCAAGACAACCCGAAGGAGCATTGTAAGTCTATTCTAACTCGTAGTGGTAGAAACATTTACATGGGCATTGGTGATAAAGTGGAGGAAGAGGAAAGTGTAGTAGAAAAAGAGAAGGAAAAATATGAGATTGAAGTAGAAAAAATGTTGAGGGAGACTTAGTTGAAAAAGAGAAAAGTGAGAAAGAAGAAGTATAAAAGAAAAATAGAGAGGAGAATAAGAAAAAGAATCAAAAGGGGAAGGAGAAGTTGAATAATATTCCAATTCAAAATTTTCCATATGCACATGCTCCTTCCAAGAAGGACAATGATAGGCACTATGCTCGATTCTTGGATATATTTAGTCTGTTACAAATCAATATTCCATTTTCCGAGGCCCTTGAGAAAATGCCTACATATGCAAAGTTCACTGTCGCATCCGCGAAAAACAACCGGCGGGCTAGAACAAAACAACACAGAGCCGCCACCGTGCGTTATTTATCCCAAAAGAGGGAAAGGAAACGCTCGAAGTAAACCTGGGAAAGACATGGTCTCGCGACCAAAGAGAATGGGATCGGGAGTCGGTTATGCGAAGGGAAGGTATTAGCACCCCTACGCATTCGTCGTACTCGACGGGATCCACGCTCAAAAGATAGAACAAGGTTGCTAAATACAAACATCACACACACACACTGAAGACAACACAGGTGGGAGAAGAGAGTAGAGGGCTCGCTAGGATATCACATCCTATGCCTACGTATCTCATCTGGAATGAGAATCAGAGCTACCGTAGTTCGGCTCACGCACACCGAAACAAACACACGCACAAAAAGGCAAACATGGAACCCGAACGCCAATTGCTGGACTTACATCAGCTTCCGAACCAAACAAACCCACACTGGAAACCAGATGCCACTTGATGGACTTATACCGGACTCCAAGCACACAACAAGAGGATACGGAATGCCAATTGCTGGGCTTACATCCATCTCCTACACACACAAGAAGAGACAGACAACAAGTTACTAAGGAGTCAGGAACTCGAGCCTAGCAACTATCAAGCAAAACACACACAAAAAGAAAAAGGGTGCCCAAAGAGATCTCGTACGACTCCTGCCTACGTACCTCATCTTGTATGAGGATCAGGGCAACGTAGTTCCCCTGAACAGGGGAGAAAGACTAGCCTAACCAGATACAGAGGGAGACACAACTAGGGAGACTATGACTCGAGCCTAGATGTTATCATGCATATCATCCCTAAGTTAAGGTTGGCTATCTATCTTGCTCAGGCAGCAAGCTAATCCTAAACAGGCAAAGCAAAGCATACAAGCATAATCAAAACAAAGCAAACATTCACAATTAGCACACACTATATCCAGACAAAGTGGGCTCACACAAGGGTTAGGCTGCAAAAGCAAGCCAACTGTATCAGGTGATGTTAGCTCTTAACCCTAACATTGAGAGTTAGGGTGAAGCAGATGAAATGGGAAGTGAGGGGTGTGCCTCACAGCTCTTATCCCTGGCCTGGGAGAGCTTCAGACAAGAATGTGTGGGTTCAGAAAGTGGAAACCCTTCTACACATATGACACTGACTCAACTGAGATCTTGGGTTAGGATCCACAATGCATCAACACCAGTTGTGTGAGAAAAGGGATGACTCAACAAGAATAGCAGAAGATGGATTGCACATCTCTTGTATCTGCCAATTGCCTTATTCAAAGGTCTTTTCCTGCTTGGGGACAAAAATAAACAGTCACAGACATTGCCTCTTAAGGAGGACTTCAGACAGGTGCCTGGCCAAGTAACAGGCCAGGTCTTCCAGACTACATGGAGAAAAGAAATTCTACCTCAATTGGTTAAGCAACCAAGCAACAACACAAGCAAGTTCAAAATGAACTATAGCAACTAAGGTACCTTAATTGGATAGCAGTGATGAATTTGAGGTTTCCTGGCCTTGTAACATGAAAACAGATGCGCTTTGATGCTTGTAAAAGTGGATGAAACAAAGCTTTGATGTTGATTGTACACGATTTAGCTCAAATCTTGAATTGCCATTGTTGAAGCTCTCTTTAACAGTCCACGAATTCAGCTTGAAAAGGATGAAATCTTGCTTCCAACAGCTTCAATAATGCACATGGATCATGGATTGATGAAGATCTTGGCAAGGCTTTTGAAGAAAATTGCAAAAAAAGTGAGAGAGAAAGATGAAGAGTTTTGTGATTTTTAGATCTAGATCTCAATTCTGTTATGGTTAATCAGAAAACAGTTAGAATTAGGTTTATATATGTGATGTTAATGATGTTGTTAATCATGATTAGCAAAAATGCAAGTGTTTAGACCAAATCAAGTTTTCATGCTAAATGGCAAAATGGCCAATTCACCCTCACTTGTACAAAACCAATGTAACAGTAAAATTTATGTTTTTGAGAAAGTTTCAAATGATGTTTGTGAGCTAATGCAAGTGGAAATATGTGAAAACAATGAATATTTTGCAAAATGACCTTTTTCCCTCCAATTTTCAAAATAGGTTCACTTGAAAAATGCACTTTTTGTGTGATGATTTTTGATGAAATGTGATGATGGATTATGATAGAGGACATCAAAATAAATTTGCTCAAAAAGGTCTCACTCCATTTGGCCTTTTGAATCAAAAGTTATGCACCTTTGAAATTCAACTTTTTTGGACAATGAGCAATCCATAACTTGCCAACCACAAATGAGAAATTCATGTTCTTGGACTTTTTGGAAAGGTGAGAGCAAGATCTTCAACTTTCATGTTGGACAAAATTTCATTTGAAGCATTTTTGGACATGTAATTTTGAGGAGAAAACCTTTCCATTTTTGGCAATTTTGAATTACAAGTCACTTTCTATTTTTGGAAAGTTTCCATCTGACTTTATTTTCTTCATTCTTGATGTTTGAAATGTCAAATGAAACTTGTTTGGACATGAATGAAGTGTCTCTAACCCTCTCCCACCTCCAAATCCATCAGTTGACCTTTGGTTGACTTTTTCTGACTGATAGATGAATTGGCCATGCATAGATGAACTTGAGCTTCAATCTCCTGATGTAATGGCTCAATGATGAAACCCTAGCTTCCATAAGCTCAATGAAACCATATGATGATCCCCATAACCATTGAAAACCTCATCTCCTTGACAAGCCCTGATTGGCACAATACAGATGATTAGGGTTGACCAGAGGTCAAAACCCTAATCTCAAGGAATCTGATCAATCATAAGGAATCTCTTGGTGATGACAAGACCATGATGATTATAATGTATTATTTCAACCAAGATGATGATCAATCTCCTTGAGGAACCATGAAACCCTAATTTGAAGCACAAACCCTCAGATGGTTAGTGATCCATTCAATGAACCCTCAGGCTTGAATCTTAACCTCTTTATCTTCTGATCAAGACTTAGGAGGATGACTTGCTTGATGTAACCACATGATATGCAAAGTGCAATGCCTAATGACCTAAGAATGATATGCAATATGCTAAGCTAGTCCCAAGAGAGGAGGGCAAATTTTGAGGTGTTACAGCTGCCCCTATTCAATCCACTGTGAACCTGTCGATATGAACAACCTCGGCTTTCAGATGATCAGGATGAAGAGTGATTGAATACCAAGAACAGACGAACAATTTGCACTCTGATGGGAAATAATTAACAATGCCTGTCAGAATCGGCAAAGAAACAATCTTGAAAGAAAACTCCATCTGGTACGGAGAAATTCGGCCTGAATACCGAAACAGAATGTCGACCTGGATACCAAAATAAATGGTAACACAGGGATAACCATGGCCTGAACACCACACATCCGCTGGGGATTATTATTTTTACTTTTTCTTGAACCCCGAAAATTTTCTCTTTTTTCGTTTTCTTGAACCCCGAAATTTTCCTTCGCGCAAATGATCCTGGATCACTGCATTTGAACCCCGACATCTTGTTTGCCAAAATAATGAACCCCATTCTTCATTTGAACCCCAGTCGCCTGACGATAACTGGTGATCGTCATTGTGAACCCCGTTCTCCAGAAAACACCTCGTGTCTCCCTTTCTCCATGTGGACCTCGCTCTCCAGAAACTTGTGATAATTCCGCTGGCAACGTCGGAAATAACACCAAAACGCCACTCCGATGGTGACATATCAGAGGACACTCGACCAGACATTAACTGATGACTGGGAGGAAACTCGACGTTTACTGGACATCGAACAATGATGTTTACTTGACACCAAAGAAAGCTCGACCAGACATTAACCAATGACTGGGAGGAAACTCGACGTTTACTGGACATCGAACAATGATGTTTACTTGACACCAAAGAAAACTCGACCAGACATTAACCAATGACCGGGAGGAAACTCGACGTTTACTGGACATCGAACAATGATGTTTACTTGACACCAAAGAATACTCGACCAGACATATACTGATGACTGGGAGGGAACTCGACGTTTACTGGACATCGAACAATGATGTTTACTTGACACCAAAGAAAGCTCGACCAGACATTAACCAATGACCGGGAGGGAACTCAACGCTTACTGGACATCGAACAATGATGTTTACTTGACACCAAAGAATACTCGACCAGACATATACTGATGACTGGGAGGGAACTCGACGTTTACTGGACATCGAACAATGATGTTTACTTGACACCAAAGAATACTCGACCAGACATTAACCAATGACCGGGAGGAAACTCGGCGTTTACTGGACATCGAACAATGATGTTTACTTGACACCAAAGAATACTCGACCAGACATATACTGATGACTGGGAGGGAACTCGACGTTTACTGGACATCGAACAATGATGTTTACTTGACACCAAAGAAAGCTCGACCAGACATTAACCAATGACCGGGAGGGAACTCGACGTTTACTGGACATCGAACAATGATGTTTACTTGACACCAAAGAAAACTCGACCAGACATTAACCAATGACCGGGAGGAAACTCGACGTTTACTGGACATCGAACAATGATGTTTACTTGACACCAAAGAAAACTAGACCAGACATTAATCAATGGCCGGGAGGAAACTCGACGTTTACTGGACATCGAACAATGATGTTTACTTGACACCAAAGAAAACTCGACCAGACGAGGATCGACACGAAACTTACTGGTATCGCAAGGATGACATCCACATATGTCAAAACCAGGCAGACGCTTGCCGGGGAATAACTGGGAAATACTGTTGCCCCAAAATCACGATGCTGAACTCCTCAGAGTAACACCTTCAAACTTCCGTCTCGCCCGACAGAAATCTTCCTCCAATATCGCACTACCGGGGAATACCGTTGACCCAACGTCACGATGCTGAACTCCTCGGAGTAACACCTTCACCATCCAGCGAAACCAAATCTCAAGCGGTAACCACGGCTCGAGTCGCGCTGATCGCGTAACATTTCCATCTCTGTCCGACGGAAAGTCTCCTCCAGTATCGCACTATCGGGGAACATTACTGATCTGACGTCATGATGCTAAACTCCTCAGAGTAACATCTTCACCTTCGGGCGAAACCAAATCTCAAGCGGTAACCACGGCTTGAATCACGCTGATCGCGTAACATTTCCATCTCTGTCCGACGGAAAAGTTTCCTCCAGTATCGCACTACTGGAAAACATTGCTGATCTGACATCATGATGCTAAACTCCTCAGAGTAACATCTTCCAACTTCTGTCTCGCACGGCAGAAATCTCCTCCAGTATCGCACTACTGGGGAATATTATTGATATAGTACCAAACTCCTCGGAGTAGCATCTTCACCTTTGGGCAAAACCACCTCTCAAACGATGACCATAGTTTGAGACTAGCTTATGCTTGCAATATGATGCATGATTGATTTTTCTGCGTAATGCTCCATAATTATGGAAATGCTACGCGATTCATTATGCAATATGTTATGCTTATCTACATGATGAATGTATAAAAAGTATCCCCCTTAAGGGACTCTTCTGAGGAGCTCGAGGCACTCTGCTGAGGAACTCGCCAACACTCCGATTCCACCCTGCTGGGGAACAACTCTGTTGCTGGGAAAAGGAAACCCTTGCTAAATAATCCCCTCTGCACCCAATCCGTTTGGGGACTTCACTGGGGAAAGAACCACCACGCACTCTGTGGGGAAACAACGGTTTTTTGACTTGCTGGGGATATAAATCCCGACTCCGCTTGGGAAACCACCAACCACAGATACCTCCGCTGGGAAATAGCAACCTTCAGGCCTGGCGACTGGGGAAGCATCAATCTATAACCTGCTGGGGATATAACCATACCAACCCTGCTAGGGAAGCCACAGACCTTGAATCTGCTGGGGAATTAGTCCTCACGACTCTGCTTGGGGATGAGGAAATTCTGGTACCGAACACCCGTCGACTCGTCGAACCTTGATATTCATATCCCACTCCCATGTCAACTTTCCAATTTTGAGAACTCCCAGACTCGTCTGGACTTTTCTGATTCATCACCTTGTATTCCCGACCGCTCCGTACTCGACGGAGAACAAATGCCTTGGATTGGTACAGACTTTTCAATCTTCAGACTTTGAAGAGTCTTCTTGATTATTCTCAAGGGTCGTCGTACGTCTTTCATCGTCTCTTCACTGTTTTCCTGTTCATTTGTCCCTGATCGGACTCCGTGGGGATTATCTATCAAAAGCTTCCACATCACAACCTGCAAGTGAGTGAAAATACCTAACAGTACTTGCAAAAGAGATCGTTAGATAAAACCATGCCCCAGGCGTGTCAAGATTTCAACACTTGAGTCACTCAACCTTCCGAATAAGATTTCAAGCTTCCAATCTTATGAGCATGCATTGGAAGGGACCTGTATGTCTTAAAATGCAAAATTCTTTATCACAAACAACCAGATGTTTTTGCAATCAAAGCGGTAATGAAAAACAAAAACAAAATTATTTGACTGAATATGCATTTTACTGATTGAAAAGGTGTGGCTCAAACTGAGCAATACAAAGGAAGCAATTCCTGAAAAGAGGTAATTGCGCACAAAAGGAAAAATCCATCCTAATGGCAATGTGAAACCGCGACCTCATCGAGTTCCAACTCGGTTACACCCCATATGTCCTCAGACTCTCCGTGCTTTCTGCCTTCTGAACAAGACGCTTCTGATTGATCCCCACCGGGTATTATCCATGATGCTTTAACCAAAGCGCAAACGATCATGCTAGACGCAGTTGTTCGTTTCAATCCCTCTTTTGCCTGGACCGCCCTTTCGGGTTTTCAGCCCACCGGGATACCCTTTTTGCCCAAGTCGCCTTTTCAGGTTTTCGACTTGCCGGGTGTACAAATTTTCTTTTTATCCCTAATTTTTGGCCGAACCTTTTCTTTCTTTTTTTTGGTTCGCCGGGATGCCCATTTTTGCCTGGACTATTTTCTTTTTTTTTTGTCCAGCGGGTCAATTTTTCACGAAGTATCTTCTAACTGCATTCACATTCACAGGGGATGAAAAATCCTCGTCATTCGTGGTCGTCAGCAACAAGGCTCTGCCAGAGGAAACCTTCTTGACCATGAATGGACCTTCATAATTGGGTGTCCATTTGCCCCTTCGATCGTTTTGAGGAGGAAGGATCCTTTTCAGCACCAGATCTCCTACGTGATACACACGAGGTCGTACCTTTCGGTCAAAAGTACGCTTCATCTGCTGCTGGTACAACTGCCCATGACAGATGGCCGCCAGCCTCTTTTCCTCGATCGGGCTTAACTCCTCGTACCGGGTCCTTACCCATTCCGCCTCTTGCCATTTCACGTCCATCAGGACTCTCAAAGAGGGAATCTGAACCTCAACCGGTAGCACCGCTTCCATTCCATACACCGCTAGAAAGGCTTTTGCCCCAGCAGATGCACGCACCGAGGTTCGACACCCAGGATACCAGCTTCATACTCAATCACACCGTCGGTGCATTCAAATGCTAGTCAGGCAGCACAAGGAATGTGGGGATCTCTTTGGCATAAGCAAAGCAGCACCAACTCCGTTTCCATTCATGTTAATGGCCCCATCAGACATCAGAATCCGTTCGGATTTAAGGTCAGGCCCCTCCTCCGGGATCGGTTCCTCACAATCTTTCGATTTGAGCACCTCGAGATGTCCTCATCAGGGAATTCAAACTTCATCGGTTGATAATCCTCAATGGGTTGCTGGGCGAGGTAATCAGACATTACACTCCCCTTGATTGCCTTCTGATAGCATCACAACTCAGTCAATATTCTTTTACACTCTCACAACCCGTCCGGTCAATGCTGGCTTTTCAGATATGTACTTGATCAGATCCATCTCGAAATCCACAAAGTGGTATGAACCAGCATACACTGTCTCAGTCGGCGAGCAGCCTATGCCAAAGTACAGCAAGTTCTCTCGAGCAGTGAATGTATTGTTTCACAGTCGATAAACTTTTTGCTAAGGTAAATTGCATGCTCTTTTCGACAAGACTCGTCATGCTGACCCAATACACCTCGTAGACCCCTCGGAGGCCGTCCAGTACAGAATTAACAGTCTCTCTCCATAGGGAGGCAACAGAATCAGAGGTTCCTGCAACTTATTCTTTTATTTTTCAATGCCCCTTGGCAATCATTATTTCACCTGACCGTTTGATCCGTTTTCATACGGGTTCATACGTGGCTGTTAGAGGAGATGTGAACCATGACATGTAGTTCAATCTACCCAGGAGACCACGAACCTCTCTTTCCATTCTCGGTTCAGGAATTTCTCTTATTGCTTTTTCTTTTTTTCTTTTTTTTCCTTTTTTTTTAAAGCAGGATCAACCTCGATTCCTCTCTTATAATGAACCCCAACATCTTACCGGACCGCACTCTGATAGTGCACTTATATGAATTCAACCTTAGTTTGAATTGTCTCAACTGGTCCATTCAGCTTGGCCAGATCTACCAGATGCCCCTCCTCTGTTTGGGACTTTGCTATCATGTCATCAACATAACATTCAATTTCATGATGAATCATATCATGAAACAAAGTCACCATAGCCCTTTGGCAGGCACCGGCGTTCTTGAGACCGATTGACATCACCTTCGCTCTTGACACTCACCTCCAGGGCGGAACCAACTTTCACTTCCTTTCCGACCTCGGTGGTGCCCAGATTAACGATCTCAACTCGCTCTTCATGCGGCTGAATCACCTTCTCCTCTTGTTTCAACAACCTGGTTAATCTTCCAGCAGATCACAATCTTCTTCGCCTTCTTCTTCGGCATGATAGATCGGATTGTCGAAGTCATACAGAGGTGTAACAGGATCGTTATCAATGAGATCCGGAGGATTATTTTTTTGAAGTCGGAACGAGACAAATCAAAAAGGGAAAAATGAAAACAAACATTGCCATTTTTATTTGTTTTTAAACTGCAAAAATAAATGAAAAACAGGGAACACCGTTTTTAATTGAAAAACATCCATTCATTAATGATGCAAAATGTTGCAAAATGAAACATCAGGTGGCCCTTACAATGGACCATTACGTGTCGGGCAACACGCATGGCTTTCATGCAAACAGAATTGAAAAACAGAAATATTACTCTTCAGAACAAGTGACAGTGATGATCTTTTAGGCCTTCCAGTTCTGGATCTCCATCCCTGGTATGCACGGTTTTATCCAACCATCAAACTCGCAGTTACTGTCAGTCTCTTCACCTACCGCAAAGGCGTGATCCGAATTTTCAGCAATTGCACCCACCATCGCCTGACCATGTGCCGGCATGGGATTGGCATTAACATTCGGAGATGGTGCAAAATTGATGGCCTTGGAGTCTACCAGATCCTGGACAACATGCTTAAAAGCTCTACAACCCTCAATGTTATGCCCTGGTGTACCAGAATGGAATTCACACTGGGCGTTCTCATCATAGTTAGGAGGCCTCTGATCTGATCTTAGCGGAACCATCGTCCTTGGCTGAACCAACCCAAGATCCATCAACTTTTTAAACAGAACAGCATACTTCACGGGCGGCTTATCAAAATGACGATCAATCCCTTTTCCCCTCACTTGGTACCCGACTCTCGGTGCTCTCTGTTGAGGTGACTGATGTTGTTGTCGTGTTGACTGATTACCAGCAAGGGTGGTTACTGCAGCAGTGTGCTGGTAGTAACGATCCCTATCGTATCCTCTCTGGGCATACACAGCACTAGATTCTCCCTCATTCTTCCTTTGGCCATTTCCGAAGGGCTTCTTCGATCCTGATGACGAAGCATTCCCACCCTGGATTTTCCCAATTCTCAGCCAACTTTCAATTCTCTCACCAGCTACTACAATGTCAGCAAAGCCAGTGACGGGACAACCCACCATCCTTTCAGCAAAAACCCCCTGCAGGGTACCCATGAACAGATCTGACATCTCCCTGTCCACCAATGGAGGTTGAACTCTGGCAGCCAACTCCCTCCACCTTTGCGCATACTCTTTAAACCCTTCACTTGACTTCTGAGACATACCCTGCAGCTGGGTACGACTAGGAGCCATGTCAGCATTGAATTGGTACTGTTTAAAGAATGCATCTCCGAGATCCTGCCAGCTCTTGATATCAGAAGATTTCAGCTTGGTGTACCACTCCAAGGATCCTCCGGACAGACTGTCCTGGAAGAAGTACATCCAGAGCTTCTGATCTTTTGTGTAAGCAGAGATCTTACGGACAAATGCTTGAAGGTGAGTTTCCGGGCAGGAACTCCCATTGTACTTATCAAATGCGGGCGCTTTAAACTTCTATGGGATCACAATCCCCTCGACTAGCCCCATATTTGACATGTTAACAACCCCAGGAGTGGCATAGCTTTCAAGAGCTCTGATCTTTTCTGCCAGCAACTGTATCTCTTTGTTCTGCGGTTGGACACCATATTGTCCAAATGGCTCATTGTGCATGGAGAACTGATCAGCTTCTCTGTCATCCTCTGTGTCATCATCAACCCCGAAGAATGGAGGGAATAGACTGTCTTTCATATTGTTACCCATCTGACCAGGTTGACCACCAGTAGCAGCACCAAAACCTCCAGCATTGTTCACTACGCCCACAGTCGTTCTCTTGCCACCATCTCTAGAACCACCCAGCCCCTGGTTGGATACACCATTCAGGTTAACACCACTATCAGCAGCAGAAGCCCGCTCGAGCTTCTCAACTTTGTCAGCCAAAGCTTTCTGACCAACTGCAAAACCCTGCATGATGTTGATCAGTTCACTCATTTTATCCTTCAGCTCGAGAATATCTGTGTTTGGGAGATCCATCAGCCTTGGAGTGTTGCGTCGGGTAAAATATCTGTGAGGACGTGTTGAGTGCAAAGGTACAACTCTACGAGCACGAGCAATGATTCCTGAAACAATCAAGCACGTTAGAACTGATACCTGCAAAACAGCAAACAGGTTAATATGCATGAATGCGTCTATCCATACGAGGAAGCTTCTGTCTTTTGATCCTGGTTTCATCGAGACAGATAATATTTCGATAATAACATTCTGACATCAGGATGTCTCTCAACCAGAATCTCAATCGAGAATGTATCCTGAGTATGGATACACATGAGTTAGATGCCGATGAATGCAAAATGTGGACGATGCTGATGAATGAATGCAATGTATTGCCATCCTCCAAGTCATCTGAACATCTGTTGCTCTGAAGCCCGATCTCTGAACCGATCACAACCATCTGAAGGAATATGTAACCACAAATCCAACTCAAGGGTTCCGAAATAAACGGAACTGAAAGATACATCACCATCATCACCAGACAATCTCTGAGCAGATAACCACAATCCTCTGAATCGGCCCGGGGAATCCTGAAATAAACGGATCCCCACTGATAAATAACACGGACAACACTCCGGCGTCTCGGAAATAGATGTCCATAAATCCGACTTATAAATAGGACTCTGATCAACAGCTGAACCATTAGTCACCATCAAAGTCACCATCTGAACATGCATCTGTAAGAATCACCCTCCCCTTACGGGTAAATTCTAATCAGGTCATTCTAAGGCGGATAATAGTCTCGACAATCGGGCAAAGATACTCAATGGGTTTGCCCTTTCAGGTGTGCCATTGTAGCTCTCCTGAGATCGTCTAAACCAAAGATCCGGGAAAGATCGGTCACCGAAGTCAATAGTCCAAAAGAGCTGACTCAACCAAAGTGGATACTCCACAAAGGAAGAGCACTCTCCAATGAACCTCGTCCGACTTGTGGTATGTCAAGTCGCCCAGATCATGTTGACCTAACATGAGAGGCAACCTGAGACCACACTAATCCTAGGTGTATACTCGGGCCTGGGTTTTAGCCCCACTCAGAACACCCACCCCAAAACAGAGGAACCACCTGTACAGAAGACGGCACATGATAGTATGATGCATGCAAGTATCTATGCAAATATATACACAACCAGAATAATAATAAATGCAATAAATAGCAGCACAAGCAACCTAAACTATCCTAGAACGCTAGGAGAAACTCGCTTAGGGAAGATGGACCAGCAATAGGTCAACTTCTTGGTCCCCAGCAGAGTCGCCAGCTGTCGCATCAGCGAAAAACAACCGGCGGGCTAGAACAAAACAACACAGAGCCGCCACCGTGCGTTATTTATCCCAAAAGAGGGAAAGGAAACGCTCGAAGTAAACCTGGGAAAGACATGGTCTCGCGACCAAAGAGAATGGGATCGGAAGTTGGTTATGCGAAGGGAAGGTATTAGCACCCCTACGCATTCGTCGTACTCGACGGGATCCGCGCTCAAAAGATAGAACAAGGTTGCTAAATACAAACATCACACACACACACTGAAGACAACACAGGTGGGGGAAGAGAGGAGAGGGCTCGCTAGGATATCGCATCCTATGCCTACGTATCTCATCTGGAATGAGAATCAGAGCTACCGTAGTTCGGCTCACGCACGCCGAAACAAACACACGCACAAAAAGGCAAACATGGAACCCGAACGCCAATTGCTGGACTTACATCAGCTTCCGAACCAAACAAACCCACACTGGAAACCAGATGCCACTTGATGGACTTATACCGGACTCCAAGCACACAACAAGAGGATACGGAATGCCAATTACTGGGCTTACATCCATCTCCTACACACACAAGAAGAGACAGACAACAAGTTACTAAGGAGTCGGGAACTCGAGCCTAGCAACTATCAAGCAAAACACACACAAAAAGAAAAAGGGTGCCCGGAGAGATCTCGTACGACCTCCTGCCTACGTACCTCATCTGGTATGAGGATCAGGGCAACGTAGTTCCCCTAAACAGGGGAGAAAGACTAGCCTAACCAAATATAGAGGGAGACACAACTAGGGAGACTATGACTCGAGCCTAGATGTTATCATGCATATCATCCCTAAGTTAAGGTTGGCTATCTATCTTGCTCAGGCAGCAAGCTAATCCTAAACAGGCAAAGCAAAGCATACAAGCATAATCAAAACAAAGCAAACATTCACAATTAGCACACACTATATCCAGACAAAGTGGGCTCACACAAGGGTTAGGCTGCAAAAGCAAGCCAACTGTATCAGGTGATATTAGCTCTTAACCCTAACATTGAGAGTTAGGGTGAAGCAGATGAAATGGGAAGTGAGGGGTGTGCCTCACAGCTCTTATCCCTGGCCTGGGAGAGCTTCAGACAAGAATGTGTGGGTTCAGAAAGTGGAAACCCTTCTACACATATGACACTGACTCAACTGAGATCTTGGGTTAGGATCCACAATGCATCAACACCAGTTGTGTGAGCAAAGGGATGACTCAACAAGAATAGCAGGAGATGGATTGCACATGTCTTGTATCTGCCAATTGCCTTATTCAAAGGTCTTTTCCTGCTTGGGGACAAAAATAAACAATCACATACATTTCCTCTTAAGGAGGACTTCAGACAGGTGCCTGGCCAAGTAACAGGCCAGGTCTTCCAGACTACATGGAGAAAAGAAATTCTACCTCAATTGGTTAAGCAACCAAGCAACAGCACAAGCAAGTTCAAAATGAACTATAGCAACTAAGGTACCTTAATTGGATAGCAGTGATGAATTTGAGGTTTCCTGGCCTTGTAACATGAAAACAAATGCGCTTTGATGCTTATAGAAGTGGATGAAACAAAGCTTTGATGTTGATTGTACACGATTTAGCTCAAATCTTGAATTGCCATTGTTGAAGCTCTCTTTAACAGTCCACGAATTCAACTTGAAAAGGATGAAATCTTGCTTCCAACAGCTTCAATAATGCACATGGATCATGGATTGATGAAGATCTTGGCAAGGCTTTTGAAGAAAATTGCAAAAAAAGTGAGAGAGAAAGATGAAGAGTTTTGTGATTTTCAGATCTAGATCTCAATTCTGTTATGGTTAATCAGAAAACAGTTAGAATTAGGTTTATATATGTGATGTTAATGATGTTGTTAATCATGATTAGCAAAAATGCAAGTGTTTAGACCAAATCAAGTTTTCATGCTAAATGGCAAAATGGCCAATTCACCCTCACTTGTACAAAACCAATGTAACAGTAAAATTTCTGTTTTTGAGCAAGTTTCAAATTATGTTTGTGAGCTAATGCAAGTGGAAATATGTGAAAACAATGAATATTTTGCAAAATGACCTTTTTCCCTCCAATTTTCAAAATAGGTTCACTTGAAAAATGCACTTTTTGTGTGATGATTTTTGATGAAATGTGATGATGGATTATGATAGAGGACATCAAAAGAAATTTGCTCAAAAAGGTCTCACTCCATTTGGCCTTTTGAATCAAAAGTTATGCACCTTTGAAATTCAACTTTTTTGGACAATGATCAATCCATAACTTGCCAACCACAAATGAGAAATTCATGTTCTTGGACTTTTTGGAAAGGTGAGAGCAAGATCTTCAACTTTCATGTTGGACAAAATTTCATTTGAAGCATTTTTGGACATGTAATTTTGAGGAGAAAACCTTTCCATTTTTGGCAATTTTGAATTACAAGTCACTTTCTATTTTTGGAAAGTTTCCATCTGACTTTATTTTCTTCATTCTTGATGTTTGAAATGTCAAATGAAACTTGTTTGGACATGAATGAAGTGTCTCTAACCCTCTCCCACCTCCAAATCCATCAGTTGACCTTTGGTTGACTTTTTCTGACTGATAGATGAATTGGCCATGCATAGATGAACTTGAGCTTCAATCTCCTGATGTAATGGCTCAATGATGAAACCCTAGCTTCCATAAGCTCAATGAAACCATATGATGATCCCTATATCCATTGAAAACCTCATCTCCTTGACAAGCCCTGATTGGCACAATACAGATGATTAGGGTTGACCAGAGGTCAAAACCCTAATCTCAAGGAATCTGATCAATCATAAGGAATCTCTTGGTGATGACAAGACCATGATGATGATAATGTATTATTTCAACCAAGATGATGATCAATCTCCTTGAGGAACCATGAAACCCTAATTTGAAGCACAAACCCTCAGATGGTTAGTGATCCATTCAATGAACCCTCAGGCTTGAATCTTAACCTCTTTATCTTCTGATCAAGACTTAGGAGGATGACTTGCTTGATGTAACCACATGATATGCAAAGTGCAATGCCTAATGACCTAAGAATGATATGCAATATGCTAAGCTAGTCCCAAGAGAGGAGGGCAAATTTTGAGGTGTTACATTCACAAAGGACATCCTTACAAGGAAGAGAAGATATACGAATCATGAAACAATCACTCTTGATGCTAGTTGTAGCACAATCATTCAAAGGACTTTACCGCGGAAAGAAAGCGGTCCGGGAAGGGTTACATTACTGGTCACGATAGGAAATGTTTACATTGGAAAAGGTTTGATTTATTTGGACTCTAGCATCAACTTAATTTTATTATCCATTGTGAAAAAGGTTAGGAAGCATGGAGTTAAAAACAACAAGGATGACATTGCAATTGGCCGACAAGTTTATAACCTGTCCTCATGGAGTAGCGGAAGATATGCTAGTAAAAATGGATAAATTCTTGTTCTCGATTGACTTTGTTGTCATTGACATAGAGAAAGGCGATGAAGCACCACTGGTTCTTGGTCGACCTTTCATGAAGACCAATAGAATGATTATTGACATCGAAGATGGTCTAATGAAGGTGATAATTCAAGGTGAAGAGGTTTGATTCAATCTCTTTGAATCCATGAAGCATTCAAAGGATAAAATTGATTGTTTCTGAATTGATATAATCGATAAGGCTGTAATAGAAGTAAAAAGGAAAGTTCATGTGTCCATTCCCCTTGAAAAAGCTCTTACCAATGCAATCAAAGTTCTGAATGACGATGAAGAAAAAGAAATTGAAGAATATGTAAGAGAGCTTGAGGCATTGGAAGAAATTCATCCATTGGAAGCAAAAGTTGAAAATTTGAAAGAAAAATCAAAGATAGAAGAGTCTAAACTTGAATTGAAGATTTTACTTTCACACTATCCAAATATGTATTTCTTGAAGAAGATGGGCACAAACCGGTGATAATAAGCAATTCACTATCCAAGAATGAAGAAGAAAAATTGATTGATGACTTGAAGAAAAATCAAAGTACAATGGGTCAGACTCTTTCTGATTTAAAAGGAATAATTCCATTTTATTGTATGCACAAGATATTGATGGAGGATGATTTCAACCGGTAGCCCAACTTCAATGTTGCTTTAATCCTACCATGAAAGAGGTGGTGATGTAGGAAGTGGTGAAGATGTTGGAAGCCGAAATGATTTATCCAATTTCGGATAATGCGTGGGTTAGTCATGTTAAGGTGGTACTTACAAAGGGTGGAACGACACTGATTCAGAATGAAAAAAATGAGTTGATTCCTTCTAGAGAATGCCTTTAGAGTTGATTCCTACGAGTTGGAGAATGTGTATTGATTACTGTAGGCTTAATCAAGCTACGAGGAAATATCACTTCCCTTCACCTTTCATGGATCAAATGCTCAAGAGATTATCCGGTCAGGAATTTTATTTCTTTTTGGATGGATATTAGGGTTATAATCAAATCATAGTCAATCCGGAAGACCACGAGAAAACTGCTTTTACATGCCCCTTTGGTATCTTTGCTTATCGAAGAATGCCTTTTGGGTTATGTAATGCACCGACAACCTTTCTACGGTGTATGAAACCTATTTTTTTTTACTTGATCGAGAAACGCATCGAAGTATTTATGGATGATTTCTCCGTATTTGGTCTGTCATTTGATTTATGTTTGAAGAATTTGGATATTGTGTTAAGAAGATGCGTGGAAACCAACTTGGTTCTCAATTAGGAAAAATGAAACTTCATGTTACATAAGGTATTGCGCTTGACCACAAAGTCTCCTTCAAAGGTCTTGAATTTGATCAAGCCAAAGTTGAATTCATTGAAAAATTACCACCACCGTTGAATGTGAAGGGGATTAGAAGTTTCTTGGGTCATGTGGGTTTTTATTGAAGATTCATCAAATACTTTTCCAAGATTGCAAAGCCTTTAAGAAAATTGCTTAATAAAGATAAGTATTTTATTTTCTATAATGCTTGTTTGATTGCTTTTAATGATTTGAAAAAAATTGATTACCACACCCATAATCATCACGCCCGATTAGACACTCGATTTTGAGTGACTATGCCGTTGGTGCGGTACTTGGTAAAAGAAAGAATTTTTTTCAGGCTATACACTATGCAAGTAAAGTCTTGAATGAAGCTCAGATAAATTATGCAACAACTGAAAAAGAGCTTTTTGCAGTAGTGTATGCATTAGAGAAATTTAGGTCCTACCTCATTGATTCGAAAGTTGTTGTGTACACTGACCATGCGACGATAAAGTATCTGCTCACCAAACCTGATTCAAAGCAGAGGCTTACTCGATGGATCTTTTTTTACAAGAATTTGAGTTAGAAATTTTGTGACAAAACGGGCTCGGAGAATTTGGTGGCGGATCACTTATCCCGTCAATGTTGAGGTGACCAAGCAAGAAATTGAGGAAAAAGAAGAGTTTCCGGATGAAAAATTATTCACGGTGCAAGTTAGTCTGTGGTTTGCCGACTTTGTAAATCAAAAAGCAACTGGGTGATATCGGAGGAACTAACTTGGAACCAGAAAAATAAGTTATTGCCTGATGCAAAATATCATGTGTGGTATGAACCTTATTTGCTTAAGATTGGTGTTGATAATATTCTAAGAAGGTGTGTTTCAAAGGAGGAGTCTAGAAGTATTCTTTGGCATTGTCACAACTCACCTAATGGTGGTCACTATAATGGTTTAAGAACGACAACAAAAGTCCTTCAATCGGGCTTTTATTGGCCTTTTTTTGTTTAAAGATGTGCACATGTGCATGCTAAAAGTTATAACAATTGTCAAAGGGTTGGAGGAATTGGGAAGAGAAAATCCCCTATATAGTATGTTAGTGTAGCGGGGTATTCGTTACTGTTAGAGATATTGACTAACTCTAAGGTAAACCATACAAGTCGAGCCGCCACCGCACTTCTATTTATCCAAAGGAATGGTTAGAAAGTGAACAAAAACCTAAAAATTTTATCGAATCAAAAACTAGTAAAAATGTCAGAGATCGGGGTAAGGGGGTTGGTTATGCAATGGGAAGGTTTTAAGCACCCAAAACATCCTAGGTACTCCTAGGGAGCCCTTTTCACATTTGTTGTAAGGTTGGTATTTTGTGAAAATTTGTTTGTGCAAACATGATTGAAGAGATGAGAAGAGAATATACAAGTTTATTTACATTTTGTGTTTGGATGGATAAACCCATTGCCTACGTATCATCTTAAAAAAGATTAGGATCCAAACCTCGTAGTTCGGGGTAAAAATCTCAAAATGAGTTGGTGAATTGATTGGTCCAAAAGCCTTAAGGTCTTTTGTTATCCAAGGGAGAAAACTCAACCTAAAACCATAAATCCACCATGTGAGGATAACTTCAACATGCTAGTGAGGGGTTAACCCTATAATAAGCATGGAAGACTCATTGTCCATCACTAAGGATATAGGTGAGTATTACATCTACCTCAAGTATAACGCAAACCTAATAGCTAAAGGTTATGAATTTTTTTTGATTAAGAGAGTGGCCATTTAAACCACAAAAAAAGTATTTGAATGAGTTATATTTACCAATGAAAAGTATGTACAAAATATGGTCAAAGTTAACTTAGAAGTTCAATTCAAAGTAAGTGTTATGAAAAGAAAGTTTGAAAATCAAAAGCATAAGGCTTAAGTTTCTAATGTTGAAAACAAGTGTTAAATGTTTGCACAAAAGTTTTGTCTTGGGTTAGAGTGGGGGGAAGAAGAAGAATGGCTAAAGTCCTAATCATACAAGAGATAAGGGATAAGAAACAAGACCACAAATGGAGTTACTCTCTTGAGATCATATTGATGATCCAAGTAGCTCCCATCCTTTGGAATATGCAAGCATAATAATAGTAAGCTCAAGCAATCAACACAATCAAACAAGCTCTTGGAAAGTTCCTCAATGGCTCTTAGATCTCTCTCTCGTAGAAGCTCATGACAATGGTTCCTCACTTAGGCTCAAAGTTGGAATCCCTAGCACAAGAACACATACATTAAAAAGTTCTATCAAACAAATCAAGAATGAACAAGCAAGAGTTTAGAAATTGGTACCTCCAAAGTTCTCTTTAGCATTTATAGCATTCTAAAGGCTCCATGCCTAGTTGCTCTTTGACTTTTATAGCACTCTAAAGGCCCAATGCCTAGTTGTTTTTTGACTCCAAATTTGCATAGGGTAAGTCCTAAAGTGTAAGTCCATTTGTCCGATTCTTTGCATTTGGTCCACAACAATCAAAACAAAACACAAACACAATAATATATACACCATTATGTGCTCAAGTGAGCAAAAGGCAAATTGCATTAACATAAACATGTGCTCAAGTGAGCAAAGGGGGAAAAGCAAATGAATAATATGTACAAGAATAGTAAATTGCATAAAAGTAAAGTGCAAGAATTAAATGTTAATGGTTAATTGTTAGTGTTAGTAGTTAGTGTGCCATAAGACAAATTTAGCGTAATGTTAAGCAATCGTAATTGGACTTATCTAGAAGTCACAACTATCTGAGCTGGTCAATAATAATGTAGGCAACAACACAAGTTAGAGGTCTTGATTAGTGAATCAAACTCCAACAACTTGCCATGCCAAAAAGAAGATGAGAAATGATATTCTATTGATTTAGGTCCTTTGCATGATTTAGAAATCAATCTATCCTTAATGCAAAGCCATTCACTTGATCCATGATCAAGATGAATTAGATTTGAATCAAGGAAGATTAAACCTCCCTAATCAATGCTAACCACCAATCTTTAACTCATTGATCAAAAAAAAGAAAAAAAAGAAGGAGAAGAAGAAGAAAGAAATGAAGAAATAAAGTGCATTAAATGAAATGGTATGTATCAGTCAACAAATATTAACCAAAGATAGAGAAGATCAAGGTCAAACAATAGAAAATAGAAGCAAAATGAATATTAGAAGTCAAGAAATAAACAAAATATTTTTGGCATTTTTTAATATTAAAATAAAACTTGAATTAAAAATAAAAAGAAAGATCAAACTTCAAACTCCCTTCAAATCAAATTTGAAAAGTCCAAGTGAATTATCCCAAGTTCAACAAGGTCAAACAAAGTTTGACAAAAAAATTCAGCATTTTTAAAAGTCAAAAATTATTTTTAATCAATTAAAAATGCATAAAAATAACCTAATTGAACTAAAATCTCAAATAAATCTCAAATCAATTAATAAATTGATGAGAATATTTTTCATAGATCTATCATCATTCAAAGAGGTTGAGAAAATATTTTTGTATTTTTTGAATATCAAAAACTATTTAAAATGAATTAAAAATAACCAGAAAAGGGAAAATTACTAAAAAATAGCAAATGATAAAATAAATAATATTAAAAATCATTTTTAGAAAGTAGAAAATAAAAGAGAAAAAATGCAATTGGTCCCATAATTTTTGTACCAATAATGAAAGAGATATGGATTTTAGAAATAAAATGGAATTTAAAAAATAAGATGGATAAATTCAGAAATAACAAAAATCCACACGCGTTGGATGGAACCTCATTAAATGACGTGGAGGATCTAACGGCAATCAGCTGCGCGCGTACCATAGTCCAAGGTCAATGAGAAACATAATGAATTAAATAAAGTCATAACGTTGGACAACTGAGATTAGATCTGGAAATGGAAATGGATGGTCCTGATCTGATATGGAGACCAGACGGTGGCCAGCGCCACCGTCTTCTCCGGCTAGCTCCGATGAAGATCAAAATTTGCAGGGCAAAAAATTGTTAACTAAAATACACGATCCAAGTACCATTCGAAAGGTGGAGTGATGTACATCACTTCTATGCCACTCAATCCACTCTAGATCCCTATTGAGAGAGAAATCTGAGATGGAACTTTGGCGGTGTTCAACTGAACTTGCTTGATTTCAAAAATTAAGAACACAACAATGATGCCTCTATGCAGAGGACTTCAGATCATATAAAATCAAGGCAAATGGAATCATATATGAGTTGTTTCGAAACAAAATGCAATTGAGCAAAACCTTTGAATTATGAAGAATTGAGTCACTCTCTTTGATTCCTTTTGCAAACAGAAGCTTCTATGGATCAAATGAAGAAGGTCTAGGAACTTTAGATCTGAAATTTCAATCGAGGAAATCAAAATTCAGATCTGAAATTTTTAGAGAAAAATGAGATTTGTTCCTTTGGTAGGGGTGTGGATTCAATTCAGCAGAGGTTTAGGCGCCATTAGGTTGAAGAATGAGAGCTCATATTCCATGTATTTATAGCCAAAGCCATGCTGAAAGTGTGATTTCAAATTTGCATGAATGGAAAGGGCCTCCATGCATGGGCCTGTACAGGCGCATGGAGGGCCCAATCCCACTTGATTTGGCAAGCTGAGATCATAAATGAATGAAATGGATGTGTAATTTAGTTGTAATCAGCTCATGCATGGCAATTGAATTAAGTTTTCCCAAAATGCACTAAAAGTTCTCCTCTTCGAAAATGATATTTCCACAATTAAAACATAGGCTTATGGGTAATGGTTGGAAAGATTATTGTATAAGGAATAAATGTCATGTTGATCAAAACTTCATTTGGGCTTTGGAAATTAATGAAATTTGAGCTTGAAGTGTAGGGTGCAAAACATGCACATGTGAAATTTCCAAATTTGGCCAATGCTTAAGCCCCTCTGTCTCAATTATGCAAGCTCCAAATGACAAAATCTTAAACATGAAAGTTGTAGATCTTTTCAAGGCAATCAATTTGGACTTAAATTTGCATCATTTGGATTTTTGATGAAGAAGTTATGGGCACTTGAAGTTGGACTTTTTCACATTTCAATGCATTTGGTCCAAAGTGACCTATAATGTTTTGCATTATCACATGTATTTATTTTGATATTTTGCATTTTTTCTCAAAATAACATTTTAAGTAGACACATTAAGCTTTCCAATTCCTTTGATCCCACCTCAAAATCATGAAAAATGAATGAGTTATGTTCTTAGGAAGTTGACCCAAAATTAGGGGTTCAGTCAACATGACCTATAATGTCTTAGAATGGATGATGACCTTCCAAGCTTCAAATAAGTTTTTTTGAACATGAAAGTTGTTAATATTGTTCTTAAGAACATTATTTCTCTTGGGATCATCTCCATTTGACCAACACATAAAAAGTTAGGTCTCAGTGTACTTCAAAATAGTTAGATGAATTGACTGATCAACTTCTCAAGTCCAAATCTCATATCTTGATGGATTGATGATTGAGGACACTCAAATAAGTTCAAATATGCATGAAATGATGAATTAAATAACTTCCCTTGATTGTATTTGACCATGGGCTGAGGTTGCTTCATGAGCAAGGCATAGTTGATGAACAGATGAATTAGGATTTCCTTGGGAAGCAGACCTCAAACCCTTTGACTTGCTTGATCAAAAATGGTGAATTGAGATACTTGGGAGGCATATTTGATGGATGGGAGCTTTAGGAACCATTGCCATGCTTGCTTTCTTCTTTTTTTGACCATATCATTTCATAAAGGATCTCCTAGAAGCCTTAGACCTTGTGATTGCTCAAGCTTCAAACAAGAAATGTTAGTGACATATTTTTGTGCTTTTGGTTAGTAAATAAAAATGAGAAAAGCAACGATATACAATTCAAGCATGCTTGGTGATCTCAAACCACTCACAAGAGGTCCCAACCCAAAGGCAAAGGGAACCAAGATGCTTATGATTCTTGAGGCAATGCAAATGCAATGTAATGATGCCATGAGGGATCTTAGGGTCAAAATTAGGGTCTTATAGAGGCCCCTATTTAAGGTCATTCTAGCCGGAGAAATGAAGGTTAAAATCTTCGTCTCGACGAGGTAGAATGGGCTTAAATAATAACAAAGAGACGAAGTTTGGTCCCTAAGAGACCTCATGATGCAGATGTGTGTATGCAAAAAGGTAATACTCTGTGGGGATATGTGTCCATAAAGACGAAAAGAAATCCGGAGAAACTGACAATTCATATGAGTAATTCACTCGATGAGACAGAAACTCTAGGACTCTAATGGGGATAGAAAAGGAGATAAATTGCGTGAGCAGGTCACGACTTAGAACTTGCTGAGACACGAGAGAGATTCCATGAAAATAAATCAATGGAAGGACTCGAGCTGACTCAAAGATGCATGTATTGGGGAATATGCCAATACAGCAAAGTTATCCATAAAGGATACCTCGGATAAAAATCCGGACTCAGGCTGGGAGAATCCACTAAGGGACTTCGCTGGGGAAAAACCACAAAGGACCCTGATGGGGCACAGTCCAAAGAGAAACTCAGTTGAGGAAACAACAAAAAATGAGGTATTACCGATTATTGGGTAATAAGCTCAAGGAGACATGTGATCAAATAGCCGGTATGAGGGTGAAAGAGTAACATGCTCGGGGAGAATGAATATCTAAGACCGGTATAAAGGTGAGAGATATCAAACATCAGAAATCATCTGAGGAAAACCTAAAAAGGTATATTTCAACTCAGGAAAATCTAACTCCATATGGGACAAAAAGTCACAATAGGGAGCAGAGAGGAAGGAACACCAGAGATACCGGTTACTGGGCATATAATAGGTGACCGACCAAGGCGTGAATTGGGGAATATTTCCAAGACACTCATCATCTAAAAGAGGGCTGAAAAGCAATCTCGATTACAGGATGGGCATTCGATTCCACAAACGGGGATACAAATCTCACTCGACTGGGGGAAGGGCAAAATACTTCGACCAAAGAGTGCATGAGATATATTATCTATTACCGTCAGAACATAGATAACATACTCGCATGGAAGATTATCCACAACCAGTTACTGGATTAATAAAGGATAAATCGACCGAAAGGAAAAGGGCATCGGGATACCAAATACTAGGTATAAAATAATGACCAATCACAAAGGGAGAAACAATCATTATCGACAAACGGCAAATGAAAGATGACTCGCTGGGGATACATTGACAAAGGCAATGATCCGGGAGATATATCACCAGTTACTGAGAGATATACTCAGAAGGATGAAGGAATATCGATACCGAATATTGGATAAAGATAACCGTCAAGGAGGGGATTACATCTATCGATACTGGGTAGAAAACCACGGAAGAGTAACCGTCATCGGTTAGGATGAACAAAAAATAAGGTTAACTCTGCAAAGGGGATAAAAATAGGATTTACAACTACCGGTATGAGGGTAGAAAACCACAGACTCTGCCGAGGAAAAGATGGATAATTACTGGTTATTGAGCAATCATTCATATGAACTACGGTGAAACGTAAGAGAAGACACAAAAATCCAACCTAGGAACAAACTAGAGAGGCAAGATGAAACAAGACTCATCCCTATGAGGATATAACTCAGGGGGGAGCTCCATCCCGGTATATGTGTTGGGAGGAAACAGAAACAACCATCATCCACGAGGGCATAACTCAGTGGGGAATATGGAAGAGAGGATAAACACTTTCTGCTTATGGGCTGACTCTTCATGGGGAGATCAGACACAAACATCTGCTTGGGGAAACATATTACCCACTAGCAGGAGATAACAAACAAAGATATATGGCAAAGAATGCAACATGAATATCTGAATGTTAAAATTATGCATATGTGTGGTTTATGTATGATGAATGCTAACAAAACGGACATATTTAACACAAACAGGTTCACCAAATGATGAACAAACACCCGGTACTACATCTCAAGAGAAAAAGCCAGGCCCAGTGGAAAATATCCAATCTGATGGGGGCAAGAGATACCAGGAAACAAAGATCTCTGTAGGGGAATGAACATCAGTCATTCTAGCTGAGGACATGATCATCGCACAGATAAAATCCGCTGTAGAAGCAACTTTACTGAGGAAATTATCAGAGGGGAGGATATCTCCGTGGGGGACAACCACCAATCAGAAGTTTCCGAGGATCACCAAATACTGTACTATCAAATAGATTACACCTGCTAAGGAGGAAGGATCATTACTCTGCCGAAGGAAAGAGGGATGAATATCTTTACCAAACACTCTGCTCGGGAGAAAACCACAAACAGGCTCTGAAGGAAGGGGATACAATCATGCCAGGAATATGAACAAATGTCTCACCCTGTTGGGAATCATACCATCTTCGGGAGAGCACTAAAGACATCCCAAGTATCTCTTTATCATTGTGAATGTTCACTTTGTTAAAAAACAAGTTATGAAAAATTTATTTATTTAAAACAACGATATTTCTCAATTAAAACATGCAAAACATTTGTTGAATAGAAACAAATGAGAGTGCAAATAATTGGATAAAGGCTCAAATTTATTTGATGGAATGGTAGTCTGCAAATGGAAAGGCTCCATAGATCTTTACAAATTTGAAATTGGTGATATATATTGGAAAAGGGCCACATTGAACATAATGACCATTTCTCCACCAACTCTGTATCTGATGTATTTGAAGCTTCAGTTGATGATGACTGAGCGAGAATCTCTGACAAATGACAATTTGCAGAAGAAAGTCTTGTCGGGATGCAGTTACTTGCCAAATCCCTAATTTTTGCCTAGATTGCCCAAGGATGAGGTACTCAATCTAGCGGGATACATATTCATTTTTTATGTCTCTAACTTTTGCCTGGATCGCCCTTTCGGGTTTTTAATCCACCGAGATGCTCATTTTTGCCTAAGCCTCCCTTTCGGGTTTTCAACTTAGCGAGCTATTCTATTTCTATTTTAGGCGTAGTATTTCTTGACTGCATCTGAATTCACAGGACGAGTGAAATCCTCCCCATCCATAGTTGTAAGTATCGAAGCACCGCCTGAAAAGGCTCTCTTAACAACATATGGACCTTCGTAGTTTGGAGTCCACTTGCCCCTAGAATCGGGCGCGAAAGACAAGACCTTCTTGAGCACAAGATCACCTTCTCCGAACACACGAGGTTTGACCTTCTTATCAAAGGCTTTCTTCATCTTTTGCTGATATAACTGACCGTGACACATGGCGGTCAATCTCTTCTCTTCAATCAAATTCAGCTGGTCGTAACGACTCTGAACCCATTCAACATCAGTCAACTTGGCTTCCATCAAAACTCTCATTGATGGGATCTCCACCTCTACTGGGAGTACAACCTCCATGCCGTAAACAAGAGAGAAAGGGGTTTCCCCTGTTGAAGTGCGGACAGATGTACGATACCCATGCAGGGAAAATGGCAGCATCTCATGCCAATCCTTGTACGTAACAACCATCTTCTGGATAATCTTCTTGATATTCTTATTAGCAGCTTCAACAACCCCATTCATCTTGGGTCTGTAAGGAGAAGAATTATGATGCGCAATCTTGAACTCGCTACACAACTCTTTCATCATCTTTTTATTCAAGTTAGTTCCATTATGAGTAATGATCTTGTCTGGCACACCATAATGGCATATGAGTTGATTCTTGATAAACTTTACAACCACCTTCCTGGTCACGTTTGCATATGATGTCGCTTCAACCCACTTGGTGAAGTAATCAATTGCTACGAGAATAAATCTGTGATCGTTGGATGCTTTCGGCTCTATCATGCCAATCATGTCAATTCCCCACATAGAGAAAGGTCATGGTGATGAAATTACATTCAGAAGTGTCAGGGGAATATGAATCTTATCCGCATAAATCTGACACTTATGGCATTTCTTCACATATTTGCAGCAATCAGACTCCATTGTCAGTCAACAGTAGCTTGCTCTCAACATCTTTCTAGCCATGGCATGTCCATTGGAATGAGTACCAAATGAACCTTCATGGACCTCAGCCATTAACAGGTCTGCTTCGTGTCTATCCACGCATCTGAGCAGAACCATGCCAAAATTTCTCTTATAAAGCACATCGCCATTGAGGTAGAAACTGCCTGACAATCTCCTCAAAGTCTTTCTATCTTTCACAAATGCCCCAGGCGGGTAAATCTGGCTCTGAAGAAAGCACTTAATATCATAATACCATGGCTTATCATCTTGCACCTCCTCTACAACAAATACATGAGCTGGTCTGTCCAAGCGCATCACAGTGATATTGGGAACTTCATTCCAAAGTCTAACCACAATCATCGAAGCAAGTGTAGCAAGAGCATCTGCCATCCGATTCTCATCTCGGGGAATATGATGGAAGTCAACCTCAGTAAAGAACGTCGAAATCCTCCTCGCATAATCTCTATATGGGATAAGGCCAGGCTGATTCGTTTCCCATTCACCCTTAATTTGGTTAACAACAAGAGCCGAATCACCATAAACATCAAGATGCTTGATCCTGAGATCAATACATTCTTCCAATCCCATAATATAGGCCTCATATTCCGCCATATTATTCGTGCATTTGAAAGTTAGCCTTGCTGTAAAAGGAAAATGTGTGCCTTGAGGAGTAATAATCACCGCCCCAATACCATTTCCATATTGATTCACAGTGCCATCAAACACCATGCTCCACCGGGAACCAGGCTCTGGCCCTTCATCGAGTGTAGGCTCATCACAATCTTTCATTTTCAAATACATAATCTCCTCATCTGGGAAGTCATACTGAACTGACTAATAATCCTCAATTGGTTGATGTGTCAAGTGGTCAGCCAAGATACTACCCTTAATAGCCTTCTGAGCTCGATACTCAACATCATACTCAGATAACAACATTTGCCAACGGGCAATCCTTCCAATTAAAGCAGGCTTCTCAAAGATATACTTGATTGGATCCATTTTGGATATCAACCACATCGTATGGTAGTAGATAGCATATTCCTTCTTCCCTGACTCATCTTGCTGACCGAGAACACAACCCATTGAATCTTCCAGAACTGTCAGATACATAATCAACGGTCTTCCTTCCACAGGCGGAGACAAAATCGGAGGCTCAGACAAATACTCCTTAATACTGTCAAAGGCTTTTTGGCAATCCTCGGTCCAATCATGAGACTGATCTTTCTGGAGAAGCTTGAATATTGGCGCACATGTGGCAGTCATGTGGGATATAAATATGGAAATATAATTCAAGCGGCCAAGAAACCCTCGAACTTGCTTTTCAGTTTTGGGCGCAAGCATCTCTTGTATTGCTTTGACCTTTGCAGGATCAACCTCAATACCTCTTTCGCTGACAATAAAGCCCAATAACTTACCGGAACGAACTCCAAATGTACACTTGTTAGGATTCAGACGAAGCTTATACTTCCTCAAACGCTGAAAAAGCTTCAACAAGTGCTCTACATGTTCAACTTCCATTCTGGACTTAGCAATCATATCATCAACATACACCTCGATCTCCTTGTGCATCATATCATGAAACAAGGTAGTCATAGCTCGTTGATATATGGCTCCGGCGTTCTTCAAACCGAAGGGCATCACTCATTAACAGAATGTTCCCCAAGGTGTGATGAATGTTGTCTTCTCCACATCCTCGGGTTCCATCTTAATCTGATTATATCCGGAAAATCCATCCATAAATGAGAAGACATTGAATTTAGCTGTATTATCTACCAACATATCAATATGTGGTAGAGGAAAATCATCTTTCGGACTAGCTTTATTCAAGTCTCTATAATCCACACACATTCGGACTTTTCCATCTTTCTTAGGCACGAGCACGATATTGGCCACCCATTGAGGATATGTAGAAGTCACCAGAAACCCCGCATCAATTTGCTTCTGAACTTCCTCTTTGATCTTCACTGTCATGTCAGGATGAGTTCTTTTGAGCTTTTACTTCACAGGCACGCACTCAGGCTTCAAAGGCAGGAAATGTTACACAATATCAGTATCCAGACTAGGCATGTCTTCATATGACCAGGCAAAGACGCCGATGTATTCTCGTAGCAACTCAATCAACCCCTTTTTTACAGACTCTTCCAGGAGTGCCCCAATCTTCACTTCTTGCACACAGTCTTCAGACCCCAAGTTGACTGTTTCCAGATTCTCAAGATGCGGCTGAATAATCTTCTCTTCATGCTCGAGTAGACGGGTGATCTCGCCAGGAATCTCTTCAACATCATCTTCTTCTGCCTCAAATACAGGGAACTCAAAGTTGGGAGATGGTGTTGGATCATTATGTTCAATGGGTTTGATCAACCTGCATAATGACTTTGTATATAAAAGATTTTAGAATTCAAACAAGGCAAATCATTATGCAGATGAGAAGATTGATTTTATTATATATATATATATATATATATATATATATATATATATATATATATATATATATATATATATATATATATATATATATATATATGGTTTTATGTGATCACCAATTTCATGCAAAAGCGAAAAGGGAAAATAATTGGAAAAATAAACATTTAACATGAATTTATTGAATGAAAATATCGTTGTATTTATGCGCCAACAATGTCATCACTTCTCCTTTTGGCATGGGAGAAGGGTTTTTAAACACAATGAACATTACTTTGATTTAGGGATAACTGTTGGAATATCCACAACGGCCCAATTATTGCAGATCCCTCCAGGGATGATAAATTTGCCAGAATCCTCTTCATCCTCTTCCAAAATGGCAGCAGCCTCTTCATCTTGACCAGTGTGGATGAACCCACCACTCTTGAACATCCCTTGCTTGTTGAAGACACCAGAAGAATAGCCTATGCCAGTCCGGGATTTGTTGTCCTCCAATTCAATCATTTGCCCCAAACCAGCAGTTGCACCATGCTCAATGGCCAACTTTGCATCTTTATAGGAAGCAAACGAAGAAGTTCCCTTCTTAATAGGTTCAGCAATAGATAAAGCTTGGAACGGCGTTCCAACTTCATCCTCAGCGTCTATATAAGAGAAGAAAGACAAATGGCTAACCAGGAGAGCCTTTTCTCCCCTACCACCACCAGCTTCTTATTTTTCACAAACTTCAGTTTCTGGTGTAGGGTGGATGTCACGACACCTGTCTCGTGAATCCATGGTCTGCCTAAGAGACAACTATACGATGGGTGAATGTCCATAACCTGGAAGGTAATCTGGAAATCACTTGGTCCGATTTTGACTGGGAGATCAACCTCTCCAATCACAGTTTTGCGAGACCCATCGAAAGCTTTCACAACTACTCCACTCTGCCTCATAGGAGGCCCTTGATATGATAACTTTGTAAGAGTGGATTTTGGCAGCACATTTAATGATGATCCAGTGTCCACCAGCATATTGGATATGGCATCATCTTTGTAGCTCATAGATATGTGTAATGCCAGGTTGTGGTCTCTTCCCTCCTCGGGGAGATCAGCATCACAAAAACTTAAATTGTTACAAGCGGTAATGTTTGCAACAATACTGTCGAATTGTTCAATTGTGACATCGTGATCCACATACGCCACATCCAACACCTTCTGCAGAGCTTCTCGGCGTGGTTCTGAATTTATCAGCAAGGATAGTACAAATATTTTGGATGGCGTCTGTAGAAGCTGATCTACCACGTTGTACTCACTTCTCTTGATGAGCCTCAGCATCTCACCACAGTCTTCTTTCGCCTTGCCACTCGGGACAACAGAGACAAAAGTTTTCAACATAGAGGCAGGTTTAGCAACAAGTGCCGGATTCGGAGCATTCACAGCATTCCCAACCGGGCGTTTAGCATAATCAACAGTATCATTTCTTCGAACATCAGCTTGCGGCTTTGGCGGAGCCGAGAAAACACGACTGCTGTGGGTCAGGCCGCTGACGTCGACAATATTAACAACAGATGAAGAGGGAAGGGGCACCTCTTTCCCATTCTCCAAGGCTACAACATTATAGTGATAGGGAACCGCCTTCTCGGAAGAATACGGTACAGGGCCGGCTGGCTTAATGGTCAAAGCAGGAGAAACCTTCTGCTTGCTACCATCATACTTGATGATAACAGGCTCGGGGATCCGGAATACTGGATAAATTACGTTGACTTCATCAGCATCTTCGTCAACATTTCTGTTTTGAAGGATCTCAATGACTCCTTCATCCAGCATTTCTTGAACATCTTTACGCACCTGGCGACAACCTCTTTGATTAACAGAACAGACTCGGCATCTATCGTGGTCATGCTCATAATGACTATAATCACACAGCAATCGATGCATCTCGACCAGAGATTGTCAAATATGACTGACATATTTGACCTTGTATTTGCCAGGGCAACCCTGGACCATGTTGACCGATTTCCCATGCTCGGGCAATGGGTTCTTCTTCACGTTAGGACCTACGTCCTCGAAACACAGAATTCCACATCTCACAAGGTCTTGAACCTTGGTCTTCAAAGGGTAGAAAATTTCCATGTCATGTCCGGGAGCACCGGAATGATAAACACAGTGTAATTCAGGCTTATACCACCACTGGGGGTTAGTAGGTATAGCCGGTGGGTCTCGTGGTGTAATCAACTTCCTCTCTATCAAAGAGGGATATAATTCTGCATATGTCATCGAAATAGGATCAAAGGTGACCCTTTTCCTCTCGTAACTTGTGTTGGTTTGATTACTGTTTCGAGGCTAGTAGGCCTGCTGTTGCGGACGGTGCTGTTGTTATTGATATTGCGGATGCTGTTGTTGCTGATTATTGTTGTGATGCTGAAATTGCTGATTATCTCTGAAAACAGGTGCTATATGAGCCACCTGGTGCTGGTTACCGGTCGGACGCACGGTCTTCCTCCTCACAGAGGGTCTTCTTGGTTTCACATGGGAGGTCACAACATGCGCCTCACCATCTTTCTTCTTCCCAAACGTTCCATACCGTTTGGTAGAAGAGCCTTCTTCTCTGGTCAGGCGCCCTTCCTTGACTCCTTCTTCCAGTCGCATCCCCATGTTCACCATCTCGGTGAAGTCAGAAGGAGCGCTGGCAATCATCCGCTCATAGTAAAAAGAACTCAAGGTCTTCAGAAAGATCTTGGCCATCTCTTTCTCTTCTAGCGGGGGCACGATCTGTGTTGCTACCTCTCGCCACCTCTGGGTGTATTCTTTGAATGTTTCTTTGTCCTTCTGGGACATGGCCCTTAATTGATCCCTATCGGGAGCCTTATCCACGTTATACTTGTATTGCTTGACGAAGGCCTCGCCAAGGTCGTTGAAGGATCGGATGTTTGCACTTTCTAAGCCCATGTACCAACGCAAGGCAGCATCAGACAAACTGTCCTGAAAGTAGTGGATGAGCAGTTGGTCGTTGTCGGTCTGAGTCGACATTTTCCTGGCATACATGACCAGGTGGCTGAGAGGGCAAGTATTTCCCTTGTACTTTTCAAAGTCAGGGACCTTGAATTTCACGGGAATCTTCACATTAGGAACCAGGAAGAGTTCGGCAGCAGACTTGCCAAAAAGATCCTTCCTCTGAGAGTTTTCAATTCCTTGCGGAGTTCAAGAAATTGGCCGTTCATAGCGTCCATCTTTTCATAGACATCAGGGCCCTTAGACGTCTCAGAATGATAGATGGTGTCGTCTACTCTGGGCATGGTATGCACGACAGGAGGAGGAACATCAAGGACCGGGCTAGATGCCGGCAGAGAAGCAAAAGTGGGTGCAGGACCCTTAAACATGAAATTGGGAGGCATCCCCCATGGAAATCCGGATGGCATGGCCGTTGGAGCAAAGTGTGCGCTGGTCGCAGGCACAGTTGAAGAGACAATCTCAGAGATAATTGTCCTCTGGGGAGGAGTTGAAGGTGTCGGAGAAGACTAGCTCTGGGCAGCCATGAATGACTCCATCAGGGCAGTCAATCTGGCTATTTCCTCCTTCAACTCGCGGTTCTCTTGTTCCAAATGATCCATCAGTCTTGAAATGTTGGCTCTGGTGTAATACCAGTGAGTCAGCTTGTCTTCAAAATAAATGAAGAACATAGAGTTAGACCATAGAATAAGAAGCCTAGAGCAAAACCTGTTGATGCACATGATGCATGCAATGCATATGATTTATTTTTATTTATCAGAGGAACTTTTAGAGTTCTATTTGCAAATATTGGAAATATTAAACATTTATCACATATGGAAATATCTCATCAATAATATCTGGAAATATTTTTACACCAAAGAAGTACAGTTTTGGTAACCAAATACAATACAAGAGAGAAGGAAGATGAACATCATATGGATCTCTAGAAGCAGTCATCTAAAGCTCTAGACATAGGAAGATAAGATGCATGAAGCCTCTTCACCTCCCTCTCGTAAGTTGCCTCCATATCTACCTTCTCCTTGGCTAGTCGATCATACTTCCTCTTCCAAAACTTGGAAGACTGAGGAAGTAGAGAAGTCCATGCATCATCAAGATCATCTATAACCTGTTGCTCGAGGAACTCTACCAAAGCATCATTTTCCTTGATCTGCTGAAGCAACTCCTCTCGTTCACGGACCCAAGCACATGAATGGTCTTCGTCTCTCAACTCCTCTACTCCTTGGTCAGGGAGGGTTGAAGGCCCAACCACAACCAACGGTATAGGTCTTGGATACTCGTAAGGCATGAGGTATTCAGAAGCTCTCCTCCTAACCCAAGAAGTATAAGGCTCCAAAGCGATACAGTTCTTCGGACCTAGCTCCTTCCTTCCTTTCCTATGAATCTTGCATCAAGCGCGGACCATCCTGCCCTTCAAGCCTTGGGGATCTTTACCCTCCTGAAAGAACACACCCTCCAACAAAATATTATTGGGTTTATCCTTTAGGGGGAACCCAAGCTGACGACGTGCCAAAATATGGTTGTAGTTAATCCCATCACATGTACCAAGAAGAGGCACATTGGAGAATTCACCACAAGAGTCGATAATCTGCACACCATCATACACACGGTTGTACCAAAAGATATCATCATTGGTGAGAGACATAAGTCTCTTGGACCACCGTAGACATCCTTTGTTCTCCTTGAAGGCGACCGTCTGCGGCAAGTGCGAAATAAACCACTTGTGCAGCAAAGGCAAACAACACACAATGTACCACCACCCTTTGCATTCCTCATATGCAAAGAAAAGTAAGTGTCACCCAACAGAGTCGGAACGGGATTAAGAGTAGAGAAAATCCTAATAGCGTTCACATCCACGAACTTGTCGATGTTGGGGAATAACACCAACCCATAGATGAGAAGTACAAATATGGCCTCAAAGGCGTCCTCACTCATGGCCTTCCCATACATAGTAGCTTGAGCAATGAGGAACTCAGAAGGGAGACCTTGAATTCCACCCTTGGTAGTCATATGAGCACCAACCAGAGATTCATCTATATGCAACATAGCAGCTATCTCTTGAGAAGTAGGAACACTCTCTAAGCCCCTGAAGGATAACTGGTCTAGAATAGGTATACCCACAAGGTAGGCATACTTCTCAAGTGTGGGCAAGAGCTAAAAATCCGGAAATGTGAAGCAACGGTGTAAGGGATCATAAAACTGCACCAATACACTCATCAATCCTTCGTCCACTTGAGTAGTTAGAATAGATAGAAGCTTCCCAAAACGAGCCTTGAAACCCAAGGGATCTACTACGTAGGATGTCAAATTCCTTAGCTCTTTCAAGTCGGGTTGTCTGAAACTGTACTTCTTCGTATTCCTTCTTTGTCTTTCCATGTCTGAAAATTTGCAAATAGACCTCTTAAGTTCCTTGAAATTTTTCTCATTATTGATGATATGGATGCAAATGGGTGCATGAATGCATGAATGCAACAAACACACTCAAGGATCAAGCAAAGCACACCAAACAAAGGTCATGGGATGGATCATGTCATCCTTAATATCAATCATCCATTTTGGTGGATTATGGTTTACACCTTATCAACACCAAGTTCCATTGATATTAAGGATACAAGAATGGATCAACCATGAATCAAGGGTTTGTTGCAAGTCATGAGCATGGAGTCTTGGTTAAGAACCACCAAAAGGGAGTGTACTAGGGTTTAAACCTTCCAAACATGTTCTACAAGAGGTTCCCATAGTCATCATCCCATCTTTTGGATATTATCGGATAAACGACTACTCGTATTCCAAAAATATTCTCAAGAGAGACTCTTATGAGTGTAGTATCGCGTAACAATCGTATCAAATCTTACACTTGAACAACTTTCGCACTACATCCTAAGAATAGGCCAAGATGGGCTTGGTAAACTAAGGTCCTTGGCTTCTAAGGTCTATATTGGAAAGAGTAATGTCTAACCACAACTACTTGTGTGACATTATTGATCCCAACATGACCTCCACCAAGTGAATGGACTTGCAAGTTAACTTGCTAAGGAATAACTCCACACAAGTCAACAAGACTATGTCATTCTCCTATCCTAAGTGCACTCGAGTTCGGGTATAAAACTCATCTCACAAATATCACCAAGCACACAAAGAATTAATATTCAAGCAATTCAATCATTACATACAATATAGTAATCCCAAATTGCACAAAAAATGTCACAAGATAATATACACAACAATACAACAAATATGAAAAGTAGGCAAAACCCACTAGGCAAATTTCCCCAGCAGAGTCGCCACTTTTCTGTAGCGGGTTATTCGTTACCGTTAGAGATATTGACTAACTCTAAGGTAAACCATACAAGTCGAGTCGCCACCGCATTTCTATTTATCCAAAGGAATGGTTAGAAAGTGAACAAAAACCTAAAAGTTTTATCGAATCAAAAACTAGTAAAAATGTCAGAGATCGGGGTAAGGGGGTTGGTTATGCAATGGGAAGGTTTTAAGCACCCAAAACATCCTAGGTACTCCTAGGGAGCCCTTTTCACATTTGTTGTAAGGTTGGTATTTTGTGAAAATTTGTTTGTGCAAACATGATTGAAGAGATGAGAAGAGAATATACAAGTTTATTTACATTTTGTGTTTGGATGGATAAACCCATTGCCTACGTACCATCTTAAAAAAGATTAGGATAAAAACCTCGTAGTTCGGGGTAAAAATCTCAAAATGAGTTGGTGAATTGATTGGTCCAAAAGCCTTAAGGTCTTTTGTTATCCAAGGGAGAAAACTCAACCTAAAACCACAAATCCACCATGTGAGGATAGCTTCAACATGCTAGTGAGGGGTTAACCCTATAATAAGCATGGAAGACTCATTGTCCATCACTAAGGATATAGGTGAGTAGTACATCTACCTCAAGGATAATTCAAACCTAATAGCTAAAGGTTATGAAATTTTTTGATTAAGAGAATGGCCATTGAAACCACAAAAAAAGTATTTGAATGAGTTATATTTACCAATGAAAAATATGTACAAAATATGGTCAAAGTTGACTTAGAAGTTCAATTCAAAGTAAGTGTTATGAAAAGAAAGTTTGAAAATCAAAAGCATAAGGCTTAGGTTTCTAATGTTGAAAACTAGTGTTAAATGTTTGCACAAAAGTTTTGGCTTGGGTTAGAGTGGAGGGAAGAAGAAGAATGGCTAAAGTCCTAATCATACAAGAGATAAGGGATAAGAAACAAGACCACAAATGGAGTTCCTCTCTTGAGATCATATTGATGATCCAAAAAGCTCTCATCCTTTGGAATATGCAAGCATAATAATAGTAAGCTCAAGCAATCAACACAATCAAACAAGCTCTTGGAAAGTTCCTCAATGGCTCTTAGATCTCTCTCTCTTAGAAGCTCATGAGAATGGTTCCTCACTTAGGCTCAATGTTGGAATCCCTAGCACAAGAACACACACATTAAAAAGTTCTATCAAACAAATCAAGAATGAACAAGCAAGAGTTTAGAAATTGGTCCCTCCAAAGTTCTCTTTAGCATTTATAGCATTCTAAAGGCTCCATGCCTAGTTGCTCTTTGACTTTTATAGCACTCTAAAGGCCCAATGCCTAGTTGCTCTTTGACTCCAAATTTGCATAGGGGAAGTCCTAAAGTCTAAGTCCATTTGTCCAATTCTTTGCATTTGGTCCACAACAATCAAAACAAAACACAAACACAATGATATATACACAATTATGTGCTCAAGTGAGCAAAAGGCAAATTGCATTAACATAAACATGTGCTCAAGTGAGCAAAGGGGGAAAAGCAAATGAATAATATGTACAAGAATAGTAAATTGCATAAAAGTAAAGTGCAAGAATTAAATGTTAATGGTTAATTGTTAGTGTTAGTAGTTAGTGTGCCATAAGGCAAATTTAGCGCTATGTTAAGCAATCGTAATTGAACTTATGTAGAAGTCACAACTATCTGAGGCCGGTCAATAATAATGTAGGCAACAACACAAGTTAGAGGTCTTGATTAGTGAATCAAACTCCAACAACTTGCCATGCCAAAAAGAAGATGAGAAATGATCTTGTATTGATTTAGGTCCTTTGCATGATTTAGAAAGCAATCTATCCTTAATGCAAAGCCATTCACTTGATCCATGATCAAGATGAATTAGATTTGAATTAAGGAAGATTAAACCTCCCTAATCAATGCTAACCACCAATCTTTAACTCATTGATAAAAAAAAGGAAAGAAGAAGAAAGAAATGAAGAAATAAAGTGCATTAAATGAAATGGTATGTATCAATCAACAAATGTTGACCAAAGATAGAGAAGATCAAGGTCAAACAATAGAAAACAGAAGCAAAATGAATATTAGAAGTCAAGAAATAAACAAAATATTTTTGGCATTTTTTAATATTAAAATAAAACTTGAATTAAAAATAAAAAGAAAGGTCAAACTTCAAACTCCCTTCAAATCAACTTTGAAAAGTCCAAGTGAATTATCCCAAGTTCAACAAGGTCAAACAAAGTTTGACAAAAAATTTCAGCATTTTTAAAAGTCAAAAACTATTTTTAATCAATTAAAAATGCATAAAAATAACCTAATTGAACTAAAATCTCAAATAAATCTCAAATCAATTAATAGATTGATGAAAATATTTTTCATAGATCTATCACCATTCAAAGAGGTTGCGGAAATATTTTTGTATTTATTGAATATCAAAAACTATTTAAAATGAATTAAAAATAACCAGAAAAGGGAAAATTACTAAAAAAAAGCAAATGATAAAATAAAAAATATTAAAAATCATTTTTAGAAAGTAGAAAATAAAAGAGAAAAAATGAAATTGGTCCCATAATTTTTGGACCAATAATGAAAGAGATATGGATTTTAGAAATAAAATGGAATTTAAGAAATCAAATGGATAAATTCAGAAATAACAAAAATCCACACGCGTTGGATGGAACCTCATTAAATGACGTGGAGGATCTAATGGCAATGAGCTGCGCGCGTACCATAGTCCAAGGTCAATGAGAAACATAATGATTTAAATAAAGTCATGACGTTGGACAGTTGAGATTGGATCTGGAAATGGAAATGGATGGTCCTGATCTGATCTGGAGACCAGACGGTGGCCAACGCCACCGTCTTCTCCGGCTAGCTCCGATGAAGATCAAAATTTGTAGGGCAAAAAAATGTTAACTAAAATACACGATCCAGGTACCATTTGAAAGGTGGAGTGATGTACATCACTCCTATGCCACTCAATTCCACTCTAGATCCCTATTGAGAGAGAAATCAGAGATGGAACTTTGGTGGTGTTCAACTGAACTTGCTTGATTTCAAAAATTAAGAACACAATAATGATGCCTCTATGCAGAGGACTTCAGATCACACAAAATCAAGGCAAATGGAATCATATATGAGTTGTTTCGAAGCAAAATGCAGTTGAGCAAAACCTTTGAATTGTGAAAAATTGAGTCACTCTCTTTGATTCCTTTTGCAAACAGAAGCTTCTATGGATCAAATGAAGAAGGTCTAGGAACTTTAGATCTGAAATTTCAATCGAGGAAATCAAAATTTAGATCTGAAATTTTTAGAGAAAAATGAGATTTGTTCCTTTGGTAGGGGTGTGGATTCAATTCAGCAGAGGTTTAGGCGCCATTAGGTTGAAGAATGAGAGCTCACATGCCATGTATTTATAGCCAAAGCCATGCTGAAAGTGTGATTTCAAATTTGCATGAATGGAAAAGGCCTCCATGCATGGGCCTGTACAGGCGCATGGAGGGCCCAATCCCACTTGATTTGGCAAGTTGAGATCATAAATGAATGAAATGGACGTGTAATTTAGTGGTAATCAGCTCATGCATGGCAATTGAATTAAGTTTTCACAAAATGCACTAAAAGTTCTCCTCTTCGAAAATGATATTTCCACAATTGAAACATAGGCTTATGGGTAATGGTTGGAAAGCTTATTGCATAAGGAATAAATGTCATGTTGATCAAAACTTCATTTGAGCTTTGGAAATTAATGAAATTTGAGCTTGAAGTGTAGGGTGCAAAACATGCATATGTGAAATTTCCAAATTTGGCCAATGTTCAAGCCCCTATGTCTCAATGATGCAAGCTCCAAATGACAAAATCTTCAACATGAAAGTTGTAGATCGTTTCAAGGAAATCAATATGGATATAAATTTTGAATCATTTGGATTTTTTATGAAGAAGTTATGGGCACTTGAAGTTGGACTCTTTCACATTTCAATGCATTTGGTCCAAAGTGACCTATAATGTTTTGCATTATCACATGTATTTATTTTGAGATTTTGCAATTTTGCTAAACATAACATTTGAATTAGACATATTAACATTTCCAATGCATTTGATCCCACCTCACAATCATGAAAAATGAATGAGTTATATTCTTGGGAAGTTGACCTAAAATTAGGGTTTCAGTCAAAATGACCTATAATGTCTTGGAATGGATGATGACCTTCCAAGCTTCAAATAAATTTTTTATGAACATGAAAGTTGTTCATATTGTTCTTAAGAACATTTTTTCTCTTAGGATCATCTCCATTTGACCAACAGATAAAAGGTTAGGTCTCAGTGTACTTCAAAATAGTCAGATGAATTGACTGATAAACTTCTCAAGTCCAAATCTCATATCTTGATGGATTGATGATTGAGGACACTCAAATAAGTTCAAATATGCATGAAATGATGAATTAAAGAACTTCCCTTTATTGTATTTGACCATGGGCTGAGGTTGCTTCATGAGCAAGGCATAATTGATGAACAGATGAATTAGGGTTTCCTTGGGAAGCACACCTCAGAACCTTTGATTTGCTTGATCAAAAATGATGAATTGAGATACTTGGGAGGCATATTTGATGGATGGGATATTTGGGAACCATTTCCATGCTGGCTTTCTTCTTTTCTTCACAATATCATTGCACAAAGGATCTCCTAGAAGCCTTAGACCTTGTGATTGCTCAAGCTTCAAACAAGAAATGTTAGTGACATATTTTTGTGCTTTTGGTTAGTAAATAAAAATGAGAAAATCAATGATATACAATTCAAGCATGCTTGGTGATCTCAAACCACTCACAAGAGGTCCCAACCCAAAGGCAAAGGGAACCAAGATTCTTTTGACCCTTGAGGCAATGCAAATGCAATGTAATGATGCCATGAGGGATCTTAGGGTCAAAATTAGGGTCTTACAGTTAGAAGTTGAAGTATTTGATTGTTGGGGAATAAAATTTATTGGCCCATTTCATCCATCCTTTTATAATGAGTACATTCTAGTGGCTGTGGATTACGTATCCAAATGGGTTGAAGCGATTGCTTCACAAAAAGCCGACGGTAAAATGGTGATCAAGTTTTTAAAGAAAAATATTATCTCCCATTTTGATACTCCTAGAGTGTTGGTAAGTGATGGAGGATCACACATTTGTAATTCGCAACTTGTTAAAGCCTTAGAGCATTTTGGTGTAAAACATTAAGTGGCGACACCGTGCCATCCGCAAGCAAACGGTCAAGTCGAGGTATCCAATAGAGAGATTAAGAAAATCTTGGAAAAAACAACGTCTAATTCGAGAAAAGATTGGTCTTTAAAACTTGATGAGGCATTATGGGTGTATCGTACCGCTTACAAAGCTCCAATTGGCCTAACCCCATTTCAAATGGTATACGAAAAATCTTGTCATCTCCTGGTTGAATTGGAACATAAAGCATTATGGGCTTTAAAGTTTTTGAACTTCGATCCTAAGTTATCTAGAGACAAGAGAAAGATGCAATTGTATAAGTTGGAGAAATGAGGTATTATGCTTATGATTCAAACAAGCTTTACAAAGAAAAGGTAAAAAGTTATAATGACAAGAAGATTCTTTACAAGGATTTTAAGGTCGGACAAATGGTGCTTTTGTTTCATTCGTGACTTAAACTCTTTTCGGGCAAGCTAAAGTCAAAATGGTTAGAACCGTTTGTAGTAAAAGAGGTAAAGAATTATGGTGCTATTGTGCTAGAGGACCCTATGTCAAAAGAAATTTGGACTGTAAATGGATAAAGATTGAAGATTTATCTTGGTGGTGAGTTTGACGGGGGACAACTACAATTTCTCTTTGTGATTCGTAAATTCACCCCCGAACCATCGAGTTAATTGAAGTTAAACAAGCGTTTGTTAGGAGACACCCCAACATTATAAGTATTTTTTTTTCTATTTATGTGTTAACATTATAGCTAGCTTTGAATTTAATCGGGTTAGGATGCATTTTTTTGGTGGCCAAAGTTGAGAAGCCATGTTTCTCTGCTACCACTGAGCACAGTCAGGGCGCACTTAGCGTGCTTCCACTTATAGTGAAAAAAATACTTTGTTCATATTGGGCAGTTTGAGCTAAGCCCATCAGATTAGGCTATAACGCATCCTGGTAGTGGTTTTCAGCCAAAAATCCTTAGTCTTTCATCTTTCTTTCACTCTTCTCCCTTTGAGAACACAGGAACTCCATTTTTTCAATCTTACTTTGTGCATCTCTACTCTCCACTCTTCCTTAAATCAAGCCAATGTATGTTCAGTTTGCATTTAAATTTTATGTTGTCATTAGGTTGTTAGTTTAAACATTCTTTGTTGCATGTTAGAATTGGTTAAGATTGCTTCTTAAACCCTAGGTTATGAACTTATAATTTATGTGAAATTGACTATGGTAGAAAGAGTAGAAGGTAAATTTTGGTAGCAATACTTTGGGTTGTGTGCACTCCTCCATTCAATCGGAAAAATGTTTAGGGGCTGAGCAGGAAGCACGATACACCGAGTTGGCTTCTAGAAACATATGGTCGGAGAGGACTTTCAACATTAACCCTAAAGGGAATTATCGAGGAAGCCTTACTTTGATAGAAGGCAAGAACTGGCATAAGCTATTAACCCCTCCCACATAATTGAACTATGAGATTGTGAGGGAATTCTATTCTAATGCGCTTCCAATTGAAGGTATGAGGTATCCTTTCACCACCTCTGTAAGGGGAAAATAAGTTTCTTTCACAAGAGATGAAATTAATGACTATCTGGACAACCCTCTTACTTTAGAGGATGGTGAAGAGTCTTATTACTTTAAGAGGGTGCGTCGTGCTGATTAGAACATATAATTGGTCAAAGAGGCTTTGGTTTTATCTGGAAGGTCTTATGTTATAAATGCTTTGGGGCTTCCAGTCAAGTTTCTTAGGAAGGATATGAATGTGAATGCTTAGGTATTCATGACCCTACTCTTTATAACATCAGGCCCAGGAGTCATACCTCATCCATTCCTATAGACACTGCTTGTTTGTTGTACTACACTCTTGATAAGAGGTAGGTGGATGTCGCTCAATTTATTTCTAATGAGAACATAATTATTGCCTCGAGTGGTCATAGGTTGGGTACCAGAACTCTGACCACCTTAGCCTTTCCAGGACTTATTATGGGTTTATGCAGTCAGGATAATGTTTCAATTCCTTCGGTGGTTCATGGAACCATTGAGGGAGTTGTGAATGATCATTACCTTCAGAGGCATTGTACGCCTAGAGGACAAATTCATGCAGATGCACTAGCACCTACACCACCACCTCCTATACAACAACAGTATGATAAGAGAGTCGTATGCATGTACACTTGGGATATGCTCTAGTCCAACTAGAGAGATTTTTCTTACTTACATGATTCCATGCGCGAGTTGAAGTTGCAGATCAACGAGCCTCATGTTTACCACCCTTTACCTACCAGAGATTACTTTGTTTCTTTTGTTGATTGGCCTAGGGACATGCCTTTTCATTTTGTAGGGGCAGCTAGAGGTGGCAATATTGGACATGCTGGTGATGCTGAGGATGAGTCTAGTGGAGAGACTATTGGCCTAGAGGAGGAGAGCGATGGTGATGAGGATTGAGTGGTTGGGTCATGGTTTTTAGTAATTGTTGTTCATTTTGAATAGTGTTTTTATGTTGTTGTGGAAGTTTAACTTTTATGTGTTTTATGTTTAATGAATTTGTGTTGTACCATCCTTTTAAGAACGAGGATTTGTAAACACATTAGGGGCATTACATGTGGCCTTGAATTTTGGATACACCATGTTTTGGTAGTTCATGTTTAATATATTAAGTTCTTAATTTAAGTTTTATAGTCTATTTAGTGTAGTTTAATTTAAATTCTAGTTTCAATTAAGTTGAATCTTTTGTGTTTGTTCCTAAGTTTTAATAACTTGAAGGAGCCATGTGATAATTTCAAGATTGAGTGGATCAACATGCAATTGAGTGGTAATGATAGTGCTTAAAATAAGTAACAAGTATAAGGTACATGTTTATTTGTTTTCTAAACTTATAATGAACTTGAAACTTGTGCTTTGTGCAAGCATCATACCATAAATTCTTTTGCAATGCATGTTCATGGACGAATTGCTTTAGATCCTAAACAAGTGTGAGGAAGCTATCCATTATGCACTAAATGCAGGAGACCAACATTCCTTGTTTTTAACTCGATCTTATTATGTTTAATCATGCATTTGTGTTGATTTGCTTAAAATAATGAAAGTGATCAACATTTTTTTATTGAGCATAACCACTTGGCCTAGAAAAAGCATCAACTTACCTTGTGAGTGAGTGGGAATTTGTTTAACCATTTTGAACTTTTGTTTCAAGATCCATATTGATGATTGAATTGTGAAAATTGTACATGAAAAATAAGTTTATCATTGAATTGTGAAATAGATTTTGATTTTTTGTTGGAAAACACTTGAACCTTCAACCAAAATTGTGGTTGTGTTTTTCCTTGCCTTAGAAAGTAGGGTAAAATTCTTGGGTTGTGTTAAATGAGACTTTTTTTTCCATATATTTAATGGCTACAAGGTCAAAACAAATTTTATAAATATTTAATGGCTACACTCGTATCCTGATGGTTGTTTACTTATTTACGACTAAACTTTACATAGTAAGTAATAGTACACAAAAAGAGCACAATATATTATAGATATAAAGGAAGTTCATCACAATTAATAACACTTACTTAAGATAAATTTTTTCAATATTTTAAGACTAAAACCTTGAAACATTTGGTATCCCTCCACAACCATATATATATATATATATATATATATATATATATATATATATATATATATATATATATATATATATATATATATATATATATATATATATATAACATATAAAATACAAACTTACTCGCTAGTCATAACTCTTATCTTTGGATCAATGTGTTTGTCTATCGAATATAATATAATTACGTTATTTTCTTTAAGGACATATAATTATTAATTGCCAATGATCACTTCATGAACACAAGGATAAGTAGTATTATGTTCAAAATTGAATGTTAAATATGAGAGAACATAAATTTATAAATACTTACGCATGGATAAACGGTGTTAGGTGACAAACTTTATTTAGTTAATTTAATTAATTTTGTATGTAAGCTTGGGCCTCGTTTGATTTATGCCATGAATATTAAATACTGAAGTGGTCCAAATACATCAGATTCATTTGTTTCTACAAAGCCATTGCATGTAGCTAAATGTTGAAACAAAAGTCAAATATTAAAGTGAGGCTAGATATTAAAAATAATTGAGAACAATACATATAAATTGGCATCACCCTAAAAATTTACTTATGTGCACCAAAGTTGTAGTTTTGATATGTCAAGTCGCTCAAGCCTCCATACAAGATTCCTAATACACTTTGATTTAATATAAAAATGTTGTACATGCTGCAGATCGTGCTTTAATTGAATATAGACGATATCTTTAAGATCCATGACCAAGCATGTTAATATTCTTACGGGATCAAGTTAAGGAATTGTTGTCTTATTCTTGTCCGAGCGGCTCAACAAGTACCTTTTTATGTTTGTATAACCTACAAAAACTTTTTTAGAGCAGTCTATTTGATTTAAGACCATTAACAGTAGCAACACATGATTTTAAGCCCACTAACAACATCAACACATAACATATAACTTTAAATAAACAAACAAAAATGAAATTTCCAAAACCAAACTCATATATAACTTTAGCAAAGACTACTCTATAGTCTCCCACTCCTTTTCTAATATTTCTTTCAATCTATGTTCAAATTTCTCTTCCATCCGTTTGTAGTACAATTCTTCATTCCTTGGAGATTACCCGAAGTTTTGTCTCAGGCTGATGCCTCATCCAATACGGAAGACATGCCCACCATGCTCATCAGTTCCAATGGCTTATACTAACATATCATGATGTGCTTGTGGATCAAAGATACCTGGACTGGTCATTTTAACCAATGATTCCTATAACACAAATAAAAATTCATTACCAAAGTGAAGTAACCTACAACTAATATTCTTGAAAAAAGAATCTACTTATAATATTTTCACCAACTACACATGTAAGCTCTGATGTGTACTTTCCACTTGGTCTTTGTCGGAAACTATTCCATTTCTCATGGAGTGGCAGTGGAGATGGGCTGCAATCAAGGCTTAAGGAAGCATCTCCTAGCTCTTCTTCGCTCTGTTTTCTCTTTTCAATCATCATTATCTTTTCGAGTTTTTCATATCCTCTACGAGATAATCTACGTGGATATTCATTCTTAGTCACATTTCCAATCCCTTTTTACTCTTAGATTGTTATAAAAAATATCAGCACAACACAACAACAACAAGATTAAACCTTTAATAACTAGACTCGACACACATAAAATTACTAATAACATAACAACAACAACAACAACATAAAATCTTTGACACATTAACCAAATACAACATATATTACTAAAATTTCTACTAACCCCAATTTTAGGAGAATTACAAGACTCGACAAGCTTATCTCAAGTATCATGATCAATAAAACTATACATCACAACTGAATCCTCGAGATTAGCCTTGGGACTTTTTTAATGTAATTTGATGTGAGTTGTGTCTTAAATCCCCAACAACGCTCACCAACATATGAAATTCATCTTTTCATCAACTTGTCACTTTTTGGAACATCAAAAACCAACTACATTAATATCAAAAAGTTGCTATTAGTATTTAACAAAAATAAATAAATGGTCATATAAGTTAAAATTAATACATTCGATATGTCCATATACTACTTTTCACATCAACTTCTACCTTGTCTCAATCATCTATCAATATAATAACTTTCTTTCGACCTAGTAATGTTGCATATCTTCTAAAGGTCGAAGAATTTTGGCTATAACACCTACATATTTTCATATCAAACTGGATCCACATCTTAAAACTTATGTTGCAGACTTTTGTTAATGCTTCCATCATTGTAGAACCTCTATTATTTTTTTTTTTGTTAATTATTAAAATACTTTTCAGCACGGTCCAAACTAACAACTGTGGTGATAGGTTAAGGGTTAACACGCTTTGAATCCCAACACCGATAATTTTTTTATTTTTTTGTTACAAAAAGGGTGCGTCCCCTTAATTTTTATATTTATATTAAAATAATACTACTTTTCTCCACGGTTTATAGAAGCAACTGTTGTGAAATGTACCTCAATAACACCCTAAAAGTGTGTTAGTTAAATATATTTCATCATGGGTGGTACTGTCAACCATAGTGAAAAGTATTACCTATATATAAATGAAACTTTTATCATTTTTATACAAAACAACCGTAGCTCTCTTAACGCAAAACCCTAACATTTCTCTTACACCTTATCCCAATTTCCATTAACGTTTGCACACTATTTCTTTATCAAACTCCAACATATCTTCTCTAACTCGTATGGATTAAGAAAAGGTATCATGAAACACGCAAGACGGAAACATGAAACTCATTTCTTTCACTTCCTCTTCACATTTCAGGTATGTGATACATTTCTACCATTCATGTTATGAGTTATATTGTTGTTGTTGTTGTTCAAAATAATTTTTCTTAATGGTTTTTTTCTCTTGTTTTTGAGATGGTAAACCCTTATAGGTTGTATGTTATTGATTTTTGTTTAGTTATTTCATTACTTTATTAAAGTTGTATGTTAGCGTTTGTGTTATTTTTTATATTTTTGTTGAGTTATGATATTGTTGTTTTTGTATAGGTCACGTTGTTGTTTGTTTTTTAGATGTTTTTGTTTAGGTATGCTGATGTTTTTGTTGAGGTATGTTGTTGTTTTGTTAAGGTAAGTTATTGTTTCATGTGTTGACTCATCGGGTCGACATATAGGAAACACATAGTTGTTACATGTCGACTCATGAACTTGAACAGGTCGACACATGACCTTGACATGTTGACGCATAGATCTTACAGGTCGAACTATACGATAAGATTTTTGAAAAGTTCATATTTTCTTCAAGTTATTTGCTTTCTTTTTTGCCTCCATTCACCCACGCATATAAATATTTCATACATGCATCATTCTCTAGTAAGGTTTCGAGAGTGAATAAAACCTATATGAATCCAGGATTTCAAAGCATCTTACCATCTTCAATTCAGTCTATGCATACACATAATCAAACTACATATAATCATTTTTTGATTGGGTGCTATCTAGATTAGGATTGATAAAGTCCAATTAGGTTTGTTATACATAGAGTACTGTGTTGAGATCTTTGAGGGATTCAAATAAGAAAATCGAGGTGGGGTTTTCCTTCATGACCTTTAGGGTTTGAAGGTTTTGGACAATATTATGCAACTCAGATCCGATCGAGTGAAAGCCTTGGGACTAGGTGTGTTGTGAAACGGAGTAGCGTGAAAGGGTGGACCGTGTTGACAAATATTGGGTTCAACAAGTGTGCGCTTAGGATTAAATCTTCCGGGTGAAAGCCTTGAGACAAGGAGGTCGTGTAAGGGAGTAGCAAAAGTAGGTGAATTGAAGCGGCATTGTTAGTGATCAATATTTGATCAAGGTTTTTGGAGATGCTAGAGTCAAGAACAAACTTAGGGTTTGTGGGATTTGATTTCTCATCTCTTGTATACATACATTTGCAAAGTAAGATTTATTTTAATAATATCTCAATTCAAATTCAAATTGAGGGCTGACATACCCATAGCAAGGTTGATAGGGGAACTGCATAAACAAATCCTTGGGTACTCTCTCTCTCTCTCTCTCTATCTCTCTCTCTCTCTCTATCTATCTATCTATCTATCTATCTATCTATCTATCTATCTATCTATCTATCTATCTATCTATCTATCTATCTATCTATCTATCTATCTATCTATCTATCTATCTATCTATCTATCTATCTATCTATCTATCTATCTATCTATCTATCTATCTATCTATCTATCTATCTATCTATCTATCTCTTTTATTTTTCGGTTTGCAAATTTTTGATTACTTTGGTCTCTTAATCAACATTCTTTGGATAATAATTTTTTGAATCATTTGTGAAATTTGTGTTGTTGTAGTAATCACATACCATTTGATAGTGATTAGATTTCTAAGGACTACAAACACTATACAAACATCCAAACTTTGTTAATCGCACACAAAGTGTTTGACAAATTGTTTCAACTAGTTTTTTGTGTGTTGTTATCATTGGATATAGACAGTTACTAAAGTAGAGTATTCAATTTGTTGTTTAAAGTGTTGTTAATCAACTTGTGAATTATTATCGTACCATTGACACCTTTAGAAATATCTAAGTTATTCAATTATAGGTTCGGTTAGACGATTTTTGATTCGGGAAATATTTGAAACTTGCTTCCGCACCATAAATTTTTAATTCAAATTTTCGAATAAAGTTTTAACTTGGGATCTATTCAACCCCCTCTAGATCTAGGCCTGTAGTCTAACAAGTGGTATTACGAGCTCCGGTTGTTTCCGGTCTTAGATTTGCTTATTATATAATGGCTATTGAACCTAAAGGGGCATATAATAGAGCACCTATTTTTACTAGCAAAAATTATGGCTATTGGAAAGCTTGTTTGTGTATCCATGTCAACTTCGTTGACAAGGGTGTATGGGATGCAATCATCAATGGTCCAGATGAAATTACAATGACCAATAATGAAGGTGTCACCATACCAAAATCGGAAAGCTAATGGAATGATAATGATAAGAGGTAGTGGTCACATGATTGGAAAGCACAACATATTCTCATATCCGCTTTAGGTGTTGATGAGTATTATCGTGTTTCTCATTATGGTACCACCAAATCTATGTGGAATGCATTAGAAGTTGCCCATGAGGGAACTAATGAGGTAAAACAAGCTAGAATCAACATATTAAATCAAGAGTTTGAACTCTTTCGTATGAAGCATGGTAAAACCATTGCCGACATGCAAAAGAGATTAAGACATATTATTAATACATTTAATTCTCTAGGTAATCCTATCTCCAATGCTATTGCTACTAGTAAGGTTTTAAGATGTCTTATTAGGGAATGGAAACCCAAGGTCACCATGATCAAAGAAGCGAATGATCTTAAAGCACTTGATTTTACTACTTTGTTTGGTAAATTGGAAGAACATGAGCAAGAACTTACTTTCTTGGAAAAACATGAAAAAGAGTATGAAAAGATGATAAAGTAAGAGAAAGGTAAAGACAAGGAAGAGGTGAAGAAGTTCATTTCTCTAAATACTTCTAGTTTCAAGTCCTCAAAGAATGAGCCTAGTGAGTCTGAAGAAAGGGATGACAATAACTCTGATGATGATGATGATGATGGGTTATTTGTCAAGAGATACCAAATGTATATTTGAAAGAACAAAGTCAAGCACTCCAAAGGAAACTTAGCCAAGTTTAGAAAGGAGCCCAAGTATTCAAAAGACGGTGAGAATAGGAAAGGTAAATTTAGAAGCTCTTGTTATAATTATGGTGAAATTGGTCACTAAAGGCCAGAATGTCCCATGATTAAGAAATACAAAGAAAGAGGGTATCACAAGAAGTCTAGTAAATATAGAAGAGGTTATGTATCTTGTGAAAGTGCAAGTGATTCCTCAAGAGATGAAAGCTCCACTTTAAGTGTAGAATTAACCCAGATTTTTCTTATGGCAAATGGAAGGAAGAAGAAATAAGGAACTCCTTCTAAAATTGAGCTTATTAGTGATTTATCTTATTCTCAATTACAAAATGCCTTTGAAAATCTTCATAGAGAGGCCTTAAATTCTTTTAACAAATTAATTTCACATGAAAAAGTATTTTTACACTTAGAAGCTAAAGTGTTAGAATCCGAAAGGAGTATGGAAGCTATGAAGAGATTTATGATAGATATTCAAAGTGATAAGAAAGAGGATGAACAACCTTCTAGGTTTGATTGTGAATCTTGTCATAATTGGCAAAAGGAGATAAATGCTCTTCAATTCAAATTAGACAAAGCCTTACAACCAAAGACTGCTTATGCTATTGATCCGTCTATGTAAGAAAGGTCTTTGAACTATTCATGTAAGAAACATAAGTTTGTTAAAAAGGAGTCTAATAGAAAATGCACATCTTATCATAACTTGTCTTGTCTTTGTTTCAAGGAAGGTCATACTATTAAAAAAAATTAAAATTTAGGAAACTTTTAGTTCCTAAAGGAGCCTTTCAATGGTTGTCCAAGTGCAACCTTGTTTTCACTCATCCCCAAGGACCCAATGAAGATTGGGTACCTAACACTTGTTATTGATTTTATAGGATCTATGAAGAGAGTATGAGATCTTGTTTGTGGATACTCAATACACGTGACGTGTTACATCTCCATATTTCATTGATTTTGTGGCAAGGAAGAAGGGTTGTGTGACCAAAAGGAATAAACTTTTAGTGTTATTTAATTGGTAAAAGTGTGTTGATTACTATTAATGTTTCATCCGAGAAATGTCGGGATATGTGTTTCTTTTCATGATATAGGTATATCTTCATAAGACATTCTCAATGAAATCGAAAAAGGAATTGGTCAGCCTAAAGTGGTGGAATGTGAGAAGGAAGAAGATAACTATTGTGAAAAGGAGAAGGTTGAAAGTCCAACTACAATGGATGATTTATCTTAGACTTGGAGAACCTCCAATAATCATCAAATCAATAATCTTCTTGGATACATTATTAATCATACTTTTAAGTACTTTGTCAAAGAGAAAAGTGGTAAGATTGTTGTTGTCTAAAGGTTGTATGGCACCTTTTGCATTTATTCCAAATTTAGTTCGAGAGTTTCTTGTGGAATGCATGTGCATCCTCCGTCATTCATACAGTGATGTAATATTTTTTCAACTTTCGCTTTGTAAGGAAGTTATTTTTTTTTCCTGTTTATTTTTCAAAGGTATATGATTTACTTTGTGTATGCTATATATTATGAGTGTTCACTTATGAAAATTCCAAGTGATAACCAATGTATGATATTGTAGTGACCTTATCTAAATATCTTCACATGTATGTTATACTGTCTCTAACTTATGCTTTCTTGGAAGATTTCAAGTTTATATCAATGATATTATTTTTGGATCCACTGACATGCAACTTGTATAGGAGTTTTCTAAGCTTATGCAGGGTGAGTTTGAGATGAGCCTTATGGGGGAGTTGAATTAATTCCTTGGTATTCAAATAAAAAAACTCAATCAAGGGTCATGTGTATGTTAAACCAAATATTGCAACGACTTGTTAAAGATATTTGGCATGGAAGATGCAAAGTTTATTAACACTTTTATAGCCATAAATTGAAACTTAGAAAATAATGAAAATGGTAAGGATGTAGATGCCAAGAAGTATAAAGGGCATCCTTAATCATTTCATAAGAAAGATAATATCATTCATTTTTTCATTTTTCATTTGTGTAAGTAAGCTTTTATCTTTACATGTTGCTTGTGTTCCAAATGATTGATACTCTTGATGTTTGAGTTAGTTCATAAATATTCACTTCCAAAATTGTCTATTGATGTATGTCAATTATATGCTTATAGTGACTTTGTGTTTTTCTCTCTATATGCTTGAAATATACTCTTGGTGCATTGGCTTGTTATTTATTCTTGCATGAAACTTGATTGAACATGTTATAATGTTAGAAAATTCTTGTTGTGTGTCATTGTTATGATAAGATCTTTGTTTTTGGTTTGTGTGGTGATAAATCTTTATCGCCTTGCTAGAACACATGCATGTGCAACATTTCGGGAGTACCAAAGGCATATGTCACGTAATAGTGTGCAACTTTTGTAGCAACTCAAGAGTTTTTGATTGCATTGTATCCTTCATATTTCATGTTTGTGCTATGTTATTTGGCATTCATTATGACAATCAAATTGTATTGTTGCCTTATATGAGTGTATTTATGTTTAGACATTTTCCTTCAATATGTATGTCATTCTATGTGAGTGATATCGTATTAATGTTCTTATCTTTGAAAACTGCCTCTGTGTGTTATTTTGGTATATGCGTGATTCAAGATACTTCTCATGATTTTATTTATTTATTTTTGATGTTGTCAAAGGGAGAGAAGTAAAATGAAGTTGGGATGCATATTTTTGGTGTATGTGAAGTATCTTGAATTCACATCAAAATGAGAGGAATCTTGAGGTCGTGCAAGTATGAGACTGCATGGTTGAAGGAAGGCTTATAAGGATTAATTGGTACTACCTATACCAACAAGGTACATCTTCTTTTCGGTAGCCTAACTTATAATAACTCCATAGTTAAGTGTGTTTGACGTGGAATAGTATTTGGATGGGTGACCTTCTGGAAAGTTTCCTGGAAAGCGTGTAAGTGAGGACAAAACATGCTGAAAAGACCCGTGTTGGTTTGTGGGGTCAGTCGGTAATCCTGAAAGCAGTCTGGGGTGTTATATGCTGACTCCCCAGGTCGACACATATGAAGCATATAATTGTTACAGGTCGACGCATGACCTTGAAAGATTGACGCATAGATCTTACAGGTCTACTTATACGATAAGATTTTTGAAAAATTCATATTTTCTCCAAGTTATTTTCTTTCCTTTTTACTTTCATTCACCCATGCATATAAATACTTCATACATACATCATTCTCTAGTAAGATTTTGAGCATGAGTAAAACCTATATGAATCAAGGATTTTAAAGCATCTCGTCATCTTCAATTCAATCTATGCATACACACAATCAAACTACACATAATCATTTTTTGATTGGGTGCCATCTAGATTTAGATTAATAACGTCCAATTAGGTTTGTTGTACCGAGAATATTTGGTTGATATCTTTGAGGGATTCAAATAAGAAAATTGAGGTGCGATTTTCCTTCAAGATATTTAGGGCTTGAAGGTTTTGGACAAGTTTTGCAATTCAGATCTAATCGAGTGAAAGCCTTGGGATTGGGTGTGTCATGCAAGAGAGTAGTGTGAAATGGTGGGTCGTGTTGGGAAATCTTGGGTTCAACAAGTGTGCGCTTGAGATTAATTCAGCTGGGTGAAAGAATTGAGACAAGGAGGTCGTGCAAGGAAGTAGCAACAACAGGTGAATTGAAACGACATTGTTGGTGTCTTGATCAATCTTTGATCAAGGTTTTACGAGGTGCTAGAGAGAATAACAAACTTAGGGTTTGTGAGATTTGATTTGTCATCTTTTGTATACATACATTTGCAAAGTAAGATTTATTTTAATAATATCTCAATTCGAATTCGAATTGAGGGCAGACATACCCATAACGAGGTCGATTGGGGAACTGCTTAAACAAATCCTTGTGTACTCTTTCTCTCTCTCTCTCTCTCTCTCTTTTATTTTTCAGTTCGCAAATTATTGATTACTTTGATCTCTTGATCAACATTGTTTGAATAATAATTTTTGAATCATTTTTGAAATTTGTGTTGTTGTAGTAATCACATACCATTTGGTAATGATTGGATTTCTAAGAACTACAAACACTATACAAACATCCAAACTTTGTTAATCACACGCAAATTATTTGATAAATTGTTTCAACTAGTTTTTTTTGTGTTGCAATCGTTGGAGATAGACCGTTATTAAATTAGAGTATTCAATTTGTTGTTTAAAGTGTTCTTAATCAACTTGTGAATTATTATCTTATCATTGACACCTTTACGCATATCTGAGCTATTCAATAGTAGGTTTGATTAGACGATTTTTTATCTGGGAAATATTTGAAACTTTTTTCCACGCCATAAATTTTTAATTCAAATTATCTAGGCCTACTGTCTAACAAGTTTAACATTTTTTTTCAAATATAACTTAATTTGTCATATTATTATTATTTATAAATCAGATTGAAAGGTAAGCATTCTACATAAGTTATAATAAATTCAAGTGAATATATCACCATAGTTGAAAGTTATAACTATGGTGAATCATTGTGCGCTAACTCTTTCACTACGGTTGGAACATATAACTATGGTGAAATATTGAGAAATCTCTCAAAATATTGGCACTCGGTACCGAATCATTGACCATTCCACCTCTTATTACGTTTGGTGTTTTCAACCAGAATGATATATTATGCACTATTGTGTATTTACCACGACTACCAGTTCGTGATGGTAAATAAGGAATATACTACCACACACTTCGTTATCACGAACATTCAACCATGGTAAAATTCTTCTTCCAACCGTTGGCAAAATATTGTTTTTGTAGTTGTGCATCTACTTGTTTAAACAAAAAAAAATTAATAGTGAATAATTTATTTAACAAATAATCTTATGAAAACCCTTCAACAACATTAAGAAAAATGTGTCAATACTTTGATAAGTTAACACAACAACAACAACATTCAACAAAAACAACTACATTAATCCCGTAAACCTTGAATATCAACAACATTAAACCTTTGAATAACATAATTACAACAACAACAATATATCTTACTAACATAATTAAACCTTTAATCCCAATAGCAAGAACAACATTAAGGAAAATGTATCAATACTTGATAAATTAACACAATAACAACAACCTTGAATCTCAACAACATTAAACTTTTTACTAACACAACAACAACAACATTTATTACTAACATAATCTTCTTGAATCCCAACAACGAAAAATCTTCTTGAATCCCAACAACGAAAACAAAATTAAGGAAAATGTGTCAATACTTTGATAAGTTAACACAAAAACAGCATCAAATCTTCAATAATAACAACAAAAATATTATATCTGTAACCTTTCAATTTGAATAACATTAAATATTTTACTAACACAATAACAATCAAAAATCTATAAAATCGTCAAACCTTCTATATCAACAACAACAAAATATTAAACCATTTACTTGACACAACATCATCATCAACAACAACAACAACAACTAACAATGTAAAGTAACATGCATAGAGAAAGCATTTACGTACCGGAAATATGATGAAGAAGAAAGAGAAATGAGTTTTGTTTGAGTTTTGAAGGAGTTTTCTTACTTTGTGTTTCATTCAAAATTCGTAAGCTTGATTTGTCATTTTCCTTGCTTCTTTCGAGTTGGAGAAAAGATGGTGGAGTTTTAAAACTCGTTAATGGAAGAAATGATGATAACGAAAAATGTTAGTTGCAACTTTGGTCCTCCGATTTTTCTTTTTTTGAGTTTTGATCGCCCTATTTTAAAATTCAAGATTTTGGTCTATTTTTAAAGTTTTTTTTTTAATTTTAGTCTCTTATCCCATTTAAATGTCATTTTGCATGACACATCAATTGAATTGATGATGTAACATGATTAAGTGGCAAAGAAATAATTTCCACATCATTTATCATTATTTTTTATTTAAATCAATTATATAAATATTAAGTTAAAAAATAAAATAAACTAAAAAAATTTAAATTAAATTATTATAAATATTTTATTAAAATTAATTAATTTTTTTTTTAAACTTAGAACTCAAAGTTCATTTGTATGTGAAAAGAAAAAGTTGGCTCTCTAAGGGGAAACATTAATTGATCAACAACACTTGGATAAAGAAAATTAGTCTTCTGTGTTCCATTTAGTTGAGAATGATTCTTAATTATCTCATGAAAAATTAAATCTTGAATTTTACCCTTGGTTACTCTTCTCTTTTCAAAATTGAATTAATTTATATTGTACATATTCTTCATTTTTTTCCAGATTTTTTCATTCGAATCTTCTTCCTTCCAAATCCATGAAAACCCTAAAAATCCAGATCTAACCCGCCATCACTTCATCCATATCAAGTTTTTCACTTCCTTCTTCAGCATCTCCCACATTTAGCAACAAAGAGCGTTCTGCTTCCTCAAGCATTGTATTGCATTTGAAATTTTTCTCTAACTTTCTATAATCTTCCAACTCAAATAATTTTAATTTCAATTTGAATTCTTGTTGTGGCCTTTCACCTTTAATTTCGTTCTTTCCTTATAAAAATTTTCTTTGTTGAAATAGGTAGCTTAAAATTTAAGTGCTTTTTCATCTCATTCAGTTTTCGATTTAATCGGATTAATAAGTTTTTTATTTTTTTTAAAAACACTGATTAAAAATTTGGCCTTTCTTTTATACTCGGAGCATATCTGAATATGGATTGTTAAATTACTTCACTTTAATTTGGAAAGTTGAATTTTTTTTTACTTATATAAAAAAATCACTGTTTGTCTTCTGTGTTTAAGAGAGAGAGCGCAGAAGAAAAATAGAAAATTTAATGAGGATTTCGCGGGTGAAACTCACAATCATAACAAGGTTACACAAATGGGTGAATGCCAAGTTAATTGAGAGATTGAAAAAGGGAAAATGGTTAATTAAGCTCTTCTAAAAAATAAATTAAATTACATTTAATAGAACGTAATTTAATTTAATTTATTAATTATATATTTTTATAAATAATTTAAATAAAAAATAACTATAAATGAAGTGAAAATTGTTTTTAGCCACTTAAATCACGCCACTACATCCATTCAATTGCCATGTTATTCAAAATAAAACTTAAATTAGATCAGGGACTAAAATCCAAAAAAATAATTTAAGAAGGATCAAAATTTCGGATTTTAAAATAGGAGAGTCAAAACTCAAAAAAAGAGAAAATAGGGGGATTAAAATTGCAATTAAGCCTAACGAATATCATTTATAGAAGAAATATTATTTTCATGTTTGTTTTAGTGGAAAAATAAAGTTTCTTAAGTGGAAGATAAAGTTTGGAAGTAGAAAATGATATTCTTCTATAGCTCTTTGTAAAAGTGAATGAAAATTTCTCTTTACAATAGTGAATGAAAGTATGCGTTATGCTTTTGAAAATATGTCAAGATTAAATTTTTTGGAGATATATAGTCTTTTCTAAAAAAATAATTTAAATGTGGTTCTACTAAATATTTTAAATTTCATTTTAAATTCTTTAAAATATTTTCTTCTAAGAACTATCTCTTAAAGTTTTTCATTCATATTTTTGGTTCCTCCTACAACTTAATGACAATTTTTACAACTTAATAATAAAATTTGCGACGATTTTAATGATAGATTATTACTTAGCGACATTTTTAACGACGATATTAATATTAGAGATAAAAAATTTAAATAAATTTTTTTAGAAGAATTATTCTTTGAAAAAAATATTTTGAAGAATTAAATATGAATTTAGCGATATTTAAAATTACCATAAACATATTTAACTCTATTATTTATTGAAGGAGTTGTTTTTTCCCTTCAACTATAATCGTCCAAGTGCTGAGGGACAAACCCACGTCAACATGAGTATAACTCATAGATGAAGGGGATGAATTGGAACTCTGAGATAGAGCAATCGCAAGCCATCTATCATACTCCACCTATATACATAATAATAAAATACTCATCAAATAAAAATTGCAAGTTGTAAAATGAAGTTTATATAATTCTACAAGTCTTTATGGAATCTGATACCACCTACCTGTTCTTTTGAAATCCTTCATCTCTTATTAAGCCTCTAAATTTGATAATTGAAAACCCATTATATTGTAATAGTTATATATACTAGTTAATTAATTTAGAAAAAGCTACCTCATTATCCTAACATAGCATCTTCAACTACAATTCAAAACACTGTTTTTCTTCTTTTCTAGTAGTTCATCATTTTCTATTTTTCCATTTATATCCCTCCCTAACATACAAAACAGACACTATAAAACAAACCTATTGCACCTCTTTCAAATTGCACTCAAACCCACATTCTTCTAAGCCTAAACCTATTTGTGAACCATTATAAGAATTTAAACTCTTTATCTTACAAAACCACCCATGGGTAACAAACACTCATCAAAACAAAACATGATGAATTTCCCAACAGAAGAAGACCATAGAATCAAAAGCACTACCACATTAAGGGATGATGAATATATAGAGAAACACAAGATAGAGACACCGCTTGATAATGATGAAACATTCAACAGTTTCATTCGACGTGCTAAGAATAAAATCCGAACCGTCACAATGCCCAAGTCCAACATTGATAGGGAGCAGAGTTACAAAACTGCACCAGCAGCACCGGATCAGGAGGTTAATGTTGGTGAAAACAGTTATAAGGAAAATTATCAAAGGGAACAGTTTGATGATTTTATTCAGATCGCTAAGAAGAAAATGAGAGCTACGTCAAGCATTCGAAATAATAGTTTCTGGAAGAAGCCATGAAAATTGTTGAATTGCTTGCAAAGTTTGGTGGTGACTATGTGTTCTGCTTCTGATTAATTGTTGAGAGTACTTGTTACATGAAAATAAGGTCTCATTATTGGGACATGGTTTGAGTCTTTTTTATTTGTATTATGATATGATGAAGTGTAGAAGAATAATTTGGGTTTCATTGGTGTAAATTTATAATATTGATTTCCTTATAATGAAATAATTAATTTATATTGATTTGTACTCCTAAGTTCCTAACAAAAAAAAATAGAAGCTTCTATTTTAAAAAAATTGTTTAAAGTTACATACATGTTAATATACAAATAAAAATTTAAAAAGATGACTATATTAAATAAACACATTAAATTTATTAATGACTTATTTTAATATATAGATAAAATATTAGGGTGTTAATATATAGCCCGGGCTTTGAATTATGCCAATTTTATACAGTTTGACCGATTTGGATCAGTTGATCTATACGTCCTTGTTGCTGTGCACAAAGTTAGAGTTGTTATCAAAGTATTGAGATCGGTCTTGGGATGCTCTTTCTTATTGTTTAGGAGTCTCCGTGCACCATTCTGGACTATGAAAGAGGCTAGTGGCATGTTAAGTGGGAACATGTGGTCTTAGGAACATGAACATTAAATGTTTGTTTTGTAATTGAAATGTTTCATAGTGTAAGTCTTCCACGTGACCCTAGGCTTCAAAGACAGAGGAAAATATCTTAACAGTGCTTGAGTTTCGTTACGAATTGAGATCATAATTGAACTGTCGATCGTGTTTTTGGTGTTTCTTTGATTCTTGATTGCAGAATATTTGGTCACTAGTTGCCTATATGTATACCAAAAGGGAGAGATCAACCTTTCTTTTCATTTGCTTTGTCTACAAAGCATTACTCTTTTTTCTTTTCTTGCTTCCTTTGAACTATCTCACATTTTTTTCCAGGCTTTTCTTCTTCTACTACAAAGCTTTTCTCGGAGTTTTGGAGATTCTATACTCTCATCTTGAGAAAGTTGTAGTATCTTAAGCTAACAATCTTTGTTGTTATAGCCTCGCTTGTTCTTTACTTGATTTCTAGGTATGACTGCTACAAAGAACCCAAAGGCCGATACTATTGTGGAAGGTGAATGATTTCTGGTAGCAGTGACTTCATAGAAGTTGGTAGAGGTTTTGATTTCATATTCTTGCATTTTGCCAACTAAGAATGTCTAGATGATTTTATGTTAGAGAGGAATGCTTAAACCTACATTAGGGCAGATAAACGTGCTTTTGGTTGTGACTAGATTGATAATGAAGCTAGATGGTGGATATAGTCTCATTTGTGTGCTCGTACTTATGGTCATTCTTTTTTTTTGTGTGTATTTTCACAATAGAGCCTCAAAGGACTAAGAGGGTCAACAAAATAGTTAAAGTTATGAGACTGACAATACACTATTTTGGGTAGTTCAGGAGAGGCCGAACATGGTCTCTATCTTTGCTAGAGAAAGGGTCTAGATATCGTCTTCACTGAAGTGGACTGTTTTGTTGACTTAGGGGGGGGGGGTGTTCTTTCCTTCCACAAGTGCCTTTTCACTTGCATTTTGTTCTAACATTCCTTTAATGATTTTGAGGTTATGATTCTTATTCATTTAGGGATCACCACGTCACAAATGCATCATGTAACTTGGGCCTATGTCAGGGTGTTTCAATACTGGTGTAAATATAAGTAAGGTTCCCCAACTATGACACTTTTATTTCATCTCTTCAATATATAACGAACTTCGACTAACTGTTAAGGGCCAATTTGTATAAATAATCCATAGTATTTTTTTGGTCCTTTCCACTTGAGCTTAATGGAATTTTTTGTTAACACATTAATTTTAAGTGTAAATATAAAGTTTTTAACATTATAATGTAAATATCTTTTGTTTGATCATTTTAATTCAAATTTATAGGTTTCAAAGCCTATTGGATGCATGAAAAACCTAAAGGCACAAAGCAAGACCCAACGTATCATTCTTGAAGATTCCAAGTTTTCCAGAGCATGCTAAGCGCGGTCCTAGCGCGCTTAGAGAAGCCAAAGGGCATGAAGCATCGGAAAATTCGCGCAAAGAGTGTGTTAGAAGCGTGTTCAGGGCAAATCGAGGTGGTTTAAGTTATTTTTGTTGATCGTGCTAAGCGGGATCTAATAAGGCTTAACACAATTTCACTTTTTGGCCTATACTATATATACTTTTGGCTAGATATTTTGGACGAAAATTCACTCCAACTTTATTTCAAAGGCATTTTCAGAGCAAAAATCATCGAGAACTCAAAATTCAGATTTCGAAGGATCAATCTTTGAGTTTTTCGACGTTGATGCTTGTGAATCTCTTTTTGTCACTTGTTGAAGAAGCTACCATGGTTATGGGTAGATAAATCCTCGTGTATCAAGATTAGATGTAATCAATCTTAACTTACATGTATTTCTTTTGATCTTTTGTATGTTAACAACTTGATAATCAATATAGATGATAACCTTTGATTTTATTGAATATGTGTGGTTTAAATCGTTGTTGAGAAAGATCTTTTAAGTCTTGACCTAAGTTTATCATCTACCAAAGACCAATTATAGACATGGAAGTGGAATTTGATATTCACTTTGTATCGGATCATTAATGTTATTTGTATTGTTTAATAGGTTAAGATATTGTCGATTAAACAATACGGTAAAAATCACAATATCATCTTAGACATGAGCGGCATAGATGAGCGATACTTGGTTATGTTGATTATAAATGAAGTTCACATGCTTGATTAATCAAATACATACAAAATAGGTTGATGAAATCTAGTATTTATATGTCTTTTAAAATGTTAATCTTTCTAAACTTTTATCATTTTAAAAAACTTTTATGAATGTTACTTTCACCAAACCAAAACCAATCAATACCATCACTTAAAACATTGTTAAACTGTAGAATGACGGTAATATCACATCAATCCCTGTGGAGACGATAAAACAAATACTCATCGAAAATACTTTTCAACAAGATGGAGATGTTGTTGGGGATTGTTGTTATGATATTGCAAGCATTGCAATAGTTTATCCTGTTTTAAGCTTTTTTTATTGTTATCTCTTATCTCATTTCTTATCCTTTATGTTTTTTAATTTTCTTGGTTAGCTTTTCAGAACTCTGTTTACGCAAGGAAGTGTACCCGCAAATCAACTTCTTTTTTATCCTAAGATTGAAAGAACTGCTCGTAGACTTAATAACAAAACAAGAAGGAGAAGACAACCAACTAAGGAAAGAAGAGAACGTGAAGGAAATTCAATTAGTACTTCGTCAACAACTCCTATTTTTACACCAGACATGGAAGATCCACCAGAACCTCCCAGAGGTCCTTGTACAAATAGTTCAAGGAGAAATGCTCAGTTTGCTATAATTGCAAACAATGGAAGACACTCGGAGATTAAGACCGGGATACTTCAACTTTTGTATGCAAATACTTACACATGGCTTGATCATGAAGATCCTTACACTCACCTTCTAAATTCTATGAGATTTTCGGTGCAATCGGAGCTCCAGAAGCGGAAGAAGAACAAGTGTTCAAGAGACTATTCCCACATTCTTTGATTGGAAAAGAAAACGAATGGTGTTTTGATCAACCTACTCAAACAATGATCGATTAGAATGTGTTAGAAGAAAATTTTCTTGATAGATTCTTTCCATATTATAGGTTCATGGAAGCAAAGACTTCAATTGCGGTTTTCTCTCAAGGTGCAAGTGAATCCCTTAATTAAGCTTGGGAGCGGTTCAAGTCAATGTTAAGGAAATGTCAAGGTCATGGTTTTGATGAACTTAATCAAATCCATATCTTTCGTCATGGAAACTCTATTAGATGCTACCACGGGTGGTTCTTTGATTTCGAAGAGTGCGTAAGAAGCAATATCCATTATTGATAGAATGGCACTCAACGATCATCAAGGCCAACACAACTGAGGTACGACACAAAGGAAACCAGGGATGATTGAATTGGGCATAAATGATGCAATTCTAGCCCTTTTTTTTTTATCTCAATAGGTGGAGTTACTCACACAACAAATGTCGATGCTCCCACAACAAATCAAAGAGATGCTATAGATTCCTAACAAGCATTAACATGTTGCTTCTTGTGAATTATGTAAAGGAGATCATCCAACAGTTATGTTAGACTATGGCATGGATCTAGAAGGAGGGGGGGGGGGGGGGGGGGGGGGGGTTGAATAGATCCCAATTAAAAATTGAGTCGGCGCTACCAATTTAAAAAATTGGTTTTGAAAATTTGTTTTAAGTGCGGAAGCGGCCGAGGAAGATATAGTCTAAAGCGAATTGTTATTGGAAAACCGGATATGCGTCAAGCCTATGGATTTGTGATAATGTAGAATACGAATCACTACACTAGTCACACTATCAAAGATTTGTTTCACTTACTAGGATTCCTAGTTCCAATGATTCAAAGAGCAAACCAAACTAGATACACAACTAAGATAATTTTGGTTTAGGCAAATTATCAAACACTTGGTGTGTAAAAACACTCCAAGTGATATTTATGTTGAGTAAGTGATTTTAATCAGTCTAGTACAATATTTTGTTGTACTTTGGATTCAAAAACAGAGTTTCAACTTCTTACTCAATTAATATCAAGGTTTGATAAAAGTGCTTATACGAAAATCACTTATTTTTAAGCCAAAACACATATGCTGAAAAATAGAGAAGACAAAAATTTGATGAGGCAGTTTCCCCGTCGTCCTCGCTTCGGGGTACGTCTGCCCTCAATTCTAAAACTAGAATTGAGATGATTTAATAGATATCACCTGTTGAATTTAACCGTTTATACAAGGATTGCAAAGCAAATATACAACAGAACTCTCAAGACGTTGAATGTTGCTTCCACTCCTTGTTCCTTGATTCAAGGTGAATCAAGTCCTTCGATTGTTGTTGATAGACCTCCGATTCCAGCCCCTTTGTTGAATAACCCTCAGTTCTTCAAACCCTCGGCCCGGCTGATCTCAACTACAACAAATCGAACCCGAAATCTTCCCTTCAATATCACTGAATCCGCTACTAGATTGATGAAGACTTCCTCTTCTCAATCACCTTCGCTCAGCTGAAAATTGATGAAGAATTCGTCCAAAAACCCCCAAACACAAACCAGTCTTGGAGGACAAAACCCTAACGGTTTTATTCAAGAACAAACCTGTCACAAGCTTCAACCCGAACCGGATTCCCCAATCTCGGCTTCGAACGTTATCACCTTTAACCAATCACAAAGCACTTCAAAAATGGTTGTGTGTAGTTGATGTGTTGTGAGATATTGAAGATGAAGATGATGAATCTTGGACACCTATTTCACTTTTTCTTGTTCTTTAAACACTTGAATCAAATTGTCAAAATGTTAGTTGATACCAGTAACTAAACTTCTATTTATAGTAACCAACCAACCAACCCACTTAACAGCTTTTCAAACAGAGTGGGAAATACTTAAAAACTGAATTTGCGCACGAACGGTCGACCATAGCGGGTCTATCCGTCGATGCATGGCCTGTAGTTTTGGACTGTCATACGGTGAACTGACTTGGGGTATTTTGCTTTTTATCGCAATGTCGCGGATAGCAAGAGTCGCCACCGACTTTTCTTTTATCCAATAAGGAAAGGTGGAAAAGAACAGGAAAGACCTCAAAAGATTTTGGGTTCGGGAGGTACATTATACAAAGGGAAGGTGTTAGCACCCTTTGTATCCATGGTTATCCATGGGCTCTTAATTGCTGGATCACTTATATTTTTGTCTGAAAAGTGTTGGTGAATTGTTTAAAAATGTTTCGAAAAGAGAGTTTAACTTTGTAATGATTCTCGTATGAATGTATACAAAGTATTTATCTCGTTTGATTTTGGAAAACAATTTAGAAAAATATAACTTGGTAATGATTCTAGTATGAATGTATACCAAGTGGTGATTTTCTAGGACTTGCAAAGTGTGAGGGTGGAAAATGTTTTAGGTTATGATCCAGTAATTGAGAGTTACACCTTCCTAAGGTCGTTATGGGCATTTCCTATCCTTGTGAGGGTAAAACTGTCCTTACTATTGAGAAGTAAGTAGTTTTATCCTTTGGATGTAAAAGGGTCATCGTAGGGTCATCGATAGGTCATTGAAGGCAACAGTTGTAGGGATACCTTAGCATTCGGAGGGACGATCATCATTTAACCGTAGGCTACACCGAAGGGTCATCGAGGGACAAAATCATATATTCGAAGGCAACACCCGAGGGACTATGATTTATTTTAGGATGATTTAATCGAAGGGCCATTGCTAAGTGTATCCCCACATTCGCGGGACATGACCGTAATACCGTAATATCGTAAGGCAAAAGAGAGGTCCAAGATCACATATTTAAAGGTCATATTTTAAAGTTAATTAGGTAATTAGGATGACTCTCCACATTAAAATCAATACATTAAAAATAATACATTAAAATTAATACATTAAAATTAATTATTAAAATTAACACATTAAAATTAATTATTAAAATTAACACATTAAAATTAATTAAGCAATTTAGGGTGAGCTTCCACAAGGGTATCCCACAAATAAAGTGGAAGACCTAACGGCGGTCTTTTTTTCTGGGACATATGAACCTTTGCAAAATTCAACAAACGGGTTAGCATACCAAATCAGGGTGCAATCGAGGATTACACCGCAAAAGAAATCACAACAGTAATAGGATCAAATAAACAATGCCTGGCTATGATAAAACATGAATGAAAAGTCAGAACAGAAAAGTTGGCTACTGTCAGGTTCGCGCCTGCCTCGCCTAGCGAAGGCTTAGCGAATACTCGCTGCATGCTCGCTTAGCGATGTGCTAGCGAGCGGCTGCGGATTCCGGTTTCAATAACGATATAATGGCAGCAAGCTTCACACTTTGTAGCATTCATTACAGAGATTATGTGGTTGGACATTCAACGGTTCATGCATACTTAAATTCATATGTAAAACTTAAGATAGTTTCATAAATTCAATCATGATACCATGTGCAAATTAAGAACATAGGGTAGTAATAGCAATGCCAACCTGTTTGTAATCGAATTGTAACCTTGAATTGGCTGATCGGATCGAATTGAGCGGAAGTGACCTTGCCGCCGCCGACTTTTCCTTCAGGGCTTCCTTTAGGGTTTTCCGTCTGTGAGCGCTAGGGTTTGCTTGCTAGAGTTCTCCTCTCTCCTTTTTCGTTCCCCCTTCATTACTGAAGTGCTGGTATTTATAATGCCCTTTTTCATGACCTAATGGGCTCAGAACGAAGCCCGAAATTTTTTTTTGTTGTCTGTCAGCTTCGCTAGGCGAGCTAGTAGCGAACGTTTGCTTCGCTAGGCGAGCGTGTAGCGAACGTTCGCTAGGCGAGCGTGTAGCGAACGTAACGTTCGCTAGGCGAGCGTGTAGCGAACAGGCCAGTTTGGGCCATTTTCTGGATTGGGCCATTCGTGAGCTGGGCCTTTGTCCCTTTAAGATCAGTGCCATAAAATGAGTCGGAATGCCCCTGAAAAATGTCTTGAACTATTGATGGGCAAATTTTGGGGTATGACATGGACAAACTGAAAAATACATCAGTATGCGTCGACCATAGGTCGGCGTACGCTGACCCGTGGTTCACGCGCTGACCCCTGCGGTCAACGCAAGCTCTTTGTGCGCTGACCCGTGGGAAATGCTCTGTGTTATGCGCTGACTCGTGGGAAATGCACTATATTGTGCGCCGACCCTACGGTCGACTCAAACCCTGCAAATCTGCAAAAATTCATATTTTTGTGGTTTTCATGCATTTTGTCATGACCACATTTTATCCACATATGTTGTATGAAATATAACAGTTTAGATGAGCATAGAAAAGGATATGATAGGTGATATGTTGCATTTGTTTTGTAGAGGTGGAATCGACAATGCCGATTCATCCATGGTGGTCATTTGTCATCATCGAAACCTATGATCGTATGTTGTATGACAGTTTGCCCTTACATACTCCCCCTTTTTGATGATGACAACTTGTGTAAAACCAAAGAGAAAAACAACATGCAATATTTACACACATTATACACACTCCCCCTTTCTTTTGTAATCTAAGGCTGTTTGCAAAACGAACTGTTAATTGTTGTGAAAATTTTGGCTTGGCTTTGGTACATGCTCTTCTCCCCCTTTGACAACATCAAAAAGAGAAAAGGAACTATTATTCAACGTAACATGATATTCAACAGGAGATAGTGAATCATATAACAATAACACACCAAATATTATTACTGAACAAATTAAAAAGAAGATAACATTAAATTGGATTTGCACAAATGAGCACAACAGAAAGTCAATTCAGTCAAACAAAAAAAATACAGATGCATATGCAGTTTTATGTCCTAATGGTCTCGTCCTCGATGGTAACAGATATCCGGGTTTCTGTAGGGGTCTGTCAGAGACGATATTTGGTCAGAGACGATAGAATGGGTCATACGCCGTTGGGGATAACAGATCAGAATGGATCGTACGCTAGATCGTATCTGAGTTGCAGAATGGGCCGTCTGTTAGGATATATCTGACGAAAAGTAGTCGTACGCTAGACTACACCTCGGGATGTACCGTACGCTAGGTAGTATCTGAGGAATGAAGATCCGAATGGGTCGTACGCTAGACCGTATTGTTGGAGGAGTAATATGTTGTGCCGAATCAAAATGAGATAAGAATCCGAATGAGTCATACACTGTTGGGGATAAAGGATCAGAGTGGATCGTACGCTAGATCGTATCTGAGTTGCGGAACGAGCCGTCCGTTAGGCTGTATCGTTGCTGGGGGTGAAGGATCAGAATGGATCGTATGCTAGATCGTATCTGAGTTGCGGAACGAGCCGTCCGTTAGGCTGTATCGTTGCTGGGGGTGAAGGATCAGAATGGATCGTATGCTAGATCGTATCTGAGTTGTAGACTGAGCCGTCCGTTAGGCTGTACCTGGTGATGAAGGGGGTAGTCATACGCCAGACTACACTTCAGAATGTACCGTACGCTAGGTAGCATTTGAGGGGTTGAACATCCAAGCGGGTCGTAAGCTAGACCGTCTCTGAGTAGCAGAACGAGCCGTCCGTTAGGCTGCATCTGATAATAAAGGGGTAGTCATACGCCAGACTACACTTCAGAATGTACCGTACGCTAGGTAGCATCCGAGGCCTTGAAGGTCCAAATGGGTCGTATGCTGGACCGTATTGGAGTTGTTGAAGGTCGGAATGGATCGTACGTTAGATCGCATCTGAGTTGAAAGAGTCATATGTTGAGCTGAATCAGAATGAACCATACGCTAGGCTATATCTGATAGTATTTGTATATGTTGTATTTGCAATAAATGTCTGGGATGGGCTTATAGATGCCATCGTTGGGAGGATGTCAGAATGAATGTTGACATGGAGTATATCTGAAAGATGTATCTGAAGAAGAAAGTAGTCGTACGCTAGACTACGCCTCGGAATATACCGTACGCTAGGCAGTATCTGAGGGATATAATTGAATCTTGAATGTAATTGATAAAGACGTCCGTCTGAATGGACCTTTGTTTTGATTGTATCAAGAGGATAATTAACCTGAAAAATAAAGTTAGCTTCATGCCATGTCATGATGCATGAGATGTTTTATGCTTTCGAAAATAACTGCGAACGATGTATGCATGCGTATGCTGTGAAATGATGTAACGAATGAATTATGCATCTGAAAAGTTCTTCCTGAGGACTCTACTGGGGAAAATAAATCTCAATCTTCTGGTTGGGAGATACTGGTATCGATGACCCTTTCGTAGCCGGGGATGCTTGATTTCTGTCTGATGGTAGAAATGTTCAACAGAAGCCCGGCTGGGGGTGGAAGAGATGACCCATTTGTCTAGTAATGCCACTCTCTTCTGGGAATGACTGGCTTTGCCGGGGAGTAGAATTGGCAACAGATTCATTGGAAAGTCTGGTTATACCTTCTCCTCGATCCTGAAGTCCTTTAGTAATTGTCATTGTTATTTTATGCATGTATTTTGATAAACATTGATCATATTCAAATGCATATATCAATTCAAGTTAAATCAATGGACGTTTACGCAAACAAAACAGAGAAAGTAAAAGCATCTTTTTGGAAATGAAATTGTATTGATTTTGAAAGAGGGCCTATAAACAGGCAATTTGTGTACAAGGAGACAAAAATCCTAGTAAGAGGAAATTGTCAAGAAAACAAAGAGAAAGCTATGCAGAAAATGTCCTATCGATTCTAATTCCACCCCTGTCGTTATGTCTTCAAGCCTCTCATCTCCTGCTGTCGGATAGAAGTGATTAGCTTGTTCAGTCCTTTGAACTTGGATGAAGCTGTCTGAGAATGGGACATAGTCATACGCTTTGATCCTTAATTTTTGCCTGGACCGCCTTTTCAGGTTTTCAGTCCACCAGGATACCCCTTTTTTGCCCAAGCCGCCTTTTCAGGTTTTCGACTTGCCGGGTGTACATTTTTTTATGTTTATCCCTAATTTTTGCCCGAACCTTTTTGGTTCGCCGGGATGCCCTTACTTTTGCCTAGGTACGTCGACCTAACAGGTCTCTTTTATGCGTAGTATTTTTTGACTATGTCCGCGTTCACGGGATGCGGGAAGTCTTCGCCATCCATTGTAGCAAGCATCATGGCTCCACCAGAGAATACTTTCTTAACCACAAATGGCCCTTCGTATGTGGGAGTCCACTTGCCTCTGGGATCACCTTGTGGTAGAATGATACGCTTGACCACCAAGTCGCCAATTTGATACACCTGTCTCTTGACTCTTTTGTTAAATGCCTAGGTCATGCGCTTCTGATATATCTGTCCATGACACACAACCGCAAGTCTCTTCTCATCGATCAAGTTTATCTGGTCGAGTCGAGTCTGAATCCATTCATCTTCATCTAAGCCCGCCTCTTTCATGATTCGTAGAGAGGGAATCTGAACTTCCACTGGTAAAACGGCTTCCATTCCGTAGACTAAAGAGAAAGGAGTTGCTCCTGTCGAAGTGCGTACTGAAGTGCGATAACCGTGAAGAGCAAACGGTAACATCTCATGCCAGTCTTTGTACGTCACCGTCATCTTTTGTATGATCTTCTTGATATTCTTATTAGCAGCTTCTACAGCGCCATTCATCTTTGGTCGGTACGGAGAAGAGTTATGGTGCTTTACGTTGAACTGCGTGCAGAGTTCAGTAATCATCTTGTTGTTCAAATTAGTACCATTGTCAGTAATAATTCTTTCAGGGATACCATACCGACAAATAAGACTATTCTTGATGAACCGTGCCACCACATTCTTGGTGACAGAAGCAAATGAGGCGGCCTCTACCCACTTTGTAAAGTAATCAATAGCGACAAGGATGAAACGATGCCCATTAGAAGCAGTAGGTTTAATCTCTCCAATCATATCAATGCCCCACATTGCAAAGGGCCAAGGTGTTGTCAACACGTTCAATGGAGCAGGAGGTGCATGTACTTTATCCGCATATATCTGGCACTTGTGACAGGTTCTGGAGTGATGGTGGCAATCAGCTTCCATGGTAGACCAATAATACCCTGATCTCAGAATCTTCTTGGCCATCGTATGTCCACTAGAATGAGTCCCAAAAATACCGTCGTGCATATCTCCCATAATCTTTTCTGCTTCCTTTTTATCCACACAGCGAAGCAAAGTTGAGTCATGATTACGTTTGTATAATACTCCATTACTCAGAAAGAACTTAGCGGAGAACTTCCTCAGGAATTTTTTGTCATTGATGGATGCCCCTTCAGGGTATTCCTGAGCTTCTAAATATCTTTTTACTTCGTGGAACCAAGGTTTTTCCCGTACTCCCTCAGTGTTAAGTTCATAACAGTATGCCGGTTCATCTAGCCGCTCAATGGTGATCCTGGGAGCTTCATTGTCCCATCTGACTCTGAACATAGATGACATGGTAGCTAATGCGTCTGCCAACTGATTCTCTTCTCGTGGGATATGCTCGAATGTAATCTCTTCAAAGTATGGGATTAATGTCATCACCCGTTCTCGGTAAGGGATGAGATTCGGATGCTTAGTGTCCCATTCTCCTTTGATCTGACTGATTATCAATGCTGAGTCTCCGTACACACTCAAAAACCTGACCCGCCGGTCTATAGCAGCCTTGAGTCCCAAAATACATGCTTCATACTCAGCCATATTATTGGTACAATGAAAACATAGTCTAGCAGTGAAAGGCGTATGGTAACCCTCGGGAGAAATGATTACCACACCAACACCATTGCCCAATGCATTAGAAGACCCATCGAAAACCATAGTCCATCGGGATCCTAGTTCGGGTCCTTCATCCGGTCCAGGTTCTTCATAATCAGTAACAAGCATGACATCCTCATCTGGGAACTCAAAATTCATAGATTGGTAATCATCCACCGCTTGATGAGCCAAATGATCAGCTAGCACGCTTCCTTTGATTGCTTTTTGAGTAGTATACTGGATGTCATACTCTGTTAGAATCATCTGCCATCTTGCTATTCTTCCGGAGAGAGCGGGTTTCTCAAATATGTATTTGATAGGATCCATCTTAGAAATCAATAAAGTGGTATGATTCAACATGTATTGTCTTAGTCGGCGAGCAGCCCAGGCCAAAGCACAGGAAGTTCTCTCGAGCAGTGAGTATCTTGTTTCACAGTCGGTAAACTTTTTGCTAAGGTAGTATATGGCATGCTCTTTTCGACCAGACTCGTCATGTTGCCCCAACACACACCCCATTGAATTTTCTAACACGGTCAAATACATGATTAGAGGTCTTCCTTCAACTGGTGGCATCAGGATCGGAGGTTCCTGGAGATACTTCTTGATTTTGTCAAAAGCTTCTTGACATTCCTCATTCCATATCATCTCTTGATTTTTCCTCAGTAGCTTGAAGAGGGGTTTGCAGGTGGCGGTCAAATGGGAGATAAATCGAGCAATGTAGTTCAACCGTCCCAAGAAACCTCTGACTTCTTTATCCGTACGGGGAACTGGCATTTCTTGAATAGCCTTCACCTTAGCCGGGTCAACCTCAATCCCTTTACCACTGACAATAAATCCCAGGAGTTTACCGGATCTTACTCCAAAGGTGCATTTGTTCGGGTTCAATTTTAGCTTGTATTTCTTCAACCTCTCAAACAATTTGTACAAATGATCGAGATGTTCCTCCTCAGTATGAGATCTGGCTATCATGTCATCCACATATACTTCTATTTCATGATGGATCATATCATGGAACAAAACCACCATAGCACGCTGGTACGTTGCCCCTGCATTCTTTAAACCAAATGGCATTACTTTATAACAGAACGTGCCCCATTGCGTCACAAACGTAGTTTTCTCCATGTCCTCAGGCGCCATCTTAATCTGGTTGTAACCTGAGAATCCATCCATGAATGAGAACACCTTGTGTTGAGCGGTGTTATCTACCAGAACATCAATGTGCGGGAGTGGAAAGTCATCTTTGGGACTCGCTTTATTCAAATCTCTGTAATCTACGCACATTCGCACCTTACCATCCTTCTTCGGCACTGGTACCACATTAGCAACCCATTGAGGATAAGAAGTAACAGCCAGAAAACCTGCATTAAATTGTTTCATAACCTCGACTTTGATTTTCTCAGACATTTCAGGACGCATGCGACGAACCTTTTGCTTAACAGGACGACAATCTTCCCTCGTTGGCAGCCGATGTACTACTATATCAGTATCCAGTCCTGGCATGTCGTCATAAGACCAAGCAAAAATCTCTACATAGTCATGTAACATCTGAATCAACCTTCTTTTGACACTGTTTTCCAAGCCTGCTCCTATTTTGACTTCTTTCTTGTCTACTTCGGTACCCAGATTTACAATCTCAACTGACTCCTCGTGCGGCTGTATAGTCCTCTCTTCCTGCAGTAACAGTCTGGCAAGTTCTCCAGGTACTTCACAATCTTCCACACTTCCATCCTCGGCTTGGTAGATCGGATTTTCAAAGTCATAATGAACAGTAGTAGAACTATTGTCAACAGGATCCAGAGTGGGTATGGATCTGCAATTTGTTACGTGAGTGTGTGTAAGAAAACATAGCTTGTTTGGAAGATGACAGAAAAGACAAAGAGCGCAATATTTGAATGCAAAAAGTCCATTGATTTATTGAATATGAATATGCTTATGAAAATGACAAAACCCTTAACAAATTAGCTATTGTGCCCCGGGCATAGACACAACGCTTGGAGAAGTTCAATTGTAAAAAAAACAAAAATTTGCAACACTCAAATAGACAATAACAATTACTCCTGACTAAAGGAAATCGGGATAGTGTCTTCAGCCTTCCAATTATTGAGTCCGTCACCAATTGTTGGGAAAATCCAGCTATCCAGGTCGCAATCGCTGTCAGCATCTTCTACAGCATTAATTTGACTCTTGTCAGAGCTGAACCCCAGGCCAAATTTGTCAGACTTGTACGGTACGTCGATCAATTGACCCCAGCCAGTACGACCACCATCTTCAACCACGGCTTGAGCGTCCTTCAGAGAAATCATAGCAGGAGGAGCACGAATAACCTTGGGTACACAGGAAGTTGGCTTAAGGACAGGATTGGTCGGAGGAACTACTTCAAATGACTGACAAGGAGTCTCAATGAATTCACCATCCATCTCGACGTATCTGAAGGTATGCACACTACTGACAATGTACTCTTCTTCTCCACACACGGTGACAATTTTGCCCTTTGTGGGATACCTCAACTTTTGATGGAGAGACGAGGCTACAGCGCCTGCCCCATGAATCCAAGGGCGTCCCAGTAAGCAGGAATAGGCAGGACGAATGTTCATTACATGGAAGGTAGTGTTGAAGACTTGAGGTCCTATCTTGATAGGAAGGACTACTTCGCCATGGACAACACTCTTCGCACCATCGTAAGCACATACCACAATGTCACTAGGTTTCAGTTCAATGCTTTTACAATCCAGCTTATCCAGCACAGCTGTCGGCAGCACATTCAAGGAAGAGCCATTATCGATCAACACATGAGACAAAGTGATTCCCCTACACTCAATGGAGATATGCAGGGCTTTATTGTGATTCTTTCCTGCTGGTGTCAGATCAGCGTCGGAAAAGCCTAGGCCATTGTCAACAGCCAAGTGAGCAACATAATGTTCGAACTGATCGACAGATGTCTCCTGAGGTACATGAGCAGTCTTCAAGAATTTTATCAATGCATTGGCATGAGATTCAGAAGATAACAGCAAGGATAACATCGAGATCTTAGACGGGGTATGCCCCAACTGTTCTACCACATCGAAATCACTCTTGCAGATGATTTTCAGCACTTCTTCCATTTCCTGTTTGGCAACATCTTCGGGAGTAACTTCGACCGGTGTCTCTGACTGAGAAGGATTGACTGGTTCCTTTCCTCGAGTTTCAAGGACAGGAGGTGAGATTTCTGGAGAGAAGATCCTTCCACTTCGAGTAATTTTACTAGTCCCAACAATGCCACTAGTATTAGCAGCATTATCCACTTGCTTCACGCCATGGACGTAAACATCACCGCCATAATTCCACGGAATAGCTTTGCTTGAGGAATACGGGATCGGGCCAGGTGCAGTGATGATTAAGGGAGCAACCCTGGGCTCAGCAGTAATCTTCACAGGCGCCCTGGTAGCGGTAATCTTCATTGGAACTTTGGACCTAGCAACCACAAATATTTCTTCAATAGGGTTTTCCGTCTTAGGAATCCTTTCGAAGAGAACTGTACGATCGTCCATCAGCCGTTGAATACCATTCTTCAATTCCCAACAATCATCTGGTTGGAACATACAGAGATTGCAATCTTCAGCACAACCTGGAAATAAACCAGCTTGTAATAAATTCCTCTTTATGATCGGGAGAGGAGATGTTAAGTCCGCCACATTGGAAATGTGAGAATCGTCATCCATAGCATTAACAGTCTTGTCATGGTTAGGCATAGGAGCAGTGATGACATTAGGAGTCTCCGGAGGCTCAAACTCAATTTCTCCAGCTTCGATCATATCCTGAATCTTGTTCTTCAATGACCAGCAATCGTTTGTATCATGCCCGGGGCTATCGGAGTGATATGCACACCTGGCATTGGGATTATAACGAGAAGAGGTAGTGTTGGGATTTGTAGGAGGATCTCTAAGGGTGATCAAATTTGCCTTTAGCATTCCCTGCAGTGCCTGTGCCAAGGTCATATTGATCCTGGTGAACTGCCTTCTTGGCCTGTCTTGTTTGGGCTGGAAGTTTTGAGATGGTGGTGCTGCAATCGTAACTGCTCCAATGTCGTGGTCACGGTTTTTCTTGTTACGACCCTTTTGACCGTACACAGCATTTGATTCATTCCTCCCCTGATAGGACCTTTTAGTACTTGCAGAGGCAGCCGCCTGTATCTTTCCACTTCGGATGCCGCTTTCAACACGTTCACCTGTTAATATAAGTTCAGTGAAACCTGATGAAGAACTTCCCAGTAGATGGCTGTAGAATGGGCCGGTCAGTGTGCCCATGAACATGTCCACCAATTCTCTGTCAGTCATAGGGGGTTTGACTCTGCCAGCCAAATCTCTCCACTTTTGAGCATATTCTTTAAAGCTTTCTTTAGATCCCATAGTCATATTCTGTAACTGTAGCCGGGTAGGTGCTAGTTCAGAGTTATACTGGTACTGTTTATAGAAAGCTGTTGCTAAATCAGTCCAGGTGCGGATGTCAGAGCTCTCGAGCTGATAATACCATTCCAACTGTGTGCCAGACAGGCTCTCTTGGAAGAAATGGATCCATAGCTTCCTGTCAGTGGTATGCGGCTGAATCTTTCTCACATAAGCTCTCAGATGCATCTGAGGACAAGACGCACCATCGTACTTAGTGAAAGTGGGGATTTTGAATTTGCGAGGAATGGTCACATCGGAGACCAGACCCAAACTTTCGAAATCCAGACCGGGCGCCTTCTGACCCTCCATAGCTAGCATACGTTCTTCCAGCAACTTGTACTTATCATCTCTTGGAGAGTACTGTTCATTTTCATAATCTTCATCGTCATCCTCAGGGTTGAAGAGATCGACATTCTCCTCTTCTGAATCATTCTCTGTCTCCTCTTCTGGACCATTCGGGATCCCAAACTTGACTCTTGTGGCCTGTCCTTTACACCTTCTTCCCGGGTTAATGAAACTCACAGCTTTCTTGTCTTTCTTCTTTTCGAGCAAAAGAGCCTTCAGTTCCTCCTGCCCCTTGGATAAGCTTAGCATCATCTCCTTGAATTGAGCATTCTGAGTCTGGAGATCTTTGACAGTTTGTTCGAGATCCATTTTTCTGTTTGCAATGAAGACCGTGAGAACATTGAACTTGTAGAATACCTGTTATGCAGTGTTATGTTATGTTATGCAATGCATGAAATGTTTTCAAGGACTTTTGGAATTTAACTTTGCGTAAATCACCAACAAGAGAGAAATGTTTATTGCTAATTTTTTTGATCAATGTTCATTACAAGAAGAAAAATAATAAAAATACAATGACAACTCAAGTCTCCCAGGGGCGACTTCTTTTTGGGCGAAGATATGCATTGAGTCTTCGTTCCTCATTGAGCTGACTGGTAAGTTCTAACACTTTCTTCCTTTCTGCGACGAACTGAGTCTCGAAAGTATCCCTTTCTTCTCTCAACTGGATCCAGGATCTCTTTAGTTCCTCAACGTTGGTAGGCATATCTGGATAAGGAATGATCTGAGGAGCACCTCCTTCAGCTTCAGGTTCGACAATCTGAGGTCCGATTGCAAGATATGGCATGACAAGTTCACGAGCTCTGGCGCGTACCCATCTGAGATAAGGTTCCATAGGAATAGAATTTTTCTGTCCTAACGTACCTCTCTTCACCATGCCCCAAGCTCGTACAAATCTTTGACGGAGGCCTTGGGAATCGTTGTCATAGTCGAACACAATGCCTTCGATGATCATTTCATGTGGACCATCTCTTCGAGCACAACCAAACTGTCGCAGAGCTAAAGCAAGATTATAAGTAATACCTCCTCTTATTCCTAGGAGTGGTACATTAGGGAACTCGCCACAACGGTCAATGATGGTAACATTTTCCTTGAATTGAGGACACCAACAGATGTCTGGGTGGGAGAGCGACATTATCCTTTGAGACCATCTCAAATTCTGCTCGTTCTTCAAGATTGATTGAGGAAGGTGCGAAATAAACCACCTAGACAACAGAGGTATGCAGCACATGAGAGTCCCTTGCCTTTTCATAGTACGAGTGTGAAGGGAATGCAAAATGTCTCCCAGCAAGGTAGGTACAGGGTTATGAGTGAGAAATATCTTAATAGCATTCATGTCTATGAATTGGTCTGGATTAGGGAATAACACCAAGCCATAAATTAGCAATGCCAGGATGTCTTCGAAAGCACGGACATTCATAACTTTTAAGAATTCTCGGGCCTTATTTATCAGAAACTTGGCAAGTAAACCCTTAACTCCACTCCTTGTTACCCAATTAGCTTCAATGTCGGACTTCGTCATGTGTAAATCTGCGGCAACTTCTTCAGCCTTCGGAACCTTTTCTAAACCACTGAAAGGTATTTGATCAAGGATAGGTATCCCAAGCAGTCTGGAGAATTCTTCCAGTGTAGGTACCAACTGATAATCTGGGAATGTGAAGCAATGATGTTTAGGGTCGAAGAACTGGAATAAAACTCTCATCATATCTTCTTTGAAACCAGTGGTAACCAAATTGAGGAGAGAACCGTGTTTCTGGATGAACTGAGCATGATCGGGAAGTTCTGACACTAAGTTCTTGAGTTGAGGAGAGATTGCTACAAGATTAATCCGGATGGTCTTCCTGGGAGCCATAGCTTTACAAAACAGAGCAAAGTTAAATCCCTAAGTCCTTGAAATGGTTAGTACAATGTTATGATGTCATGATGTTATGATGTTATGAGGTTAAATAAATAACAAGCACAAGCAAGTCACACAACCATCATTCCTAGGTTTTAAGGCTTGCATGAGTTCCATAGGTAAGTACCCTCCCCACTGAAGTTTGGTTGGTTCAACCTGTCCTAGAATAGTAACCGGGTTCTAAAAGGATCTCAAATCATCGACCTTTCCTTAAGTCCACTTCAGTGCAACACCAAGTGGTTGACCGAAGCTTCCCTAAAGTCCAATCTCAAAGAGTGTAGTATCGAGTCTCAACCAACCCCAGTCGGAACCGAAGTCAGTTATCTCACTACTTTCTAATGGCCAGGATGAGTCAATTAGGGTTCTAAAGGTCTGGTTAATGCTTTGATGACACCACGCGGAAGCCAAATTGTTCCTCAAGTAACATGAGGAACATCAGGACAACCAAAGTGTCACATTAATCGTAGCCATCATTTTGACCATTCCAGTATACGCCGGATAGTCGCGATGATCTATTGCTACTTACCTAAGGTACACTAGATCCGGGTGTAGGATCTTTCACTCAAGAATACCCAAGCAATCCCTTAAAAGTAAATCAGACAATTTTAAATAAGTGATCTTGTTTTTTAAGGTAACCTCTCTTGTAATCGTCCCCAGCAGAGTCGCCAGTTCTGTCATACGGTGAACTGACTTGGGGTATTTTGCTTTTTATCGCAATGTCGCGGATAGCAAGAGTCGCCACCGACTTTTCTTTTATCCAATAAGGAAAGGTGGAAAAGAACAGGAAAGACCTCAAAAGATTTTGGGTTCGGGAGGTACATTATACAAAGGGAAGGTGTTAGCACCCTTTGTATCCATGGTTATCCATGGGCTCTTAATTGCTGGATCACTTATATTTTTGTCTGAAAAGTGTTGGTGAATTGTTTAAAAATGTTTCGAAAAGAGAGTTTAACTTTGTAATGATTCTCGTATGAATGTATACAAAGTATTTATCTCGTTTGATTTTGGAAAACAATTTAGAAAAATATAACTTGGTAATGATTCTAGTATGAATGTATACCAAGTGGTGATTTTCTAGGACTTGCAAAGTGTGAGGGTGGAAAATGTTTTAGGTTATGATCCAGTAATTGAGAGTTACACCTTCCTAAGGTCGTTATGGGCATTTCCTATCCTTGTGAGGGTAAAACTGTCCTTACTATTGAGAAGTAAGTAGTTTTATCCTTTGGATGTAAAAGGGTCATCGTAGGGTCATCGATAGGTCATTGAAGGCAACAGTTGTAGGGATACCTTAGCATTCGGAGGGACGATCATCATTTAACCGTAGGCTACACCGAAGGGTCATCGAGGGACAAAATCATATATTCGAAGGCAACACCCGAGGGACTATGATTTATTTTAGGATGATTTAATCGAAGGGCCATTGCTAAGTGTATCCCCACATTCGCGGGACATGACCGTAATACCGTAATATCGTAAGGCAAAAGAGAGGTCCAAGATCACATATTTAAAGGTCATATTTTAAAGTTAATTAGGTAATTAGGATGACTCTCCACATTAAAATCAATACATTAAAAATAATACATTAAAATTAATACATTAAAATTAATTATTAAAATTAACACATTAAAATTAATTATTAAAATTAACACATTAAAATTAATTAAGCAATTTAGGGTGAGCTTCCACAAGGGTATCCCACAAATAAAGTGGAAGACCTAACGGCGGTCTTTTTTTCTGGGACATATGAACCTTTGCAAAATTCAACAAACGGGTTAGCATACCAAATCAGGGTGCAATCGAGGATTACACCGCAAAAGAAATCACAACAGTAATAGGATCAAATAAACAATGCCTGGCTATGATAAAACATGAATGAAAAGTCAGAACAGAAAAGTTGGCTACTGTCAGGTTCGCGCCTGCCTCGCCTAGCGAAGGCTTAGCGAATACTCGCTGCATGCTCGCTTAGCGATGTGCTAGCGAGCGGCTGCGGATTCCGGTTTCAATAACGATATAATGGCAGCAAGCTTCACACTTTGTAGCATTCATTACAGAGATTATGTGGTTGGACATTCAACGGTTCATGCATACTTAAATTCATATGTAAAACTTAAGATAGTTTCATAAATTCAATCATGATACCATGTGCAAATTAAGAACATAGGGTAGTAATAGCAATGCCAACCTGTTTGTAATCGAATTGTAACCTTGAATTGGCTGATCGGATCGAATTGAGCGGAAGTGACCTTGCCGCCGCCGACTTTTCCTTCAGGGCTTCCTTTAGGGTTTTCCGTCTGTGAGCGCTAGGGTTTGCTTGCTAGAGTTCTCCTCTCTCCTTTTTCGTTCCCCCTTCATTACTGAAGTGCTGGTATTTATAATGCCCTTTTTCATGACCTAATGGGCTCAGAACGAAGCCCGAAATTTTTTTTTGTTGTCTGTCAGCTTCGCTAGGCGAGCTAGTAGCGAACGTTTGCTTCGCTAGGCGAGCGTGTAGCGAACGTTCGCTAGGCGAGCGTGTAGCGAACGTAACGTTCGCTAGGCGAGTGTGTAGCGAACAGGCCAGTTTGGGCCATTTTCTGGATTGGGCCATTCGTGAGCTGGGCCTTTGTCCCTTTAAGATCAGTGCCATAAAATGAGTCGGAATGCCCCTGAAAAATGTCTTGAACTATTGATGGGCAAATTTTGGGGTATGACATGGACAAACTGAAAAATACATCAGTATGCGTCGACCATAGGTCGGCGTACGCTGACCCGTGGTTCACGCGCTGACCCCTGCGGTCGACGCAAGCTCTTTGTGCGCTGACCCGTGGGAAATGCTCTGTGTTATGCGCTGACTCGTGGGAAATGCACTATATTGTGCGCCGACCCTACGGTCGACTCAAACCTTACAAATCTGCAAAAATTCATATTTTTGTGGTTTTCATGCATTTTGTCATGACCACATTTTATCCACATATGTTGTATGAAATATAACAGTTTAGATGAGCATAGAAAAGGATATGATAGGTGATATGTTGCATTTGTTTTGTAGAGGTGGAATCGACAATGCCGATTCATCCATGGTGGTCATTTGTCATCATCGAAACCTATGATCGTATGTTGTATGACAGTTTGCCCTTACATACTCCCCCTTTTTGATGATGACAACTTGTGTAAAACCAAAGAGAAAAACAACATGCAATATTTACACACATTATACACACTCCCCCTTTCTTTTGTAATCTAAGGCTGTTTGCAAAACGAACTGTTAATTGTTGTGAAAATTTTGGCTTGGCTTTGGTACATGCTCTTCTCCCCCTTTGACAACATCAAAAAGAGAAAAGGAACTATTATTCAACGTAACATGATATTCAACAGGAGATAGTGAATCATATAACAATAACACACCAAATATTATTACTGAACAAATTAAAAAGAAGATAACATTAAATTGGATTTGCACAAATGAGCACAACAGAAAGTCAATTCAGTCAAACAAAAAAAATACAGATGCATATGCAGTTTTATGTCCTAATGGTCTCGTCCTCGATGGTAACAGATATCCGGGTTTCTGTAGGGGTCTGTCAGAGACGATATTTGGTCAGCAACACCACCTAGATACTTGATGCCCACGTCGACCGACCGCTCCTGGCGTTCAAATGTTTCGGTAAATGTTGCATACCGTTCATTCTTGCTGGTAGAAAGGTTATCGAGCCTCTCATTTTATGCTTGAAGCTGGCTGCATATTTGAGCATAGCGCTCATCCTGAGTTTATATGAATGATTGCTGAGCCAGCTGCATATCTCGCATCATATCTAAGAGTTCAGAAGATTTGTCTTGCTGTGGAGGAGACGGTTGAGATTCTTCAGAACCGTATTGATACGGCTGATAGAATTGGCGTTGTGTTGACCAGCCCATATGTTGCCATTCACCCCAGCCACCATGGTTGAGGGCATCTTCTGCAGTTGAATAGGTATTCTGAACCCAAGCTGAGTTTGCGTAGTCGTGAGTGTCAGCTTGTGGAGGACTATCATGCTACTCAAATGCGTGTCCTGCTCCCTCTTCTTCATTTTTCTCTTGGTCTTCTTCTTCACTTTCATCACTTTCATCACTTTCATCATCTTCTTCAACAGTCGTAGGAACATACCCTCTGCGAACAAATTTGTATATTCTCCGCTCATCACACCAAAAATATCCCATCATAGACAAAGTTTTTGGACTGAATTCTTTATCTGAGGAAATAGAAGTATACGGAAAGGACGGATAATCCACGTCGGCTGCAGTAAGAACCTCTTGAATAAAAGATCCGTAGGCAAGAGCCGTTCCTCGTCCGGAGTCTCGTAAACTGAACATTCTACTAGCAATGTAGTAGGGCTAGTTTATTTTGCGCTGATTCTTCAGGATATATATGAGATGAACCTCAGCCTGTTCAACTCGGGAAAGGCCACCCTTCTTAGGTCGCAGGATGCGTGACACAATCCACTGGAGAATGCGCTCTCCTGTTTTCAGCTTGCCGGCAGTGACAGTTCGTGGGAACGCATCACTGTTCACAATGTGATCTGGGTAGGGTCTTTTCAGCATGTCGTTCAGCGCGCTCTTAAACTCATATCCTTCTATTGGATGAGAATCAGTTACCTCAGCAGGAGGATTTTCATCAGCAGCCAGTGTCATATCGAAATATTTATTCCAAACATTAGACTTAAACGATACCTTTCTTGTGCCGATCCTGGAGTGAAACTTTTGCCCACGAAATTTGTCATGAAGACAAGTGTAGAACACACAGACCAAGTCTTCACTATATTTGGCATTGCATTCCAGGAATTTGACAATGCCGTGATACTGTAGCAGAGACATGATTTCTGCGAGATGCATGCGTTTTGCAGTGAGTTTGTAGAAGGCATGTTGCCTCACAACTCCTCTTTTACCAATATCTTTGTTGAAGGAGTCGACAAGAGCTGGTGGAACTAATGATACAGCGGTAATGGGTAAGGATGCAGAGGATGATTCCCTTGATCTCTTACCGGTAGGTCTGCGGGATGAGGAAGCCATGGGTAATGATTTTGAAGCTTTTTGTGAAAGTAGAGATTTTGAGAGGATTTTGATAGTGATTTGCAAGAAGGAGGTTTGCCCTTTTTATAGATGAGGATTTAGGGTTTTGGGAAGAGGAGAGGCCAAGAGACAATAGGCACTAGGTAGATGCAACTCACAATGTAGTGGGAAGTTTGAAATGTAAATGCACACTTAATGAGAATTTGAATGTAAATGCATGGGAAGTTTGAAAGATTTCTGCAGAGAAAAACTGAATTTTCGTGCGATGCGTCGACCATACCTCTGCATGCGTCGACGCATACTGTTTGATTTTTTAAAAAAAGAAAATTTTTGAGGTGTGGGTCGACCATTGCCCTGTTATGGTCGACTCATACAGGCAAATTTTGCAGTTTTTCACTGTTATGCACATATGCTCACATGTTTGATGCATAAATAGAATGCCACACAACATTAAACATCCAAACAGATATGGTATACGAAACAAGACATATATATACAATATTATCATGTAATGCAACTATTTAGTTGTGAAGGTTGGGAGAGAGAGAAGGGTAAATGAACAATATCACCTCGATGCCGGAATAACTTGATGAACAATATACTTGTGCTTGCAATATCATTAACTTGTTAGAAGTACAAGACTATAGTTTTAAATGAAATAAGATAAAGCAAGCAATTTATGACGCCCGTTCGGAAATGTCAAGAATGCCAAGTTCTCGGCGAATATGAAAGAAAGGTTCAGTAGCTAGCGGCTTTGTGAAAATGTCCGCTAGTTGATTTTGAGTGTTAACATGTTCAAATACAACATCACCTTTCTCTACATGATCCCAAAGAAAGTGGTGTCGAATTTCGATATGTTTGGTGCGAGAATGCAACACAGGATTTTTGGTAAGATTAATGGCACTTGTATTGTCACAGAAAATGGGAATACGTTCGAGTTTGAGATTAAAATCCAATAATTGTTGCTTAACCCATAGGATTTGAGCACAACAACTACCGGCGGCAACGTATTCCGCTTCGGCGGTTGACAAAGCAACTGAAACTTGTTTCTTGCTATGCCAACTGACCAAGGAATTTGAAAATAAGTGACAAGTGCCACTAGTGCTTTTCCTATCCGATTTGCAACCGGCAAAATCGGAATCGGAGAAACCTACCAATGAGCAATCATTACCTTTGGAATACCATAGTCCATACTTCAGAGTACCGGATAGGTATCGAAGTATTCGTTTGACAGCTTTTAGATGGGATTCCTTGGGACATGATTGATATCTTGCGCACATACACACGCTAAACATAATGTCGGGACGAGAAGCATTAAGATAGAGAAGTGATCCAATCATACCTCTATACCTTTTTACCTCTACGTCCTTACCGCTTTCATCTTTATTCAAGTTTGTACATGTTGGCATGGGGGTGTCAATGGCCTTGGCTTTTGCCATGTCAAATCTCTTGATAAGGTCCAAACAGTACTTTGTTTGACTCACGAATGTTCCTTCTTTAAGTTGTTTAATTTGCAAACCGAGAAAGTATGTGAGCTCCCCCATCATACTCATCTCGAATTCACCCTGCATAAGATCCGAAAACTCTCTCACGAGATTCATGTTAGTATACCCAAATATAATATAGTCAACATAAATTTGTACTAATATCAAGTGCTTTCCTTGACGTTTAATGAAGAGTGTTGTGTCAACCTTTCCTCTTGAGTAACCTTGATCAAGTAAAAATTTACCTAGTCGCTCATACCAAGCTCTAGGAGCTTGTTTGAGACCATATAAAGCCCTTTTTAGTTTGTAAACATGATCGGGATACTCATGAGATTCAAAACCCGGAGGTTGTGCGACATAGACCTCTTCATTTATGTGACCGTTAAGGAACACACTCTTAACATCCATTTGGAATAGTTTAAAGTCTTTCGCACAAGCGAAGGCAAGGAGAAGGCGTATAGCCTCGAGTCGGGCAACCGGCGCATAAGTTTCCTCATAGTCGATGCCTTCCTCTTGGTTATACCCTTGCGCGACTAAACGCGCCTTGTTACGGGTTATTACCCCGTTTTCATCCAACTTGTTCCTAAACACCCATCGGGTGCCAATTACTCGATGACCTCGCGGAGGAGGGACAAGGTCCCAAACCTCATTTCTAGTGAACTGATTTAGTTCCTCCTGCATTGACAAAAACCAGTGTTCATCGAGTAGGGCTTCTTTAGGGTTTTTAGGTTCCATTTGTGAAACGAAAGCAAAGTGATAATAGAAATTACTTAGCTTCGATCGAGTTGTAACACCCTTTGATATATCTCTGAGAATGTTGTCAATTGGATGGTCTTTGGGAGACTTCCAAGCTTGAGGGAGATCATCGTTTGATGGCGGATGAGCTACCTCAGTTTCCTCATGGTGTACATCTTTATCCTCCTCAACTTTGACTTTGTCGGGTTGATCAATCCCCGGCTCTCCACCCTTGAGTATGTCTTCCGTAGATGTACCTGCACCATGAACAACACTACCCTTTCCGACGTTTCTCGGATAGGATTCGTCAAAAGTGACATGTACAGACTCTTCCACAGCAAGTAATCATTTATTATATATTCTATAAGCTTTACTCGATTGAGAGTATCCGAGGAAGATACCTTCGTCGGCCTTGGAATCGAATTTGCCCAAGTTTTCCTTTCCATTATTTAATACAAAACATTTGCAACCGAAAACATGTAAGTGAGAAACATTTGGCTTTCTCCCTTTTAAAATCTCATACGGTGTTTTATTTAGAATGGGGCGAATGAGCACCCTATTTAAAACATAACACTCCGTACTAATGGCGTCGGCCCAAAAATATTTCGGTAAACCACTTTCATTAATCATTGTTCTTCCCAATTCTTCCAAAATTCGATTTTTACGCTCCACAACCCCATTTTGTTGAGGAGTACGTGGAGCGGAGAAGTTATGATCGATACCATGGTTACCGCAATATTCTTCAAATAAATGGTTTTCAAACTCACCCCCATGGTCGCTTCTAATTGAAACAATGTTTGTATTTAATTTATTTTGGGAAAGCTTAGCAAACCTTTCAAAGGCGGCGAACGTATCGCTCTTGCTTACTAAAAAGATAGTCCAACAGAATCTAGAAAAATCGTCCACTATTACGAAACCGTAATAATTTCCTCCTAGACTTTTAATCCTAGACGGCCCAAATAAGTCCATATGAAGAAGTTCGAGAGGTCTCGTTGTTGAAACGATATTTTTGAATTTAAATGAGATCCTCGTTTGCTTCCCATTTTGACAAACATCACAAAGGTGATCCTTGGTGAACTTTATTTTGGGGAGACCTAGGACTAGATCTTTTGAGACTACTTTGTTTAGTAAGTAAAGTTAACATGTGCTAAACGCCTATGCCATAACCATGAATCTTCACTCATTGTTACAAGGCATTTGTCACTTGTTAACGATACTTCGTTCAAGTCTAACATATAGACATTATTCACTCGCAGGCCATTAAACATACTCTTCTTATCATCATTATGTATAATTTTGCAACAATCTTTTGAAAACGATACATTGTATCCTTTGTCACATAATTGACTGATGTTAAGTAGATTGTGTTTAAGACCTTCGACAAGCAATACATCAGAGATAGTAGTGGAAGAAGGGTTACCTACACTACCTTTACCTAGTATTGCTCCACGGTTGTTGTCATCATAGGTTACATATCCTTTCTTCTTAGCCACGAAGTTAATGAAGAGTGATATGTCTCCTGACATGTGCCTTGAGCATCCACTGTCGAGAACCCATCTTCTTTCGGTGGTCTCGAGGCATTGTACCTATGGAAATGCAATTAACACGAGAAGGTACCCAATGGCTTATTGGGTCCTGAATGGTGAGTAACGAAATGGTTGCATTTAGGCAGCCATTGATAAATGCCTTTAGGAACTAAGAATCTCCTAAACCTGCATTTAGCAATGGAGTGGCCTTTCTTGCAACAATAAAGACAGGAGAAATTAACATTTTGATTACCTTTGTTGTCTTCATCCTTTATAACATATTTATATTTTTGATATGGGTTAACCATACTTTTTAGAAAGTTTGATTTATCGATTGCAAAGGTAATCTTGGGCTCAAGAGCCTTGTCAAGTTTGGCCTTTAGGTTTCTTACTTCACCTTGCCAAATATAACAAGTATCACACCCAAAGTTAATCATCCTACTTCTAAGGTCCTCACAACCTGTTTTTGTGCTTTCTACTATAGAAGCTTTGAGTGCCTCAAGTTTCCTTTCAGATTCTCGAATTTTTTGTTCCAAATGGGTAAAAATTTGGTTATTTGAGGCAAGCCTTTTAAAGGCCTCTTTCGTTTCACAGTGTAAAGTATCAAAAGCAGTTTGCAATTCATGATGAGACATACTAGAGGATTTTTCATATTTAGCATGTCGTACCTGTTTCTTTTTGTTCTTTTGATGAGCAGAGAGGCATATGTTTGCAGCTTCATCTTCATCACTAGAACTTTCATCATCGGAGGAGTCGCTATCGCTTTCCCAAGCTATGTATGCTCTCCTTGGCTTTGATGATTTCTAGTGTGATTTGTATGATTCCTTTTCCTTTGTCTTCTTGTTCATCGGGCAGTCCGGTTTGTAATGACCGGGCTTCCCACAAGTGTAGCACGACCCTCTAGTCTTTTTACCTTTTGAGTCATCATCTTTAGAGTACCTCGATTGTTTCCGGAAGTTTACCAAGTTCTTCTCGGAATGTTGGATGTCGTTCTTTCTCACGTAACGATTGTAATGTTTAACGAACAACCCCATATCTTTGCTCTTGTCCTCTTCTTCTTCGTCGCTCGAGGAATAATCACTTTGCTCTTTTGTTTGAGACTTCGAGGAAGAAGTCTTAAGAGCTATTGATTTCTTTTCACTCACCTTTGTTTTGTCCTTCTTTTCTTTCTTTTCGTGTTGTTCCAGGCTCAAGAGTACTTGTTCATGCTCTTGTAGTTTGCCAAATAATGTTGTCAAGTTTAATATGGTAAGATCATTTGCTTCTTTGATGGCGGTCACTTTCGGCTGCCATTCCCTATTAAGACATCTCAAGATCTTATTAGTAGCAATATCATTGGAAACCGGCCTACCTAGTGAATGTAATCGATTGATGAGATGAGTAAATCTCTTTTGCATGTCAGCAATGGTTTCCCCTTGCTCCATGAAAAAGAGATCAAACTCTTGTGTTAGTGTGTTGATTCTTGCGAACTTAACATCGTTCGTCCCCTCATGGGCAATTTGTAGTGAATCCCACATGGCCTTAGCAGTAGGACAATGGGATACACGATAGTATTCATCTACACCTAATGAGGAGATTAGGATATTTTTGGCTTTCCAATCATAATTGTATTTCTTTTCATCATCATCGGTCCATTGTGCTTCGGGCTTAGGCACTAATTCATTATTCTCATTGGTCATGGTTATTTCAATTGGACCATTGAGAATAACGTTCCATATTTTTCTATCTATGGAATTTATGTGCACCCGCATACAGTCTTTCCAATAACTATAATTTTCACCATTGAAAACGGGAGCTCTATTATAAGCCCCTTTAGGTTCGTTAGCCATTTTCTATCAAAGTTATATTTTGAAGAACGGAGTGAACCGGAGCTCCTGATACCACTTGTTAGACTATCGCACGGATCTAGAGGGGGGGGGGGGGGTTGAATAGATCCCAATTAAAAATTGAGTCGGCGCTACCAATTTAAAAAATTGGTTTTGAAAATTTGTTTTAAGTGCGGAAGCGGCCGAGGAAAATATAGTCTAAAACGAACTGTTATTGGAAAACCGGATATGCGTCAAGCCTATGGATTTGTGATAATGTAGAATACGAATTACTACACTAGTCACACTATCAAAGATTTGTTTCACTTACTAGGATTCCTAGTTCCAATGATTCAAAGAGCAAACCAAACTAGATACACAACTAAGATAATTTTGGTTTAGGCAAATTATCAAACACTTGGTGTGTAAAAACACTCCAAGTGATATTCAAGAAAAAACCTGTCACAAGTTTCAACCCGAACCGGATTCCCCAATCTCGGCTTCGAACATTATCACCTTTAACCAATCACAAAGCACTTCAAAAATGGTTGTGTGTAGTTGATGTGTTGTGAGATGTTGAAGATGAAGATGATGAATCTTGGACACCTATTTCACTTTTTCTTGTTCTTTGAACACTTGAATCAAATTGTCAAAATGTTAGTTGATACCAGTAACTAAACTTCTATTTATAGTAACCAACCAACCAACCCACTTAACAGCTTTTCAAACAGAGTGGGAAATACTTAAAAACTGAATTTACGCACGAACGGTCGACCATAGTAGGTCTATGCGTCGATGCATGGCCTGCAGTTTTGGACAGACTGAAAAATACATTAGTATGCGTCGACCATAGGTCGGCGTGCGCTGACCCGTGGTTCATGCGCTGACCCCTGCGATCGGCGCAAGCTCTTTGTACGCTAACCCGTGGGAAATGCTCTGTCTCATGCGTTGACCCGTGGGAAATGCACTATGTTGTGCGTCGACCCTACGGTCGACTCAAACCCTGCAAATCTGTAAAAATTCAGATTTTTGTGGTTTTCATGCATTTTGTCATGACCATATTTTATTCACATATGTTGTATGAAATATAACAGTTTAGATGAGCATAGAAAAGGATATGATAGGTGATATGTTGCATTTGTTTTGTAGAGGTGGAATCGACAATGCCGATTCATCCATGGTGGTCATTTGTCATCATCGAAACCTATGATCGTATGTTGTATAACAGTTTGCCCTTACAAGTTATTATCCTTCGGCTGGAGAGGAAGTGAATTATATGGGGAATCCAAATGAAATCCAAGGTTACCAACCAAGACAGGCACCTTATAAAAACAACCAAGGTTACCAACAAAGAGGAAATAACCAAGGTTATCAACAAGGTTAGAAACAAGAGGCCAGACCTTTAAACTGTCAAAATCCTTATTAAAACTACAATCAACCTCCACAACCTCAAGGTGGAAATTCAAATATAGAAGACACTCTCACCCAATTCATGCAAATGTCAATGGCTAACCAAAAGAGTACCGATGCGGCCATTAAAAATCTTGAGATTCAAGTTGGTCAATTATCCAAGCAATTAGCCGATCAACACAAAGGAACTTTTCTGCAAATACTCAAGACAACCCGAAGGAGCATTATAAGTCTATTCTAACTTGTAGTGGTAGAAACATTTACATGGGAATTGGTGATAAAGTGGAGGAAGAGGAAAGTGTAGTAGAAAAAGAGAAGGAAAAATGAGATTGAAGTAGAAAAAATGTTGAGGGAGACTTACTTGAAAAAGAGAAAAGTGAGAAAGAAGAAGTAGAAAAGAAAAAGAGAAAGGAGAATAGAAAAAGAATCAAAAGGGGAAGGAGAAGTTGAATAATATTCTACTTCAAAATTTTCCATATGCACATGCTCCTTCCAAGAAGGACAATGCTAGGCACTATGCTCGGTTCTTGGATATATTTAGTCAGTTATAAATCAATATTCCATTTTCTAAGGTCCTTGAGAAAATGCCTACATATGCAAAGTTCACGAAGGACATCCTTACAAGGAAGAGAAGATATACGAATCAAGAAACAATCACTCTTGATCCTAGTTGTAGCACAATCATTCAAAGGACTTTACCATGTAAAGAAAGCGATCTGGGAAGGGTTACATTACCGGTCACGATAGGAAATGTTTACATTGGGAAATGTTTGATTTATTTGGACTCTAGAATCAACTTAATTTCGTTATCCATTGTGAAAAAGGTTAGGAAGCATGGAGTTAAAAACAACAAGGATGACATTGCAATTGGCCGACAAGTTTATAACCCGTCCTCATGGAGTAGCGGAAGATGTGATAGTAAAAGTGGATAAATTATTGTTCCCGATTGACTTTGTTTTCATTAACATGGAGGAAGGCGATGATGCACCACTGATTCTTGGTCGACCTTTCATGAAGACCACTAGAATGATGGTTGACATCGATGATGGTCTAATGAAGGTGATAATTCAAGATGAAGAGGTTTGATTCAATCTCTTTGAATCCATGAAGCATCCAAAGGATAAAATTGATTGTTTCTGAATTGATGCAACCGATGAGGCTATAATGGAAGTAAAAAGGCAAGTTCATGTGTCCACTCCCCTTGAAAAAGCTCTTACCAATGCGATCAAAGTTATAAATGAGGACGGAGAAAAAGAAATTGAAGAATGTCTAAGAGAGCTTGAGGAATTGGAAGAAATTCATCCATTGGAAGCAAAAGTTGAAAATTTGAAAGAAGAACCAAAGATAGAAGATTCTAAACTTGAATTGAAGATTTTACCTTCACACTATCCAAATATGTATTTCTTGAAGAAGATGGGCACAACCGTGATAATAAGCAATGCACTATCCAAGAATGAAGAAGAAAAATTGATTGATGTCTTTAAGAAAAATCAAAGTGCAATGGGTTAGACTCTTTCCGATTTAAAAGGAATAATTCCATCTTATTGTATGCACAAGATATTGATGGTGGATGATTTCAAACTGGTAGCCCAACCTCAACATTGCTTGAATCCTGCCATGAAAGAGGTGGTGAGGTAGGAAGTGGTGAATATGTTGGAAGCTGAAATGATTTACCCAATTTCGGATAGTGCACGGGTTAGTCATGTTAAAGTGGTACCCAAAAAAGGGTGGAAAGACGCTGATTCAGAATGAAAAGAATGAGTTGATTCCTACTAGAACAATGATGAGTTGGAGAATATGTATTGATTACTGTAGGCTTAATCAAACTACGAAGAAACATCACTTCCCTTCACTTTTCATGGATAAAATGCTCGAGAGACTGTTCGGTCAAGAATTTTATTTCTTTTTGGATGGATATTAGGGTTATAATGAAATCATAGTCAATCCAGAAGACCACGAGGAAACTGCTTTTACATGCCCCTTTGGTATCTTTGCTTATCGAAGAATGCCTTTTGGGTTATGTAATGCACTGACAACCTTTCAACGGTGTATGCAAGCTATTTTTATGACTTGATCGAGAAAAGCATCGAAGTGTTTATGGATGATTTCTCCGTATTTGGTCCGTCATTTGATTTATGTTTGAAGACTTTGGATATCGTGTTAAGAAGATGCGTGGAAACCAACTTGGTTCTCAATTAGGAAAAATGAAATTTCATGGTTACGAAAGGTATTTTGCTCGGACGTAAAGTCTCCTCCAAAGGTATTGAATTTGATAAAGCCAAAGTTGAAGTCATTGAAAAATTACCACCACCGTTAAACGTGCATGGGATTAAAAGTTTCTTGGGTCATGCGGGTTTTTATTGAAGATTCATCAAATACTTTTCCAAGATTGCAAAGCCTTTAAGCAACTTTCATAACAAAGATAAGTATTTTATTTTCTATAATGCTTGTTTGATTGCTTTTAATGATTTGAAAGAAAAATTGATTACCATGCCCATAATCATCGCGCCCGGTTGGAAACTCGATTTTGAGTGATTATGTTATTAGTGCGGTACTTGGTCAAAGAAAGAATTTTTTTTCAGGCCATACACTATGCAAGTAAAGTTGTGAATGAAGCTCAGATAAATTATGCAACAACTGAAAAAGAGCTTCTTGCAATAGTGTTTGCATTAGAGAAATTTAGGTCCTACCTCATTGGTTCGAAAGTTGTTGTGTACACTGACCATGCGACGATAAAGTATCTGCTCACCAAACCTGATTCAAAGCAAATTCTTATTCTATGGATCTTTTGTTGCAAGATTTGATTTAGAAATTTGTGACAAAAGGGGCTCAGAGAATTTGGTGGCGGATCACTTATCCCGTTTGGTCAATGTTGAGGTGACCAAGCAAAAAATTGAGGAAAAAGAAGAGTTTCCAGTTGAAAATTGTTCAAGGTGCAAGTTAGACTGTGGTTTTCCGACTTTGTAAATCAAAAAGCAACTGGGTGATATCGGAGGAACTAACTTGGAACCAGAAAAATAAGTTATTGTCTGATGCAAAATATTATGTGTGCTATGAACCTTATTTGCTTAAGATTGGTGTTGATAATATTCTAAGAAGGTGTGTTTCAAAGGAAGAGTCTAGAAGTATTCTTTGGCATTGTCATAACTCACCTTACGGTGGTCACTATAATGCTTTAAGAACGACAACAAGAGTCCTTTAATCGGGCTTTTCTTGGCCATTTTTTATTTAAAAATGCACATGTGCATGCTAAAAGTTGTAACAATTGTCAAAAGGTTGGAGGAATTGGGAAACGAAATCCCCTATATAGTATGTTAGAAGTTGAAGTATTTGATTGTTGGGGCATATACTTTGTTGGCCCATATCACCCATCCTTTTCTAATGAGTACATTCTAGTGGCGGTGGATTACGTATCCAAATGGGTTGAAGTGATTGCTTCATAAAAAGCCGACGGTAAAATGGTGATCAAGTTTTTAAAGAAAAATATTATCTCCCATTTTGATACTCCTAGAGTGTTGGTAAGTGATGGAGGATCACACTTTTGTAATTCGCAACTTGAAAAAGCCTTAGAGCATTTTGATGTAAAACACAAAGTGGGGACACCGTACCATCCATAAGAAAACGATCAAGTCGAGCTATCCAATAGAGAGATTAAGAAAATCTTGGAAAAAGCAGCGTCTAATTCGAGAAAAGATTGGTCTTTAAAACTTAATGAGGCATTATGGGTGTATCGTACCGCTTACAAAGCTCCAATTGGCCTAACCCAATTTCAGATGGTATACGAAAAATCTTGTCATCTCCCCGTTGAATTGGAACATAAAGCATTATGGGCTTTAAATTTTTTGAACTTCGATCCTAAGTTATCCGGAGACAAGAGAAAGATGCAATTGCATGAGTTGGAGAAATGAGGTATTATGCCTATGATTCAAACAAACTTATTATGGGTTTATGTAGGCGGGATGGTGTTGCAATTCCTTCGGTGGTTCATGGAACCATTGAGGGAGTTGTGAATGATCGTTACATTTAGAGGCATCGTATGCCTAGAGGACAAATTCATGCAGATGCACCAGCACCTACACCACCTCCTCCTATACAACAATATTATAATAAGAGAGTCGTATGCATGTACACTTGGGATATGCTCTAGGCCAACTAGAGAGATTTTTCTTACTTATATGATTCCATGTGCAGGTTGTAGTTGCAGATCCACGAGCCTCATGTTGACCACCCTTTACCTACTAGAGATTAATTTGCTTCTTTTGTTGATTGGCATGGGGACAAGCCTTTTCATTTTGTAGGAGCAGCTGGAGGTGACAATGTTGGACATGCTGGCAATGTTAAGGATGAGTCTAGTGGAAAGACTATTGGCCTAGATGAGGCGAGTGATGGTGATAAGGATTGAGTGGTTGGATCATGGTTTTTAGTAATTATTATTCATTTTGAATAGTTTTTTTATGTTGTTGTAGAAGTTTAACTTTTATGTGTTTTATGTTTAATGAATTTATGTTGTACCATCCTTTTAAGAACGAGGATTTGTGAACACCTTAGGGGCATTACATGTCGCCTTGAATTTTGGATACACCATGTTTTGGTGGTTCATGTTTAATATATTAAGTTGTTAATTTAAGTTTTATAGTTTATTTAATGTAGTTTAATTTAAAGTCTAGTTTCAATTAAGTTGAATCTTTGTTTGTTCCTAAGTTTTAATAACTTGAAGGAACCATGTGATCATATCAAGATTGAGTGGATCAACATGCAATTATGTAGTAAAGATAGTGCTTAAAAGAAGTAACAAGTATAAGGTACATGTTTATTTGTTTTCTAAACTTAGCATGAACTTGAAACTTGTGCTTTGCGCAAGCATCATACCATAAATTCCTTTGCAATGCATGTTCATAGATGAATTGCTTTAGATCCTAAACAAGTGTGAGGAAGCTATCCATTATGCACTAAATGCAGGAGACATTGTTTTTAACTCGATCTTAATATGTTTAATCATGAATTTGTGTTGATTTGCTTAAAAGCATGAACGTGTTCAAGGCATTTTTTTATTGAGCATAACCACTTGGCCTAGAAAAAGCACCAACTGACCTTGTGGGTGAGTGAGAATTTGTTTAACCCCTTTGAACTTTTGTTTCAAGATCCATATTGATGATTGAATTGTAAAAATTGTACATGAAAAATAAGTTCATCATTGAATTGTGAAATGGATTTTGATTTTTTGTTGGAAAACACTTGAACCTTCAACCATAAATTGTGGTTGCGTTTTTCCTTGCCTTAGAAAGTAGGGTAGAATTCTTGGCTTATGTTCAAAGTTGGGGAGAAAGAGGTTGGTTGATAAGATTGAAAAAGAAAGTGGTTGATAAAGAATTTTTTTTTGTGAATAAAAAATAATCAATGCATGGAAAAGCTTTGAAAAATAAAGAAAAATGGAAAGAATTATATGCCAACAAGTGAGATCATGGTTGTAACAATGAATCAAAGAAAAAGGGTAAAGACAATGTAATTGTTTAAAAAATGTGGGGTGTGAATGCTCTCATAAGATTAGGAAATTTCATTTCAATAACTTGAGAAATGACCCTTCATTGTTACCCAAGCCAAGTTACAACCCTTGAAAGTCCTTAGTGATTCATGCTTTTGTGCTTTCGATATAATTTATTGATGAACGCATAATTTGATCAGGAGCAGGATTGTTGGATGAGAGTAAAAGTCCCTCATGTTTGTTTCTCATCCATTGATGAATGTGTGTTTAGGTGTGATTCATCTTTGAATTTGCATTATGTTAGAAATTTTGGTATGAAGTGTGCACTTAGCATTTACTTTATAGGCATGGTTTGTTTTAGGATAGTGGTAAGCTTTACTTTGTTTGTGCTTTTGAATTTGAACCATGAAATTGTTTTCATTCTTAAAAACTTGTTGTTCCAGTTTTCTTGGAGGTTGTTTTTGTTTCTTTCGGGTTTGAAAGACTTTTGTTTTGGGACAAACAAAGTTCTAAGTTGGGAGAGTTGTTAAGGGCCAATTTGTGTAAATAATACATAGTATTTTGTGGCCCTTTCCACTTGATCTCAATGCAATTTCTTGTTAACACCTTAGTTTTAAGTATAAATGTGTAGTTTTTAACATTATCATGTAAATACCTTTTGTTTGATCATTTTTGTGCAAATTTGTAGGTTTCAAAGCCTATTGGATGCATGAGAAACCTAAAGGCACCAAACAAGACCCAAAGTATCATTCTTGAAGATTCCAAGTTTCCTAGAGCGGGCTAAGCGCGGTCCTAGTATGCTTAGAGAAACCAAAGGGCAGGGATCATTGGAAAATTCATGCTAGGAGTGTGCTAGAAGCGCGTTTAACGCTAATCAAGGTGGTTTAAGTTATTTTTTCTAATCGTGCTAAGCGGGCTCTTAGGGGCTAAGCATGATTTCACTTTTTGGCCCATACTATATATACTTTTGGCTAGATATTTTGGACAAAAATTCACTCCAACTTTATTCCAAAGGCATTTTTAGAGCAAAAATCATGAAGAACTCAAAATCAAGATTTCAAAGCATCAATTTTCGAGTATTTCGATGTTGATGCTTGTGAATCTCTTCTTGTTACTTGGTGAAGAAGATACCATTGTTATGGGTAGCTAAACCCTCTTGTATCAGGATTAGATGTAATCAATATTAACTTATATGTATTTCTTTTGATCTTTTGCATGTAAACAACTTGATAATCAATGTATATGATAACCTTTGCTTTTATTGAACATTTGTGGTTTAAATCATTGTTGAGAAAGATCTTTTGAGTCTTGACCTAAGTTTATCATCTATCAAAGACCAAGTCTAGACATGGAAGTGGAAATTGATATTCACTTTGTATCGGATCATTAATGTTATTTGTATTGTTTAATAGGTTGAGATATCGGCGATTAAACAATACCGTAAAAATCAAAATACCGTCTTAGACATGAGGTATAGATGAGCGATACGTGGTTATGTTGATTATAAATGAAGTTCACATGCTTGATCGAATACATACAAAATAGGTTGATAAAATCGTGTCTTGATATGTTTTTTAAAACGTTAATCTTTCTAAAATTTTATCATTTTTATAAACTCTTATGAATGTTAGTTTTACCAAACCAAAACCATTTGAAACCATCACTTAAAACATTGTTAAACTGTAGAACGACAGTAGTATCGCATCAATCCATGTGGAGACGATAAAATAAATACTCACCGAAAATACTTTTCTACAATAAATCAAACAGGGGTCAAGGTTTTCTCTCTCTTAGACAGGGTAAAAAGATGTTTAAAGTATACATCGATAGTCAGAAGAACTTCAAGGACATATGTTACCTAGTCACGCCCCTTACCAATATTTCTCACAAAAGGCAACAACGAGATTTAGAAAAGGCCCCCTTAAGACGTATTGATAAATTCCCTAAACTTTAGTGATAAAATCACTTGCTTGGATTAGGATCCTACATATATTAGATTGGTGATATATCTAAGGAAGAGAAGTACTTGAGGAAAAAGCTCACTGTATTTAGGAAGGCTTGGATTTTGTTAGAGGTTCGGTTCTATTAATGCTAATCCATTGAAGAGAAAGAGGAAGTACATCAAAACTATCTTTTTATATGAAGAAATATTAAATATGAGAGGTAAAACATCTCATGGAAGGGAAGAAACATCCCTTGAATATTTGGTTATTTTCTATTAAGGGTATATACTATTTTTTATCATCCCCATTTATATCTTGGAGATAAGATGAGATTCTTAAAGATGATGATTCAAATGAAGAAGGCATTAAGAAGTACACCCATGCCACCTATTCTACTTTTAAATGGCTTCGCGGGGAAGCTCCTATTAAGACTGATGTTCTTAGTCTTTAGTAGCCATCGTGGGATAAACACCTAACCAAGGGCCTGCTCCTATTTCTTTCCCCCAAGTGAAAATTTATTTTGAGGCCGATGTAAAAGGGTCTACACCTCATGCACTATAGAGCGGATAATTACCAAGAGAGGATGAGCATGGATTACCACTTTACTATTCAAGATTCTATCTTCATTGGTTATGTGACTTATTGTAATTAGGAGTTGATTGCTAGTCATACATTATTGGTCATATGAACTCTCTAGTAATAGATGCTATGAAGTTGTAGCCCCCAATGATGGAACCTATGAATAATTGTTTTCCTCTTCGAACTTCATTTTCTTTGTCATTGCAATCCTTGATTTTCCCACGAAGTTGCAACTTGTAATAAAAACTATGTTTGTATCTAAGCCTGACACATCCTAATATGACCTCACAAATACGTCTATATAGTTTTGCATGAGTTTTTACCATTTTCTCTCGCTCACTCTCTTTTACTGCAACACCAATTTTTATTTTCTCCCGTTCACTCTCGTTCATTGAAACACCAATATGGTTAGATTTATGCTCTAGAAAACTCGTTAGCTCATGGGGAAGCTCACATTTTCCATGACAATCTTCGTTGACATTTTTACTTAGGAATTCAAAGTTACATTGGGTTCTAACACTTTTGTTTTTCAATGGATTCATTTTCTAATATGCTATATTTGATTTTAATGGAAGAAAAAGGAAAAAAATGAAAGGAATATATATATATATATATATATATATATATATATATATATATATATATATATATATATATTGTAATGAGACAAATAAAAAATAAGGAATTAGAACATGCTGAGTCACCAAGGAATGAGTGGAGGGACCCACAAGAGGATAAATTGGTTACGTTCAATCCGGAATTGCAGGGAGTGCGCAGGAGCAACCGAACGCGCAAGGCCAATATCAAATTGAGGAATTGTATGACTACATGAGTAATACATATAGAGCAGTAGGGAGCTTATTATTGGCTATGTGAATTGTTGAGTCTGATTTCTCTCTCTCTTTTCTGAACTTTTCTATTTCACATCTTGTAACCAAATCTCTCTGTTAGCAGAGATTGATATTTCCTTCAATCAAAGGCTTTTATTTTCCATTCCACCTTTAAATTCTAGTATTGTTACACTGGTGCTTTCATCTTCACCATGGCAGATTCGAAATACAAGGAGATGGACACAGAAATCAAGCGCACTGCGGAAGCTTTGAAACAACTCCAGGAGGATCTCTATGCACGCATGGAACGAATGAAACTCTCGAACGAGTCCCGATTTCAGCGGATGGAAGCGATTCAGACGAATACTGATAGCAGATTCGACCAGATTCATTCCGCGCTTGATATTCTGATTCAACAAACCCCGTCGAAGACTGCCCATAGTGTTGGACTCACGAACAAACAACCCTTCCAGGTGAGAAATGTTAAGCTCGAATTTCCCAGATTTGATGGTAGTAATGTTCTGGAATGGATTTTTAGAGCTGAGCAATTTTTCGATTATTACGATACTCCGGATCACGATCGATTAACCATTTCTTCAGTACATCTTGATAAGGATGTAGTACCATGGTTTCAAATGGTTCAAAGATCCACTCCATTTCAGTCTTGGATTGAGTTTACCCGAGCTCTAGAGCTAGATTTTGGTCCTTCTGTATATGACTGTCCCCGTGCTACACTCTTTAAGTTGAATCAAACGGGTACTGTTGCTGAGTATTATATCCAGTTCACATCGTTAGCAAACAGGGTATACGGTATTAGCAATGATGCCTTGATAGATTGTTTCATTAGTGGCTTGAATCCAGAGATCCGACGTGATGTGTTAATCCATACCCCCATTTCCATGGTGAAAGTTGTATCCCTAGCAAAAGTGTATGAAGAAAAATATAATACTGCCAGTAAACCACAAAAAGCCTACCAAAATCAATATATCCCTTCACCTTCTAGAGCAACCTTCAATTCAAACAAACCAGAAAATGTCCAGAAAAATACAACAACACCAATCCTTCATACACCACCAACTAGACCTATGAATCCATACCAAAAGAACCCAAATATTAAAAGAATTTCCCCAGCCGAAATGCAGTTAAGAAGAGAGAAAGGACTTTGTTATTGGTGTGATGACAAATTTTCATTCAGTCATAAATGTCCCAATAGACAATTGATGATACTGCAGTATGATGATGATTCAGAGAAAGAACAAGAGGCAACAGAACCACCAGATCTGACACAAACAGCCTTACCCCAAACCAACATAGAACACCATTTATCTTTAAATGCTATGAAGGGAGTTAACAGTTTAGGGACATTGCGATTCTTGGGAAAAATTGGTAAACTTCAAGTGCAAATTCTCATTGATGGGGGAAGTTCCTATAACTTTGTACAACCATGAATAGCTCAATTTTTGAAGTTAGCAGTGGAACCTGCACCATGTTTTAAGGTTTTGGTGGGGAATGGACAGACTATGACAGCTGAAGGAGTAGTGACACAACTCCCGGTGGTGATACAGAACCATGAAATGTTGATTACCGCATACTTATTACCAGTTGCTGGAGCTGATTTAATTTTAGGAACTGCATGGTTAGCCACTTTAGGGCCTCATGTCGCAGATTACTCTGCATTAACACTGAAATTGTTCCATAAAGGTAACTTTATCACCCTACAAGGTGACACTAGCATGGTACCCAGACAAGCGCAGTTGCATCAGCTCAAAAGAATGCAAAACACTAAGAGTATTGATGAGCTATTCACGGTTGAACGAATTCAGACAGAGGTTGTAACAGATGTGTGGAATGAATTACCGTCAAAGTTAGCACCAGAAGTGGCTATGATTCTAGACACATACAGAACAATTTTCAGCACACCAGAAGGTCTCCCCCTCAAAGGCTTCAAAATCATGCAATTCCTCTAAAAGAAGGTACAAGTCCAGTGAAGGTTAAGCCTTATAGGTATCCCCACAGTCAAAAGGAGCGAATTGAGAAGATGGTACTAGAGATGCTTAACCAAGGTATCATCCAAGCCAGCAATAGTCCCTTTTCATCACCAATTGTGTTAGTCAAGAAGAAAGATGGGAGTTGGAGATTTTGCACTGATTATAGGGCCTTAAATGCCATTACAATTAAAGACAGTTTTCCTATGCCTACGGTGGATGAGTTATTAGATGAGTTATTTGGTGCAAAATACTTTTCTAAACTGGATCTAAGGTCTGGGTATCATCAAATACTAATACAACCGGAGGATAGGTTTAAAACGGCTTTCCGAACACATCACGGTCACTACGAATGGCTAGTTATGCCATTTGGCCTCACAAACGCACCAGCCACCTTTCAATGTCTCATGAACCAAATCTTTCAGCATGCATTGAGAAAATATGTACTGGTATTTTTTGACGATATACTAATTTATAGTGCTACGTGGAAGGACCATCTTACGCACTTAGAATTAGTACTTCAAATTCTGCAGCAATGTGTTGTATGTGAAGCTGACCAAGTGTGCCTTTGGAGTAGAAGAGATAGAATATTTGGGTCATGTTGTATCAGGAAAAGGTGTGGCAATGGAAGCAACAAAGGTGGAAGCAGTTCTAAAATGGCCAAGACCTACTAACCTGAAACAATTAAGAGGGTTTTTAGGCTTGACGGGGTATTATAGAAGGTTCATTCGGTCCTATGCTGGAATAGCAGCTCCTTTGACTGACTTACTAAAGAAGGACTGTTTTTGCTGGAATGAGACAACACAAACTGCTTTTGAGGACCTACAACATGCTGTCACATCTGCACCTGTTTTAGCTTTGCCTAACTTTGAACAGACTTTTATTTTGGAGACAGATGCTTCGGGAATCGGAGTAGGAGCAGTTCTCCATCAGAATGGACATCTCATAGCTTTCTTTTCAAAAAAATTGGCACCAAGAATTCAAAAGAAATCGGCATATTTCAGGGAGATGTTGGCTATGTCAGAAGCGATCGCTAAATTTTGACACTATTTGTTAGGTAATAAGTTCATTATTAGAACTGATCAAAAAAGCTTAAGAAGTCTGATGGATCAGAGTCTACAAACTCCCGAGCAGCAGGAATGGTTGCACAAGTTTTTGGGATATGATTTTGTGATTGAATATAAGCCTGGCAAGGATAACATCGCTGCAGATTCGTTGTCTAGGATGTTTGCGCTGTCATGGTCGGAACCCAAAACACAGTTCATGCAAAAACTACTTGTTGAAGTTCAAAGCAATGTTAAGTTACGAGAACTGATCGCACAGTGCCAGAATGAACCACAACTGAGGCCTCACTACACCACTAAGGGCGGACTGTTGTACTGGAAAAATAGATTAGTAATTCCCGAAGGCTCTGAGTTGATTCAAGTAATACTGACGGAAAATCACAGCTCTCCCATTGGAGGACACTCGGGAAATGCGAGAACAATAGCGAGAATTTCTTATCAGTAGTTTTGGCATAATATGAAGAGAGATATTGAAGAATTTGTGCAACACTGTGCTATATGCCAACAAGCCAAAAATTCACATACACTACCAGCTGGATTACTACAGCCTTTACCTATTCCCTCTCAAGTATGGGAAGACGTAGCCATGGACTTTATCACTGGGTTACCACCCTCCTTTGGTTACACTGTGATAATGGTGGTGATTGACAGACTGACAAAATATGCCCATTTTACACCACTAAAGAGTGATTACAATAGCAAAGGGGTTGCAGAGGCATTTATGAATCAAGTGGTGAAGCTCCATGGCATGCCAAAGTCTATTGTGTCTGACAGAGACAAAGTCTTTACTAGTAATTTCTGGAAAAAGTTGTTTGAATTACAGGGCACTAAGCTAGCGATGAGTTCCGCATACCACCCTCAGTCAGATGGACAATCTGAGGTTCTCAACAAGTGTTTGGAGATGTTTTTGAGATGTTTCACTTTTGAGAATCCTAAGGCATGGTATAAGGTGTTAACTTGGGCGGAGTACTGGTACAATACTGCTCATCATACAAGTATTGGTATGACACCTTTTAAAGCACTATATGGAAGAGATCCACCATCTATAACTCGTTATAGGCCACAAATAAATGATCCCATATCAGTGCAAGAACAGTTGGGAGAAAGAGACATGATTATACAACAGCTCAAAGTTAATCTGGAAAAGGCACAAGTTTATATGAAGAATCAAGCAGATAGGAAGAGAAGAGATGTAAAGCTACAAGTGGGAGACTGGGTGTTGGTAAAGCTACAACCTTATAGGCAGCAATCTGCTGCGCTGCGCAAGAATCAGAAGCTTGGAATGCGATTCTTTGGACCTTTCATGATAATAGCTAAGGTAGGAATGGTGGCCTATAAGCTACAATTACCAGAGGAAGCAAAAATACATTCAGTTTTCCATGTATCCCAATTAAAGTTGTTTAAGGGAGGGACCACAGAACAGTACATGCCGTTACCGTTGACAATGACAGAAATCGGCCCTATCATACTTCCATTTAAAGTTTTAAAGGCACGTGTGGTTCAACAAGGAGAAGTGAAAAATCCACAGGTTCTTATCCAGTGGACTAATATGTCAGTCGATGAGGCCACTTAGGAAGACGTAAAGGAGATTAAAGACAACTTTCCAACTTTCAACCTTGAGGACAAGGTTGTCTCAAATGGGGATGGTATTGTAATGAGACAAATAAAAAATAAGGAATTAGAACATGTTGAGTCACCAAGGAATGAGTGGAGGGACCCACAAGAGGATAAATTGGTTACGTTCAATCCGGAATTGCAGGGAGTGCGCAGGAGCAACCGAACGCGCAAGGCCAATATCAAATTGAGGAATTGTGTGACTACATGAGTAATACATATAGAGCAGTAGGGAGCTTATTATTGGCTATGTGAATTGTTGAGTCTGATTTCTCTCTCTCTTTTCTGAACTTTTCTATTTCACATCTTGTAACCAAATCTCTCTGTTAGCAGAGATTGATATTTCCTTCAATCAAAGGCTTTTATTTTCCATTCCACCTTTAAATTCTAGTATTGTTACATATATATATATATATATATATATATATATATATATATATATATATATATATATATATATATATATATATAAAATAATTTCCATTTTAATAAAGTAAAGAATGAAAGGAAAAAAAGTTTGAGAAAAATAAAATGCATTCATTTATAATAAGTAATGCGTTGAAACACAGGTGTCCTGATAAGCTATCATTAAGCCTTGGCCAGATAACTACTTTGAACATGAATCAAAAATCACGGGAAACTCAATGATCTTCCAATATTTAAGGCTTTCATTAAGAGGGAAATGGTAAACCATGTAAAGTGCATCATTGTCAATATCACCATCTTCAACAATAACCACTTGATTAACATAAATAATTCCAACATTCTAAAAGGCCTCTTAAATATCACAAATGATATACTTTTAGTAGGCGGAGCTCTATCCTCTAGTCTAGAAAATAGACCTTCCCTTTTTGCATTGTAGGTTTATACCCTAATCCATAATTATCCTTCTATTTAGGTAAATCCAACAACTTCCAACACTTTTTGGTACTTCCACCTTCCACCATAGCTTTCACACTCTTTAGCGACGTGACAAACAAATTTGGACTTTTCACAGAAGTCCCCTTAACTATATAGATTGCATTTTCAATTTCTATTTCCTGGAAAAAAAAAGTCTCTAAGACTTGATAATTGGCTTAATATCATATCTTCCTCAACATAAATAATTATCAGCTTGTTATCAACTACAAACTTTAACTTTTGATGCAACGTTGATGTTATGGCTCATGCCACATGGATCCATGGCCTCTCTAAACGGCAATTGTGTGTTGGTGTGATATCCATTACTTAGAAAGTTATTTCAAATATGTGGGGTCAAATTTGGATTGATAAGTTAATTTCTTTAATAATTGTTCTCCTTGAACCATCAAAAGTCTTTACCACCATAATAGTGGGTTTCATGTAGGATCTGTCAATAAATAGCTTTGCAAGGGCTGTCTTGGGCATAACATTGAGCGATGAACCAATATTGACCAAAACCCCTGTGACGATATTATCATGACATTTTACATAAATGTATAGCGCTTTATTTTGGGGTATCCCTTCAGTTGGTCATTCTCCATTTCTAAAATTGAGATAGTTACGAGTAGTTATATTAGAAACAACCTCATTGAATAGGTCAACAACAATGTCTTTGGTAACACAAGCTTCATTTAAAACATTCATGAGTGCCTTCCTGTGCACTTTAGAGTTTAAGAGTAAGTAAGGGACATATATCTTAGAAGGGGCATGGTTCAACTAATCTACCACTTTATACTAACTTTTCTTGATGAATTTCAAAAATTCATTGACCGCCTCATGTTATGACTCCATTTTTTAAGGTTCTTTCCCGTTAATGTTATGACTCAATACTTCTTTCCTTTTACCTTTTACTGCTTAACAAATCAACTCGTTTGTTTATTTTGTGAGTTGTTGATGATGTCCGCAAGTGCATAGATATATCACAGTAATATAAATATTGATCTCACAGAGATCAATGTCAACCTACCATTATCTATCGTCGTTTTGTAAATCTAAGGCTATAGGGAAGGATTTTTGGGTGCAAACAGAAAACTATTTTTAGAAAGAGGAATTGATTAGAAATGAGATTGAAATGTAACTCGCATCGACCTTCAGTACTCACATAGGCGCCATATTAATTAATTAAATAGGTATAATATTTTCTCTTAGTAAAAAGAATTAATTTAAATGTACCACTCGTTTTCGTGTAGTCGGAACCAAGTTTTCGTGCCTTCGCATGGTCGGCGTGTTAAAGTGTAAAACTTTATTTTTGAAAATTAATTGCTTCTTAATAATTTAAAAGTTGCTTAAGGTGAAAAAGTAAGTTTAAAGGTGTCACCTACTATCGCATCATCTAACACCGGACTTTAAACCCACAACCGTACGCTTTAACATGGTCCGTTTGTGCTTTTAAAATCGAATTTTGAAAACATTGACTTTGACATTTTTTTATAAAAGATACTTTTGTAGAGCAGTTAATAAAAATCTGATTTTTTACCTTAGTCTGGTATAGGTTTCGTTTTTTCAAACGTGAACCTATATCTCTAGATAACTGCTTTCGCAATAATTAATTTAATTTGAAAATCAACCCTTAAACAAATCCCCAACTAATGAACTAAAATACGACTTTTACGCGAGTACCGTTGGAACAATGGTCCTCACATCTATATATATTAAAAAATGCAGCAACATAAACATATATATATATATATATATATATATATATATATATATATATATATATATATATATATATAATGATAAGAACTAAAAAGAGAATAATAGAAACAATGGTAAATTTGGGAACCCGTAATATTAAACTGGAATAATAAAGTGCTGACTTAAATTTTGAAAAAATTATTCTAGTAAGATTGAGTAACAAAAGATCCAAGTGTATCAATGTCTCTAAAATCAGACTTCTAAATTGCACTTATCACTCGATATGAGCAAATAAGTGATTTTCAAAATAAGTGATTTTTTGCCTAATACAATACTAAAATCTTGGATAATAAAAACTGAAACTATAGGTCATATTTATAGACTAAAATTCGTATTGATAACTGGTAACTAATGGAAAAAGTGCTTGAATTAAATTTCAAAAAATTTATTCCAGCAAGATTGAGTAACAAACGATCCAAGTGTACAGAAACTTCTCCAAAATCAGACTTCTAAATTGCACTTATCACTCGATATGAGAAACTAAGTGATTTTCAAAATAAGTGATTTTTTGCCTAATACAATACTAAAAGCTTGGATAATAAAAATAGAAAATATATGTCATATTTATAAACTAAAGTTCGTATTGATAACTGCTACATAATGGAAAAAGTGGTGGAGAAAAACATGGGTGGTGGAAGAATGAATCATAGGAGTGGGGGCGAAAATCTGGCTTTTGGTCTAGCTGGCGGTCGTCAACTCTCTTTTATCCATATTTCTTCAGGCTGACGGGTGTCAGCCTGTTGAGTTTCTAATTTTGACAGTAGCAACATATTTTTTCCTTTTTTCGATCCATTTTTCTTCGTTCTTGCTCGCATAAGTATCCAATCAACAAATACCTGAAATACACGAATAATACCTACGTAACACAAACAAAAACATAGGAAAATGACAATAAAATACATGTGAATCGAGTCAAAGTACACTATGTGTTTTTTTCGTTATCAGTTGCCCATGAATATAAACCCGACCGCTTTTAGTTATTCCACTTGCCCCTTTAGATATTTGTGACTTTAGTTTCCTTGGTTTTAACTTAATTTTCTACCAAATTTTCTTCATTACCACTAATGTGGATTGTGAGATCATAATTCCATGATAACATTTTGGTGCTTTCATAAGGAAAAGGTATTGGGATGTGAATGAAAATTGGTATTATCATACTTATAGCTTGATTGACACCTACTTTGTGATAATGAATTTCAAGGGGTCTTGGGAATGCCTTACTTTTGTCATGAAATGATTCCAAAGTTAAAATATCATCGTAGGCCTTTGCACTACTTATATGTACAAAGTTTTGGTCCATCAAATTATGAAGCCACTTCTTGAAATCTTCATATTCATTTATGGAATGCTAACCATTCAGGTAAAAATCATATTTTTCATGCTCATCTCAATCTTTCCCAATCAAACTAGGCTTGATTAATTTGGTGAAAATTAACATCATGGGAGTTGTCAAATATTCTACCTTCTAGATCATGTGTTGGCTTATGTATTCTTCAATAGCATTAACAAAGCGACCCCCATGAACTGGTAAATGGTGACTTCTCACATTTGGACCATCCTATTTGAAAGTTAGACACTTTGTGTAAATTAGTTCTTGCACTATAATTTTGAAGGTTCTATAGTCCTCAATTCATTTTCCTTCTTCCCCATAGTAATAATAATCACATTTAGCATTCAAATTATACCATCTTGGGATTGGTGGTTCCAAAGGTTTAATTGGCTTGGGGAAACCATCGAGTTTTGAATTATATGAGGCAACAATTTGTTGTACGTCCTAAGAATTGGGTCAAAATGAGTGTACTTTTATCTTGATTGTTCATTGGTATGTATTGATTTAAACATTGGGTTTGATTCCACTAACCTTGTTGAGGAACCCTAACACGAGGTAGTTGGTGATAAGGAGGCCTTGGAGGTAGAGGTTGTATGTGTCAAGCAAGGGAAGTTGTGGTAACATAAGGGTAAGCAAAATAAGGCATTAGACATGGTGAAACTTGAAATTTGGGGGGTGGGGAGAATTGAAATGAGGGATGTAGGAATTTCTAGGATTCATTATCACAACATTCACCTCTCCTTACTTTTTCTTTGTGAATGTTGTGGGAAGCTTCTTTGCACTGCTCACACCAGTCAAATTGCATGTAATTTTTCCATTCTTCATTCGACTTCTACCTTTTCTCATATGACCCCCAAATCTGAAAGACTTGATGGCATACTCCCAATCATCTTATCATAAAAAGGGGTTATAAGGGTATCCATAAAATTTCTAACCAACTTACTTTCAGACAAGGGTGGCTCCACTTGAGTTGTTAGATCTTTCCATCATTGTGCATACTCTTTGAAATTTTACTATTCTTTTTTCCCCAAATTGTATAATTGTATTTGGTCAAAAGCCATATCCTTGTTATAGATCTATTACTTCAAAAAGGCATCAGCCTAATCCTTCCAAGAACGAATTTGACTCCTCTCAAGGTGCATATACCAACTTAGAGACGCTCCCCTCAAACAGTATTGAAAGCAGTTGACTAGAAGTTTGTCATTGTGAGCATATGAGGCCATCTTTCTGTAGAATATAACCATGTGATTCTTTAGGAAAGTGACACCTTTTTATTTTTCAAACTCACGTACCTTAAATTTTGATGGGATAACCACGTTAGGGACCAAACACATGTCAAAATAATTAAGACCATAAAGTTTATTCCTTCAATTTATCTTAATCGCTCTTCTAGGACATGTAATTATCCATTTAATTTAGTGTCATCATTCAAGGTAAGTGGTTGCCAATTCTGAGGAATTTCCAAGTGGATTACTTAGTGTACTCTTGAGAATTTGGCATTTGGGACACGAAATAAGCATTCTCTATAGTGACAACATTATGGAGAAATGTGTACCTAGGGGGACATCAAATGTTTCTTGAGCCATTGGCATCTCATTTGTGATGAGAACTTAGACTTGTACATGGTTTAGAAAATTTGGATGTGACGAATTTTTACTGATGGAATTAGTCTATAATGGTGCAGTATAGACGGGTGGAATACCATACATTAAAAACTATGTGGTTTCCATATGAATTTGTTGTGGATTTGGGGTAAAATCCAATGGGTGTAGTGAAGTGGTTGTGTCCATTGGAATAGTAGATGAATGATTATATTCCTTCCTTGCCATAACTTGTAAGGATTCCAAAATATTCTTAATCTCGTCTTTTAATTATTTGAAATTTTCTCTCAACACTTCTTCGTTTTTCTCAAGTTCGTCCATGATATTTTTGGATTTGGTCTGAGTTCCGTAAGGGTGTTAGAGAATCAATTCGTTTTAATTATTTTTCTGATGATTGGAAAAATGAAATGAGTTTGCAGAATAAAATAATATGGATGTTTTTAGGTGAGAATATGTAGTAGATAAATGGTCTATAAGGGTAAATAACCCTTTTAAACATTTGTCTGATTTTCAAAATGAAAGACCAGAGTTTTTCGATGCGGAAGTCTTATAGCGAAGAAAAAGAGACTTTATGCTTGAATTGGAAACTAATCATGAATACAATTGCACAAGTAACAACTATCTCAGGATGATTATAGATTAAATCCAAAGAGTTACAAACTAAAATGAATTGACAAATTATAAATTACACGAGTTGTGTTCTTTACAAAATCTAATTGCTATAGGATTCTAATACCACGACTTCCATATTTTAATCAGCACTAAAATACAATTAGGTTTCTATTCTAAAAAAACCTACACTTATGTAATTAATAGCTACCAACACGAATTAACAATAATCTACACTAAGAAATGATTACCTAAACATCAAATAACCTACGGAGATTAAAATCCAAGAGAGAGAGATAGAGATAGATAGAGAGAGAGAGAGAGTACACTAGGATGTATAGTGGTTCAGTTTTATCGTCTTCGCATGAGCCTACTCCACTCTCCAATGGTTTCCCATTGAAATTTGTCCTTCCACTATGTTTTGAAAAAAATTACACGAGTTCATACAATCACAGAATCTACAATAATGCATATAAAATAAACCTCTTATCTGGATCTTGAGTTGTATATATCCTTGTTGCCAAACTTTCTTGAAATTCTTTACTCGATTATCACTTCTTGAATCTTCTAGCTTCACCAATCTGCTCCAAGTCCTCATACCCATAATCCTACCGATTTCCTGAGAGATGAATTGCTCGAAGATTCATAAGAACTCCTACCTTATTTGTAGGCTTCTACACAACACTATCAAGGTCATCCTAGAGAGAAAACCCTTATTATTTTCACTGTAATTTGTCACCACCAATCACAACTATCACAATCTTAGAAGCCTCTAAAAACTCTTTACGTACTCTTCAAAGAAGTGTTAGTTCCAAGACAAGTATTCCTCAACAATTACAAATCTTTTCAATCAGGATATGAATCCAAAACATGAGGTTGGATATGAAAGAATTTCATTTGCAAGTGGTTTGAGTTTTCAAAAATGGAAGTTGTTATCACATAATTACACATGCTACGCTTTTAAAAATATTATGTGACAAAAGATTTATAGGTGTTGGATATTAAGCACAAAAATAGGTGAAAATGGTTGTTAGATTAGAGTCAAGAACATTTGTTGATTTGAGTCAAGTGAACAAGTAAATTTGAGCAAAATAAACATAAAATAAGTAACCCATTTTCCTGTGATTTGAGTCAAGTTATAATTTGGATAAGAGTCATGAAAGGACATGATTCGAGTCATGTAGAAACTGTGATTCAAATCAAATTGGACAGTGCCAACAAGAAAATGTGAGAAACTCTGTGATTTAAGTCGTGTGTAAGTGGTGACTCGAATGAAACTGGCAAAAGGCTAACAGGAACTTGTGTGATTTGAATCATGTGCAACTTTGAGTCACATTGGGGCATGATTAGAATCAAGTGAAAGTTATGATTTGATTCACGGATACAAAATCCTTCATGTTTTCCTCGTTTGATTTGATTCGAGTAATGGTTTGTGAGTGATTTGAGTCACACACATGAAATCTTAATTTTTCAAGTTTTGAAAATAATTTAAGATTCCACTTTCCACATAACTTGAAGCAACATAGAATATGGTTCTTGTTCCATTAACTCAAACATTGACTTAAAACAAAATGATCATACTCAAATGCAAATACTTGAAATATACATGCTAAAATGAGTGGATTCAAAGCCTAATCCAAATATGTATAATTGAAGAGGAGTCTCAATAGGAAATAATAAAGAAACAAAAGCTTAAGAGACAAGAAACAAAACCGTATTGGGGTTCTCCCCCTTAATGTATTAGACATGAAACTTTAATCCCCCTCTTTTTGATGCTTGGAAATATTTCACTTGGAATTGAGTCAACTTTGAGCCAAAGCAAAAAATTTCTTGTGCTCCCACTGAAACATTGCAAAAACACAACAACCTAAAACACATAAAAAATCTAGACTCACATTACAACTTCTCCCCCCTTTTATAAGGTCAAAAGGAGATATAGGGTAATGAGACTAAACGCGAAATAACTAGCAACAGAAGGAAAGTTCCAGATGAACACATGAGATAAATAACTAAGAAGAACATACAACATCAGAGACCAGATATAGAACACAAAGATAGATGTCCTACATGCAATAAACACAGAAATAGTTATTCCATAACATATCAACACAAAATTAAGTTATCAAAACTACTATGAATGGAAGATTAAATAATGCATGAACAAGTATATGAATTATCAAATGCACATAATTAACAACATACGTTTAAAAAGACTTTAAATGCAAAGGCGAACAATAATAAGCATGCTAGAGATGAATGGATCAAATAAAGAATATAATAAGCAAACCAATAAACATATGTAGAATAAACATACGTACAACGATATACCGGTTACAAAATTTATATAGACATACCAATAAAGTTAGTGAAACTATGATTTACTACAAGAGAGTGTTAGTGAGTAACAAAATACAAATAACAAAAGAAACTAAACAAAAATCCCAATATATTTAAAGAACGAGGGATCCAAGAATCCCAATTCCCTACAAATCTTGTGAAAATGTTTCGATGAGAATGGTTTTGTAAAAATGTCAGCAAGCCTATTTTTCGTATCAACGTATTAACAAAATTGTCCCATTCTTCAACATGATCCCTAAGAAAGTTGTGTAGGATTTCTATAAGTTTAGTTCGTGAGTAAAGTACCAAATTCATAATGAGGATCATTGCGCTAGTGTTATCATACTTGATTGGAATGCAACCAAGTTTTAACTCGTAATCTAGCAATTATTGCTTTATCCATAAGACTTGTTTAAAATAACTACTAGCGGCTACACATTCAACCTAGACTGTAGAAATAGAAACATTATCATGCTTCTTACTGTGCCAAGAAACTAAACAATTTCTAAACATGTGAAAAGTACCACCAGTGATTTTCCTATCCTACTTACACCCTGAAAACCAATGACCGTGCTGCAAGGTTCTGTTAAGATACCTCAAAATTCTTGTTAAGGTCTTAAAGTGGGACTCTCTAGGTGACACCTGATATCTAGAACACATACACACACTAAATATAGTATCTGAGCTACTTGCGATTAAATAGATTAAGGATCCTATAGCACCTCTATATTTGGTGTTGTGATTTCCACTTTATTCTCGTCTTTGTCGATCAACACATCTGATGCCATGAGGGTTGAAATGTTCTTCGAATTTTGCATATCAAACTTCTTGAGAAGCTCCAAGAAATACTTCACTTGGCTTATGAAATTTCCTTCTTCGGCTTCCTTAGTTTGCAATCCTAAGAAATACGTGAGCGCTCCCATGAGGGACATTTCAAATTTACCCTGCATCAGACTTGCAAAATTTTTGCAAAGAGATTAATTAGTTGAACAAAAAATAATATCATCGACATATATTTGAACTAAATCAATATGTTTTGCTTTGTATATAATAAACAAAGTGGTGCCTACTTTACCATAATGAAATCCTTGTTTGATTAAAAAAACTACTAAGGCGCTCATACAAAGCTCTTGGAGCTTGTTTGAGACCATAAATGGGGTGTTTTTAGTTTAAAAACACAGTTAGGATTTTCATAATCCCCAAAACTAGGAGGTTGAGAGACATATACTTCTTCGTTTATGTAGTTGTTAAGAAAAGCATATTTAACACCTATTTGATAAAGATTAAAATCCACAATGCAATCGATTGCCAAAAGGAGTCGAATATCTTCTAGATGAGCTATAGGAGGATAAATGTCCATGTAGTCTATTCCTCCAGCTTGACTATACCCTTTTTCCACTAGCCTTGCTTTATCTCTTGTAATTCCGCCATTTTCATCCATTTTGTTCCTAAATACCCATCTAATGCCAATAACGCTTTTATCAACTTGATGTGGAACAAGTTCCCAAATGTCATTGTGTTTAAATTGGATAATTTCTTCTTTCATAGAAAGTAACCATCTCTCGTCAAGTAAAACATAAGATATAGTTTTAGGCTCAATTTGAGAGATGAAAGCATAATATTTATAGAAATTGCTAACCTGAGATATAATACTTACACCTCTTTTTATATCTCCCAGTATTTGATCCAATAAATGATCTTTTGCAATTGTCTAATCTTGAGGCATCTGGTTTGAGGTCTCTTATTTGTCTTCCTCGTGTGAGCTTTCCTCTTTATCTTCACTAATGTCTTCATCCTTTGGTGAATGAGGGTCCTCTTTGAGACTTTTGTCGTTGATCAAATTATCCATTATCACACCTAAAATATTATAACAAATACCTTTCCCAATCTTTTGGGGTGAGGATTTATCAAATGTAACATGAGTATATTCTTCAACTGATGATGTTCTATGATTGTAAATTCTATATGCTTTACTTGAATATGATTACCCTAGGAATAATCCTTCATTAGACTTAGCATCAAATTTACCAAGATTGTCTTTCCTGTTATTTAAAATGAAACATTTGCAACAGAAAATGCAAAAGTAGGAAATGTTTGGTTTCCTAACCTTAAGTAACTCATAGGGTGTCTTCTCTAGGATTGATCGAATGACCATCCTGTTTAAGACATGGAATGCGATATTAATCGCATCTGCCCAAAATTACTTAGGCAAGCTCATTTCACTTATCTTGGTCCCAGCCGATTCTTCTAAAACTTAGTTTTTACGCTCAAAAACACCATTTAGTTGTGGAGTTCTATGACATATAAAGTTATGAGCAATCTCGTTTTCATTACAATTTTTTTGAAATTGATGGTTTACAAACTCACCACCATGATCACTACAGTGTGTGCTAATTTTCAAATTAAAAATATTTTGGACAAGCTTAGCTGGATTAATAAGAGTCTTGAAAGTTTCATTCTTATGGGTTAGAAATAATGTCCAAGTGAATATAGAGTTTTCATCCTTAAGCTTAAGTTCCTTTTTCAAACTCGGGTGTATAGCCCCACTCAAAAGTGCGTGCAAGGTTAAAGCGAAAAGAACATCGAGGTTAATGTATTTAAATCACACATATAATTAACAATAAGAAAATAAAAATATAAATATTTAGTCAACTAATCAACAAAACAACAATACATTGATAAAAATAAAATAAGAACATTTTCGTAAAAAAACAAAAAAAATATTATGAGAAATAAGGATAAATAAAGTTAACACTTTTTTTCCAAATTAATTATACTAGGTTGACTCTCTAAATTATGTCCCTAGTAAAGTTATCATCTGTCGCGATGGGAAAATTTGAGGGTTGCTTGAAAATAATGAAGTCAGCATCATGGTTTATTTAAATCTGGAAAATATCGATAAAACTCTTTAATAACAATTTCTTTTTGTTGAACCAAATTTTTGGCTCGATAGTCGATTATGTGTAGGGAAGGTATTAGTACCTTACGACATACATTTAATAAAGTATTTACCTATAATTAATTGTGCAAAATATATTGTTAACTTTATTATATTTATTCTCTCCTTATCATTAAATAAAAAACATAACATAATTACAAGAAAAAGTAAAAAAATTATTATTATGCTTGACAAAAGTTAAATCTTGATCTTACGTATCTCTTAGTGCGATGGAGAATTCAAAGCTACATAGTTCTTGAGTGGAAAATGTTTTTGAGTTGGTCGATTTTAAAGAAAATGATTTGATTGCGTTAAAGAGGATATAAAGTGACCGCGTTAATATGGAAAAAAATTCTTTGTTGGTTTGTTGTAAAAATAAAATTGAATGTGAAAAATTAATTTAGACGAGTGGTTGATTTTAGTTGTTGATTTGAAAATAATTATTTTATAAAGGAAGAAGAGTGTTAGAACAAGAAAGTTATGCAACTCATGTCTGAATAACCTGAGGAACAAAAGAATGTTCAACTGATTAATCATTTTTAGTCCAATCTCGTTTAAAAAATATAAGATTTATAATGATCAAGTTTCCATTATTTGCATCATAAAATCTTCTATTTAATCGTCTTGTTAGAAAATGGTTTTACTTTTATTGTTTTACCGAAAAGAAAATATGTTGATTTTTCTATGTTTTGGTGTCCAAATTACTTGCATAAGACACTTAGAAAGGATATTATTGAGGGATAGTGAGGGTTGGTTGGACTAATGATCAGGGCATTATTATGGTCATAATTTTTTAGTTTGAAATTACAACCAGTCCGCAATGTGGGTTGTCCCATGTTTGACAAATATGAAAAAATGTAGGATTTATAGGTGTTGGGATTATTGTGACCATAATAAGTATCAAATGTAGCTCATAATATTGTCTTTCCCAATATTACAATCGTAATAAATATTACAGAAAGCCGATAATTTTGCATGGCTTAGTATTTGGACCATAATAAATATCGCAGTCAGCCCGTAATACTGATTATAATGGGTTTTTGCTCTCGTTTCGAGTGTCATAAACCCTAATTCTTGATGTTTTCTGATCCTTTAAGTGTTACCGTGTTCTTAAGTATAAATACGATTAATGATTGGTAAAAAAAATACCTAAGGCTATATGTGATTGATATGTAGTGTGAGTGATCAAATAAACATGTTTATGATTAACCAAAAAATATAGCTAGAACTATGTTGAACATTACATGTTATGGTTACACGATGATATTAGCTATTATTCCAAAGATATATAACTATAATGAGTTTAAGATTAGTCTACATCCTAACACAAATAGCAACAAAACAAACACCAAAATTGTACAACACTAAAGAACACCAAAGTTGTACAACAAAATAAATCGAGACTTATTAAGAACACCCTCAAATTCTTCAAATCCTTTCTATTTTTTATTATATAAGTCTACGCAAAATATTAAATCAAAATTCAATCATATGCAAACGTTTGCATTTTTTCTATTTCATAAAAAATTAGCACATAAGAATTCATTTTTAATTCATCACGTCAAAAAAGTTTCTTTTTGTGTGGTTGAGATCCTTATAATAGGATGAATTACCATGAAAAAATCATGACAAAAATGAAAGTATGCCTGCATTTTTACAACCAATAGGGTTAAATATGTTGTTTCATCCCTTGAAATATTTTTTACATGTGTTTCGATTGAAAAATAAAAATAAATGCAGACTTATTATAAATTCTCTGAAATTTTGGAGATACTTTTTATGTGTTATGAGATAAGTCACGGTAAAATTTTAGCTCAAAATTCAATCATATAGCAACATTTGCGTTGTTTCTGTTTTATGAAAAATTGGTATTTAAAAAATTCATATTTAATTCATCTCAAGTAAAAAAAAATCAATTTTTATAGGAGAGATCCTTATAATCTGATAAAATTTCATGCTAAAAATCATGACAAAACGAAATCTAGGTAATAAGAATGGTATCTTTGAATCCTCTATGGATTAACTACTATTTCGGGGGTTATGAATGATATTCATCTTCGCGGTGGATTTAGAGATAGACTTTCCATTGCAATAAATTTGAATTAATATAAAAAAATATATAAAATGGTGACAAATTGCCATCTTAGAATAGAGGGGGGGATATTATTGAAATTTTCTCGATTGGTATTGTTACATATTATGCTTTTAATTTTTCAGAACTAATGCAAAAGTAAAGATGCTGAAAAATAAGTGCATAAAGTTTCATTTAGTTTTTGCCTTAAGGCACTTAGATGAAAATTTGATAAATAAATGAATTTTGAATTGTTACAACGAGGTGTGATTTGAAAATCTGAATCTACGATAATTTATACTTGAATTATTCCTTTTGAAAAGAGTATATTATCATGAATCATTGTCATGATTGATAGATGAAGTTTGGAAAACATTGGAATCAAATTTATTATGAAAAAGTATCATTGCTTCAGTGGTAACCGGTTAACACATTATCATAATCGGTTACAACTGAAGTTGAAAAAGTATTTTCAATTTTTTTTGTTACTGTAGCCGATTACAATGCTTGGTTAACCGGTTATAGATTAATCTTTTTCCAAAAATGTTGAGTTTTCCTTCTTTTACTCGGTTACCACATTTGTATAACCGGTTACAGCTGATTGAAAATCTATAAAAAGTTTGTAATCACAAGTTCTCAAATGAGTAAGTTTCAAAATGAGTTTGAATGCTTAGAGATGAAGGATTCATGATTGTTATGAATACTATGGTAATATACAAAGATCATTTGTAACTTGTACCTTATTTTGAGATCATTCCAATAAAGTCCAATGTTATCTTGAAGACCGCTTATGATCCAAGTCTTGTCACCATATTTTCTTGTGAACTTATAAAATTTTCCTTCTTTGATAATGTATTTGATTTTGATCAATGTTATTCAATGTTTTCTTCATCAAAACGTAAAACCGTGTTGGAATCTTGTCTTCACAATCTTCTCATTTTTTTATGACAACCATGACTTGGTGAAATGCTAAAAATTAGTTCTTAAGCAACATACTCCCTCTTACTATGATATCTCCCTCTTGATAGATCAATATTGTAATTCATTGACTTTTTGTTCCTGCATATGTTAGTAAAATAAAACATACTCTTCTCCCTCTTTGTTATAATCAAAAGAAGGAAAAAGATCCAAATAAAGAAATGTGCATAGGAAATAACATAATAGGATAGATAACCATATATAACCATAACATAATATAAACCTGTAGCTGGTTGTAACAACGCACCTTTTAAAAAATTTAAAAGAAAAATGCAAATTTCGACCTTGTAACTGGAGTGAAAGTTTCGTCAAAGTTGATTCCTTCTTCTTGATTATATCCTTGTGCCACCAATATTGTTTTGTTTCAAACAATTATGTCATTCTCATCAAGTTTGTTCTTAAACATCCAATTGGTACCAATGATGTGTTTTCCACATGGCCTAGGAACAAGCTCCCAAACTTGGTTTCTGTAAGACCCCAATTTTGACCCTAAGATCCCTCATGGCATCATAACATTGCATTTGCATTTTTGCCTCAAGGATCATAGCATCTTGGCTCCTAACCTTTGGGTGGGAACACTTGTGAGTTGGTTGAGATCACCAAGCATGCTTGAATTGTATATCATTTCTTTTCTTCTTTTGTCTACTAACCAAAAGCACAAAAATATGTCACTAACATCCTTTATTTTGTAGCTTGAGCAATCATAAGATCCAAGGCTCCTAGGAGACCCTATGCTCATTGATATGGCCAGGTGAAAGTGAAAGCAAGCATGACAATGGTTCACAAAGCTCTCATTCATCATATATGCTTCCCAAGTATCTCAATATGTCAAAGTAAGCCAAAGGGCTTGAGGATTGTTTCCCAAGGAAACCCTAATTCATCTGTTCATCAACTGTGCCTTGCTCATGAAGCAACCTCAACCCATGATCAAATACAATCAAGGGAAGTTCTTTCCTCATCATTTCATGCATATTTGAGATTATTTCAGTGTCCTCAATCATTAATTCATCAAGATTTGAAGTTTGGACTTGAGAAGTTGATCAGTCAATTCATCTAACTATTTTGAAATCCATTGAGACCTAACTTCTAATGTGTTTGTCAAATGAAGATGGCCCCAAGAGAAAAACTGTTTTTAAGAACCATATGAACAACTTTCATGTTCATCAAAAATTGATTTTAAGCTTGTAAGGCCATCATCCATTTCAAAACATTATAGGTCATTTTGACTTAAACCCTAATTTTGGGTCAACTTCCCAAGGACCTAACTCACTCATTTTTTATGATTTTGAGGTGGGATCAAATGCATTGGAAAGTTTAAGATGTCTACTTCATTTTTTATGTTGAACAAAGTTTCATAATCCTCAAAGAATTACATGTGATAATGCAAAACATTATAGGTCACTTTGGGCCAAAGGCATTGAAATGTGAAAAAGTCCAACTTCAAGTGCCCATAACTTTCTCATAAAAAATCCAAATGATGCAAAATTTGATTCCAAAGTTATTGCCTTGAAAGGATCTAAAACTTAGATGTTGAAGGTTTTTTCATTTGGAGCTTTAATCATTGAAACAAAAGGGCTTGAAGTTGGTCCATTTTGAAAATTTTCACATACACATATTTTGCACCTTGAACTTTATGACCAATTTTCACTAATTTCCCAATTCCAAATGAAGTTTTTCTCAACATAACAATTGATCCTCATGTCAAGACCTTTTCAACCATTACCCACAAGGCCATGTTTCATTTTGGTAAGGGCTAGTTTCGAAGAGGAGAAGATTTTGGTGCAATTATGGAAACTTGATTCAAGCTTCATGCACACTTCAATTACCTCACATTTGCACGTCAATTTTAGATCAAAATGACTTAAGCTTGCCAAACCAATAGGATTTGGGCCCTCCATGCGCCTGTACAGGCCCATGCACGGAGGCCCTTATCATTCATGCACACATAATTCTCATGCTTCCACCTTGCCTTGCTATAAATACATGAGCTCAGCTTCACTATTTTCCAACCTGAAGGCGCCTTAGATGCTGCAGAATTGAATCCATAACCTCACCTAAAGGAATTTCTCTCTTTCACTTTCAATTTTCAGATCCAAATTTCAACCTCTTTGGTTGTTCTTTGGACTCAAATTCCTTAGCCTCATCTCCTTTCCATCTCAAGAGTAAACTGCAATCAAGACTTGTGAAGAATCGTGCTCCACAGATCTACATTTCAGAGGTGGATGTTCAAACTTTTCTTCTTCGAAACTCACTGATTATTGCTTGTTTCTTGTGTTTATTGGCTTGACTGAAGTCCTCTCATCAGAGGCATTTGAATTGTGCTTTTAATTTTGCAAAATCATCAAGTTCAGTTTGAACTCCATTATTTTCCTCTTCTGGTTTCTCTTCCTATGGGGATCTAGAAGGAAAAACAATGGTACAGGGGTGATGTACATCACCCCAGCTTTCCAATGATATGAGGATCGCTTCATTTGGTTAAGTTTTGTTGTCTGCAACTTTGGCCGAAATCCCTGGTCTCGCCGGAGAAGACGGTGGTGTACACCACCGTCCATTTTCCAGGTTGAATATGGGCCCTTGGATCTGATCTCCAGATCTAATCTCCACCATTCCTTATTATGACTTTTATTAAAGCTTGGTGTGACTCAGTTGACTAAGGATCATGATGCGCGCGCACGCCATAGCCCTTGGATGTGCCAACTCAATTAATGAGTCTGGATCCAACGCGCCAGGATTTTTAGCATTTTCCGTTTTTCTGATTTAATTTCTTTTTATTTTCTTTTATTTCATTTAATTTCAAAAACTTATAACTCTTTCATTTTAATTCCAAAAAATATGGGACCAATTGCATCATTTCTCTTTTAATTTCTAGTTTCTAAAAATGATTTTTAACATTTTTTATTTTGCCATTTGATATTTTTTGTGAATTTTCTCTTTTCTGGTTATTTTTAATTCATTTTAAATAGTTTCCGATATTCAAAAAATACAAAAATATTTTTCTAACCTCTTTGAATGATGATGAATCTATGAAAAATATTCTCATCAATTTATTAATTGATTTGAGATTTATTTGAGATTTTAGTTCAATTAGGTTATTTTTTATTCATTTTTAATTGATTAAAAATAGTTTCTGATTTCTAAAGATGCTGAAATTTTTTGTCAAACTTTGTTTGACCTTGTTGAACTTAGGATGATCCATTTGGACTTTTCAAAGTTGATTTGAAATGGATTTTGAAGTTTGACCTTTAATTGTTTATTTTAATTCAAGTATTATTTTAATTTTGAAAAAATACCAAAAATATTTTATTTGTTTCTTGACTTCTAAGTTTAATTTTTCTTCTGTTTATTATTGTTTGACCTTGATTTCATTTATCTTTGGTCAATGCACTTTGCTTATTCCATTTGAATTCCATTAATGTACATTCTTCTTCATCTTCTTCTTCATCTTTTTTCTTTTTGATCAATGGGTTAAAGATTGGTGGTTAGCCTTGATGTATAGGAGGTTTAACCTTCCTTGATTCAAATCTAATTCACCTTGATCAAAGATCAAGTGAATGGCTTTGCATTAAGGATAGGTTGCTTCTTAATCAAGCAAAAAACCTAAATCAATACAAGATCATTCTCATTTTCTTTTGGCATGGCAAGTTGTAGGAGCTTGGCTTACTAGTCAAGGTCTCTAACTTGTGTTTGTTGCCTATATTTTTATTGACTGGCCTCAGATAGGTGTGACTACTACATTAGTCCACTTACGATTGCTTAACATAGCGCTAAATTGCCTAATGGCACACTAACTCTAACTATTGACCATTAACTTTTAATTCTTGCACTTTACATTAATATAAATTTCATATTCTTGTACATATTATTCATTTGCTTTTGCCCTTTGCTCATTTGAGCTCATGTTTATGTTAATGCAATTTGTCTTTTGCTCACTTGAGCACATAATTGTGTATATACTATTGTGCTTGTGTTTTGTTTTGATTCTTATGAACCAAATGCAAATGGACAAAAGGACTTAGACTTTAGGACATTCCCTATGCAAAATGGAGTCAAAGAGCAACTAGGCCTCATGCCTTTAGAATGCTATAAATGTCAAAGAGAAACTAGGCCTCATGCCTTTAGAATGCTTAATGTTGGTGAATTGAAAGGACCTAATATCTAAACTCACTCTTGTCCATTCTTTGTTTGCATTGTGGAACTTTTTGATGTGTGTGTTCTTGTGCTAGGGATTCCAACTTGAGCCTAATTGAAGAACCATTATCACGAGCATCCAAAGTGAGAGATACAAAAGCCATTGGAAGATTCCTAGGAGCTTTGTTTGATTGTGTGCTTGATTGCTTGAGTATTTGCTTATTTGCTTGCTTATTCCAAAGGATGAGAGCTACTTGGATCATCACTATGATCTTAAGAAGGGAACTCCATTTGTGGTTTTGTTTCTTCTCCTTCACCTTTTGTATGTTTAGGACTTAGCCATTCTTATTCTTCCCTCCACTCTAACCCAAGCCAAAGCTTTTGTGCAAACATTAACATTTGCTTTCAAAATTAGAAACCTAAGCATTATGCTTTTGATTTTCAAACTTTCTTTTCATAACACTTATTTTAAATTGAATCCTAAGTCAACTTTGACCATATTTTGTAAATACTTTTCATTGGTAAATATAACCCACTCAATTGTTTTTTTGTGGTTTCAATGGCCACTTCTTGCCAAAGCTTTTTCATAACCCTTAGCTATTAGGTTTGAGTTATCCTTGAGGTTGATATAATACTTACCTATATCCTTAGTGATGGACAATGAGTATTCCATGCTTATTATAGGGTTAACCCCTCACTAGCATGTTGAAGCTATCCTCACATGGTGGATTTGTGGTTTTTAGGTTGAGTTTTCTCCCTTGGATTACAAAAGACCTTAAGGCTTTTGGACCAATCAATTCACCAACCTGTTTTGAGATTTTTACCCCGAACTACGAGGTTTTGATCCTAATCTTTTTTAAGATGGTACGTAGGCAATGGGTTTATCCATTCAAACACAAAAATTATAAATAATTTGTACATTCTTCTCTCATCCCCCCAATCATGTTTTCACAAATAATTTTCACAAATACCAACCTACCTTCCAACAAAATTGTGAAAAGGGCTCCCTAGGAGTACCTAGGATATTTTGGGTGCTTAAAACCTTCCCATTACATAACCAACCCCCTTACCCCGATCTCTGACATTTTTATTAGTTTTTTATTCGATAAAACTTCTCAGTTTTTGTTCGCTTTCTAACCTTTCCTTTGGATAAATAGAAGTGCGGTGGCGACTCGATTTGTATGATTTACTTTTGATTTAGTCAATAAATCTAAAAGTAACGAATACCCCGCTACAGTTTCTTTCAAATTTATTTAATTCCTCTTGCATGGAAACTATTCACTGGTCGTCTTCTAAGGCTCCATTAATCTTCGAAGGTTCTATTTGAGAAATAAGTGCCACATACAAGCATGCATCCTTGAGATTTAGTCTTGATTAAACTCCTTTGCTAATGTCTCCAATAACTTTGTCTATTGGATGATTACGACGAGTTTCCATTCTTGAGGAAGGTTACTTTGATTTTTCTCTTGAGAAAAGTTTTCCTATTTGTGTTGCGATTGATCAACTTTGTCATTTTTAGCATCGTCTTCCATAGGTGCTTCTAAAAAATCATCATCATCATCATAACCAACTATATCCTCCTTAGAGGAGTTAGTTAAAGGTGGCAAGAAACACAAGAAATGAGGGTTTTAATTGGGTTTCTAAAAACAAAAGATTTTTCAAAACCAACTTAATCAAACAATACCACATACAAGAATCATAACAAAGTTATTTTGTACTGGTTCGCTGTTAACGAAACTACCTCCAGTTAACCCTACCAAGGTGATTTTGACTTCTTAATAAGGACTTAATCCACGATAAATGAAACTGATTACAGACACCACAAGGACAAACCGTTTTTGTCTTCTTGAGTCTATCTGACTAAAACCTAGTCACTCAAGAAAACCACTCAAACAACTTTAAGATTTACAAGTGTGTGTTTACAAGTTTTGTTTCTAAGAAAACAAATTAATACAAGCTAAATACAATGAATATCTCACACAATAACGAGAAACAACTCTTGTGTGTTTACAAAAACTATATACAGAAAATATTTACTTCATCAAAAGAGTGTGTGTATGAGCGTAGTATTGCATAGTGAATTAGCAGCTTCTTCAATTCTTCCAAGTCTCCTTTATATAGACAGTTAAAAGATCCGTTGGAGGGTAGTATTGGAATAGAAAATTGTGGTTGTCTCTTTGTGTAACGGTTTGCATATAGGAGACAAAATGGTACAATAGTATTGTCCTCAGATCATAAAATAAATGTATTGAGGGGAAAGATGATCTTGTACTGTGTACTATTTTTCTGACGCAAAACCTTTTGATCTTATCTGCTAATCTTCAGAGGCTTCTGATGAAATGATGTTGAAGCATGCTTACAAGGATCAAGAGACTTGTTGATAAAATCTTCAGAACCTCGGTCTTTAGAGTCTTGACATAGTTCCTCAAAACATAGTCTTCAGAGTCTTCAGATCTTATTCTTCAGAATCTTCAAAACTTTAGCGCAGAATCTTGAAGACTGGTAATCCTTCAGAGGCTCTTCAATCAGAGTCACGGTTAGAAGCTTTAGCACAAACGTTCATCAGAATCATTGTCTAAGACCTTCCTAAAACTTGACAACATCTTGTAAAGCACTTGAATATCTTCAGAGTCAAGTGTGTTGATTCCAGAATCTGATGACATCACACGTTAATGCTTCAGAGTCAAGTGTGTTGATTCCAGAATCTGATGACATCACACGTTAATGCTTCAGAGTCAGAACTTGTTCACAAAAGCTACACAATAGATAAAAACCATTAGTGTACAAAATTATTCTCTAAGAAACAATGCATTGTTATCATAAAAAATAAAGGCCATATGCATAACTAAATCTTGTTCTTACATTAGTTTCATCAAGAGATACATGCATTGATTCTTCGATAGTTAAAGTTATTTTATTATAAATTCTAGAAGTCTTACTATAGAGAGAGTAACCAATAAAAATACCTTCTCTGAATTTTTCATCGAACATACCGAGACTGTCTTTGTCATTGTCAAGGACAAAGCACTTACATCCAAAAATATGAAAGTGAAAAATGTTTGATTTTCTTCCCTTGAAGAGTGTTCATATGGAGTATTTTTCAAAATTGGCCTTATGATAACCCGATAGCTTACATAACATCTCGTGCTTACCGCATCCTCCCAAAAATACTTTGGTAGATTCGAGTCACTTAGCACGGTTCTTGCAAGTTTAACTAGGGATTAATTTTTCCTTTCAACCATTTTGTTGAGAAGTCCTTGATGCTGAAAAATAATGAAAGATATTGTTTTCTTCACAAAATTCTTCAAATGTTGAATTTTGGAACTCTCCACCATGGTCACTTGTAATTGATGCAATCTTTAGTGATTTTTCATTTTGTACTTGCTTTGCATACTTCTTAAATGCATTGAAAGTGTCGCTTTTCTGCACTAAAAATAGTGTCCAAGAAAATCTAGAAAAGTCATCAAGAATAACCAAGGCATATACATTACCTCTAAAGCTTCTTGTTCTTGATAGACCAAACAAGTCCATGATTTACAGTTGAAGTGACCTTGTAGTTGTTACCAAATTCTTTGGCCTGAAAGTTGATTTGGTTTGCTTTATCTTTTGACATGCATCACATAATTTAGATTTGACAAATTTCATCTTTGGTAAATCAATGACATGATCATGTTTGAATAATTTGTTTAAATGTTCCATATGAATATGTGTTATTCTTTTGTGCCAAATCCATGAGTCATTACTACTTACCATAAGACACTTTATTTTCAAAGATAAATCATCTAAAGAAATTATGAAAATATTATTAATTCTTAAGTTTTACCTCGTGTGAGACTTCATCTTCAATTAAGCATTCATCTTTGGCGAACTTGATTTTGAAGCCTTTATCACAAAGTTGGCTCATGCTAAGAAGATTGTGCTTTAGTCCTTCTTCATAAAGTACCTCTTCAATAGTTGTGAAAGGTGTTGCTCCAACTTTTCCTATGCCCGGAATTTTTCCTTTGTTGTCCCATTAAGTGACATATCCCTTGACTTTTAGGATTAGAGATGAAAATTTGTTTATATCTCCTGTCATATGCCTAGAACAACCACTATCAAGATATCATAGATCCATAACGGTCTTTAAGCAAACCTACAAAACAAATTAAGATTTTTTAGGTACCCAACGTGCCATGGGTCCTTGATAATTAGTTTACTTCTTGATCCACACATAATGGCCACTTGCAACACTAAAATTCCTTACATAGGAAGCATTAGGTGTATGACCTATTATACCATAATAAAAACATGTAGGAACAAAGTTACTTCTATATCTAGGAACATAAGATTTTTTTTCTAACAAATATTTCCTTAGGATGATGATGAACATTATGTGCTTAATTCACATTCTCTTTATTTGATTGATCACTTGCCTTAACAAAGATACTTTTACTAGTACTTGGTTTGTCAAATTTTGAATAACCAAGTCCGCTTTTGTTATTGGAGTATCTTTGTCTACTAATGACATTTTCCAATCCAATTTATCATTTTCATATCTTTCAATAACTCTTTTTAATTGGACAATTTGAAAAGAAAGTGAATTACACTCATTTCATGTAGAATTATGTTTTTCTTTATCAAAGTTTCTTGGTATAGTGTCAATTTTCTCTTTAAGAGATAACATTTGTTTCTTTTGAGCTGACATTATTTTGTAATGAAATGTATACTCATTGAGTAATTAATCTATCTCTCCCTAACCTCATCTTCTTCATCACTAGAATGGTGTGATGCCATCAATGCAAGATTAACGCTTTCTTCTCTTTTTGAATCGGATGATGAACTTAATTCATTATCATCCCATGCAATATAGGAATTTTTTGACTTTTATTCATGTCTTCCTTTATGACCACTTTTATTAGAAAGTTTTACAATTCGTTTTCACGTGTCCTTGCTTCCCACGTTCAAAGCAATTGTAATTTTGTGTTGACGTATAAGCTTCTTTCTTCTTGAAAAAATTCTTTCTTTTTCCAAAGTTTAAGGATTTATAATTATTCAAAAAACTTGCCTAACCTTTTTACAAGAAACATGAAGTTTTCATCTTCATCCAGAACATCTTATTCCAATTCATCTCTTGAATACTTTTAAAGCAATACGTTTGGATTTCTTTTCTTGATTGTTATGATTTTCTAGTCTTCCAAGTTCAATCTCATGCTGTTGAAGTTTTCCGAACAATGATGCAGATTACATAGTAGATAAACTCTTCTTTCAGATATGCTATCATGGTTGTTTGTCATTCCCTGGTTAAAGATCTAAGTACTTTAAGATTAAGTTCATCGTTAGTAAAATTCTTAATAAGAGCGATCAAGTGATTGGCCAAGTGCATAAATCTTTTCTGCAAGTCGAAGATTGGTTCTCCGGGGTGCATTCTGAGCAATTCATACTCTTGACATAATGTGTTCAATCTTGATCTTTTTACTTTGGCGGTTCCTTCACGAGTGACACTAACGTATCCCATATTTCTTTCGCCGTTGTGCACTGAGAAATATGGAAGTATTCATCCATGCTTAGGGCCGCTTGAAGTAAGTTGATTTATTTTTTGTTTTATAGGATCTTTTTCTTATCATTTTCATCCCATGATCTTTTGATCTTTGTTGTACCAACACTGTTGACAACACTTGTAGGAACGAACAAACCATTTTCTACAACATCTAAAACTTCTTCTCCTTATGCTTCGTGACGTGCCTTTATACGAAATTTCCAAATATCAAAGTATTCACCACAAAACAATAGAGGTTTATTCTTGCTACGGCCGTCTCTAAAATCTAGATTTACGGAAGCCATTTATGGATCTTTATGAATAAATTACCTATAACTTGCTCTGATTATTGAAAGTTTCTCAGTGGCTATTGTTGGAGATTATGTTCTTAATTTTTCAGAACTGATGTAAAAGAAAGATGCTAAAAAAAGTGCATAAAGTTTAATTTAGTTTTTGGCTTAAGGCACTTAGATGAAAATTTGAGTAAAAAAAGTTTTGAATTGTTAGAAAGAGGGGTAATTTGAAAATCTTAATCCACAACTATTTATACTTGAATTATATCTTTTAAAAAGAGTATAATATCATAATCGTTGACATGATTGATAGATGAAGTTTATGATTGATAGATGAAGTTTGGAAAATTTTGGAATCAAATTTAATATAAAAAAGTGTCACTGCTTCGGTGTAACTAGTTAACACATTATCATAATCGGTTAGAGTTGAAGTTGAAAAAGTATTTTCAAAAATTTCCGTGGCTGTAACCGATTACAGGGTTTGGTTTACTGGTTATAACTGAAGTGTTTTCCAAATATGCTGAGTTTTTATTCTTGTAATCAGTTAACACATTTGTGTAACCGGTTATAGTTGATTGAAAATCTAAAAATCAGTTTGTAACCACAAGTTCTCAAATGAATAAGTTTCAAAATGAGTTTGAATGCTTAGAGATAAATGATGCATGATTGTTCAGAGTACTATGGTAGTATACGAGGTTCAATTGTAACTTGTACCTTATTTTTTATATCAATCCAATAAGGTTCAATGTTATCTTGAAGATTGCTTATGATTCAAGTCTTGTCACCATAATTTATTGTGAACTTAAAAAAAATTCCTTCTTTAATAATGTATTTGATCTTCATCAATATTGTTCAATGTTGTCTTCATCAAAACATAAAATCATGTTGGAAGCTTGTCTTCATAGTGGAATTCATGTCATCATCTTTGCTGGTAGTGACACATGTACGTCCAATCACCAAAAAAAATTCACGTGACATGCGACACCAGCTTATGCTAACAGGCATAAACATGAGGGAATAAAATATGGATAAAGAATATTAGGAGGATCATTCTTTAAAAAAAATTGAAGAGTTAAAACAAAAGATTGAGATATTTAGGGGGACTATAAACATATTTAATCAAAAAATTATAATGATCATAATCAAAATTAAAACATACAATTATTTTTGATTTTTTTTTAAAAGAAAAAACTTCAATATTTTTTTAGAGAAATGCAACTTTTTGATTTTCTATATTATCCTCAGGGTTTGATTTATTTTGGTCCCTCAACTTAAAATATTTTCATATTGATCCCATAATTTTTGAAAGCGTATCATATTAATCCTTTTCATCTGATAAACGATAGAAAAATTTGAAATTTCATCATTAAATTTATCGTTAATTAAAAAAAAAACTAACATAATACGTTTTGAATAATTAAAAGATAATATAGATATTTTTTTATATTAAGAATCAAAGTGAACCTCAAGCTTAACCTATGTACCGAAAAAGATATTATTTATATGCCTAAATCATTTTTATAGGATTATAATATAATAGTTATAAGATAGTTCACCCATTAACTTTAGTTGATATTTCAATCTCAATAAATTGGTTTGTCAATCTACTATCTAGCTTATTGATGTCACCCATTTTTATTTTTCTTCTCCAATCACTCTAGTACACATTATTCTAAAAAAAACTAAATTAAAAACTACTTTTAATTTTTTTCTTCTTGTTTTCTATAAATATATTTTGTATAATACAATAAAATACAATGCAATACTATGAGAAGAATATATGACAAGACAATGTTGTGAACAAAACAATTGATAAAGTCATTAGATTATTAATTATTATTATTATTATTATTATTATTATTATTATTATTATTATTATTATTATTATTATTATATTAAAATGAATGTTTGGGCCTACCTACCTAACCTAATAAATATAAAAGATTATAAAAAACTAATAAACTATTAAATATGTTAATTATTATAAAAAATTATGAATACATTTTTTATATTATTTAAAAAATATAATGATTACATTATTATTCTTATATAAACAAAATATATTAATTTAGTTATAACCGGTTCAATCTGTATTCAGCCTCAGTCTAACCATAAAGCCCTAAATTCATATGGTACACCGATTTAATTACCTTGCTTTTTACCAAACTAAGCCTAATTAGTAATTTATTCATTTTTATAAAAGTATTAATCCGCTCATTATGGCAACAAAAAGCTGGAGATACCAAAGTTTAAGTAATAATTATCGTGAATAACGTGACTTGTTAGTTTCGTAGAAATTGATCCAGCCATCACAGTCGGTAGAAAATTTGGAAAAAGAAAGTTGTATTATTATTATTATTAATCGCTGCTTGGAATCTTACCCAATTAGTTGCTTCTTCAAACTCAATTATTTCCGCCTTTCAAAGCAATAAGCAATGTTCTATTTACTTTTCCCTTTTTAAATCCCATTTTCACACTCAAATAATCTGCACTATATATAAGACAACCCTTCTTGCAAATCTTACAACCAAATATAACCATTAGTACTCTTTTGTCAATGGAAAAAAACAACAAAACATCCTCAAACTTCTCAATTTGTAGAAAAATTCGTCAAGTACTCGCAACCAATCTTGCTTTCAAAACCGTTGTTCGAATGAAACAACAAAATCAAGAACCTAAGCCGCAACAACAAATGAAGATAGTTAACATAGAAGGAGAAAGTGGAGGAGGAACAATCCCTATCACATTTGATTATTCAATGGTAACTGAACATACTTCAAAAATTGATTCACCGCGCGTCGGAATATCGGAAAGAAAAGGTAAGATGATAGGTGAGAATTATAATGGGAAACCTTTGAAGGTTGGTTTGGTGAACTTGGAGAAGCAAGGTAATAAATCATTAGCTATTAATGATGCTTTTATTGAGTTCATTGAACGTACTAATAACAAAGTTGGAACTGTGTCCAACGTTGGTAAGGGACAGAAGAACCATGTTCAAGATGAGGATAATTCATTTAACAAGATAGAAAATCTGAATGACCGTTTTTCAGAATTCATTATGGAAGCTAAAAAGAGAATAAGCACAACATGAAATATTGGAAAGACTAGTTCTTTGAAAAGAGGTTAAGACATATAGTGTGAACATTCGTTTGGTGGTTTTCATTAAATATTCTAATTATTATTCGTTGTTGAGTGGAATGGATTCAACAATAAGGTCTTTACTATAGGCTATACTTGCTTATCCAATTGAAATTGGAAAGCTGATAAGATAACAACATTAAGTAGAATAATTTGGATTCACCGGTCATATATACTATAATGTTATAATGATTTATCATATGTTAATATATTAATTTATATAAAGTTAGAATTTATCATATGTTAATATTAATATCTGAAATTCTAGTTATCAGACTTTGGATGTCACACAGGTTGTTATGACATCCAATTCTGCACAGACAAGGATTATGCAGAACTTAATTATAAGTGCAGTAAATAACACAAGTAATTGTTCACCCAGTTCAGTCCAACATGACCTACATCTGGGGGCTACCAAGCCAGGGAGGAAATCCACTATTAGTAGTATCAATTCAAAGCTAAACTCACCCGTTTACAACTTATCACTTAATCCCTACCCAATGCAATTTCAATCTTAATCTAAGATCAGAGTTCCTACTCACTCCCCCTCAATCACCTCAGTGATATTAAAAACACTTTGAAGTCACACTTCAAAAACAACTCTTGGTTATGCTTCACAGCTTAAACCAAGATACACAGCACTCACGCTTAAAAGCTTTGAGTGACACAACACTTACAACTCAATGAACACCCTATGCCAAAGCAATCATCTATTTGATAATGACTTGGCTTACAAGATACGTCTAATTCTAGACTCACAAAAATACAGCAGTGAAGTAAGATGGACACACTAAATCTTCACGCCTCAAAATCCCTGAAACTGAATGGAGGAATGCCTTCCTTTTTATATTGCAGCACCTGGGCTTTTGCACCTGTATTTTCCTGAATTTTAGGTCACATACGTTCCCTTAAATTCAATATTTAGGTTGCTAACAAATAGGCTATTTGTTAGGTTCATTGAATGTAGCTTGGTTGTTGATTTCCTGAATTTTCTCTAAGCTGTTGACTTCCTAAAGAATAGCCTGAGAAAGCTGTAACAGAAAACTGAACAACCTACAATTTAGCATATGCTGTCAGGCATGAATGTCACGACATTCAGCTTGACATCAAGGTCCATATGCTGAGTCTGTTTTCCCAGAAAACAGACTGTACAAATCTGCTGACCTGTACATGATCAATATGACCATACTACAGTACCAGATTACATTAGTAAATGTCAAAGTGTCCAACTTAACATTTACACAGTTGGCCTTAGGTTAGTTCTGTAATTCTCTTGAAGAACAAACTAACTAATATGCTGAAGTATAGCAGAACACCACTCTGCCCAATCTTCAGTAGCTGCTGTCAATGATGAATGTCACAACATCCAGTTTGACATTCAATCAGTAGGCCTTATGCCAGGTCTGGTTCTTCCTTGATAACCAGACTGCAAGTGAATACTAAGTTCTAACAGAGCTTCTGTTCCTCAGTATCTGTTGACAGGTATGAATGTCACAGCATTCAATAATCCTGTGTTAGCTAGTCCTGCAGTAACTACAATGTAGTTACATATACATGTCATGACATCAGTCAAGACATTTGTGTTTTACCATACAATGCAGCCAATTAAACACCTACAAACTCCCCCTTTGGCAAATTTTTGGCTAAAACACTTTGATCCCCATAACAGAGTTCATGGCAGCGGAATACAACTAGCTAATACACTCAGAGTGGCAGCACACTCACACACATGGAAGTTAAATAAAAACTTCACATAGCAGCACACATATATTCGAAGTTGCACCTAAACTTCAACATCAGCTGCAAGGGGGGGGGGGGGGGGAAGTTAAATAGAAACTTCACACACATATCAGCAAACACACAGAGGCATACAACAGTGTGCACACAGAAGTTAACTACACACTTCAACACACAGCAGCTGTAGTAGGGAAAACTTCAATCTGTTATGAAAGGGTACCTGTTTTAATACTAAAGTTTAACAATGTAAACTTCTGTTGTCCTGGGGTATCACTTGTCACTCCCCCTTTTTGTCAAAAATGTTGCCAAAGCAACACTTTAATATACAGACCCACAAGAGAAATATGAATTACACACATAACAGAAAAAAAAACAGCAACAAAGGGATTAATCCTCTGCCTCATCATCAGCCTCCTCATCAGCCTCCTTTTCAGAGCTGGCCTCTTCCTCCCCCTCAGCCATTTGCCCTTCAGCTCCATCCGTGTCCTCAGCAGTAGACTCCAGCTGCAAGATGAGCTGTTCCAGTGCATTCTTTCTAGCTCCCAGCTCTTTGCAGGTCTCCTTGAGAACTGCAATGACATCAGCTTTGTCTGGTTGGTGGCTAGTTTTGGAAGTCTCTCCCGATGTCACGACTATGTCCGGGACATGCTTGCCCAGGAACAGCTTGTAGCTGAAAGCCAATGGACTTTCCCTTCGCCTCACAAAGTCATTCTCTGTCAGGATGTGTGGAAATTGATTCAGCACAACTCCACATATTAGAGAGGGGAAGGCAATGGGACCCTTTACACTGAAGCTCCCAGCATGCTTCATTGTCTGATCAAATATGTAGGTACCATAGTCCATCTTAGCTTTGGTTCCCACTGCATAGATGAACTTCCCTAATGCCATAGACACAGTTGACTTGTGGTTAGTGGGTACCCAGTTGGCTGATCCAACTTTGTGCAGCATTGCATACTTGACACTTAGTTGACTGGCTACTAGCTTCCCTTTGAGAGGCCATTTTCGGACTTGCTTTGCTGTGATGACTTGACAGATTGTATTGTCAGTCACTTCAAGCTCAGGTTGCTCTTCATCCGCTCTTCCCAGATACTGATTTATTACAGAGGGGGAAAAAGTCACACATTTGCCGCGCACATAGACCTTTCGAAATTCCTTGGATGTCCCATCGGCACACTCCTCTGACAGATTTACAATAAACTCCTTCACCAAGGTCTCATAGCACTTAGGAAGTTGTGACACTGTTCTCATCAGCCCTGCCTCCTTGATGAGATCCACAATCTCGTTACAGTCCATGGCATTCTGTGCCAGTTCTCTTTCCAATGCCAGCCTCTTGTGGTACACATACTTCCACCTGTTAACACTGGAGGCAAAGTGGAAGGACACATTGTCAATGGGAACTTCTGGGACACTGGTTGCCAACCTACTGGAAGTGGGCTTCTTCCTGGACATGGATGTTGTGACATCACATGGGGCATCAGATTCAGATTCCGCCACCACAGCTTTGGTTTTCACCTTCTTAGGCACCTCTTTGCTCCAAGCTTTTGTAGGTCCATAGCTTTTCCTCTTGTGTGTGCTTTCTGACTCTGGTTGCTTGTGAGGGTTTGGTGCACCAACTTCCTTAGAGGGGGACTTCAACTCCACGGCCTTTTTCTCCCTTCTGGTCCTGACTCTCTTGGCTATCCTAGGAACAACTGTAGCCAGAAGATCATTGTCTGAGAGTTCTTCCACGTTAATCGTCTCAGCCCTAGACTTGTCCTCAACATTTTGAGTAACCTTGGCCTTCTCACTTCTCACCTTGCCTGAGGGTTTTTCAACCTTTGATCCCTCATGAGCATTTGGTTGCTCAACATTGTCAGTGACATTTTTGCTCAACACAACAGCTTTCTCTTGACATGCAGCAATGTCAGGAATGATTGTGTTCAAGGGAACAGAAACCCCAGGAACATCTCGATTGCCAGATAGTATCTGAGTGACGATAGTTGCAATGGAGTTATGTACATACCTTGACCCTTCCCGTGTGTGTTCATCAAGAGCGATTTCTGATGAAAACCCAGTGACCGTTTCCTTAGGTCTTCTTGCATGGGACGAAGTTGCTGCGTCCACAACTGGTTCCTCCCGGGTAGGGTGGTGAGACTCGGTGCTGTGAGAATCAGACATGGTGGTGTACGAGGAGGTGTCAGATTGACGAGCCATGCTGAAAATTGGAGAGGGAAGATGAATCGTTTCTTTGGACGAGGGTTTGCACGAGTGGAGAATGAAACGACTGAATGTGAAACGCTTTGTGCAGGAGAAAGGTCTATTAGATTTTGACCACTCAGCGCTCACCAGATGTTTAATAATTTGACTTATTAAACAGTAGCTAACTAACTTCATTAGTTGCTATAACTTCTCAGATGCACACCTTCCCTTTTTGTCCTCACTGTACAATGTCATGACATTCTGTGTGACATTGTACTCTGTCTGCATCAGGTTCCTCCAAGCTGGAGGTGACCACCTGCCTCCATAGGCAAGGTACTGAGTTTCTGCAGACGTCAATAACATGCACCTCTGTCTATCCCTCGCTGTCATATCAGTTATATGATGGCCAAAGGTACCCAAGGGCTCATTACTTTTGAGCAGACACTTTCCATAGTATGTCCTTTTATCTAAGGACAGATATGAGGCTCTTCTCATAGTTCCCTTGGAAATGCTCTTCTTCACTCCTTTTACCTGAGGTGCATCAAGTTTTCCATGTCCCACCTTCCCTTCCTGATCTCCCTTGGTCAGAGGACACTTGGGGGGGTTGATAGAGTCTTTAGATTTCCATAGATAGCAATTATCTTTGGATCTATCTCCTCTCATCACTTCTTGATTGACCCCATTCAACACCACACATCCTCCCTTGGTAAATTCCACCTTATATCCTTGGTCACACAGCTGGCTTATGCTTATGAGGTTCACAGTTAGTCCTTTTACTAACAATACCTCACTCAATTTTGGAGCTTCTGGACAGTCCAGCTTCCCAACACCCATGACTTCTCTTTTAGTTCCATCACCTAATGTCACAGACTTGGTGTGAGAGGGATGTAGATTCACCACTAGGTAGTTCATCCCAGTCATATGCCTTGAGCAGCCACTATCAAGGTACCAATCTTGTTTGGTATGTCCTCTTGAAGAAGTGTGAGCAAGGTTAGCAACACACTGTTGATTCTCAGGAGAGAAGTGCATCTTAGATGCCAGCTGCTTAGGATTGACCTGAGGTGTCTGCTTAGCCGCCCATGTTGGTTTCTTAATGGGAGCATTATGAGTAGACACCTTTTTCTTGGGCCTACCTTGAGGGGTCTGGTTTGGGTAACCATGCAGCCTGTAGCAGAATGGTTTTATGTGACCGAATCTACCACAGTAATGACATTTCCATCTCTTGAATTTCTTCTTCTGATGGTTGTTCATTCTGGTTCCTCGATGTTGTGACTTTGAATGAGACATCCCTTTGGACTTCTGAACTTTAGCCTTTGGGCGTTTGCGTTCAGTTGAGGATCTTTTCCCAAAGCCTAGACCAGATGTGTTTCCAGACTTCTGTCCTGTCTTCAGGATTTCTTCCAAGATGTCAGATCCCTTATTCAACATTTTGATGGATTTGGTCATTTGGTCTAGCTTAGAGATTAACAACGACATCTCACTCTTCAGACCCTCTATGATTTTCAGCTGCTCTAGTTTCTCAGCTTCTAGTTCTTTGATGAGTTTCTTATGCTTTTCTCCTTGGATGCAAACTTCTGCACTTTTAACACATAATTCTTTATATGAAACAGCAAGCTCATCCAATGTGAGTTCATCTCCACTTGAGTTATCCTCTGAGGCACAAACACTAGTCAGAGCATTGACTTGTTTGGCCGATTCTCCTTCAGATTCACTCTCAGAGCCTTCTTCTGACCAGGTGACAGATAACCCTCTCCTTTGCCTCATGAGAAGGGTAGGGCAGTCAGCCTTACTATGACCACATCCTTCACATCCATGGCACTGGATTCCCTTGCCTTGGTTGGCCTTTTCTTTATGAGTTGATCGTTTCTTTATGTCAGATGGGATGTTCGTAACATTAGATTTACCCTGTTGATCAACTTTCTTTATGAGCTTGTTGAACTGTCTCCCAAGCATGGCTAAGGCTTCTGATATACTTTCATCACCTCCAGTATATCCTTCTCCTATAAGGACTATGCTTTTCTTCTTCTCAGCATACTCACCTAAGCCCATTTCAAAGGTTTGGAGAGAACCAATGAGCTCATCTACCTTCATATTGCTGATGTCCTGAGCCTCCTCTATGGCAGTGACCTTCATAGCAAACCTCTTAGGCAAGGACCTGAGAATCTTTCTTACGAGTTTCTCTTCAGTCATTTTCTCACCTAGTCCACCAGAGGTGTTTGCAATTTCAAGAATATTCATGTGAAAGTCATGAATAGTCTCATCCTCTTTCATCCTCAGATTTTCAAACTTGGTTGTCAACATCTGAAGTTTTGACATCTTCACCTTGGAAGTACCTTCATGAGTTACCTTGAGGGTATCCCAAACTTCCTTAGCTAGTTCACAATGGTGCACCAGCCTGAAGATGTTCTTAGTGATTCCATTGAACAGTGCATTCAAGGCTTTGGAATTTCCAAGAGCTAATGCCTCTTGTTCCTTGTCCCAATCTTCTTCAGGAATCTGCACACTGACTCCATCTTCACCTGTCCTCATTGGATGTTCCCATCCTTTGTTGACAGCTCTCCAGACTTTGCTGTCTAGAGACCTTAAGAAGGCTATCATACGAGGCTTCCAGTCATCATAATTAGAGCCATCCAACATGGGTGGTCTATTTGAGTGTCCTAAATCCTTGTCCATGGTACTAGAAAGTAACTTCCCTAGATCTCACCCAGAACTTCACAGGCAGGGTGCCTGCTCTGATGCCAATTGAAATTCTAGTTATCAGACTTTGGATGTCACACAGGTTGTTATGACATCCAATTCTGCACAGACAGGGATTATGCAGAACTTAATTATAAGTGCAGTAAATAACACAAGTAATTGTTCACCCAGTTCAGTCCAACATGACCTACATCTGGGGGCTACCAAGCCAGGGAGGAAATCCACTATTAGTAGTATCAATTCAAAGCTAAACTCACCCGTTTACAACTTATCACTTAATCCCTACCCAATGCAATTTCAATCTTAATCTAAGATCAGAGTTCCTACTCACTCCCCCTCAATCACCTCAGTGATATTAAAAACACTTTGAAGTCACACTTCAAAAACAACTCTTGGTTATGCTTCACAGCTTAAACCAAGATACACAGCACTCACGCTTAAAAGCTTTGAGTGACACAACACTTACAACTCAATGAACACCCTATGCCAAAGCAATCATCTATTTGATAATGACTTGGCTTACAAGATACGTCTAATTCTAGACTCACAAAAATACAGCAGTGAAGTAAGATGGACACACTAAATCTTCACGCCTCAAAATCCCTGAAACTGAATGGAGGAATGCCTTCCTTTTTATATTGCAGCACCTGGGCTTTTGCACCTGTATTTTCCTGAATTTTAGGTCACATACGTTCCCTTAAATTCAATATTTAGGTTGCTAACAAATAGGCTATTTGTTAGGTTCATTGAATGTAGCTTGGTTGTTGATTTCCTGAATTTTCTCTAAGCTGTTGACTTCCTAAAGAATAGCCTGAGAAAGCTGTAACAGAAAACTGAACAACCTACAATTTAGCATATGCTGTCAGGCATGAATGTCACGACATTCAGCTTGACATCAAGGTCCATATGCTGAGTCTGTTTTCCCAGAAAACAGACTGTACAAATCTGCTGACCTGTACATGATCAATATGACCATACTACAGTACCAGATTACATTAGTAAATGTCAAAGTGTCCAACTTAACATTTACACAGTTGGCCTTAGGTTAGTTCTGTAATTCTCTTGAAGAACAAACTAACTAATATGCTGAAGTATAGCAGAACACCACTCTGCCCAATCTTCAGTAGCTGCTGTCAATGATGAATGTCACAACATCCAGTTTGACATTCAATCAGTAGGCCTTATGCCAGGTCTGGTTCTTCCTTGATAACCAGACTGCAAGTGAATACTAAGTTCTAACAGAGCTTCTGTTCCTCAGTATCTGTTGACAGGTATGAATGTCACAGCATTCAATAATCCTGTGTTAGCTAGTCCTGCAGTAACTACAATGTAGTTACATATACATGTCATGACATCAGTCAAGACATTTGTGTTTTACCATACAATGCAGCCAATTAAACACCTACAATATCTATAAAATTATGTTACGATATTAGTATTCTATGTTTTATTGCAGAACAATACTATTCTTATACCATATCAAATACTTACGTCTAACATTCTTCAATGTAATAAATAATATTTTTTTATAAATAAAAAAATAATATTTCTAATTTTCTTTTAATTTTTAAAATTATTTTTATAGCATAAATATAAAGTTTGCGATTAATTAATTTTATTATTATATTAATCACGTAAATATAAATTAATAACAACATATTTTATTATAATTCATTAATTAAATTTACTATTTCACTAACCAATAAAATACGTAACATTAATTAAATTCTGACATTATAATATAAAATATAATAATCAATTTTTATATTCTACGAATCAAGTTTTGATATTAAATTATTAAATATATCAAATAAAGTAAATAAAATTGATTAATAGACCGTAAAGATTGATTATTATATTTTATATCTTAATGATTCTTGGTTAATGTTATGTAATTTATTAGTTAATAAAATATTAAATTTGGTTAACAAATTATAAGTAAAATATGTGATTAATAATCTACGTTAATGTGGTTAATGCAATAATTAATTATAATTTTATAATTTTATTATAAAAATAATTTTAAAATTTTAAATATATTTTTATAAATATTATTTTTTATTTATAAAAAAAACTATTACTTATGGTATAAATACAATGAACAATGTTTAATGTAAATATTGAGCGTTGGCGTAAAAAATATTATTCTTCATTGTAATTTGATGTACTTATAACTTGATTTTTATTAAATTATTGTATCTTGTAATAGTATCAATACCCACGACACCGTATACTTATATTCTTTTTAAACAATTGTGTGAATTGATTTTGTGTATGTCTAAGTTTTATTGTTGAATTATGCCTTAAATTTTTTGTGAGTGATGATGAGAAAGAAAATACATTTCGAAATTGCTATAAATTTATAAGTCAAAAGGTACGTCAGGTCCAAGCATTTCGCAGGTATCAAGATACTCTAAATTACTCCCTCCATCTCATAAAAAATGTTATATTTGAATCATTCACGATTTTTAAGAAAATTATTAAATAGGTTGATTTTGATGATAAAATTAATATCATTTACTAGAATACCCATATTAATTGTAGTTCAAATAGTGGTTGAATAAAGTGAAAATTAGTAATAAATAGGGGTATAATAATGGAAAAATAATAATAAATGCTACATTTATATTGTAAAAGAATAATTATTTTGAGAAAGAAAAAAAATGGAAATGAGACACTTTTTATAAGACTGAGAGAGTACTATATTTTATGATAATTCATGAATTTATTTTAAGAGTATAAAAAATTAAAGTGTTTGAAGATATTATTGTTTACTCCTTGTCTCATAAAAAGTGTCATATTTGAACAATTTACGATTCTTAAAAAAATGATTAGATGTGTTGGTTTTGATGATAAAATTAATATATTTACTAGAATATCCTTATTAATTGTAGTTAAAAGAGTGGTTGAATAAAGTAAAAGTTAATAAATAAGGATATGATAGTAGAAAAATAATAATAAATGTTGCATTGATATGGTAAAAGGACAATTATTTTGAGAAAGAGAAAAAATAAAATGAAATGTTTTTTATGAGATGAGGGGTAATATAAAAGATATTATAATATATTTATAATATTTTAAATTAATATAAAAGATATTTACAATATGAGAAGTGATATTCTTACTCCAAGAGTAAGTTATTAAAATTTACTTCACATCTTGACCACTAATTTATTTTCAATCAATGGCTAAAAAAATTGATAATTGTTTTTCTCTCTCCATATTTAATTACCTATCATTTTTAATCACTGATTGAAAATGAATTAATGTTCAAGATGTTGAGTAAGTTTTAATAACTTACTCTTAGAGTAAAAATATGCCTACTTTTATAATATTCTTTTTTTAATATAAAAGATATTATAAAATATTTATAATATTCTAAATTAATGTAAAAGATATTATAAAATATTTATTATAGCAATCAATGAGTTGTATAATGGGTTCATTAAGGATCGGTTGGGTTTCAACATTTATACATATGAATCTATATCATTCTTGTTTTATAACCTTCAGAACTTTATCAACTGAGGACAAAGAGAATGGTTAGTAGTCCTTAGTAAACTTAAAGATGTAAGAGTTTAAATTTTTTGGAGTTCTTAGAATTTGGGAAACCTTTAAAGGTATCTAAGGTGATTGAGAAACACTTTTAAACACCATGGGATCGTGTGATTCATATCTTGAGAGTTGGAGAAATTGGAAAACACTTAGGTAGAAATAGGGTTTGACCTAGAAACTCTTTTTCTTGAAACTTAATTGTGATCTCTTACAACAATTTTTCAAAGTATAGTGAATCAGAGAGTCGCTCTATCATCAGAGTAGATCATTTGATTGAACTGGATAAACAAGTCACAATGTTCTTGTCTTTTATCTTCTTCTAGATTTGTGTGATTTTACTTTTACTTTTACTTTTGGCAGATTATGTGTTGCTTTAAGCTATTTATTTTGATTATCAATGTTCTTTATGAAGGAGAAGAGCGATCCAAAACGCAATGGAATTTAAAAAATTTCTCCTTTAGTGATCCTACGAATGGGCATGATCAGTGATAGAACCGTTACCTCTTGTGGAGATTGTAACCTTTGATGCAGATCTACGGAGTGATCACGAATGTTGAATGATGACAACGCCTCTACTCAGTCCACACGAACGGAATCCTTCAATCTCAGTGCTAGCTGCTACGAATGAAGGCTTTGAGTGTGTGTGAGAGAGAGAGAGAGAGAGAAACGAAATTACAACTGCACAAATACTTCTGCACAAGGGTTCTATTTATAGAACCACTTGTGTGGGCTGCAAGCTAAAAAGTCCACTTAAGTGTATGTAGCTCATATATTATAATATGCCAAAATCACTTAAGCGTGTGATACCTTACCATATTTCGTATTCTACTTAAGTACAATGTACCTTATGATGTTCTACAACTCACTTAAGTGCACCATACCTTACGATGTCCCTTAGTTACTCTATCTCTCATCAATCCGTCCTTTTGTCCCTGTAGGTTTTCGCGACATTGGAAATTATATTAAATCACGTATTTAACATAATAAACAGTGAGCGGTATCTAGCAACACATCACTGCTACCCAAGACACGAAAATGTTATGTGATCTAACAAATCCTTTTGTGATAATACTTATGTGTACAATTATCATTTTGCCCTTATGTCTATATTGAACACAAGGCATAAACCGTGTCATCCTTGTCCAGTTCAATATTAGGCCCATAGACATTTATCCTGTTACGCAGGATGGGAAAATTCCATCTAGGTCACTCATGTCCCTCAACATGATTCGTGGAGTACCCATCAACTGTCTTTATGGTCATCCAGTTACGGACAATGTTTGATAAGCAATAAGACACTCGACTCTACATCTAGGGTCCATAGTGGTTTCAGGTCGAAGGGTGGTATACACCATTATCACCATGAGAATAACTTATGATACTTTGCATAACATTCTATATAGTATTCTCATAGTGGGTCAATCCAGTATAAATATTACTCTTAAGATTCATACCTATGTTTAAGACTTGATAACTCCTTATCCGTGATCCATGAGATGTGATCATCAGTCTATATACATAATAGTCTTAATGCTTTAATGTTATCCCACTTCACAATAAAGCTTGACTAAGGATGCTTTAAGAATAGTGTCCTTATGTTTAATGTGATCTCATGATTAAGTCACACTTGATGCATTAAACGAACTAGCTATTCTAGGGACTTTATTAAACAAACATAATAAAGAAAAATCCTTTTATTATTAATAAATAACTCTGATACAAGTACCAAAAGTATTGGCCTCCAGGGCTTACACAAACAATCTCCCACCAGCACTAGAGCCAATTAGGCATACCCCTAATGCCCATAGATCTAGTATGGCCATCATGCTTCTGCTGCGCAAGAGGCTTTGTCAGTGGGTCAGCAATATTGTCAAATGTAGGTACTCTGCATATTTTCATATCTCCTCTATCTATTATCTCTCGAATGAGGTGATAACGCCTAAGTATGTGTTTGGATCGTTGGTGAGATTTATGCTTCTTAGCTTGTGCAATAGCACCATTGTTATCACAATAGAGACCAACGGGATCCACAATGCTAGGAACTATGCCAAGTTCACTAATGAGCTTTTTGATCCAAACAATTTCCTTTGCTGCACTTGAGGCAGCAATATACTCGGCCTCAATTGTAGAATCATCAATTGTATCTTGCTTTGAACTTTTCTAGCTCACAGCGCCACCGTTTAAGCAAAACACATAACCAGATTGCGATCTAAAGTCATCCTTATTTGTCTGGAAGCTAGCATTGGTGTATCCATTTACAACAAGCTCTTCCTGACCTCCATATATCAAGAATGAGTCCTTAGTCCTTCTCAAATACTTAAGGATATTCTTGACAGCTACCCAATGAGCATCATCGGGATCAGATTGGTACCTACTCGTTGCACTTAAAGCATACGAGACATCTGGTCGAGTACATAACATGGCATACATGATAGATCCTATTGCAGATGCATATGGAATCTTATTCATGCGATCCCTTTCTTCCTTAGTTGAAGGGGATTGTTTTTTGATAGACACAAGTCATGTTGCATAGGTATGAATCCTTTCTTGGAATCATGCATATTAAAGCGTCTCAGCACTTTGTCTATGTATGTAGTCTGACTTAGGCCAAGCACTTTTTGTGATATATCTCTATAGATCCTGATTCCTAATATATAGGCTACTTCACCCAGGTCCTTCATAGAAAAACATTTCCCTAACCAAGACTTTACTTGTTGTAGGGTATGGACATCGTTTCCAATGAGTAATATGTCATCTACATATAATACCAGGAAAATGATCATGCTCCCACTAACCTTCTTGTAGATACAAGGCTCATCTTCGTTCTTGATGAATCCAAATTATTTTACTGTTTCATCAAAACGAAGATTCCAACTTCTGGAAGCTTGCTTCAATCCATAAATTGACCTTTCTAACTTACATATCTTTTGGGCTTCTTCTGGTATGTCAAACCCTTCAGGCTGTGTCATGTACACATCCTCAAGAAGATTCCCATTAAGGAAAGCAGTTTTGACATCCATCTGCCATATTTCATAATCATGATATGCAGCGATATCAAGTAAAATCCGAACAGATTTAAGCATTGCAACTGGTGAAAAGGTTTCACCATAGTCAACCCCATGAATTTGTTTATATCCTTTTGCAACCAGTCTTGCTTTATAGGTATGTACCTTACCATCCATGTCAGTCTTCTTTTTGAAGGCCCACTTGCATTCTATAGGGTTAACTCCTACAGGGGGCTCTACCAAGGTCCAAACTTGGTTTGTATACATGGAATCCATTTCAGATTTCATGGCTTGTAGCTACTTCTCAAACTCGGGACCAGTTATGGCCTCTTGGTAGGTCACAGGCTCATCTTGATCCATGAGTAATACATCACCTTGATTAGTTATGAGATACCCATATCTCTTAGGTAGGTGACGTATCCTGCTTGACCTACGGTGGTCTTGTTCTACTTGAGCAGGTTGCTCTTCCACAACTACTTGTGTTTCCTGCTCTAATTCCTCCATAGGTGTATCAATGCTTTGTGATTCTTGAATTTCTTCAAGCTCTACTTTCCTCCCACTTATTCCTTTGGAAATAAAATCCTTTTCTAGGAAAACTCCAGTTCGAGCGACAAACACTTTGCCCTCAGAAGGATTGTAGAAGTAATACCCTCTTGTTTCTTTAGGATACCCCACAAATAAGCATTTGTCAGATTTGGGCTCAAGCTTAGTTGAAATTTGTCATTTCACATAAACTTCGCAACCCCAAATCTTCATGTAAGAAATATGTGGTTTCTTACCACTTCATATCTCATATGGTGTCTTCTCAACCTTTTTGGATGGACCACTGTTAAGTGTGTAAGTTGTTGTCAATAGTGCATGTCCCCAAAAGGATTTTGGAAGATCGGCGTGACTCATCATGGATCAGACCATGTCTAACAAAGTTCGATTTCTTCTCTCAGATACACCGTTCCATTGAGGTGTTCCAGGAGGAGTAAGTTGGGATAGGATCCCACACTCTTTCAGATGATCATCAAACTCTAGGCTTAAATACTCACCACCTCGATCTAATCGAAGAGTTTTAATATTCTTACCTAGTTGGTTTTTTACTTCATTCCTAAATTCCTTGAATTTTTCAAAGGACTCTGATTTGTGTTTCATTAAATACACATAACCATATCTACTAAAATCATTAGTGGTCCACATGCATCAGTATGTATGAAGGCCAAAAGATCATTAGCTCTTTCACCTTTTCCTGTGAATGGAGACTTTGTCATCTTTCCAATTAAACAAGATCTGCATGTCTCATATGATTCATAATCAAAAGAGTCCAAGAGTCCATCTTTATGGAGTTTGGAAATGCGTTTCTCATTTATGTGGCCTAATCGGCAATGCCAAAGGTAAGTTGGATTTAACTCATTAGGTTTTATCCTTTTAGTATTAACATTATAAATAGGCATTTCAAGATCAAGGACATATAGTCCATTGTTCATTTGTGCAGTAGCATAGAATATATCATTCAAATAAACTGAGCAACAATTGTTCTTTATTATAAATAAAAAACCAAACTTGTCCAAACAAGAAACGGAAATAATATTCTTGGTAATTGCAGGTACATAATAACAGTTCTCTAACTGAATTATTAAACCACTAGGTAAAGTCAATACATAAGTTCCTACTGCTAAAGCAACAACCTTTGCTCCATTGCCAACTCGTAGGTCAGCTTCACCTTTTGCCAAATCTCTACTCCTTTTTAGCCCCTGCACATTGGTACAAATGTGAGAACCGCATCCAGTATCTAATACCCATGATGCAGAAGTAGATAAATTAATTTCAATAACAAAAATACCTGAAGTTGAAGTCTCTACTCCATTCTTCTTATCTTCCAGGTACTTTGGGCAGTTTCTCTTCCAGTGTCCGGTCTTACCGCAATGGAAGTAGGCGCCTTCCTTTGCTATGCCTCCACTAGGCTTCAAAGAAGCAATAGTGGGTTTGGGTTTGACAACTTCCTTGCCTTTCCCTTTATCACCCTGCTTGGTGGGTCTTTTGTTCTGTCTCTTTCCATTTCTGATCATCAGAATGGACTTCCCTTTTGACTTCAGATTCTGCTCAGCAGTTCTTAACATGGCTAGCAGTTTAGGAAGAGATTTGTCCATATCATTCATATTGAAATTAAGGACAAATTGACTGAATCTATCTGACAACGATTGCAAGATCAAATTAGTCGCAAGTTCCTTTCCGAGGGGAAAACCCAATCTCTCAAGGTTCTCCACATACCCAATCATCTTGAGCACATGGGGACCTACAGGGCCCCCCTCAGCAAACTTGCCTTGAAAAAGGGCTTTTGAAACTTCAAACCTTTCATGCCTTGTTTTCTCTTGATAGGGCATCTTCAGGTGTTCGATCATATCGAAGGATGCCATATTCTCATGTTGCTTTTGCAACTCTGAGTTCATGGTAGCTAGCATGAGTCAAGCAGTTTCATTAGCATCATCGACATGCTTCTTATAAGCATCTCTTTTTGCCTTAGGTGCAGAACTAGGAGGTTCCTCTTCAGGAACAGGTTTCTCCAAGACATACAACTTTCTATCATGTTTGAGGACAATCATCAAATTTCAGTGCCAATCCAGAAAATTTGTCCCAGACAAATTTTCCTTGTCAAGGATTGATCGCAAAGTGTTGTTAGAGGTGTTTGTTGTCATGGTAATCTACATGAAAATAATGAAAATATAAGTATCAATAACATATTTAATTAAGCCTTTAATTAAATATGCTCCCACTATTTTACTCAAAACAAATGACCCTCACCATTTGATTCGGAAAATCCCATTGGAAGATTTTCTAATGGGTCGAGATCCACATTTCACTTTGTTTTAAGTCCGCGTAGGCGGATTACAAAAAACTAGGTTATTTAGGTAGGAACCCCTTCCAATTATATATAATACAACTCTCGAATATTTTAGTTGGGTGAATAACTCCTTATTCCAATCCATTACATGGATCATTTCCAACTCTCGCTTCTAAACATATATAATCTTATTATAATTTATTTAGTTAAGTTTGACCCATTATTTTAGCAATTGGATATTACAATCATCCCATCGCACCTTACTAATATAGAACATGCACCTCGCGTAGGCGAAACCTACATTATCCGATACTAGTCTTGATGAGTGCTAAAACTTGGAAAACATAAACTTAATATTTAATTTGAGGGAATTTGCAATTATTCTGATCTCACCGGCTTATTTATCATATAAATCGTCTCTCATATGCATCAACATACATTCACATGCATCAACATACATAATGAAACAATTATGGCCCCTAGCACAATTGTTCTCCCAAGCCAATGAGAGAACCTAAGCTAACCTAATAACAATCTAAGCTTCTCCAAGCAAGATCTTCAAGGTTGTCCTCCTTTGATATTGTATTCTTCTCTTTTTTCATAACATTACATTACATAAAAGAAACTCGTTTTACATACGAGGGAGTGAGATGAGAAAAGAAATTACATTAAGAGATTAAAAGAGAGACAAGACACGCAGGTCGTATTTTAAAATCCCAAAACAAAATAAAGGAAAACTAAGGCCATAATCGATCACCACAAGACAATAATAATAAACACATTATTATTATTAATTTAAATTCTATTAATTAATTAAAACCAAATTAAATTTCGACGTCGTTTTTCGCATTAACACTTGATACTTTAAAGCACAACTCTTGCGCAGTCACAACCCTAATCGCATAACTCTTTGACAACACAACCCTTGTGCCGTCATTAACCCTAATGCACCAATTTCAGACCATCAAACACACCTCGATTGTTAATTCAGTATGATTGATCAACACGTCATTGCTTCACCATACTAATGTCGGATCAAGACACAAATGACCATTGATCGCTCAAAGGAAAACAACCATTAAGTGTTTGAATGAACAAAGCAGAAATAGTATATCATATATATCGTATTTTGCATCAGGATTACTTAAAATCATATATATAACTTGATCGAACTCAATTGCGCAACCTATGGACGATCGATGTATCGCTGCTTCACCATACTAACATCGGATTTTGAAGCATAGTCAACATCAATCATCCAAATCGTACACACATGATTCCAAATTTAATTACTCGTTTATTCTTTGATTCATTCTGTCTTTTAATCATATTCATACACAAAATACAGAAAATAAACAGCTATCAGATGCATGGTTTCGTAAGTGGCTCTGATACCACTGAAGGAGAAGAGCGATCCAAAATGCAGTGGAGTTTAAAAAATTTCTCCTTTAGTGATCCTTGCGAATGGGCATGATCAGTGATAGAATCGTTACCTCTTGTGGCGATTGTAACCTTTGATGCAGATCTACAGAGCGATCACGAACGTTGAACGATGACAACGCCTCTACTCAGTCCACACGAACGGATTCCTTCAATCTCAGTGCTAGCTGCTATGAATGAAGGATTTGTGTGAGAGAGAGAGAGAGAGATAAACGAAATTGCAACTACACAAATGCTTCTGCACAAGGGTTTTATTTATAGAACCACTTATGTGGGCTGCAAGCTAAAAATCCCACTTAAGTGTATGTTGCCCATATCTTATAATATGCCAAAATCACTTAAGCGTGTGGTACCTTACCATATTTCGTATTCTACTTAAGTACACCGTACCTTATGATGTTCTATAACTCACTTAAGTGCACTGTACCTTACGATGTACCTTAGTTACTCTATCTCTCATCAATTCGTCCTTTTGTGTGTGACCCTGTACGTTTCCGTGGCATTGACAATTATATTAAATCATGTATTTAACATAATAAATAGTGAGCGGTATCTAGCAACACATCACTGCTACCCAAGACACGAAAATGTCATGTGATTTGACAAATCCTTTTGTGATAATACTTATGTGTACAATTACCCTTTTGCCCTTGTGTCTATATTGAACACAAGGCATAGACCGTGTCATCCTTGTCCAGTTCAATATTGGGCCCATACACATTTATCCTATTATGTAGGATGGGCAAATTCCATCTAGGTCACTTATGTCCCTCAACATGCTTTGTGGAGTACCCATCAACTGTCTTTATTGTCATCCAGTTACGGACAATGTTTGATCAGCAAAAAGGCACTCGACTCTACATCTAGGGTCCATAGTGGTTTCAGGTCGAAGGGTGGTATACACCATTATCACCATGAGAATAACTTATGACATTTTGCATAACATTCTATATAGTATTCTCATAGCGGGTCAATCCAGTATAAATATTACTCTTAATTTTCATACCTATGTTTAAGACTTGATAATTCCTTAGCCACGATCCATGAGACGTGATCATCAGTCTATATACATAATAGTCTTAATGTTTTAATGTTATCCCACTTCACAATAAAGCTCAACTACGGATACTTTAAGAATAATGTCCTTATGTTTAATGTGATCTCATGATTAAGTCACACTTGATACATTAAACGAACTAGCTATTCTAGGGACTTTATTAAACAAACGTAATAAAGAAAAAGCCTTTTATTATTAATAAATAACTCTGATACAAGTACCAAAAGTAGTGGCCTCTAGGGCTTACACCAACACTTTATCCCCTCACATCAAATTTCTTGGGGTGTCTGAATTATGAATAATTATGTAAGTTTCAGATGCAACATAAGAGGGGTAAGGAGTGAATTAGGTTTAATGATTCTTTCTTGCTTGAGTGCTAACTTTTTAATTTTTTTAGAAGTAGTGTTATGAATTAGGCTGCTTCATGATTTGTTGTTGAGTTCAGTTTTTGGTTCAACTTTGTCCTTACTTTATGTATGGATATGATGTACATGTTGAGAAAAAGTGTGAGTTATATGGAGAAACAAGTGTGATTTCTAAGCCCCACATTACTTAGAAAAGTTGAGGTTGAGCACTTTATAAGTAAGAGGACTCATTCACCTATCACCTTAAGATTTTTGCTGAATATATGGTGTGTCTCTCACTTGTTTGGACGAGTCTTTGATATTTAGGTGAGTGATTGACCAAATGCAAATGCTTCCTCTTCATGATGACCCATTAGTGGTATCAGAGTTCGATTCGAGTAAGCGACCGACTCCTTGTACTGAAAGTCTTCCAGACATGGTGGTCAGGTAACCGGTCTGTCGAAGTGTCCATGACAAGATAAGGGTGTCTCCTAACGGCGGTACAAACATGCGAATGAAAGAGCTTTCACTTGAGAGGGAGTATAGTGGATGGACTCATACTTGAGGGGAAAATTATTGAGAAACAAGTGTGAGTTATGTGGAGAAGCAGGTGTGAGTTTTAAGTCCCATGTTTCTTAGAAAAATGGAGGTTGATCACTTTATAAGTAAGAGAACTCATACACCTATCACTTTAAGGTTTTGAGTGATTATGTGGTGTCTCTCTCACTTGTTTAGGTGGGTGAAAATTTGATCTTTAGGTGACTGTTTGACCCAATGTGAATGCTTCCCCCTCATGATGACTCATCAGTATGTTGAACTATATGCTGAAGCTTTGATTTGAAGCAAGGTTCTTTAAAAATAACTTGTTGGATGGATGTTAATGCAAACCTTAATTTGTTTTTATTTTAATTTTTTTCACTCTTTCTCTCAAATAATGGTGATAATGTAGTATGTTTATTCATGATATGGAATGACTAATAAAACAAATATATTTATTTGTAAGGAACTTTGAATTTCATTTTTTTAAATAAATTCCCTTTTGTCTTGTGATGAATAATGGTACATAAAAATATGGTATGATTTTGAATGAAATAGTGATGTGGTAAAATGGTTAAAGAATCCAATTTGATTGATGATGAGATGATGATGATGGAATAATCATGGACATGACTCAAATGATTTATTAATATGGTCTAAGATAAAAATAAAATGATGATAATTAACCAAATAGTTCATTTTGTTTGTATTTTGTGATATACAAAGTGACATGGAAATTACATAAAATAAAATGAACCAATGGACCTCCTTTATTTATTTATTTTTTAAATATGACCTCAAAATTAAAAATTAAAATGTGTAATAAAGAGATAGGATGAAAAATGGCAAACGGATAAAATAAAACTAATGGGCTTTTTCTATTTATTTTTCTATCATGACCCTAGAGTTCTAAAAATGAAAAATGAAATTAAAATATGAGATTAAATTGATCAAATGGACTTTGTATTTGAAGTGCACATGTACTTATTAATGTCTCTTATGGTGACTCAGATTAATTAAGTTGAAAAGGTGATGCATGTAATACAAATGGATTGAGAGTGAATAGTATGGTAAAATTAGGGTATGACAGTTGCCCCTATTTAATTGCCTTAAATCAAGGAGTATGAATTGCCAGGGTTTTCATACCTTCCTGGTGGAATATAATTAAATACGAAAAGACCCAAAATTTGTCCAAAAATGGTGATGAGATGGGTAAATTTATGAAGGGTTAACCTTTTTGGGGATATAAAGGGGTTGCCTCCATATTCTAATTAGGGTTTCACCGTCAATGAAAAACTTTGCAAAGAAATGACAGTTGAAAAGTTCCTTGGGACATAACAAATAAGACTTTTAATTACTAATCACCGAAAGATTCTTTGAGAACTAACAGAGTAAACTTTTAACCAACGGTCATCGAAAGGATTCCTTGAGACTTAACAAAGAAAGTGTTCAACTAACAAGTACTGAAAGATTCTCCGAGAATTAACATGGGAAACTTTCAATTAACAGTTATCAAAAGATCCTTTGAGATCTAACGAAGTGAACTTTCAACTAACCGTCATTCAAAAGGTTTTCTGAGACCTAATTGAGAAGACTTTCAACTAGCGAGTAAGAATGTAGTTTTTTTTTATAAATTTTTTATTTAAAAAAGTAAAGATTCCAACTAGAAAACATTGAAAGATCTCTGAGAATCAGCAGAGACAACTTTCAACTAACAATTATCAAAAGATCCTTTGAGAACTAACAAAGTGAACTTTCAACTAACTGTCATTTGAAAGGTTCTCTGAGAACTAACAAAGAAGTCTTTCAGTTAGCGAGTATGACAAGATTTTTGTTTGTTTACATTTAACAAATAAAACATGCAACTAGAAAACATTGAAAGATTCTCCGATAATTGACAGAGACAACTTTCAAATACAATTATCGAAAGATACTTTGAGAACTAACAAAGTGAGCTTTCAACTAACCATCATTTGAAAGGTTCTCCAAGAACTAACTCAGAAGTCTTTCAATTATCAAACATAGAGATATTTTTTTGTTGAAAATTATCAAATAAAACATGCAACTAGAAAACATTGAAAGATTCTCCGATAATTAGCAGAGACAACTTCCAACTATTAGGTAACAAAATATCCTTTGAGAACTAACAAAGTGAGCTTTCAACTAACCGTCATTTGAAAAGGTTCCTCGAGAATTAATAAGCAAGTAACTCAACAAGATATAATAGAGACTCTCTGAGACTAAATAGAGAAGAATCTAAAATGATCAAGCAAACCGTGAGATGTTATGAGAATTAACAGACAACAACATTCTAGAGAAGACAATTGAGGCTTTTTGAGAACTAACAGATGAGACACTCAAATGATATCTCTATTGAGGGTTGACCAGTATCGTACAAGATGATCATTGATTAGGGAAATATTCTAGAAAATACTCCCCCAGGAGAAGATTTACTAGGAAAAGCACTGTAGGGGAAAAGATCTAAAGGATACTTTTTAGGATAGCCTCTTATTAGGGAGAAAGTTCAAGGACTCATTGAGGATACACAATGAGGAAACCTACAGGGTAGAAACTCACTTGGAGAAATACCACTGACTCGATTAAGGATTAACCTGGGCCTTCATGTAAGATCTCAAATCCTGGTGCATGTTATGTATGATTTTTTTATTGTATGGCGTAATGTTCCACCTCGATGGATATGCTACGCATGAAATGATGCATAAAGTGCAATGATTAATGCATGTAGGTATGCCAATGTATAATTGGTCTTTGGAGGGCTTGGTTTATTTGATTGAGAGGCTCAAGCGAAGCTAGGCTTTGGCGTAGCAATGTCAATTGGTTTCTGATATGCCATTGAAATTTTGACTTTTGAATACCAATGACTCTAGAATTATGTTTGATTGAACAAAATTGGGTTTTGAATTATCGATGAACACCAGATTCTTAAAAGATGTCGCCAATGATGATTGAACTTTGGTTTTGGAGATGCCAATGAAAATTGGACTTGTGGAAAGGTCAATGAAAATTGGACTTTGGTTTTGTGGAAACGCCAATGAAGATTGAACTTTGGTTTTTTATGGTGGCTAACGAAAGATTGAATATTTAGGCTTTTTTTTATCCAATGGAAGATTCGGTTTGGTAGGTGGAAATAATTTGACTTCCCGACACTCTGGATTTCGAAGATGTTGTGATCGGAAGGCAAACACGGATGCTCTTGGTGCCCCAAGTTTGATCCATTGCTGGAAAACTCTGCATTAATTCATGGGAGAACTCTGACTTCTATGTTGAATAAGACATGGAGACCTGTAGATGATTTTATACTTTCATGCATCGACCACATTACTGGGGACTATTGATCTCCCTTCAAATATTTCAAAATCAAAAATAATTTACTGTTCTTTTTAATGCTTTTTGTTATTTCCTAAAGTTTTAATGCAGTGTTTATAAAACATATTAAACATTTTGCAAATAATTGGAAAAAACAAAAATAATTGAGAAAGCTTTGATGAAGATATAATCTTTTATTCAAAGAATTGGCCCGTAATTTGGTGATAATACATAAGGATGCAATTCCTAAAAGAGGAAATTGTTGTGATAGAAAGCCGTAAAATGGCAATGGGAACTATTTTAAGTTTCCATTGAATTGCAATATTGCCATATTCCTTATGTCTTCGAAGATCGCAACAATTTTCTTCCAAGGAGAGTGAATGGATCGATTATTCTCTTATTGAGTTTTCATTGTAGCATGTGTTCATGAGCCGTTGTCTCTTACCTTTGGAAAATCCGAAGCTTTTTCCTGGACCGCCCTTTCGGGTTTTCAGTACATCGGGATACCCTTTTTTGCTGATCAGTGCATTTTGATGCATATTCTTCTATAATTGTACTTAAACATTTATCTAGTTTATTTTTCTTATTTTACTATTTTATTATGTTTTTAGATTTAAGTTCATGTTTTCCTTTAATCTATTTTCAGTTGCTATTTTCAGTTTTAACGGTTATTTGATACTTGTCCACTGTTCTGATCATAAATTGAGCCATAGGATGCTGGTTTGCGCGTTCTGACATGCGTTGGAAAACTAAGAGAAAGAGCTACAACTTTTATGTTGAAGACAAAAGCTGATTCGAAGTGAAAAAGTCTCAAACAATTCGTTGAAGTTTGGTACTTTAGGAAATAATTTCTTTTGGGCCATTTGTTGGACCGAATTTAGGTTTTCCGGCCCAATTTGAATTATAAGTGCAACCCTTATTTTGTTTAAAAGGAGAAGCCATTGTACTGTAGCACATTACACATTATTCACGATAACCTTTTATTTTATATGATTATGAAGATGAACTAATCTTCTAGAGTCTATCTGCTGTAACCGAATTTCCAAAGCTTTGAGGTTTTTATCCTATCAATTTAATTTTGTTTCTCTTTCAATTCTATTTAATGAAAATTCATTTTCTTAATCTGTATTTTGTGGAATGTTTTTTATTAAACTCGTATGATTGCATTCCTAATTGTTAATCGCTGTTTTCGTCGCTTTGTCATTAAATTGTGTTTGTAAATCGTGTTTGCTTAATTCACGATTGTAGTAATCCGTTTGCTTAATTCGGAATATAGGAATATCAATCTATCATATATCTATTGCGCTTGTCAATCGAAATTGAATTGAGTAGAGATCGAATTTTCTTAGGGAATTGGTAGGTAAAAACCAGTGATTAGCCGGAAACCGAAAACAGTAGATTGACTTATTTTATAATCGCTTATTTTAATCACTTATTTACTTTGTTTTATAAATTTACCCATTAACCATAAAACCCTCAAAATCGATTTCATTAGGTTAACGATAATACAAGAATCCTTGTGATACGATACTTGAGTTGTCGCTTCCGCTAAACTACAGTTTTCTAATTACTCGTTTTGATCCGTGCGCAATAGTGGATCAAATTGGCGTCGTTGCCGGGGAGCGAATCAGGCTAGCACTAGTTCACCACCCGTTAGTGATTCTGATTCTGACTATTTGCATAGCTTATTTGATTTTGATTTTGAATTTTCTTTTTATAACATGGCTGAACAAAGAACACTAAGGCAACTTGCTGCTCCTGATATGAATTACAATGGTTTATGGATTGAATATGTTGATGTTACTGTTCCTTTTGAGTTGAAATCTGGTTTAATACAGTTGTTGCCAAGGTTTAGTGGTCTTGCAGGTGAGGATCCGCATAAGCATCTTAAGGAATTTCAGGTTGTTTGCTCTACACCATTGAGACCTGAAGGAATCACCGAAGATCACATCAAGCTGAGAGCCTTCCTGTTTTCACTATAGGGTGCTGCCAAGGATTTATTTTATTATCTTGAGCCGAATTCTGTCACAACTTGGAATGATTTGAAGAAAGTATTCCTTGAGAAATACTTTCCTACCTCCAGGGTTGCATCAATCCGAAAAGAAATATGTGGTATTAGACATGGAAATGAGTCATTGGACGAGTATTGGGAGAGATTCAAACAATTAGTATCCTGTTACCCTCAGCATCAGATTACCAAACAACTGCTTACTCAGTATTTCTATGAGGGATTGTTACCAATGGATAGAAACATTCTTGATGCTTCTAGTGGTGGAGCACTTGTCGATAAAACTCCAGATGTTGCCAAAGCCTTGATTGAGAACATGTCACTCAACTCCCAACAGTTCACAACCAAAAATAATTATATGGTCCAAACAAAAGGTGTGAATGAGGTTCAGGTTTCCTCTTCCAACAAGGCTCTAGAAACCAAAATTGAAGAGCTTACTTATTTAGTGAAAAAAATGACAGTGAGTAAATCTCAAACAACAAAGTTGTGTGGTATTTATACTTCTATTGAACATCCAACTGACACATGTCTTATTCTTCAAGATGAGTCGGTCACTGAGTTGCCTCAAGCATATGGAGCTAACTTTTTCAACCAAAGCAATAATGAGAAAGGGTACAACATTCATGACCTGTCCACCAAAAAATATCATCCCAATTGTAGGAACCATCCAAACCTTGGATATGGAAACCAGCAGCCCACCCAACAACAGTTAGTCATACTCCTGCCACAACCACAGACCACTCCCCAAGTCTCCACCTCTGTATCTTCCAAACCTTCATTATAGGATCTTATCAAGCAAATGACTGTGAACAATCTCCAATTTCAGCAACGAATAGATTCCAGTATTCAGACTTTGCAGACACAAATTGGACAGCTTGCCACTTCAATGAATGCCATGCAACAAGCTCAATGATCAAACCAACTTCCTTCCCAAACAGTTTTGAATCCAAAAGGCCATAACGCTAATGCGAATGCTATTTCCTTGAGATCCGGGAAGGTTACAGAACCAGCCCCAGAAAAAAATAAAAAAAATCTTGAGGTAACACCTGAACCTTCTTCCGTTGTGATAGAAACTGAACCCTCTATTGTGGTACAAACTGAAAAAGAAAAAGAGAAGGAGTATGTGCCACCAGTTCCTTTCCCATATAGAATACTGAAAAATAAAAGGACCGATGATAGAGACAAAGAGAGAGAGAGAGAGATATTTTAGATGTGTTTAGAAAAGTTACGGTAAATATTTTGCTTCTTGATGTGATTAAGCAGGTTCCAAAGTATGCAAAACTTTTGAAAGACTTGTGCATAAGTAAGAGAAGGTTGAAGGGTAATGAGAGAGTAAACTTGGGACGAAACATTTCAGCCCTTATCCAGCCTAAACATTCACCTGAAAAACCTATTGTTTTAGCCCTCAATCAGGCCATACCCCAAAAGTGCAAGGATCCATGAACTTTTGCTATTCCATGTACCATTGGGGATAGTAAATTCGAAAATTGTATGCTTGATTTGGGAGCAGGCATTAATGTTATGCCTACTTCTGTTTATAATAACCTTGACCTTGGTCCTTTGCAGCATACATGTTTAATCATTCAACTGGCGAACAGAAGCAGTGCTCGCCCTATTGGAGTAGTGGAAGATGTGATTGTTCAAGTTAATGACTTGATTTTTCCTACAGATTTTTACATTATAGACATGTATGGAGAAAGAAATTCAATCAGATCGCCCATCAATTTAGGCAGACCATTCATGAAAACGGCGAAAACAAAAATTGATTTTGACGATGGAACCATGTCCATGGAATTTGGTGACATTGTCGCGAAATTTAACATTTTCGATGCCATGAAACATCCCTTGGAGGAACATTTCATTTTTCATATTGAATTGATCTCTGAGTTGGTTGATGATACTTTTTCTGAATTGTTTTCACTTGATTTTCCATTTCTATCTCGGTTTGATGATGTTTATTCATATGATAATTGTACTGACACTAACCTTTGTGTTGTATGTGCTGAGATTGATGGTGCCTCGCAGGGTAACATTTATCCTACAGGTGAAGTTGTCGATGAAGCTGTTTATGCATTTGAAGCTCTCGACATCCCGGCTGGCCCAAACACCCCATCCATTGAGCAACCACCTTCCCTAGAGCTGAAACAACTCCCTGAAAATATGAAATATGCTTATTTAGGGAGTAATGAAAAACTTTCGGTTATAATTTCTTCTAACTTTGGTTTCGATCAAGAAAATAAGCTTTTGCAGGTTTTGAGGAAGCATAAAAAGGCGATTGGGTGGACATTGGCTGACATACCAGACATTAGTCCCTCAATGTGTATGCACATGATTTTACTTGAGGATGATTGTAAAACAGTGAGGCAACCCCAAAGGAGGATTAATCTTTTGATTCTCGATGTTATGAAGAAAGAGGTAACCAAACTCTTGCAAGCAGGTATCATTTATCCTATCTCTGACAGTAAATGGGTAAGCCCAATGCAGGTTGTACCTAAGAAATTTGGACTCACAATGGTCAAAAATGAAAAAAAAAATGAACTTGTTCCCACTAGAGTTCATAATAGCTAGAGAGTTTATATTGATTACAGGAGATTGAATCGGGCTACTAGAAAAGATCACTTCCCTTTGCCGTTCATTGACTAAATGCTTGAACGACTAGCTGATAAATCACACTATTGTTTTCTTGATGGGTTTTCAGGTTACTTTCAGATTCATATTGCACCAGAAGATCAAGAAAATAACACTTTTACGTGTCCATTCGGTACATTTGGTTATAGGAGAATTCCTTTTGGTCTTTGTAATGCTCCTGGCACATTTCAAAGATGCATGATTAGCATTTTTGCTGATTTTATTGAAAATTGCATGGAAGTGTTTATGGATGATTTCACTGTTTATGGTTCTTCATTTGATGCATATTTGAATAGTTTAAATTTGGTTTTAGAGAGATGCATTGAAACTGACCTTGTTTTAAATTATGAAAAATTCCATTTTATGGTCGAACATGGAATTGTCCAAGGTCACATAATTTCTGAAAAAGGAATTTCAGTAGACCCTGCTATGGTTAATGTTATTTATACACTTCCTTACCCATCTTGCATTCGTGAGATTCGTTCTTTTCTTGGTCATACAAGTTTCTACAGGCATTTCATAAAGGATTTCAACAAGATAGCTCTCCCGCTGTCAAACTTGTTGAAGAATGATGTACTTTCAACTTCGATGATAATCGCAAAAAAGAATTTGAATTCTCGAAGAAAGCATTGACCTCCACCCCTATCATCCAGCCCCCTGATTGGACCCTCCATTTCGAGATTATGTGTGATGCTTCTAACTACGCTGTTGGGGAGGTCCTTACACAAAGAGTTGACAAGGCTGCCCCTGTTATTTATTATGCTTCTAGGACTTTAGATTCTGCACAGTCTAATTACACCACCACTGAAAAGGAACTTCTAGCTATTGTTTTTGCTCTTGATAAATTCATATCATATTTGTTAGGTTCCAAGGTTGTTGTTTTTACTGACCATGCAGCTTTAAAATACTTGTTGAAGAAGCCAGAAGCAAAACCAAGATTGATTAGGTGGATGTTGTTGCTCCAAGAGTTTAATGTGGAGATTAAAGATAAAAGTGAAGTTGAGAACTTGGTGGCTGATCATTTGAGCAGGATAAAGAGGGATGAAGATCCTTTTCCCATTCAGGATGACTTTCCTGATGAGCAGCTTTTACTTTTGCATGGGGTTACTCTTTGGTTTGCTGATATTGTTAATTATCTGGTTGCTGGTGTTTTTCCTACAGGTGCATCTAGGACACAAATTCACAAACTCAAGAGTGATGCCAAATATTATGTTTGGGATGATCCATATCTTTGGAAGTTTGGTAGTGATCGGGTAATTAGAAGATGTGTCCCCGACTATGAGATTGAATCTATTATGTATCTTTCGCATACTTCTCAAGTAGGGGGCACTTTGGTCCTTAAAGGACTGCAAGAAAAGTCTTAGACTCATGTTTCTATTGGCCCACTATTTTTAAAGATGCCTATGATACCTATCGACCTTGTAAAGAGTGCCGAATAGAAGGTACATCCATCACTCGTAAGAGAGAAATGCCTCAGCAACCTATGCTTTTCTTTGAGGTATTTTATGTATGGGGAATCGAATGCATGGGTCCCTTTCCTATATTATTTGGTTTTCTTTACATTTTGCTTGTTGTTAATTATGCTTCAAAGTGGGTGGAAGTTATCACCACTAGGAATAATGATTCCAAAGTTGTTGTATTTTTGGCCAGGTCCAATATTTTTTGCAGGTTTGGAATCCCCTGAGCTATAATAAGTGACCAAGGCACTCATTTCTGTAACCTCACCATGGAAGCTTTGCTCCGGAAGTATGGAGTTGTGCACAGAGTCTCTACCGCATATCACCCACAAACTAATGGGCAAGCTAAGATCTCAATCAGGGAGATCAAACAGGTTTTAGAGAAAATGGTGCAACCAAACAGGAAGGACTGGAGCCGCCATCTAGAAGACGCACTTTGGGCTCAAAGAACAACTTTTGAGACACCAATAGGGATGTCTCCCTATCAACTTGTTTTTTGTAAGGCATGTTACCTTCCTATAGAGATAGAACACAGTGCTTATTGGGCGGTAAAAAGTTGTAATTTGGAGATGCAACAAGTAGGTATTGAAAGAAAACTCCAATTACAGCAACTTGAAGAACTTAGGCTAGAGGCTTATGAGATCTCTAGGATTTATAAAGAGAAAACTAAGAACTTCCATGATAAGATGATTTCTAGGAAGGAACTCTTTGTGGGGCAACAGGTTTTACTGTTTAACTCCCGCCTTAAGCTTATGGCTGGGAAACTTCGATCCAAGTGGATTGACCATTTTGTTGTTACTAATGTTTTCCCTCATGGTGCAGTAGAAATAAAAAGTGCATGTACTGACAAAACCTTTAAGATCAATGGGCAGCGCCTGAAGATATTCCATGAAAAGTTGGTGCCTGAAGATGCACCCTTAGAAGAGCTTTCCTTGGAAAAGCCCACCTACCGTGCAACTTGACCAGGGAACACCTTTTCCTTTTCTCTCACTCTTATTTAATAGTTGCGTCCTTTCATTGAGGACAATGCTGTTTTAAGTGTGGGGAGGGAATCACTTATTTATTTTGTTTTCAGTTTTTCTCTACTTTTGGTTTTTAGTTGCTAAATAAAAAAAAATTATTTAAAAATTGCATGCTTTTTCCTTTGGTTTTTGAGTTACAATTATGAGTATTTTTGTTAGTTCTCTTGACTAAAGTCTTGTGGTGTGATGTGAAAAATTTGCTATGCATTTTTAGTATGATAGGTAGGACTAAACTCTAAATTGTATATCTTTAGCAGTAGATCATTAACCTTGGTGAGCTTTGAGCCTTATATGGATAACATATAAAAAATCCATCTCTTTCTTTCTTGTGTGATTCACTCATGTCTGTTAGTCTCTAGAACTTGAATTGACTCTTGTTGATGTTGTTGTTTACTTGTGCACACTGATATGATAAAAACATTTTTTTAGCAAGTTAGCCAAAAAGGCAACCCTAAAATAATTGCATCCCTTGTTTGAAACCCCTTTGAGCCTAGTATCTTTTTTTGTTTAAAACTCATTACAAGCCGAGAAGTGAAAAACAATGTTATCACGCGATTCAAAGGGTTGAAAGAGTCTTGTTTGGAGTTGTGTTAGATTGAATAATTATGTTTGTAATATTTCAGAAGTTGGCAGAAAAAGTAAATAAAAATAGAAAACAAAAAAATGAATGAAAAAAATAGAAGGATGTCAATATATGTCAATACATACTCCTTTTGAAAAAGAAAAAAAAATGAGAAAGGAGAAGAGAAAACAATTTCTATAGAGTTGTTCAAGTGAATGAAATATTTTGTAAATTCAACTCCCGCAGTTTCTTTCAAGTCTCTTTTATCTCTTTTAATTTTAGCCTAGTCCCTTAGGATTTATCTCACCCTTACCTTGACCACGTTACAACCAAATAAAAGTCCTTTTGATCTTTGTGTGCATGTATTTCAATTGTGGATGTTAGAATCTTTTCAAGCTTATGGTAGTACTAACTTTCATGTTGTACTTTGAGTGTAAACAGTTAATCTAAACACTTGAGAGTTCAGGGAATTATATCCTGTGAGGATCTTACTACTGTTGATGTACTCTTTGGTAATCTTTTTTCCTATCTGCTTTAAATGTCACAAAAAGTTGCTTACTAAGACCATATTCTTGAAGCTTAGACTTAGAATTTTGCTTGTACCTTGTATCTTGAAAACTTTTGGAAGTGCATTCTTTGTTTTCTTTCCTTTTGTATTGAAATTGTAATTTTGCTCGGAGTGCAAAAGTTCAAGTGTGGGGGAATTTGATCAGTGCATTTTGATGCATATTCTTCTATAATTGTACTTAGGCATTTATCTAGTTTATTTTTCTTATTTTACTATTTTATTATGTTTTTAGATTTAAGTTCATGTTTGTCTTTAATCTATTTTCGTTTGCTATTTTCAATTTTAGCGGTTATTTGATACATGTCCACTGTTCGGATCATAACTTGAGTTATGGGATACCGTTTTGCACGTTCTGACATGCGTTGGAAAGCTAAGAGAAAGAGATACAACTTTTGCATTGAAGCCAAAAGATGATTCATAGTTAAAAAGTCTAAAATAATTCGTTGAAGTTTGGTACTTTAGGAAATAATTTCTTTTGGGTCATTTGTTGGGCCAAATTTAGGTTTTCCGGCCCAGTTTGAATTATAAGTGCAACCCTTATTTTGTTTAAAAGGAGAAGCCGTTGTACTGTAGCACATTACACATTATTCACGATAGCCTTTTGTTTTATACGATTATGAAGATAAACTAATCTTCTAGAGTCAATCTGTTGTAACTGAATTTTCAAGACTTTGAGGTTTTTATCCTATCAATTTAATTTCGTTTCTCTTTCAATTCTATTCTATGAAAATTCATTTGCTTAATATGTATTTTATGGAATGGTTTTGATTAAATTCGTATGATTGCATTCCTAACTGTTAATTGTTGTTTTCGTCGCTTTGTCGTTAAATTACGTTTGTAAATCGTGTTTGCTTAATTCACGATTGTAGTAATCCATTTGCTTAATTAGGAATATAGGAATATCAATCTATCATATATCTATTGCGCTTGTCAATCGAAATTGAATCGAGTAGAGATCGAAGCCGCTTAGGGAACTGGTAGGTAAAAACCAGTAATTTGCCGGAAAACAAAAATAGTAGATTGGCTTATTTTATAATGCTTATTTTAATCACTTATTTAATTTGTTTTCAAAATTGATCCCTTAACCACAAACCCCCAAAATCTATTTCATTAAGTTAACGATAATAGAAGAATCCTTGCGATACGATACCCGAGTTGTTGATTCCGCTAAACTACAGTTTTCATTTGCCTACGCTTCCCTTTCAGATTTTTGACTTAGCGGGTGATATTCTTTAATTATTATCCCTAATTTTTTCCTGGATTGTTATATCATTTTTTTGTCCACCGGGATACCCATTTTTTCCTAAGTCTCATTTTCAGGTTTTCGACTTAGCGAGCTTTTGCATTCTACTTTTTTAGGAATAATATATTTTGACTGTTTCAGAATTCACTGGAAGTGGAAATTCTTTGTCATCCATAGTTGTGAGAATTAGTGCCCCTCTTGAAAAGGCTTTCTTCAAAATGTATAGACCTTCATAATTCGGTTTCCACTTTCCATGTGAAGCCTTGTGAATGGGCGGGATTTTCTTCAGCACCAGGTCGCCTTCTTGGAACTCCCGAGAATAAACCTTCTTGTCCAATGCATTCTTGAGACAACTCTGGTATAGCTGACCATGACATAGAGAAGTAATGCACTTCTCCTCCATAAGGTTGAGTTAGTTGAACCTTGTCTGGACCCATTATGTTTCTTCTAGCTTGGTCTCCATTAAGACTCTCACTGAGGGGATTTCGACTTCAAAAGGAAGTACTGCTTCCATGCCATAGACTAAAAAGAAAGGGTTTTCCCCTGTTGATGTGAGAACTAAGATCTAATAGTCGTGCAACACAAAAGGAAGCATTGCATTCTAGTCCTTGTATGTTATCACCATATTCTTGATGTTTTAGTTTGCTGCTTCTACATGCCATTCATCTTGGGTTGGTAGGGTGATGGGTTATGGTGTTCAATTTTGAATATTTCGCACAAATCCTTCATCATTTTATTGTTTATATTTAACCCATTATCATTGATGATCTATCTAGGAATCCTGTAACAGTAGATAATAGCTTTCTTGATAAAGCGGGAAATGACTTGCTTTGTTACATTGGTGTAAGACGCAAATTTGGCCCATTTGGTGATGTATTCTATGGCAACTAGTATGAATATGTGGCCATTCGAATCCTTCGGTTCGATGAGACCTATCATGCCTATTCCCCACATAAGGTTGAGTCACAGTCTGAATTTCCTCAATTAAGTAAACAACTTTTGTAGACTGATGATGTGATCCTCTTTAGTCTGGGATTCAAAAATCATATCATCAATGTATACTTCAATCTCTTTATGAATAATATCCTGAAAGAGAGTTAGCATCGCTTGTTGATATGTTTCCCCAACATTCTTCAAGTTGAAAGGCATCACCTTGTAGAAGAAGGTTCCCTAAATGGTGATAAATATGGTTTTCTCCATGTCCTCTGGGGCCACTTTGATTTGGTTGTACCCGGAGAATCCATCCATGAAAGAGAATACCAAGAACTGAGTCGTTTTTTCTACTAGTACATCAATGTGAGGCAAGAGGAGATTATCTTTTTAGCTCGCTCTATTGAGGTCTCGGTAACTGACACACATTCAGACTTTTCCATCCTTCTTTGGTATTGGCACAATGGTTGCAACCCATTGTAGGTACTTTGCTACAACCAAGAAACCTGCATCAAACTATTTTCTGACATCTTATCTTATCTTGAGAGCCATATCTGGTCGAGTTCTTCTGAGTTTCTTCTTGACTGATGGGCATTCTTCTCTGAGAGGCATCTTGTGTATAACAATGTCAGTATCCAGCCCTGACATATCATGCTATGACCAAGCGAACACGTCCACATACTCATGAATGAGTTTAATAAGCTTTCATTTCTCAATATCTTGCAAGGTAACACCTATCTTGACTTCTTTCTTGTCCTCCTCTATTTTGAGATTGGTAACCTTCATTGTTTCCTGGTGTGCTTAGATGATCTTTAACTCCTGCTTAAGTAGTTAGAACAACTCTTTGGGGAGTTCACAATCTTCCTTTCCTCCTCTCCGGATCGGTTAATTATACATTCACATTCATATAGGACCATAGAAGTATTGTTATCAATGGTATCAGGAGTGGCTCTGCATGTTTATGATTATGCATTTATTTTAGAAAGAGAAAATGAAAACTATATAAAACATTTCTATTTTTAAAAAAATGCGAAAGGAAAGGAGGATAATTGAATGGGAAACATGTTTTTATTGATGATAATCAAAAATATTAAAAATAATGGGGCCCTACAAAGCGTTCCATTATGCCTTGGGAAGAGCATTGGGTTTAGAAAAAGTGGTAAATTAATTTTCTTTAGGAAAGACTTTTGGGATTTCAACAATCATCTAGTTGTTGAGCTCTTCCGCTGGTATGCTTTGGCGCACCCAATTTTATGTTGATTCATTGCAAGCTACTTTGTCCATCATGGAAACCTGGTCTCCATAGATATTACCAGCACTTTTGAAAGTGTTTTGAATAGGAAAGACTTGTCCCTCGTCATCTTTTAAATTTTGAAAATCCTCCTAGATATGGTTAGTATCCTAGCCCGAACCTATCTCTCTTCTTTGGAAGCTCTGGTATTTTTCCCCATCCTTCAGCATTTCCAGTCTCGACAATGGCCTTGGCTCCCTTCCAGGAGGCCATCGAGGTCTTATGTCTATTAAGCTCTTTTACTGGTAGTATTGCCATAAAACACTACTACAAATATTACTTTTCATGACAAAGCTTTCACCTCAGTTATTGAAAAACCGAGGTCATATGACCTGTATATATATATATATATATATATATATATATATATATATATATATATATATATATATATATATATATATATATATATATATATATATATATATATATATATATATATATATATATATATATATATATATATATATATTTATCTTTCACCTCGATTTTCTAGGAAAACCGACATAAAATTTTGTTTAGTGGTTGAGTTTTGATTCCCAACTCCTGCAATTTTATGTTTTATTTACAACTAAAAAGGCACCTTTACTTTTTTTATACATTTTATGTCGGATATTATCCCTCGGTTGTTGTAGAAAATCGAGATAAAAACTCTAAAAATAATTTTTATTCCTTCAGAATTATAATGTTTTGTCTCATTCATTTTTTGAGCCCTAACGAATGAAAGGAACCCATTCTTCTCCAGCGACCAAAGGAGTTTCCGAAGAATCAGAACCACCACCCATCTTCTCTAAGGAGGAAGTGAGATCAAATTATTCTCCTTTGAGTCTCTCATCACATTTTTGGTATGTACAAGTTCTCCATTACTGTTATTGTTGTTTTCGTTGTTCATGTTGCAGCCGTAGGTCGTTGTTATTGTTGTTGTTATTGTTTTTCCATTGTTGATGTTGTTGTCGAATATGGTTGTTGTTGTTGTTATGGTTTTTGAGACTTATAATGTTTACTATAATGTTGTTATGGTATTTGTTTTTGTTCTGGTAGTTATTGTTTGTTGTGTACTATTTTTATTTTATTTTCAGAAACTGTATGTGATTATGGATCGTAGTTGGATGAAAACGAATAGATTAATAAAGACTATGAGAATGGAGTGATTCAATTTCTTGATTTTGAGGGAAAAGATCTTCCTAAGGAGAAGGGGATTCTGTGGTGTCCTTGTAATTTTTTTCGAAATATGCACAAACATCAAAGGGATGAAATATTCAATCATTTAGGTCATGATGGAATTATTAAAAATAACATGAAATGGGTATGGCATGGTGAAGTGACAAAAAAAAAGACCTTTGTCACACACAGTTGAAGATGATGATGAATTTATAAAAGATACTCTATAAAACATTGCAAAAAGACATGGAAAAGTCGTTGTATCCAGGATGTAAAAGTTTTATAAGATTGTCATCTGTGTTAATACTATTTAATCTTAAGGCAAGAGGTGGATGGACAAATCAAATTTTCACTGAATTTCTTGAATTGTTGCAAGAAATGCTTCTAGAAGATAACATGTTGCCTAACCGTAGTTATGAGACCAAGAAGATATTATGTCTAATGGGTTTGGGTTATGTCAAAATACATGCATGTTGTAATGATTGCATATTATATAGGAAAGAATGTGAATGTTGTTTCTTTGATTTTCGAGTTAAATTGATGCTTATGTGTTTTGAGAATTGTTGTTGAGTCCCACGCGTTCATGTATATCGGAGATAGGTAGTACTCTAGTATAATGCTCAGAGAGAGCTAGTGACGAGGTCCATTGCTTAGATAGAGCTACTGACGAGGTATGGCTCTTTTGCTATGCAATTTTTTTCCCAACTCAGTACCTTTGGTGTGAACCTTGTTCCAGGAATGGATGTTCTTATGAAGCAAAGATGGATTACCATCACCCATGTCATGTAGCACCATTTCTTCCAAAGCCTTTTCTTCTGGATTTCCTAACATCACGAATCCAGATTGTCTCAAAGCTAAAACAAGATTATTGCTTATACAACTGTTTGACCAATCATATGTACGTTGGGAAAGCTTCCACAACTGAAGATGATTTCTTCCATGTTAAGTCTTCTGGTATACCACATGACAGACCCTCCAGTTAGTGAGACTAGAGTCTGAGCTCATTCTTCACTAAACATTTCACTTATCTAGGCATCTACTTTAAAGACATGTGAGATTAACCACGTGTAGAGTAGAGGAAGGCAATAGACTATGGTATCGCTTCTCTTCTCATGACGGAGGTGAATGGTATGGAAGATATCAGCCAAGAGTGCAGGAACAAGGTTCTACTTTTCCTTCAATACAACCTAATATACACTCACCACAACTGAATATATGAAGTTTTCGTATGTTGGAATAGTATTAACCTATATATGAGAATGGCTAATACATCCTCAAAAGCATCCCACTACCGGGATATATCTAGCTCTTCAGCTTTCCATTCTAGGTAACCTCTAGAGAATCTAGGGAATTTCCCTCTTCTCTTTCGGTTGGCCATCACGTTTGTAACTTAGATTTAGAGGGCCACATTAATTTCTTCCACCTTGGGAACTTTCCCAAATCTAGTGTAAGGCTTCCTTCCTATCAAAGGGATCTCCAAGACTTTCTCAAATTCTTCTAGTTTAGAGTTAAATGAAAATATTGAAACAAGAAGCTCCAAAGTTGAGGATCATAGAACTGAGTTATTGCAGTATTGACAAAAGTCTTAACTCTGATAGAGAGGAGGTCCAAGATCTTCTGGTACTTCCCTTCAAAGGTGACTCTGAAGCAGGGACGTAGCTTGTCTGTAAGCCTCTTCAAATTGTCCAAGTAGGGCATCTTGGCTTTCAATTGCATAGGTTTTCTCCTTTCTAAAATCATACTTTGCTTTTGGTGAAAACAACCTTGAACAATGTGATTCCCTGAAAAAAAAGTTTTGTATGCTTAAGGAATTTTTATCATTTTAAGCAAATGTCATATATATATGATGGTAAGGATCCAGCATAACATGAGTAACACCATAACAACCTATATAAGAGGTCTCCATATAATGGGAAAATTCTAAGCTTTCTACCAATAAACAACTCACAAGGTGGGACTTAAAGTGTTTAAGTAGGGTTTCTAGAGTCATGGACCTTAGTTAAATCTGTGTATGACAACGGGCAAGCCGCTTTATGACAAGATTGAAGAAAATGGTTTACTATAGATGGGGTTTTTGCGCTATCCATTAAAGGTGTGCCCCTTTGGGGATAACACTACATAACTACCAAAATTATGCGACGAGCAAGCCATCTTATAACGAGTTCCATAGAGAGGTCTACTCTAGGAGGGGTCTTCATGTTAGTCATTCCAGGTGTGAACCTTGGGGAATAACACCAACTTCTATTCTAACCTATGTTTCTCTTTATTTTTTTAAGCTTGGGTGAAGAGGTTTACTCAAAGTGCCATCCCAATCCCACAGATGAAGATAATAAACATGAAAGATAAAAATAGAGCAGAAGAAAACAAAAGAGACAAATCCAACATTCATCATAAATCGAACTAAACTAGGCTTGAATCTCTAGCTGAAGTTTCTCTGATGATAGTCTGTCATTTCATATAATTAGGCAAAAAATCGATGAAAAACAAGCGAAATAGGAGCCAAAAGGAAGAACAAAGACCCAAGAATGAGTGAAAAATAGCCAAATATGGAAGAATGGGACTTAGTGAAAATTCTGGTTAAAAATAGTGTTTTTAACGCAGCTACTGGAATAATCACTCGCACTATCGCGCGACATCACATTCACAATATAGATGTATGAATTACATCGCACGCATGATACATCTATAATGCGCATGATGGGCACTTTTCTAGTTTTTTCTGACACATTTTGACCCGTTCTGAGCTCTTTTTAAGGGGATTTTCAGCAAGATACTAAAGCACGATTTGGAGAGTACAAGTGGTGATTTTTAGAGCATTTGAAGCCATTAGAGGTCATCTCTTCAAGGGAATTCTTATGTTATTTTCATCTATCAATTATGGTATTATTTTATGAATAATTAGTAGCTATGCTCCTCTAGGTTAGGTTGTGTTATGATGAACCTTATTCAATCTTGTTAGAATTATATACTGGTTTGAATTTGTACGAATCCTTTGAATTATAATCTTACTAAGTTGTTTCTTAATCTTAATGCTTTTTTATTTGAGATACTTTGTTAATTTGATATAGGACACATATGGATTATTGACCCTTAGCCTATGTGCTGGACCTAAGGCAGTTATTCTACTTATGATGGTTGAATAAGGATAGGAGACCCCGAGTAGTGGCATAGGGAATTAACATTATGTACATCGCCTAATCCTGCTTACGCTGGTGGACTAGGAGTAGAAAAATCCAAGTAATGATTAATGAGTTATTTTATGAGGGATCGGTTATAACGGTTTTGTTAATTCACCTTGAGATTATAAGGATAATATCATTCATACAAGGCAATATACATCAACAAGATAGGATAAGGGTATTCGATACACAACCTAACCGTCTTAATATTTCTGTTTTAAACTCGTTGTTTGTTTTTTGTTCTGAAACCTGAAAACCCCTCATTTAGTATTTTCCTTTACACTGTACAACCGTTGGCTTGTTCAAACACAGTCCCCTTGGGTTCGATCTTTTATTACTGATACATTATCAGTATATTTGGAGAAAAGTCATCAAGTTTTTGGTATCGTTGCCGGGAACTTTTGATATTTCAAAAAGGCGAAGTTTGTGAAATTTTTATTTTTAGTATTTTTAACTTTTGTTTTATTTTCTTGTTTATCATAGTGCTACTGAGGTATTTTATGTTTATGTATGCGCCGTTCAGGAACAACATTAATTCCGTTTGATCCATAAATTGAAAGAATCACACGTGATCTCAGAAAAGCAGTTAGAGAAGTAGCTATATACGGAAGAATATCATAAGAAGAGAAACATCAAGTTCTTCTGACCCTGAAGAAGAAATCATTATGAAAGCTTCACAACCTCTTACTATGGAGGACTACTGTAAACGAACTAATGAAGGACAGGTTTCTAGGGGCTTTGAATCGGTAGACCCTGCTAACTTTGATATTAAGAATGGTGTGCTTTCATGTCTAAGAGACAATCCGTTCAACGGGCCCACTATCAGAGATCCATGAGCTCATCTTGCACGCTTCTATGAAACGACTTCGATGTGCAAACTTGATGATGTCAATGACGACTAAGTAAAGTTACGATTGTTTGGTTTCTCACTCATTGGAAGGGCAAAAGGTTTGTTACTATGCCTTCCAAATGGAACCATTCAAACATGGAAAGAGCTAGGATAAGTTCTTGGAAAGACTTTTCACCATCCACCAGTTTATTGATAGAATAGTTGAGATTGTTAATTCTGAGAAACAAGACACAGAGTCACTATATGACTCTTGGGAGAGATTCAAGTTGCTACTACGCAGATGCCCCAATCATAATATGAACAATATAGAGTAGATGCAAATTTTCATTAAAGGCCTCAAGAGTCAGACACATATGTTGCTAGATTCTTCTGCGGGAGGCACGATTAGATAGATGGCCAAACCATAAATCAAGGATCTAATTGAAAATATGTGCATGAATGAGTAACTTTCTAAGAGTGAAAGATTAGTGAAGAATGGTGGGGACACCCAAAGGTATGTTAATTTTTTATACTCAAACTGCATTATTAGATCAAATTGAATTGTTAAATAAGAAGCTAGTTGAAGGATGCTTAAAAAAAGCTAATGTGAGACAGGTACAATCACTTAAGTGTGAATTTTATGGAGGAGGACATGAAAACTGAAGGTATTCTCTGGAAGGGTTAAGTGAATAGGCCCAATTTTCAAATTTTCAGAATAATAACCCCTATTCCAATACCTACAATCTGGGATAGAAGGGTCATCCGAATTTTCATTGGACCAACAACCAAAACCAAAGTGGTAACCAAAATATGCAACAAAACCAACAAGCTTCCAACTTCCAAAGGAAGCCTTCACAGTTGGAAGAGACTTTACAAAATTTTATCAAGGACACTCAGAATGGTTTGAAATAGTTAAATAAGAATCATTAGAAGATGAGTAGAAACCATGACGCATCTATCAAAAATTTGGAGACATAAACTGGTAAATTGTTTAGGCAAATAGTTGCTTTGTCAAGCTCGAGTGGAGGATTCTTAGGTAATAGGTAGATAATCCAAAGAATGGGTCTTTCAAGGCTGTTGAAATAGGTGTTGGAGTGACTGCTAATAAAGAGAAGGGTGAAATAGTCGAAGAGGGGATAATGGAAAAGGGAGAATTAAGGAAGGAAATAAAGGAAAGTGAATTTCAAGGTGACCAAGAATAAAGAGGAGTCACCATTGATCAATTAATAGACAAATACTCTCTGTGGAGAAAAACAAAGAAGAAAATCCTTAATGACCCCAATCTGCCACTTCCTGATTACATTAAGGCACCATATCCTATAATAAAGAATAAAAAAAACCTCAATGAAGAGGAAACATGAATGTTTGCCAAGTTTAAGGAGATGCTGAAGACACTCTAGGTAAGTATTTGTTTCCATGAGGTTTTGGAACTTACGCCTAAATTTTCTAAATTCATGAATGCACTATTAAAGGGTACAAATCAAAAAGTGGACAAGGCACAAGTCAATACGATTGAAAAATATGACAATCTCGTGCCTAAAGCATTGCGACCATATCTAAAGGATCTAGGTAAGTTCTCTATATCTTGTACTATTGGTGGAATGGAGATCCCACATACCTTATGTGATTTGGGTTCGAGTATAAATGTGATACCCATTTGCTCATTGTATTCATCTTTATCTAAAGACTTTAGCATAATTCAAATTATGCGATTATCAAGTCTTCTTCTACAACCAGATCAATACTCAGGATCTGCCATCAGCAGCTTGTCAATTATTGATTCAACTTGTACGTCATGAGCCTTAAGAAACAAAGAATGATGAGAGTGGATAATTCATATCCTTGTCTAAGGTATCCTTGGGTACGGGATAAATGGCCCAGTTGCTCAAGGTATTCACCTTTGTTCATAGACTTTAGTGCAATGTGAATCATACAACACTTCAATATCGAAGCAAGTTTGCTATCAACACCTTATGGTTGTACACCCTCTTGCAATCAATTCATTCATTTGCCTGTTAGGTTTTGGACCTTGGAAATCTTTTCTGCCTTTGAGATGGTAGACCTTGGCAATATTTCCCGCCTTTGAGGTGATAGACCTTGGCATTCCATTTTCCTTATAGGTTTTTGGACCTAGGTAATTCAACCTTTCTTTCTTTCAATGTGGTAGACCTTGGAAATATTTCTTTACCCCGTGAGGTGGTGGAGCTTGGCAAGCTCTTTCTGTGCCTATGGAGTTGTAGACTTTGGCACTTGGTTATAAACCTTGATAATATCTTTGAGTATCCTTGTAGAGTTATGGACTCTTGGGAATCCCCTTGCCTATCTGGTTATGGACCTTGGCAGTACTTTCCTTTGCCTTGAGAGTTATGGACTTTGGCATCCTGTTGCCTTTGCCTTTTGGGTTATAGACCTTGGCAGTTCAAATCCTTGCCATTAGAAGTTATAGAATCAGGTAGTGATTCCTTTCCTAGAAGGTTATGAACCTTGAAATTTCTTTCTTCCTATAAGGGTTGTATACCCTGGCAATCAATATATCATATCTCTTGCCTCAATCTTTTGTTTTCATCCCTAGTAGGACGAACTACGAGTGCTCTGACTTTCTTATTGCACGATGAGAATATGTAGGCACGAGAATTCAAATTCTCCATGAGCTACCATATTTATTAACCCTACCTCATTCATCATTCTTTGTTCATAAATCAATACCATCTTTTTGAGATCAAAAAGCAATTTTCCTTGGATTCCATGCACATCCTTTTAGGATGATATATCATCAGTTCACCTTGTGAACCAAGAGATGTTTGTGTTGAAAAACCAAACACTTCATTCCTTATTTTTGGAAAAGACGCATGTTTACTCTTCGGTTCAAAGTTTATTCATTCATGGATCCAAGATATCGTTCTTCTTTGATTTCAAACTATTTGTTCCTTACAGTGATACACTATCCCCTGTACTAAACAACATTAAAGATAACCCTTGAAGTTATGTTTGTCTTGTGAGCCCCTGTTGCTTATACAAACATCTCTCTCTCTCTCTTTGTTTTCATTGCAGTTACCCCTCGAAGTTGGAGTTGTCTTGTGAGTCCCTGTTGCTTAGAAAAACTCTCTTCATTTCCACCATTATGTTGGTACAAGTTATACTTTTCATCACTTTCAATCTCTGTTCTTTGTTTTCAGGGTTGCACGAACTACAAATGCTCTGACTTTCTCATTGCATGAAGATAATATGTAGGCATGAGGATGTGAATCCTTGGTGAGCACAATACTAATTATTCCTCTTCCTTAAGGCACCATTCATATCTCCCATAATCATTTATTTACCTTCAATCATTGAACCATTCACTCTATGTGATATTCTGTTATCTTTGAGCCAAATACATTACCTCTTTGAGCTTCATTCAGTGTTAGCTTGTGAACCAAGAGATGTATGTGCTGTGAAACCAAACACTTAATTCTCTTTATTTTCAGCCATACTATATAGTGGCACCATGCTTCCAAGTACCCCATATATGGTTCACACCAATTTTACTCTTGGGTTCAAATTTCATCACTTGTTGGAGTTCAAAACAACATAATCCTTTGGTTTAGGCCATACCTTGATCACAACTTCTTTTCATCTCCCACCACTAGTTCTATGAACCACAGAGCTTGAATTCCTTATTGCACTATAAGGATACGTAGGCATGACAACCCCAATCCTCACCAAGCACTTTATCTATTTCTTTTCTTTCCCCTTTATTCTTTCTCGAGTAATCTTTAGATATAACAATCATTCGAGCAAAAGCAATCAAAACGGTTCTCATTGAGTACAATGGGTGTGAGGGGTGTTAATACATTCCCCATGCATAATTGACTTCCTTACCTAGTTATCTCTTTCCCTGGGTTTATTCAATGTTTTCCCTTTCCTTCAAGAATAAATAAAGTTCGATGGCGACTCTGTTGTATGTTCGAGCATGCAATATGTTCGGGTATATCTCTGCTAGCTTCAACTACCGACCCTTAGCCTATGAGTTGGACCTAGGGCAATTGTTCTACTTACGCTGGTTGAATAGGGATAAGAGACCTCTAGTAGTGGCATAGGGAATTAACGTTATGTATATCGCCTAGTCCTGCTTACACTGGTGGACTAGGAATAGGAAGTTTCGAGTAGTGATTAGTGAGTTATTTTGTAAGGGATCGATTATAATGATTTTTTTAATTTTCGATGAGATTATAAATATAATATCAATCATACAAGGCATCATACACCAATAAGAGAGGATAAGGGGATTCGATACACAACCTAAACATCTTAATATTTCTATTTTAAACTCAGAGTTTGTTTTTTGTTATGAAATCTGACCCCCCCCCCCCCCCCCCATTTACTATTTTCCTTTATATTGCATAATTATTGGCTTGTTTGGAACAGAGTCCTTGTGGATTCAATCTTTTATTACTGCGACATTATTGGTAAACTTTCCGATAACTTGTCAGTCTCCCCAACAGATTCTTCAGCTATCATGATGCGAAAAATGACCACGAGAATTCGCACTCTCGAGATGATAACAAAGTCGCCACCTAACATTATTTGTTCTAAAAGGAAGGGGAAAATGTAAATAAAATTCTTAAAAGAAAAATACAATGGTCGTCGCAACCAAATTCGGGTTCATGGGTCAGTTATGCGAAGGGAAGGTATTAGCACCCCTCACATCTTTTATACTCAATGGAAACCATTTAGTTAGATTTGCAAATAGAATGTTAGCTTTCGTTAGTTATTTTCTTCTAGTTATTGAAGTATTAAAAGGAAAAAGAAAAGACCGTAAAAAGGTTTTATTAGGGTGCTTGACAAGATTGCGATTCTTACTCCTACGTATCCTCAGGTACGATGAGGAATTTAAAACTACGTAGTTCTAGGCAACACAAAAGATGTTTTTGGGTTTTTTGTTATAGTGTTTGACGAGACGGTGAATCTCGCTCCTATGTATACCCAAGTGAGATGGGAAAATTAAAGCTACATAGTTCTTGGTAGAAAACCACATATTTATTGGATGAATTAAGTGAGCGAATGTTTAGGTCACATTCTAGCCGGTAAACGATGCTTGTATGCTCGTGGTGGAGGCTTAAGCCTTTATTTGTATTGTGATAGAATGGATAAAACATTATTTGTTTAAATAGGTTTGTTGATCACGCGGAGGCGAGAAAATATAAGTTTGATTGGTTGAATTGTTTTTAGGAGGATGACGAATGCTCGATAAAACCAAGATATATGCCTCAGGGTCAGTTATTCAAGGTTTCAAGGAATGTGTACTCCAATGTTCTTCTTTCATCCAAAGTGTTTATGAAAATATATTTGTGGAAGACGAACGTTAGGCAAGAACAAGACGTGCGCCTCGAGGCTGATTGTTCGAGGCTTCAAAGGAGTGTGCACCCCAATGTCCTTTTTCATCCTAATTTAGTTAAGTTTATTATAACGGAAGAAGAATGTTCAGTAAGACCAAGACATATGCCTCGAGACCGATTATTCAAGGTTTCATGGAGTGTGTACTCCAATGTTCCTTTCTTCCTATTTTATTAAGAAAAAGATTTGCAGAGTGCTTAAGTTTGAAAATGACTTGACAATGGTCCAGTGTTTTGATTCAAATTCAAAAATTATTTGAATTTGATAAAAGAACTTTGAATTTGATTTTTAAAAATTCTTGATGTTGATCAAGGTTTTTGTTCAAAAAAAAGTTTGATTATATTTATTATTAAAAATTATTTTATTAACCAAAATAATAAATAAAGTAGATGACATAAAAAAATAAAAGAAAAAGACAAGTGGGAGATAGGGTGTAAGAAGTTGTGAGGGATAGATGGGATAAGAAAAAAGTATGACATGGGCTAAAGGCTTATTACCAATAAAAAACCAATAAAAAAACATTGAAAAATGGAGAAAGGGGGTATTGAGAGTAGTTGGCCCAAGGGAAGGCCCAAGGCGCATCCATTCAACTCAAAAGGGAGTTAAGGGAGTCAAAGTTGTTGACTCTACCATAATCGTGGGATTAGAGAACCAAAGGGGATATGAGGGATTGAGAGAAAGGCACATGGTAATATGGTGGGGATCCCCTCACAGGACCTCTAGTCAAAGCTAGGTAAGCCAATAAAAAGGCTTGGACGACTACCAAGTGTCCTTATAAAAGAAGGAGTGTGAGGAATCAAAAACATAGAATGGCTCATGTGGGATTCATTTTCCAAATTCCTCTCGCTCCTCCGCTTATTCCTTCTCTTTTTCCATCACCATTGTCGTACCCCAAATTTTGACCATCTGTCCCCTAACCTAGATCACTAACACTTTTGGAGCCAGTATACGTCATTTGGTTAGCCCCAATGACCTAAAAAGTCAAAGGAGGACAATTTTGACTTTTTTTATCCCTCTTGATTAGTTGATAACCTTTTTGTTTGTAGAATTGATTAGGATTTATATTATTATTAGATTTTGCTAATTTATAATTAAATTAATAAAATAGGGTGATTAATGATTAACTTGTATTTAACTAGAGTTTACTTTAAGTTTTATTAAGATTTATTAGGTTAATATTTATTAATATATCATTAATTAGTTTTATTAAAATATCGATTAATATTATTATTAAGACCATCCCTTAGATTATAATTAGGTTAATTAGTTTTTAATGAGGTAATTAGTTTAGTCTTATCATTTGTTATCCGATTCTTATTTTTAATTTGATAATGGACTGGTCAAGGGGCTGGCCAAGGCCCAAGTTTATTGGGTCAAGCGATGACCCAGGTCCCAAACCAAATGGGTCAGGAAGACCCAAATCCATCACCCTGCCGGGTCACACCCATGACCCGGGTCTAATTCCCCCCCCCCCCCCCTCTAATTTGCAGAAACCCTAATTCGTGTGGAAATGAAAACAGAAAGAATCAAAACATTCAAAATTGAATTTCAATCAAATCTTTCTAAGTTTATCTTCATATACATCCAAGAATAGAATTACATATGAAATCAGACTCAATACATTGCAGTTACAATTCAAAATACAAAAATACAAATCAATCAAAATTACAACCTTCCTAAATCAAACTATCTAATTAATCAAAATACATTCTAAACCTAATTTTCAATCTATAAAAGCCTAAAACTAAAATTAAAAAAAAAAAAGGAGAAGAAATAAAACCCTAAAAAAATCATGTCTTGCTGTGAATCCGAAATTCCACCAGAGCTTATGACATTCGATACTTAGAGTTTTACACTAAAATCCTAAGCATCAGAGGTTAAGCCTCCATCGCACCTACAAAAGAAAGAAAAGGATTATAGGGAGATCAGAGAATTTAAGAATCAGAAGTCAGAATAAAAGAAAAGAATTAAAGGAAGGGGATGCAACTTAAGTTTGGCCACGAAGGGAAGGTAATTTTCTTGACTCGATTGCGCGTTTAGAATTTGACGTAGGCATTGATATATTGTTGTGTGATTGTATGTTTTGAAGCATTGATTGGGGTTCAGGGTAGGCCGATCTATGGATCGTCCAAGGTTTGGGGTCGATGTGGGTAGGCTCATAGGGTTTCTAGGTTTAAATTAGGGTTAGGGTTGTGAGGTTAGGGATGAAGGTTCATCATGTTCGTGATGAACATGATGAAGTTGGGAACGATCTGGTTTGGGTTATGAAGTTTGTAGGTTAGGGTTCTTCGATTAGGGTTAGGGTTCTTATAGTTCTTGGTTTTGGTTGAAGGTTACGTTAGGGTTAATCAAATGAACTATAGGGTTCATCTGGAGAGTTAGGATTCTTAGGGTTGGGGATTAGGGTTCATTTGGGGAACCTAAAAGCTGAGGGTTGGGTGAAGGTTTTATGAGAATTTGATGACCTTTGGTTGGAGTTCAACTGGAGCTAGGTTCGCTCATGGCAGTTGGTGGTGGCCAAAAGTAGAGAGAGGATGAAGAATTAAGAGAGAAGAGAGTACAAATATGGGATTAGAGAGATAAAGAAGGGGAATAAATGAAGTATCTGAAGGAGATTTTTTTAAATACTCCTTCATTGTCAGTTTCCGTGTGTGCCAAGTGGCACTTAGAAATGTCCCAGATTAGTTGATTATCCTAGTCAACTAAAGATCCCAAGCCCCACACATAGAATACACCCGCGTTAACTTGCAATCTGATCCCTCCATTGTGCTTACCGTGATTAGTAATCAACATCGAAGGTCCTGCTTTCACATCACGTAATTCGTCTGATCATGATCCCATGGCCCAGAGAGAGTCAACCGTTACCTCTCTCTCTCTCTCTGTAGACTCACCCCAACGTGTGGGCTTCAGAGGCCAATGTGCCTCTCTCCATAAGCTTTTCACACACCCCAGTCCCTGGCCCATTGTTATTCTAGTGTAAAATGTACCCCCTATCAAATTTGTTTATTTTAATTAAATCTAACTCATTTTCTTTATTTAATAATTTATCATTAGTATTTAATTGATAATTAATTAATTTAATTAGGATAATTAATTTTCATAATCAATGGTTTAATTTATTTTATATTTAAATTACAAAAAATACAATAATAGTCTTTAATAATTAGGGTTTGTTAGTATAATTTTACGATTAATTTTAGGACTAACTTTTGGAACATTATTAAGGCTAATCCGTGTTTAATCGAGATCGTAATAGTTTTTCTTTAATTATCTAATTGTGTTTAAAACCTCAAATAAAGTTAATTATGTATATAATTATATCATCTAATATAATTTCTAATTAAATTAAGAATAATATGTTTTTTTGGCAAAATAATCAACTAAACAAAATGAATGCCACATAGTCAAACTATAAGTCCTCTGCCCTTGTGCATTGATGCATTTTTCAGGTCAAACATATCTCTGCCGATGATGGGTTGAGAAATTTCAGTAATCTTAGAACAACAAAAACAAACAAACATTTTCTAGACGAACTACGGGCTCTAATCCTGTAACAAACTTGAAGGTACGTAAGCATAGAGTTGTAACACTCTAGTGAGCACAATAACAAAAAAAACTTTTTCTTTTTCTTCATGTATTAATTAAACTATTTTCTTTGAAAAATAACGTTTTATTTGTAAATAAATACCTTAAGTAAATAATAAATAGCATAAGCATAACATTCCCTTAGAAACACACATTAACCCTAGAATTAGAGAAGGATCTCATTAAGTACAATGGATGTGGTCCATGACTCTGAGAACCATTTTACTAGAACCTACTCTATCCATGGTGACCTTATGTTATCAACCCTCAAGGGTTGTTACTAGCGTTCTAACTAGATAAGACTTATCCTGACGGATTACCATAGAAAGGCTTGCTCCTTCTCATGGTAAAACAAAGGCATAGTCTATGATTCTAGGGTTACTATCTCAAACTTTAGATCTCACAAGTGAGGGGATGGGGTAGTCTAAACATAGAGCTAGGATATTATAAGAAGATTACCTTAACTAAGTCATACTTGCATATTACCCTTACCTATCCTAAAAATAAAAACTAAAAAAAATCATATCATCCTCCTCATCAAAATCAAATTGTTTGCATTCATTCATTTCAGGAATCTTAATCATCATCCAGGCACCCTAAAGTATAATGGAATATGGTAAAAGGAAAACCCTTCAGTTCAAGAAGGGAACCTAAGACTGATAACCTAGGGAACTATGCCATGATCTTGAGTAAAGGTAGGAATAATTCCTTGAATTACAAATTTGGAAAATTCTTGGACCTTTTGAGTGTCCATATGCAAAGGGAAGCTTTGACTGCCCTAAACAATTCTTTGATCCTACACTTAGGTGCTTTTAGTTTCAAGATTTCCAACTGGCTTCGACCCTTGAAGAGTTTGGCAAGATCCTAGAGATTTATAAACCCATGAAGAGCCCATTCAAATTATAGGGTATCATCCTACGTTAAAGGAAATGGCTTATCACCTTTTCATCCATGAAGTTAACTTGCAAGTCAACTTGATGGTTTGTGGAGACTCCAAGAGCTTCCTGAGAGAGTATCTAGAGAAAATGGCTGATGACTTTTCTACTTCCATACAATGGGATGCCTTGCACAATATCATGGTCCTCCTTACCTTCGGATTAATACTTGTTCCCACTGAAAAGGACTTCATGGAATATACTACCATAAATATATTTTTGGCCGTAAAAGTGGGAGATGAAGATCATGTACCTTCCCTCCTTGCTAATGTCTACCATACCCTCTATAAAAGACATACAAAGAGGGGAGGTATGTTCATGTGATGTACTCCTTTACTTTATAAGTGGATCATTTCTCACATGTCTAAAGATATAACCGTTGTTGAAGGAATGAATGGACACAAGTGGGCCCAATATTTGGTCTCACTCACTCAAAAGGACATTATACGATTCCTTCAAATTCTTAACCGCAAGGATATGATCTTGATTTGTGGAGGATTTCCTAATGTGCCTCTTATAGGATCAAGAGGATGCATAACCTACAATCCTATATTGGCTAAAATACAATTGGGGCATCATTTAGCTTATAAACCTGAAGATAAATTATTGGAGGGTTTCATCCTACAAGAAACAAAGAGGAACCATCCTACTATCCAAAGGATTATTCATGCTTAGGGACAACTCAACAAAGGAATCCTAAAGAGACCCAGGGAGGAACCCACTGTACCTTATGCTCAGTGGATGAGAGATAGGGTACGCATAACAAAGTTACCATTTGTTCAAGAGGGTCCAGTTGCACTAAAGGCTCATATCCCAATTATGATCTCTCTAGAGGAAGAAAAAATCTCAACGCCACCATTATTTAGATAAAGAAGGAAAATGAGGAGGTGGAAGAGAAGTTCTACTAGACTTCATGTGAGAAGAATCAATTGGACAAAGACCTTAATGTAGCTTTAGAACAACTCAAAAGGAGTGAGGAAAGGACCATATTGGAATAAGAAAAGAAGGAACAAGCCTATTATGACCTTAGGGTTATTAGTTCAAGCCTTAATGCACATAAGGAGGAATTGGGCCGAGCTTGGCGCCAAAGAGATGAATGGAAGAATACTTGGATAAATTCAACTAGGACTCAAAAGGAAGCAAAGGACGAATATGAAGCCCGCATCCAGGCCTTGGAAGATGAAGTACAAAGCCTAGTTAATGCCCTCCGTGAAGCCCGAAGACAAACTATGGACTCAATACTAAGAAGAAGAGTTGGTGAGGGACTCCTAGCTTTTCGTCCTTCTAAATGGAGTTAAGCCTACAAATAGGTGGTAGATCTAAAGAGGCAGATATATCTCTTAGAATAAGCATATGATGAAATGAGGAATTGATGCATTTATATAGAAGGTCATAATTAAGAAATTATGGATACTCTTGAGGAAGATAAGGCCATTATGGTAAAACTTCAAGAAGAAGTTGGATACTATAGGGAAAAATATATGAAGTTGGTCATATTTTCTAATGACCAAATTGAGGAAATTCCCCAAAGTCTAAAGGAAGTTGAGTTCATGGCAGATATATTCGAACCTCAAAAAGAAATTTGTGACTTTCTCAAGACGTGTCGTTACATGGTGGAGGAATTCAGGGCTAGGATCAAAGAATGATGTTAAAAAGATTTTATTGTGTTTTCAATTTTGTGCGTTTCCATTTTTATAAGTTATGAAAAATTGTTGGGTTTTTTTCTTGTTGCCTTTTTTTATCATTAAAATGAATAAAGTACTTTTAATTCCTATTTATCTTTATCTTGCATACAATTGATGAATGGTTAAGATTCCTCTAAAAATATTTTTTTTGCATGCTCATACATTGATTCATACAATACATGCATAAAAAAGCAAACAAAAATCATTTTTCTCCCCTATTCTCCGTAGAATCATTGCTCAAGAGAATTTGACTCTCCGACCACCTTACCAAACTCGGGCTCATCAAAAGAAGACCATGGAGAAAATTGAACAAAACTAAGCTGCACTTAGAGAGGATATGGACTCAGTAAAAGGAAATGTTGAGAGGATGAAAGATAAGATCGACCAACTCATGTGCGCCATCACTAACATGATGACAAGAGAGGTTGAGGCTAACAAAAGGAAGGTTGCTTCCGCATCTACCTCTCCACATGTGGATGGTAACCCTCTGCAAGGATTCATCTCTGACATTCAAGGGAGTGAAGCTAATATTACTTCCTAAAAGAATAGCGCCCTTCAACCTGAATGATCTATCCCAATTTTTGTTCATAGTGGGGCATCTCATCTCGTACAAATACCAGTTCCACAAGACAACTATGTGGATCTAAGCCAACAATATGAGGATGAATACCATAGGGGTATGGTCCAAGAAATTAAGCCAGTTGCTCACCCTTCCACCATTATTAGGGAAACAAGGGTTGATGACAAATATAAAATCTTAGAAGAAAGGTTGAAGGTAGTTGAAGGGTTCAGTGTCGTCGAAGTTGATGATATGGGGATGTTCTTTGTACCAGATGTAGTTATACCTCCAAAGTTTTAAACTCCTAAGTTTGAGAAGTACAAGGTCATCGGTTTCCCTAAGAATCCCGTCAGGATGTTTGTCAAGAAAATGGCTACCTACGTGGAAAATGAGAAACTAATGATGCATAGCTTCCAAGACAGTCTGAGTGGGGCATCTCTAGACCGCTACCTACAGTTGGAGAGAACTCATATTAAGACTTGGAAGGATCTATCTAATGCATTCCTGAGGTAATACAGGTATAACTTGGACATGGCTCCCAATCGCATGCAATTGCAGAATCTGTCACAAAAAGGGGAACGAATCATTCAAGGAGTATGCTCAATGATGGAGGGAACTGGCCTCCCGTGTGCAACCTCCGTTATTAGAGAGTGAACTACTGGACATGTTCATGGGCACCTTACAAGGCCCATATTACAAAAATATGAATGGATCAATATCAATAGGTTTTGCCGATATGGTGATAGTTGGGGAGAGAATCAAGAATTGGTTGAAAATCGGTAAGATCAGAAAATCATTTCTGATTAACACAACAATAAAAGGTATCCTAACAACAATAATTCAAAAAAGGGTGATATCAATGTTGTTACTATTGATGGGTATTCACAGATGCCTTACAATCCTTATGTGGTTATGGTAAATCCTAATCAGTATCCATAGTCGGTATAGTTTAAGCCTCAAGCTCAATAGCCTAGAGCACCACCTCTGCAAAATCAACAACAGAATGGGTATCCCCGAATGGATCAGCAAAGGCCTAGGAAGGACTTTGACCCTATCCCCATGACGTATACCCAGATCCTTCCATACTTAATACGAAGAGGGTTGGTGGAAACTAGACCTGTTGCACCTCCACCAACACCTTCTCCCCGTGGATATGACGCAAACGCTAGATGCGATTTTCATGTCGGTTCACCGGGGCATACTACCGAGAAATGCTTGGCTCTCAAGTTTAAGGTTCAGGACTTGCTCAATCGTAAGGTTATTTCTTTTACTGCTGAAAATCCAAATTTCAAAAATAATCCAATGTCGGGACATGATGGCCCAACTATCAATGCCATTGAAAAATCAGAAGGTAGTGTCTTAATCTAGAGGGTGGGTCAAATAAAAACACATTGTAGTAGTAAATTCATGACCATTAAGCTATGGATAAGCTTAACATCAATAAAACTAGAGTTACCACCGCGCTTTTACTGTTTCCAAAGGAAAAGGGAAAAGTACGAACGAAACCCAAAGATAAGAAGTTTTCAAATCCAAACTAATAAAATGCCAGAGATTACAGGTAAAGGGGTTGGTTACACAAAAGGAAGGTGTTAGCATCCAAAGTGTCCTAGGTACTCCTAGGGAACCCTTATTTTATGTGTGTATGTGTTTTTGGTATAAAAGATGTTTGAGAAAAATAGAGTGCAGGGATGAGAAAATAATTCATTGATTATATTTTTGTGTTTGAAAAGGCCTTCAGACTTGTGCCTACATACCAACATAAAAATGAGGGATAAAAACCTCGTAGTTCGTGGTAATAATTTCAAAGTTGGTGAATTACTTTTATTAAAAGTTTAAATGAAAAGGGGCACAAAGGGCCAAAAATTTGAATGAAGTTGTTAATTCTTTTTGTCTTTTGAAATTTAAGTTAATATGATTAAGTTTATTTACAAATTTGATTTAAGAAAGAGTTTGAAAATCCATTGGCATAAGGCCAAAGTTTCTAATTTTAAACAATGTCTAAGTTTGAAGTCACAAGCAAAGAAAGTTTTTGAAAAGGGGGAGGGATTTTGAAATTTAAGAAGTGGGAGGATATTAAGAGCTTATCCTAAGCACAAATTTAAAAGTTAAGAGTTGAAAAGATCTGACCAAAGGGATGCAATCCAACAGACAAGAATGTCATATAGAAAACCCGCTTTCCTTTTGGACTTTGAATCAAGCGGTACTCAATAAAGCAATTTTCAACATCCAAACATCAAGAAGATTAAGGCATCAAATAAAGATAGCCACATTCAAGCAAGCAAATCTCATAGCTAGCAGTCTTCTTTATCTTCTTATGTACCAGATGAAATATTCCTTAATCAACTCAGAACACATCATCAGACACAAGATCAAAATAACAGTTAAGCACAAAGACAGAGTAGCAGATGAATTCAAACAAGATCCAAGGCTTGCATCAGATGAAAGCTTAGTTCACAATGACTGGGTCTCAAAGTATTGGCATTGGCCAAGTCCTTTTGCATAGGGAATGTTGCCTAATCCTAAGTCCAAAAGTTCAGATCGAGATCAACAGTCCACTAGAAGTTTTTTAGGGCTCTTGTTATTATTAGGTATTTTAAGGTCCTAAGACCACAAACAAAATTAAAACACACAAACAATATATACAATCACAAGATACGACTCAAATTTGCAAAGTGAAAGTGACATAAACATAAACAAGTTAAATGAAATGTAAATAGCCAATGAATGATAAATGACTAAAATTTTAATTGCATAAAGTAAATGACTTGAAAGTAAAACAATATTAATAAGAGTTAGTCAAATGTTAGTCAAAGGTTAGTCAAAGGTTAGTCAAGGGTTAGTGATGTTTTTAAATTGTTTAAGTCACTCTTTGGAGAACACTCAATCCTTCATTCACAAGTGTGGATCCTTGAACCAAGACATCTTCCATGAGAAGGGCTCCAACTTGGATAATTCACAAGTATGCCACTAGCTCCCATGAAAGGAAAAAAGGTCAAGGCTCCAAATAATGCCATGAATAAGGGGAGGCTTATAATCCCACTTACTAGAATGCTAAGCCTTGAGGGTCAAATCTAGCTCTATGTTAAGCAATTGTAATTGGACTTATGTAGAAGTCACAATTATCTGAGTCCGGGCAATAAAAATTTAGGTGTTAATTCATGTTAGAGATTTGGCATGAAGAACCAAACTCCTAAAACATACCACACACTAAAAGAAAATATCAAAAGGGATGGACCTATCTCAGTCATACTTGTATTAGTTCATTTGACATAAGGTCATTGATGAACCAATTAGCCTTAAGACATTAGAGATTTTATTGGTTAAATGAGGGAATGGAAAAGAATAGGGATGAAGATGAAGAGGGAGGGGAAGATAGAAACACAAATTGATCCTGGGATGAATTTCATCAAATTAAAATCATTCATTCATTTTAGGAGATGAAATGTACATTTCATCAATCCCCTAAATCCAATGGTTTTAATCCAACAAAAGTCAAATCAACCTTGACCAAGGCCCAAACAAATAGTCAAACATCACAAGACCATAAAAATGGCTCAATAGAATTTTTAAGCATTTAATCAATTAAAAAAATCAATTTAAAATGAATTAAAATACAGTTTAATTTGGTCAAAACCTAATATCCCTTCAAAACACCAAATAAATGGCCAAGAGACTTATCCTAGATCAAACAAGGTCAAAGGACCTTAGACAAAAAATTTCATGATTTTTGAAAAGTCAAAAGTATTTTTAAACAATTAAAAATATGCACAAAAACATTTAATTCATTAAAAATATCAAAATTAATCCAAAAAATAATTTTAATTCAGAAAATGAAAGAGAAAATTATTTAAAGAACTTTGGTGAAAGTCCCATATTTTTTGGATTAGAATGAAATTATCATGAATTAAACAAAATAAAAGGATTAAATGAAAATTTAGAAAATACAAAAAAACAAGGGCCATCAGATCTCCCTTATTAATTGAGGTGGAAGATCTGATGGCCAAGCGCGCGCGTTCTATGGTGAACCTTACTCAATGCCCCGCACGCTTGGTAATCAGAACCAAAGGCCAAGATTAAAATATTTCAAATAGATCAGATGGCCAGGATGCATTCCAACACATCACCGGAGCTAGGGCTCCGGTCTTCTTCTCCGGTGACCTTCACCGGACTGATCCAACTTCATTTCAAAGAAAATGGAAAACAAGGACACTATTTCAAAGAGAAAATGCTCAGGATCACGAATCTGATCTCAATTTTCTCCAATTCCAAGTATATAAAAAGATATAGGGATTTGAATTTTGAGGATCATGAACTGAGTTGCTTCAATTTGACCTTAAAGCAACTTAATCTTGTTGCTTACTGAAGCGCCGCGAAAAATACAGAGTCGCCACCAGATTTTGTTTATTCCAAAGGAAAGGGAAAATAGCGATAAAACCCCAAATGAGAGAGACGGTCTCGCAACCAAGAGCGGATTCGGAAGTCGGTTATGCGAGGGGAAGGTATTAGCACCTGTCACATCAATGGTACTCCATGGGAACCACTTGCTCGTATCAAATGCGTATGGATGTTTATTTATCTGTTTATTGCCTGCTATCAGGAGTCAAATGAGAGAATAAGATGGGAGAGAAAATAAGTTTTAAGTTAGTGTGCTCGCCAAGGATTTGGGCCCTTGTACCTATGTATCCCCATACATGCAAAAGGAAAGTCACAGCTTTGTAGTTCGGCTAAAAAATGGCGTATTTGTTTGGTTGTTTTTACTGAATAGTATTGACGTTCGCGCGCTACTGTTCACTTGCTTGTATACTCTGTCATGGGGGCAGAAAGTATTTGCTTGTTTGCGGTAAAGTGGATATGCTTGGTTCGTACTCTAGCAGTTTAAACATTGCTTGCTCGCCCATGGAGGCTTAAGCTTCCTTCATGGTAGAACGGAAGTAACACGTTCTTATTGAAAGGTTTTGAATAGGAAGCCCTAAGGCAAAAGATGTTTTGATTTCTTGGGGTCGATTTTATGCATTGAGACAAGCATTAGACCCTTGGCTAGATACAGTCAACGGTCCAATAACTCGGGAGTTGAGAGGACAAGTTATCCTAACCACTCTTTTTCATCCAAAAAGAGATTTGAATTATGAAATGAGTTTGGAAAGTTTAATCGTTGGAACTTATAGGGCGACAAGTATTCGACCCTTGACTAAGTACGATCAACGATCAAAGTACTTGGGAATTGAGAGAACAATGAAATACTAACTATTCTTTTTCATCCTCATGGCACATAGATCTAACTTGTTTGAATCATTAGATGTTTTATGGGGGAAAGTCAAGTGTCGGGTCCTTAGGCTAGGTACGGCCGACAACCCAATTACTTGAATGTTGTGTACAAACACGTACACCCCATTTGCATTCCAATTTATTATGAAAATGGTTTTGAAAAAGGAACTTGATGTTGAATCAAGTGTTTGAATTTATTATGAAAGTAGTGAGTGAAGAATGGAGGTGAGAGATAGAATGAGTTTGAGAATAAAATGGAGAAGATATGTGAATGAATGGATCTTGGAGTGGATGGAGAATACTTGACGTTGGATCAAGTATCCACGTTGCAATGGTGTGAATTTTATTCGGAAAACAACTTGACGTTGAATCAAGTACCTTTTGTTTCTTTTGAAATGCTTTGTTTATCGTTTTGTATTTTATCTTTGATTATTAACATGCATAGTAAACTAACTAGAAAATAATAAATCTAAGCTATTACATGACTAAGGGGAGGGGGGACATTTAACCCACGATGGGGGGAACCCACACAATTCAATGGAAAAGGAATGAAAGGAAAATACAAGTTATAAACTACTAAACTATGTACCATGCCTAAGGCATACAAGTGACATGGTACTTCAAACAATACAAAGCTATTGAATGAAAATGAAATGGTTAGGAGTATGACTAGCTAAGAGTGAGCTTGCATCTCGAAGTCAACATGTGGACACAAAACAACAAACGAGTTAGCATGAGATAAAGTTGAATGCATGAGAATTATGTAAGTGCATACAATGGTTAGAATCGATTCAAAAGGTAATCAAGATCTATTCTATGATCATGGTAAATCGAATTAGACATACAAAGTATTCTTTACCTAAATTGAAATGGGATTTTCAAATTACAATATGATCATAAACCAAAGAAACGATTAAATGGACAATTAAAGTGACTATTCATTCTAAAAATTAAAATCTACCTATACATGCATTAGGATCAAAATCAATCGAATATGACATTCACAATCCCAAATCAAGAATCAAATCTAATGACTATGATTATACAAATCGAATGTAGTGGAAGTTAGCCTAAAGTTTAATCATGATAAAAACAATATCTAACCATCTTAATCCACACCAAATCCACAAAATGAAATAATCGAAATGTATTACCTAAAATTCTAATCATGACATGGTTAATCAAATCAAGTAAATTCTGGAAAATTAAGAAGAATTACATCTAATCTAAATGCGATTAAGTCTAATTTTCAATCTAATTACCTAATCAAATATAACTATGGATTTAATCTAGTTATCAAAACTATGACAAATGCTAATTACTCACTAAAAATCATGTCAGATCCTAATTTTAATCCTAACCGGAAAATCAGTAGCAATGACTTATTAAAAAAACAACTAAAATTAAAATAAATTTACATAATTTAGTAGATTAAGGATCGATTAGAAAGAACATATTGGGCCAGGGTGTGTGACCCCACGCAGGGTGGTATAAGCAGAAGAACGCTTGGGCTTGGCCCAAGCTCCAAAACGCTTGGGTTGAAGGTTCCGTTGCAGGTTGGGAGTGAAGAAGATGGTCAAAACCGAATTCAGTTACGTGAACTGATTACAGTAGAAGGGTTGAAGAGGGTGAAGAGGATCTAGAAGAGTGAGGATGGTTGAAGTGAAGGTGGAGGTTTTTTGGTGAAGTGAGTAACATGAATGGAGCCCGAGTGAGATTCGGTAATGGAATTGCTATATAGTTTCTTTGATGAGCCTTGGTTTCGGTTAGGGATTTTGAAGCGGTTAAACGTTTGAAGGGTGATTTCCGGTTTCATTCTGTTTCATCGTTGGAAGGGGTTTGTTGAAGAATCCTCTTCTGTTCTGTGTGGTGAAGGATGAAGTAGTTGGTTAAGTTTGTATGAGGGTGAAAGGCAGTTGAAAGAAGTTGGTTATCATTTTGTTGGGGAGGTTGTAATTCGGTTATTCGGTTAGAAGTTGGTTTGAGCGGTTCTGTTTGTTGTCCGAAAAAAGGTGCAAAAGTCTCTTATTATAGGTTGGTTAGAGTCAGTTCTGTTAGAGGGAGATTGAAGAATTTAGAAGAGTGAGTCCCCCTGAACGAATGATAACCTGTTTTTTATAACTCAAAACTCTGTTTTGAATACCATCCACATTCATCCGAAATTAACTATAAATTCAATTGTCAATTACGATTTGAAAAGTTGGTTGGAAATTGTTCATTTTGTTTCTGCAATATCAGTTTGGAGGAGCTTTTTGTTGTGAATTCCACTTCTGAAAAAACTGTTATGGATTCTCTTTTGCTTGCTGAAATTTGGTTCTCGTTTACATTATTATGAGTTATGAAACTTAATTAGTTCTATTATGACATACGCAAGTGGAATGTAAATTAATGCAGGCTGAATCACTTATGTTGGAGGGTTTTCAACGGTGTTTGGAATCGGGCTATGGAGTGTGTTTTTGAGCTGCTTGGTGATGGCTCTCAATTGAAGTGTGTTAAGGTCTGCTTTGAAGGATGATATAGTGTGCATTGGTCTGTACCATTCTTATTTCTATTGCATCGTCGGTGATAGCGGTTTTGTGAACGGAGTGATGAGGGTATGATTTGTGATCAATGTAACTTGGTTGTAATCTTAATTTGGTTAGATAATTAGTAATTGAAATGGACATGTGTTGTATATAAAATTTGAATGGTTTATGTAATGTGGTATGGAATTAAATTACAGGAAAAAATTGAAATGACAAAGAGCTCCATGAATATGGTTTATATGTTTGTGATTATGCCATGAATGGATTAGTTGTAATGAATGAATTTTGGGTTTTGCATATGAAGTGACTCTTATTGGAATTGTGTAAGTTAGGTAGTTGAGATTCTGAAATGTACCGTGGTTTTTCTGTTTAATGGCTGTGGGGAATTTAATTTGGAATTATATAGCCCATGCTTGTAAATGGAAGTGTAAGTAAAAAATGAACATGAATTAAAAACGGAAATGCATGGTTAATGTAATTTGAATTGGTCATTGTGGGTATGGTATTTATGAATAAGATTGTAGAGGTTGAATATGAAAGGTATTGAAATGGTATAATTTGGAATATGTATGTATGGTTTTGTGAAAATGTAGAACATGGTTGTAACTTTGTAAGGTGAATGGTAAATGTAATATGTAAGGTTATTGATGTAAAAGTGAATCATGGGTTATCGTTTGAAATGGAAAATGATTCATGATTTAAAAGGTGAAAGATGACTTTGGTTTTGAATTGGTTTAGAGTGAACATGAACATGACCGTAAATTAAAAGGCAAAAGTGGCATTGGTTTAAAGTGGTTTATGAAAATGATTAAGAGGTGGACTTAAGCTAGATGGTTGACTTTGGTCAACTAGTTGACCAAAAAGTCAACAGTTGACCAAAGGTCAACTTGGGTAAAAATGTGTATTTTTGGGTGAAATGATAGGTAATGACTTGTATGGAATGGGCTAAAATAATGACTCGATAAAATGAATGAAAATGGACTTGACTGAATAACACATTGCCATCAAAGCAGACGAAATATGCCAAGTTCCAAAACTCAAAATCCGATCAATCCCAGCCAACCAAATGATACTCAATCAAGCAACAAATTCTAATATCTTGAATGAATCTTAGCCAATGAATCATAACCATGAGTCTTAAACAAACAACTGAATCATTCAATGAACCAAACAAATTAGATGCAACCTCCCTGAATTAGGGTTTCCTGATGAACACATGTAAGATGAAAAGGTCCAACACAACCATGTCCATCACATAAACCCTAGCCTGGAGACTTACCCTTCATTCCACGCCTTGTGTGATAAAACCCCTGAACCCATGATTTTATGCTTTTCGAATGCAAGTGGAATGTGTTATGATACGGTGGATATGTATATGGGATGTGTGTTTATCAGGATATGCAAATGCTTAGGGTTAGTGACCTAGATGAACTTGTGAAAGGTAGGGTGAATTTTGGGGTCTGACACCTACATTGGTAGAATTTCAGCCAACCAAAAATCACAAAGAATAGTGAACAATTGAGAGAGAATCGAAGAGATGAAAATTATGGAAATTCACCTTCGAGTGAGCTTCAAACTTGCTTGATCTTGCTTCCAATTGACCTTGGCTTGGCTTTAGAAGCTTGTAGAAGATGAATGGGGGCAAGGAAAAGCTTGGACTCTTGGAGTTTCAATCTCAAAACAGAATGAGATTTGAAGCTCAATTTTCAAATGAACACCTTCAAGATTATCCTTTAATGGTGAGGATTTGGATTGCAGGTTCAAAGCTTGGGCATGAGGTCCTTAATTCTGAGCCAAGAGGGTTGTATTTATAGGCATTATGATTCATTTCCACACACTTCCAAAATTTGCCAAATTTAGCAATTGCCTTGCATGCTTGCATGGGCGTGTGATAGGCCCAGAAAGTGATGTATTCAGGTCCAAAATAAACAATGTGCAATGCTGAAATCATGTCATGTGGTCATGTAATGGAGATTGGAAAGTGTATGTGAAATCCATCCAAATGAACCTTTGAAAAGAACCAATGCGCAAGTCCTTCATTTCATGGCCAAATGAGATGATCTTGGACTTTTTGGAAAGGAGAGATCAAGGGGAACAACTTTCATGTTGAACACCTTTTCATTTGAAGCTTGGATCATGATGGATTTTGAGGTGGAAGTTTGGAAAATCAAACATATTTGAAAATTTTCTAAGTACCAAGTCAAATGTTCACTTCTTCCACCTTGAATAACTTTTGCTATGAGCTTCAAATTGAAAAAGCTTCATTCATAAAAGTTGTACCTCTTTTAAACCTCTTAAATTTGATCACAAATTTGACCTCATTTTGATTTGGCATGAAGGAGTTATATATTTTAGAAGTTGAGGAAAATCACTTGTTCAATGGTAACGACCCATAATGACCTATAATGTTTCCTCTTAGAACATGCATTTTAAAGTTAATTTTGAACTTCTTCCAAACATAAAAGTTGGATAGGACATCTTGAATTTGATCATGAAACTTTAATGTCTTTAATATCATAAGAATTAAGCAAGTTATGGTCTTTGGAAGTTGACCGTCTAACTAGGGTTCAGACAAAATGACCTATAATCTTTCACCATAAAAAATGACTTTCCAAGCAAAACTAGCTATTGACTTAAACATGAAAGTTGTTTGGAATGTCATAAGGAGTAACGTTTCTCTTGGAATCATTTTCATATGACAAAAATTGTAGGAGATAGGGTCTAGGGAACCCCAGTTTTGATCAGTTGACTTTCTCTTGTCAACCACCATGAACCATCTTGTAAACTTGACATTCTATTGATATTTGGGACTCATGGAGGATCATATATGTTTGATATGATGTAGTATGAAGTATCCCTTGAAATGATTGATCAAATGATGAAGAAACATGCTGAGGAAGTCACATAAGATGCCCAAATGAATTAGGGCTTCCAAGGCAAATAAGCTTCAAACTCTTGATGATTTCTTGATCCAAATGATAAATGAAGAACATGGGGATCCATATATGATGTCTAGAGTCAATGTGAACCATCTCTTGATTGGTCTCCTTGCATTGAGGGTCTCAAACCCTAGATATGAGCTTGATGGAGCATGGGTGAACACACACTACCTACAAAAGCAACAAACTATACATTGACATATTTTTGGTATTTTGGTTAGTAAATAATTTAAAACCAAGTATGATAAAATAAAATGTGCTTGGTGATCTCTCCCAATGCAAACCCAATGAATGAGGGGTAAGGAGGATGCCAAGGTGTGTTCCCAAAGATAATGCATATGATGAGATAGCATGAGAGATCTTAGGGTCAAAATTAGGGTCTTACAGCTGCCCCTATTTAAGGACATTCTAACTGAGGATGTGAAGGTTAAATTCTTCATATCAAATCAGTAGAATGGACTTAAATAACAACAATAGAAACAAATTTTGATCCCTAAGAGACCTCATGATGCATATGATATGAATGTTAGAATAATATTCGTGGGGAAAAGATTGCCACAAAGGAAAAGAATCCGGAGAGACCGAAGGTCCACAGGAGTATAATACATTCCATAAGAAAAACTCAATAGGGAGATAAAGACTCTAGGGGATAAAAGTTGTGCGTAGGCTAGGCTACGACTTGAAAACTGCAGGAGACACGAGAGGAATTCCATGAAAATAAATCGATGGAAAGACTCGGTTGGGGATAAGGAAAATTTGCAGGGGAAACAAGTAAATAAGAACAAAACTGAAATACTCAAACCAAACAGAGGATTGGCGACTTCACTGGGGAAATATGCACTCAAACTCAACTGGGAAAGAATGAACTTCAACATAGGAGTACCAGAAGTATATTATCTATTACCGGTTACTGGGTAGGAAGATAATATACTCTGATAGAGGGACATCCGTTACCGATTAAGGTAAACATATGAAGGATGACCCGCTAAGGAGAAAGAGGTATGTTTATTACCTGTTACTGGGTAAGAATTGTTGGTGTAAGCCCTAGAGGCCAATACTTTTGGTACTTGTATCGAATTATTTATTAATAATAAAAGGCATTTCCTTTATTATGGTTGATTAATAAAGTCCCTGGAATAGATAGTCTGTTTAATGTATTAAGTGTGACTTAATCATGAGAACACATTAAATATAAGGACACTATTCTTAAAGTATCGGTAGTCGAGCTTTAGTGTGAAGTGGGATAACATTAAAGCATTAAGACTATTATGTTTGTAGACTGATGATCACATCTCATGGATCATGGATAAGGAGTTATCAAGTCTTAAACATAGGTATGAATATTAAGAGTATTATTTATACCGGATTGACCCGCTATGAGAATACTATATAGAAAGTTATGCAAAGTGTCATAAGTTATTCTCATGGTGATAATAGTGTATACCACTCTTCGACCTGAAACCACTATGGATCCTAGATGTAGAGTCGAGTACTTTATTGCTGATCCAACGTTGTCCGTAACTGGATAACCATAAAGACAGTTGATGGGTACTCCACAAAGCATGCTGAGGGACATGAGTGTCCTAGATGGAATTTGCCAATCCTGCGTAACAGGATAAATGTCTATGGGCCCAATATTGAACTGGACAAGGATGACACGGTCTATACCTTGTGTTTAATATAGACATAAGGGCAAAGGGGTAATTATACACATAATTATTATCACAGGAGGTTTTGTCAAATCACATGACATTTTCGTGTCTTGGATAGCAGTGATGTGTTGCTAGATACCGCTCACTGTTTATTATGTTAAATGCGTGATTTAATATAATTGCCAACATCGCGAAAACCTACAGAGTCACACACAAAGGACGAATTGATGAGACATAGAGTAACTAAGGAACATCGTAAGGTACGATGTACTTAAGTAGAATACGAAGTACGGTAAGGTACCAAATACTTAAGTGATTTTGGCATATTATGAGATATGGGCCAAAATACACTTAAGTGGACTTTTTGGCTTGAAGCCCACACAAGTGGTTCTATAAATAGAGCTCTTGTGCAGAAGCATTGTATGGGAATACAAAACAACTGAAGAGTTGGAATTTCGTATCTCTCTTTCTCTCACTCAAAGCCTTCATTCGTACCAGCTAGCACTGAGATTGAAGGAACCCGTTCGTGTGGACTGAGTAGAGACGTTGTCATCGTTCAACGTTCGTGATCGCTCCGTGGATTTGTATCCAAGGTATTGATCGTTACAAGAGATCTGCACCAAAGGTTTGAATCGCCACAAGAGGTAACGATTCTATCACTGATCATGCCCATTCGTAAGGATCACTAAATGGAGAAATTTTTAAATTCCGCTGCGCCTTGAATGGCAATTCTCCTTCAGTGGTATCAGAGCCACTTACGAAACCATGAATCTGATAATTGTTTTTGTTTTGTAATAATATGATTAAAGACAGAATGAATCAAAGATTAAATTATGATCGATCAAGTTATATATATATGATATATGTAATCCTGATGCAAAATACATTATATATGATATAGTGTTCTCGTTTCGTTCATTCAAACACTCAATGATTGTTTTCCTTTGAGCGATCAATGGTCGTTTGCTTCTTGATCCGACATTAGTATGGTGAAGCAATAACGTGTTGATCAATCATACTGAATCAACAATCGATATGTGTTTGACGGTCTGAAATTGGTGCATCAGGGTTAGTGATGGCACAAGGGTTGTGTTGTCAGAGAGTTATGCGATTAGGGTTATGACTGCACAAGAGTTGTGCTTTCTAAACACTTTTTGGAACAGTGTTAACCGGTTAACGCATTACGAAATAAAAATTTTGAGTTTTTCAAACAGTGTTAACGGGTTAACGCTTTTGGTTAACCGGTTAACGCAAGACGGAAAACAGTTTTCCAAGACATTTTCAAACAGTGTTAACCGGTTAACGTGAGGCAGAAAACAATTTTTTGAACAGATTTCAAACAGTGTTAACCGGTTAACGCATATGGTTAACCGGTTAACGCAAGGCAAAATTCACCCGTTCGGCTAACTCAGTGCTTTAAAAGTATCAAGTGTTGATGCGAAAAGCGACATTGATTTTAAATGAATTGTTCATTAAAAAGTGGTGATCGGTCGTCGAGATTTAATTTGATTTTAATTAATTAAAGGAATTAAAAATAATAATAATAATAATAATAAAGTGTTTATTATTGTCTTGTGGTGATCGGTTATGGCCTTAGTCTTCCTTTATTTTATTTTGGGTTTTAAAATACGACCTGCGTGTCGTGCCTCTCTCTTAATCTCCCAAATGTAACTTCTTTTCTCATCTCACTCCCTCGTATGTAAAACGAGTTTCTTTTATGTAATGTAATGATATGAAGAAAGAAAAGAAGTTGGTGCCAAAGGAGGACAACATTGAAGATCTTGCTTGGAGAAGCTTAGATCGTTGTTAGGTTAGCTTAGGTTCTCTCATTGGCTTGGGAGAACAATTGCGCTAGGGGCCATAACTGTTTCATTATGTTTGTATGTATGTTGATGCATGTGAATATATGTTGATGTATGTGAGAGACGGTTTATATGATAAACAAGCCGGTGAGATCAGAAAAATTGCAATTCCCTCAAAATAAATATTAAGTTTATGCTTTCCAAGTTTTAACACTCATTAAGACTAGTATCGAATAATGTAGGTTTCGCCTACGCGAGGTGCATGTTCTATATTAGTAAGGTCCGATGGGATAATTGTAATATCCAACTGTTAAAGCAATGGGTCAAACTTAACTAAACAAATTATAATAAGATTATATATATGTTTAAAAGCAAGAGTTAGGAATGATCCATATGATGGATTGGAATAAGGAGTTATTCACCCAACTGAAATTTTCGAGAGTTGTATGAGATACAATTGGAAGGAGTTCCTACCTAAATAACCTAGTTTTGTGTAATCCGCCTACGTGGACTTAGAACGAAGTGAAATATGGATCTCGACCCACTAGAAAATCTTCCAACGGGATTTTCTAAATCAAATGATGAGGGTCATTTGTTTCGAGTAAAATAGTGGGAGCATGTTTAATTAAAGGACTAATTAAATATGTCAATGATACTTATATTTTCATTAATCCTTGTGTAGATTACCATGATAGCAAACACCTCTAATAACATCTTGCGATCAATCCTTGATAAGGAAAAATTGTCTGGGACAAATTTTCTAGATTGGCACCGAAACCTGAGGATTGTCCTCAAACATGATAAAAAGTTGTATGTCTTGGAGACACATGTTCCTGAAGAGGAACCTCCTAGTTCTGCACCTAAGGCAGAAAGAGATGCTTATAAGAAGCATGTCGATGATGCCAATGAAACTGCTTGTCTCATGCTAGCTACCATGAACTCAGAATTGCAAAAGCAACATGAGAACATGTCAGCGTTCAATATGATCGAACACCTGAAGATGCTCTATCAAGAGCAAGCAAGGCATGAGAGGTTTGAAGTTTCAAAAGCCCTTTTTCAAGGCAAGTTAGGTGAGGGAGCCCCTGTAGGTCCCCATGTGCTCAAGATGATTGGGTATGTGGAAAACCTTGAGAGATTGGGTTTTCCCCTCGAAAAGGAACTTGCGACTGATTTGATCTTGCAATCGTTGCCAGATAGTTTCAGTCAATTTGTCCTAAATTTCAATATGATTGATATGGACAAATCTCTTCCTGAACTGCTCGCCATGTTAAGAATTGCCAAGCAGAATCTGAAGTCAAAAGGGAAGTCCATTCTGATGATCGGAAATGGAAAGAGACAGAACAAAAGGCCCACTAAGCAGGGTGGTAAAGGGAAAGGCAAGGAAGTTGCCAAACCCAAACCCACCATTGCTGCTTTAAAGTCTAGTGGAGGCATAGCAAAAGAAGGCACCTGCTTCCATTGCGATAAGACCGGACATTGGAAGAGGAACTGCCCAAAGTACCTGGAAGATAAGAAGAATGGAGTAGAGACTTCAACTTCAGGTATTTTTGTTATTGAAATTAATTTATCTACTTCTGGATCATGGGTATTAGATACTGGATGCGATTCTCACATTTGTACAAATGTGCATGGACTAAAAAGGAGTAGAGATTTGGCAAAAGGTGAAGTCGACCTACGAGTTGGCAATGGAGCAAAGGTTGCTGCCTTAGCCGTAGGAACTTATGAATTGACTTTACCTAGTGGTTTAATAATTCAGTTAGAGAACTGTTATTATGTACCAGCAATTAGCAGGAATATTATTTCCGTTTCTTGTTTGGACAAGTTCGATTTTTCATTCATAATAAAGAACAATTGTTGTTCAATTTATTTGAATGATATATTCTATGCTACTGCTCAAATGAACAATGGATTATATGTCCTTGATCTTGAAATGCCAGTTTATAACATTAATACTAAAAGGATGAAACCTAATGAGTTAAATCCAACTTACCTTTGGCATTGTCGATTAGGCCACATAAATGAGAAACGCATTTCCAAACTCCATAAAGATGGACTCTTGGACTCTTTTGATTATGAATCATATGAGACATGCAGATCTTGTTTAATTGAAAAGATGACAAAGTCTCCATTCACAAGAAAAAGGTGAAAGAGCTAATGATCTTTTGGCCCTCATACATACTGATGTATGTGGACCACTAAACATACCAGCCAGAGGAGGTTTTCAGTACTTCATCACATTTACTGATGACTTCAGTAGATATGGATATGTGTATTTAATGAAACACAAATCAGAGTCCTTTGAAAAGTTCAAGGAATTCAAGAATGAAGTACAAAACTAACTAGGTAAGAATATTAAAACTCTTCGATCAGATCGAGGTGGTGAGTATTTAAGCCTAGAGTTTGATGACCATCTGAAAGAGTGTGGGATCCTATCCCAACTTACTCCTCCCGGAACACCCCAAGGGAATGGTGTATCTGAGAGAAGAAATCGAACCCTGTTAGACATGGTCCGATCCATGATGAGTCACACCAATCTTCCAAACTCCTTTTGAGGACATACACTATTGACATCAACTTACACACTTAACCGTGTTCCATCCAAAAAGGTTGAGAAGACACCATATGAGATATGAAGTGGTGAAAAACCACATATGTCTTACATGAAGATTTGGGGTTGCGAAGTTTATGTGAAACAACAAATTTCAACTAAGCTTGAGCCCAAATCTGACAAATGCTTATTTGTGGGGTATCCTAAAGAAACAAGAGGGTATTACTTCTACAATCCTTCTGAGGGCAAAGTGTTTGTCGCTCGAACTGGAGTTTTCCTAGAAAAGGATTTTATTTTCAAAGGAACCAGTGGGAGGAAAGTAGAGCTTGAAGAAATTCAAGAATCACAAAGCATCGATACACCTATGGAAGAATTAGAGCAGGAAACACAAGTAGTTGTGTAAGAGCAACCTGCTCAAGTAGAACAAGACCAGCGTAGGTCAGGCAGGATACGTCACCTACCTGAGATATATGGATATCTGATCAAGGTGATGTATTACTCATGGATTCATCAAAAACAAAGATGAGCCTTGTATCTACAAGAAGGTTAGTAGGAGCATGATCGTTTTCCTGATGTTATATGTAAATGACATATTACTCATTGGAAACGATGTCCCTACCTTGCAACGAGTAAAGTCTTGGTTGGGGAAATGATTTTCTATGAAGGACCTAGGTGAAGCATCCTATATATTAGGAATCATAATCTATAGAGATAGATCACAAAATGCTTGGCCTAAGTCAGGGTACATAGACAAAGTGCTGAGACGCTTTAATATGGATGATTCCAATGGTTATGTGTTTTGCTTAAATGGTGGCGCTGTGAGCTTGAAAAGTTCAAAGCAAGATACAGTTGCTGATTTTACAACCGAGGCCGAGTATATTGCTGCCTCAAGTGCAGCAAAGGAAGTTGTTTGGATCAGAAGTTCCTTAGTGAACTTGATATAGTTCCTAGCATAGTGGATCCCATTGCTCTCTATTATGATAACAATGGTGCTATCGCACAAGCTAGGGAACCTAGATCTCACCAATGATCCAAACACATACTTAGGCGTTATCATCTCATTCGAGAGATAATGGATAGAGGAGATATGAAAATATGTAGAGTACCTACACTTGACAATATTGTTGACCCACTAACAAAGCCTCTTGCACAACAGAAGCATGATGGCCATACTAGATCAATGGGCATAAGGGGTATGCCTGATTGGCTCTAGTGCTAGTGGGAGATTGTTGGTGTAAGCCCTAGAGGCCAGTACTTTTGGTACTTGTATCGAATTATTTATTAATAATAAAAGGCATTTTCTTTATTATGGTTGATTAATAAAGTCCCTGGAATAGATAGTCCGTTTAATGTATTAAGTGTGACTTAATCATGAGAACACATTAAACATAAGGACACTATTCTTAAAGTATCCGTAGTCGAGCTTTAGTGTGAAATGGGATAACATTAAAGCATTAAGACTATTATGTTTGTAGACTGATGATCACATCTCATGGATCATGGATAAGGAGTTATCAAGTCTTAAACATAGGTATGAATATTAAGAGTAATATTTATACCGGATTGACCCGCTATGAGAATACTATATAGAAAGTTATGCAAAGTGTCATAAATTATTCTCATGGTGATAATAGTGTATACCACTCTTCGACCTAAAACCACTATGGATCCTAGATGTAGAGTCGAGTGCTTTATTGATGATCCAACGTTGTCCGTAACTGGATAACCATAAAGACAGTTGATGGGTACACCACAAAGCATGCTGAGGGACATGAGTGTCCTAGATGGAATTTGCCAATCCTGCGTAACAGGATAAATGTCTATGGGCCAAAAATTGAACTGGACAAGGATGACACGGTCTATACCTTGTGTTCAATATAGACATAAGGGCAAAGGGGTAATTATACACATAATTGTTATCACAGGAGGTTTTGTCAGATCACATGACATTTTCGTGTCTTGGGTAGCAGTGATGTGTTGCTAGATACCGCTCACTGTTTATTATGTTAAATGCGTGATTTAATATAATTGTCAACGTCGCGAAAACCTACAAGGTCACACACAAAGGACGAATTGATGAGAGATAGAGTAACTAAGGAACATCGTAAGGTACGATGTACTTAAGTAGAATACGAAGTATGGTAAGGTACCAAATACTTAAGTAATTTTGGCATATTATGAGATATGGGCCAAACTACACTTAAGTGGGCTTTTTGGCTTGAAGCCCACACAAGTGGTTCTATAAATAGAGCTCTTGTGCAGAAGCATTTTATGGGAATACAACACAACTGAAGAGTTGGAATTTTGTATCTCTCTTTCTCTCACTCAAAGCCTTCATTCATACCAGCTAGCACTGAGATTGAAGGAACCCGTTCGTGTGGACTGAGTAGAGACGTTGTCATCGTTCAGCGTTCATGATCGCTCCGTGGATTTGTATCCAAGGTTTTGATCGTTACAAGAGATCTGCACCAAAGGTTTGAATCGCCACAAGAGGTAACGATTCTATCACTGATCATGCCCATTCACAAGGATCACTAAATGGAGAAAATTTTAAATTCCGCTGCGCCTTGGATGGCAATTCTCCTTCAATAATAACCTACTGGGGAAAAGATCGAATAGGATTTATAACTACCGGTTACTAGGCAAAAGACCAAAGAGAGAATATCTGTCACCGGTTAAAGTGAACATATCAAGGATAATCTTAAAGGAAGAATATCCATCATCGGTTAGGGTGAACATATCAAGGTTAAACTGCCGAGAGAAGATAGGAATTATATCTATCAGTTACTGGATAGAATACCAAAGAGAGAATATTCGTCGCCGGTTAGAATGAACATATCAAGGATAGACTCAGCAGGGAAAAGCAGGATTTACAACTACCGATTACTGGGCAGAAGACCACAAAGAGGAGAAAATCCATCATCGGTTAAGATGAACATATCAAGGATTAAGTCTCTGGGGAATAAGTAGGGATTATAGCTACCTTTTTATTGGGTAGGAAACCAATAAAGGAAGAATATCTGTCACCAGTTAGGATGAACATATCAAGGATAAACTTCCTGGGGAAACATGAAAATGAATCCGCTAGGGAAAGCAAAGGAAGTAGATTACATTTCACTGGGTATTGGGAAAAAGTAATGTACTCAAAAATCAAGAAGAATATTACCATTTACTGGGCAATAAACTTTCGAGGGACTAGAAAATGTCCATCTAGGTAGTAACTAGAAAGAAACGGTCAAATAATGACTTAACCCAATGAGAATATAACTCAAGGGGAGTGGTTCCATCCAAATAATTAACTATAGAGGAAACTGAAATAATGATCATCCACGAATAAATAACTCGGTGGGGAAATAATAAAGGTTAAACTCTTTCTGCTTAAGGGGGCTGACACTCTACAATTGAAGGAGGAGAGACACACCATACCTGTATGGGGAAATAATATCACCGTAGCAGGGGATCAGAAATAAGGAATCGAATGCAATAAAAAGTGCATAATGAAATATCTGATGTTGTGTTTTATGCATGCATATGCATGTATATGATTGATGATTATGCTGACAAAACAACACAAAGGATACAAATAACAAAGATTTGAATCACTCCTACAACACTCGGCTAATCTCAACAAGATGGAAACACCAACTGGAGAAAAAAAAGCTGAGGGTGGACATAAATCATCTGGCTCTACATAACTCAACCTTGTCTGGAGAGAGAGAGAGAGAGAGAGAGAGAGAGAGATAGAAGATTTACTGAGGATTTAAACTGTCAACTCTACGGGGAACACCATATCAAATGTGAGACAATCTTGCAGGGGACCAAACGTTGCTCAGAACGAAATACTACGGGGAACAAGAGATCTTTGATATCTGAAGATGAACTTCGCCAGGGAATACAAGAGATAAAACTCTCCATGGGAGTCTGAGCTAATTGCTAGGGATGTGAGCCTACAACTTAGCTGGGCAATACCTGACGAACTGTTGGGGAAAAAAAACTAAACCAACTGCTTGGGAAAGACCAACAAGGCTTCACATTTCAAGACTTACCTGTTCTCAGACTGCTGTTGATATTCCTTGCTGAAATCAATTGTTCTTAAAGTAATTTTTTTTATATTCTTAAGAAAAATGATCTTTATTTATTAATTTATTTCAAAATTATCATCATAAAATTCAATTTTATTTAGCTGAAATAAATAAGAGTAGAAAAATTGGATAAAAAGCTCAACTTTATTTAATAGAATGGTAATCTGTAAATGAAGGGACTCCACAGGTTTTTACAAAGTTGAAAATGGTAATTTACATGGAAAAGGGATACATTGAATACAATGATCACTACTCTCCCTACCAACTTCAATATCCACTGTGCTCTTAGCTTCGGTTGAGAATAACGAATTAGAACCAGACGACCTGCTTAAAACTGTCTCCATGACTAGGACCAACCTAATGCAGTTACTTGCCATAATCCCTAATTTTTGCCTAGATTTCCCCAAGGTGGGGTGCTCAATATACCGGGATAAATTTTCTTTTTTATGTCTCTAACTTTTGCTTGGACCGCTCTTGTGGGTTTTCAATCCATCGAGACACTCATTTTTGCCTATGTCTCCCTTTCGGGTTTTCAACTTAGCGAGCTGTTCTTTTCTTTTCAGGCAAAGTGTTTCTTGACTGCATCAGCATTCACAGGACGAGTGAACTCTTCACCATCCATAGTTGTAAGAATCAAAGCACCGCCTGAAAAGGCTCTCTTAACAACACATGGGCCTTCATAATTAGGAGTCCACTTTCCCCTAACATCAGATTTGAAAGATAGAATCTTCTTGAGCACAAGGTCACCTTCTCGGAACACGTGAGGCCTGACCTTCTTATCAAATGCTTTCTTCATTCTCTGTTGATATAACTGACCATGGCCCATGGCAATCAATCTTTTCGCTTCAATGAAATTCAGTTGCTCATATCTGGTTTGGCACCATTCATCTTCAATTAATTTGGCTTCCATCAAGACACGCAATGATGGGATCTCAACCTCTACAGGGAGCACAACCTCCATGCCATAAACGAGTGAGAAAGGGGTTGCCCCTATTGAAGTGCGTATGGATGTACGATACCCATGTAAAGAAAATGGGAGCATCTCATGCCAATCCTCGTACGTCACAACCATATTCTGAATGATCTTCTTGATGTTCTTGTTTGCAGCTTCAACAACCCCATTTATCTTGGATCTATAGGGAGAAGAATTATGATGTGCAATCTTGAAGTCTTTGCAAATAACTTCCACCATATTATTGTTTAAGTTGGATCCATTATCAATAATGATCTTACTTGGCACGCCATAATGACATATGATCTAATTCTTAATAAACCTCACAATAACTTGCTTGGTTACATTTGCATATGATTCCGCTTCAACCCACTTTGTGAAGTAATCAATAGCCACCAGAATGAAACGATGTACGTTCGAAGCTTTTGGCTCAATCATGCCAGTCATATCAATTCCCCATATGGAGAAGGGCCATGGAGAGGAAATGACGTTCAACAGTGTCAGAGGAACATGAATCTTATCTGCATAAATCTAACACTTGTGGCATTTCTTCACAAACTTGCAACAGTCAGATTCCATTGTCAGCCAATAGTAACCTGCTCTCAACATCTTCTTTGCCATGGCATGTCCATTGGAATGAGTGCCAAAGGAACCTTTGTGGACTTCAGTCATCAACAGGTCTGCTTCATGTCTATCCACGCATCTGAGCAGAACCATATCGAAGTTTCTCTTGTAAAGCACATCACCATTCAGGTAGAAGTTTCCAGCTAATCTTCTCAAAGTTTTCTTATCTTTCAAAGATACCCCAAACGGGTAAATTTGACTTTGGAGGAAACATTTAATATCAAAATACCACTACTTTTCATCTCTGACCTCTTCAACATCAAACACATGAGCTGGCCTATCAAGACGCATCACAGTCAAATTAGGAACTTCATTCCAAAATTTCACCACAATCATTGAAGCCAACGTTGCAAGAGCATCTTCCATCTGTTTTTCATCTTGAGGGATATGATGAAACTCAACCTTTATAAAGAAAGTTAAAATCCTCCTCGCATAATCTCTATATGGTATCAAACTGGGTTGATTCGTCTCCCATTCACCTTTGATCTGATTCACAATCAAAGCTGAATCTCCATAGACGTCAAGATACTTGATTCTAGGATCAATTGCCTCTTCAAGACCCATAATGCAAACTTCATAGTCAGCCATATTATTTGTACATTTGAAGGTCAATCTAGCTGTAAACGGAAAATGAGTGCCTTGAGGAGTAATAATCACTGCCCCAATGCCATTACCATATGAATTAACAACTCCATCAAATACCATGCCCCAACGGGAACCAGGTTCTGGCCCTTCCTCAAGCAATGGTTCATTAAAGTCTTTCATCTTCAAGTACAAAATCTCTTCGTCAGGAAAATCATACTGCACTGACTAATAATCTTCAATAGGTTGGTGTGCCAAATGGTCAGCCAAGAGACTACCTTTAATCGCTTTCTGAGATCGGTATTCAATATCATACTCAGATAATAACATCTGCTAACTGGCAATCCTCCCAATTAAAGCAGGCTTCTCAAAAATGTATTTGATTAGATCCATTTTGGATATCAGCCAAGTAGTATGATTCAACATATACAGGCGCATACGCTTAGCAGCCCAAGCCAATGCACAACATGTTTTTTCAAGCATAGAATACCGAGTCTCACAGTCGGTGAACTTCTTATTGAGGTAGTAAATTCCATACTCTTTCTTTCTAGATTCATCTTGCTGACCAAGAACACAATCCATACTCTCGTCAAGCACAATCAAATACTTGATCAATGGTCTTCCTTCAACAGGCGGAGAAAGAATTAGAGGCTCAAGCAGATACTCCTTGATACTGTCAAAAGCTTTTTGGAAATCTTTGGTCCAATCACAAGACTGATCTTCCCGAAGAAGCTTGAATATAGGCGCGCATGTGGTAGTCATATGCGATATAAATCTTGAGATATTGTTCAAGCAGCCAAGAAAACCTCTTACTTGCTTTTCAGTCTTAGGTGTAGGCATCTCTTGTATTGCTTTGACCTTGAAAGGATCAACTTCAATACCCTTCTCACTAACAATAAAGGCCAACAACTTACCAGAACGAACACCAAAAGTACACTTATTGGGATTCAAGCAGAGTTTGTATTTCCTCAAACGCTGGAATAACTTCAATAAATGCTCAACATGTTCTTCTTCATCACTTGATTTGGAAATCATATCATCAACATAAACTTTAATCTCTTTATGCATCATATCATGAAAAAGAGTAGTCATAGCTCTCTAGTATGTTGCACTAGCATTCTTTAAACCGAAAGGCATCACTCTATAACAAAATGTTCCCTCAGGGTGTAATGAATGTGGTCTTCTCCATATCTTCAGGTGCCATCTTGATTTGATTATAACCATAAAATACACCCATAAACGAAAAGACTTTGAATTTAGCTGTATTGTCTACCAACATGTCAATATGTGACAGAGAAAAATCATCTTTCGGACTAGCTTTGTTCAAATCTCTATAATCAACACACATCCAGACTTTTCCATCCTTCTTAGGAACAAGCACAATATTGGCCACCCACTACGGATATTCAGAGGTTACAAGAAAACCAACATCAATCTGCTTCTGCACTTCCTCTTTGATCTTAACTACCATATCAAGATGAGTTCTTCCTAACTTCTGCTTAACCGGCAGGCATTCTGGCTTCAACGGAAATCTATGCTCCACAATCTCAGAATCCATACCAGGCATGTCTTGATAGGACCAAGCAAGTACATTAGAATATTCTCGAAGAAGATCAATCAACCCCTTCTTAGCCTCTGGACACAATTGAGATCCAATCTTGACTTCCTTCACATCATCCTCGGAACCCAAGTTAACCATTTCAATCTGCTCTTCAAATATCTGAATGGCTCTTTCCTCATGATCAAGTAAACGAGATAATTCATCAGATGCTTGTTCATCATCAGTCTCTTTCTCAGCTTCAAACACAGGGAAATCAAAGTTTAGAGAGGGAGTAGGGTCATTGTATTGAATGGGTTTGAGAACCAACCTGCATAATGACTTGATATTTTGATTTTAGAGAAGTGGAGTGTGAACAAATATTATGCAGATGCAAGATTATTATTTATTCATGTTTTTGTGATTACCATTTTCAGAAAAGCAAAAAGTAAAAATAAAACATCATAGATGTGGATGAGTAAAATTGCATTTTATTGATGATAATAGAAATGCCCAACAATGTTCACTTCTCGCTTAGGCATATGAGAATGATTTTTCTTAAAAATGAAAAACAAATTACTTAGAGCAATGAATAATATTGGGAACATCAACAGCAACCCAATTGTTGCAAGTCCGGCCATGTGTCACAAAGTTGGCGCAAGCTTCGCCTTCATCATCATTGTCTTCAATCATAGCAGCTAAGTGTTGATCATTCCCATGAATGAACCCTCCACTATGGAAACTCGGTTGCATAACTTCAGCTCTGACGTTGAACGTCCCTGGTTGAAATCCCAATCCAACCCTATTCTTGTTCTCAACAACCTCTATCATACGGCCCCATTGATCAATGTTGCCAGCCTCAATAGCCTTTTATGCATCTTTTAAGAAGACATGGGTGCCCCAGTTTTCTTCTCCCTAACAATAGACAAGGCTTAAAACGGAGGTCCAACCTCCTTCTCAGCTTCAACATATGTAAAAGATGACAAATGGCTCACCAATAATGCATTCTGTCCACCAACAACGACAAGCTTGTTGTTCTTTACAAATTCCAGCTTCTGGTGTAGAGTAGACGTTATAACTCCAACTTCATGAATCCATGGCCTTTCTAACAAGTAGCTATAGTCCGGGTGGATATCCATTACCTAGAAAGTAATATGGAAATCACTCGAACCTATCTTCTCTGGAAGGTCCACTTCGCCAATGACAGTTTGTCGAGAACCGTCGAACGCTTTAACAATTACGCTACTGTACCTCATTGGGGAGCCTTGATAAAGTTGATTTTGGTAGCACATTAAGTGATAACCCAATGTCAACCAACACATTTGACAAGACTCAACTCGTTAAGGATATAACTCAGGGGAGTAATTCCATCCCAATACACTACTGGAGAGGAAACTGAAACAATAATCATCCACGATGACATAACTCGGTGGGGAATAAAGAAGGAAAGATAGACACTTTCTGCTTATGGGGCTCACTCTATATGGAGAGATCAGACACAAACATCTACTTGGGGAAGAATATTTCACCAATAGCAGGAGATAAAAGCAAAGATATATGGCAAAGAGTGCATCATGAATAACTGAATGTTATGATTATGCATGTGTATGCATGATTTGTGTATGATTAATGCTGACAGACAGACATATCTAACACAAACAGGTCCAAGAATCATGAACGGACAACCGGTATAAAATCTCAAAAGAGAAAGTCCAGACCCATAGGAGAAATTAGCTATGATGGGGACGATCTACTACCAGGAGACATAGACCACCACTGGCAATAGGCAAAGTCATAACTTCCAACTGCCGGGAATCTTCCAACAGTTCTCGGGAACAGGTGGCTGAATACCAATAAGATCTATCATAGAAGAACTCTACTGGGGATCTTATCAAGGAATGAGGTGAAACTCTGTGGGGAACAACCACCAAACAGATACACATCAATCAAGCATTCTCTTCTAACTACTGAAGAGACATCTCTGCTAACGGGAGAAGGAACAATTTGCTCCGCTGGGGAAGGGAACAATACATCTTCCTCAAAATCCCTCAATACTGGAAGATATCTTCGACTCAGAGGGGATACAAATTATAAAGCTCGGATTGGGCAACCCTACTGGGGATGAACTGTAAGCAACCCTACTAGGGATAAATTGCTAGTATTTCTGAAGGAACTGCCCCGGCCGGAAATGAATCCTTCGTCAACATGTTCCATGCTGAGGATGAAAAGGGACTCAGGCCCTTCACCAACTGCTCTAGGCAACTTCCCGCTTGAAGAGACAATTTATCTAGAAAGGCAATTATACAGGGAACACATGCTTACTCCGCTCAGGACTTCTTCTCATACCGGGGAAAGACAAACTTCCTCGTGAATAGATAACATATAAACTTTTATCAATCTATAAGGGATTTTAGGTCAGTCCACACAAGGGATGACAACCATATAATTGATAAAACACAAATATTAGAGTCAGACTTTCTGAGAAACTGATGATGTATTACTCTTCTCTGCGCTCGCTGGGGAGACAACTTGAAAGCTGATGAAGAGGATATAAGAATGCCAGAAATATGAACAAATGTCTTACCTTCTGGAGATCGTACTATCCTTGGGAGAGCATTGAAGACGTTCCATTTATCCTTTTTAGTCTTTGTGAATGTTCACTTTGTTTAAAACACTTTATAAAAACTTTATTCGTTTAAAACAATGATATTTTTCAATTAGAACATGCAAACATTTGTTAAACAGAAACAAATAAGAGTGCAAAGAATTGGATAAAGGCTCAAATGTATTTAATAGAATGGTAGTCCGCCAATGGCGAGACTCCATGGATCTTTTACAAATTTGAAATCGGTGATATATATTGAAAAAAGGGCTACATTGAACATAATGACCATTTCTCCACCAACTCTGAATCCAATGTATTTGAAGCTTTAGTTGACGACGACTCAGCGAGAATCTTTGATAGAGGACAACTATAGAGCAAGGTCTTGTCAGGATGCAGTTACTTGCCAAATCCCTAATTTTTGCTTAGATTGCCCCAGGGTGAGGTACTCAATCTAGCGGGATATATATTATTTATTTTTTATGTCTCTAAGTTTTGCCTGGACCGCCCTTTCGGGTTTTCAATCCACCGAGACGCTCATTTTTGCCTAAGTCTCCCTTTCAGGTTTTCAACTTAGCGAGCTATTCTGTTTTTATTTTTAGGCGAAGTATTTCTTGACTGCATCTGAATTCACAGGACGAGTGAAATCCTCCCCATCCATAGTTGTAAGCAACAAAGCACCGCCTGTAAAGGCCCTCTTAACAACATATGGACCTTCATAGTTTGGAGTCCACTTGCCCCAGGAATCGGGCGCGGAAGACAAGAATTTCTTGAGCACGAGGTCACCTTCTCGGAACACACGAGACTTGACCTTCTTATCAAAGGCCTTCTTCATCCTTTGCTGATATAACTGACCATGGCACATGGCAGTTAATCTTTTCTCTTCAATCAAATTCAACTGGTCATAACGACTCTGAACCCATTCAGCCTCAGTCAACTTGGCTTCCATCAAGACTCTCAGTGATGGGATCTCAACCTCCACGGGGAGCCCAACCTCCATGCCATACACAAGAGAGAAAGAGGTTGCCCCTGTTGAAGTGAGGACAGATGTACGATAGCCATGCAAGGCAAATGGAAACATCTCATGCCAATCTTTGTATGTAACAACCATCTTCTGGATAGTTTTCTTGATGTTCTTATTAGCAGCTTCAACAACCCCATTCATCTTGGGTCTATAGGGAGAAGAATTATGATGTGCAATCTTGAACTCGCTACACAGCTCTTTCATCATCTTGTTGTTCAAGTTAGATCCATTATCAGTAATGATCTTATCTGGCACACCATATCGGTATATGAGTTGATTCTTGATAAACCTCACAACCACCTGCCTGGTCACATTCGCATACGATGCTGCTTCAACCCACTTGGTGAAGTAATCAATATCTACGAGAATAAAACGGTGACCGTTAGACGCCTTTGGTTCAATCATGCCAATCATGTCAATTCCCCACATGGAGAAAGGCCATGATGAGGAAATAACATTCAAAAGTGTCGGGGGAATATGAACCTTATCCGTATAAATCTGACACTTGTGGCATTTCTTCACATATTTGCAGCAGTCAGACTCCATTGTCAGCCAATAGTAGCCTGCTCTCAACATCTTGTTTGCCATAGCATGTCCATTGGAATGGGTTCCAAATGAACCCTCATGAACTTCAGTCATCAACAGGTTTGCTTCGTGTCTATCCACGCATCTGAGCAGAATCATGTCAAAATTCCTCTTATAAAGCACATCACCATTAAGGTAGAAACTTCCAGATAATCTCCTCAAAGTCTTCTTATCTTTAACAGATGCCCCAGGCAGGTAAGTCTGACTTTGGAGAAAGCATTTGATATCATAGTACCATGGCTTATCATCTTTCACTTCTTCAACTACAAACACATGAGCTGGTCTATCCAAGCGCATCATAGTAATATTGGGAACTTCATTCCAATATTTCACCACAATCATTGAAGCAAGCGTAGCAAGAGCATCTGCCATCCGATTCTCATCTCGAGGAATGTGATGGAAGTCAACCTCAGTAAAGAACGTTAAAATCCTCCTCGCATAATCTCTATATGGGATGAGGCCAGGCTGATTCGTCTCCCATTCACCCTTAATCTGATTAACAACAAGGGCCGAATCACAATAAACATCAAGATGCTTGATCCTAAGATCAATACATTCTTCCAGACCCATAATACATGCCTCATACTCTGCCATATTATTCGTGCATTTGAAAGTTAGCCTTGCTGTAAAAGGAAAATGTGTGCCTTGAGGAGTAACAATCACTGCCCCAAGACCATTTCCGTACTGATTAACAGCGCCATCGAATACCATACCCCATCGGGAACCAGGCTCTGGCCCTTCATCGAGTGTAAGCTCATCGCAATCTTTCATCTTCAAATACAGAATCTCCTCATCCGGGAAGTCGTACTGCACAGACTGATAATCCTCAATTGGTTGATGTGCCAAGTGGTCAGCCAAGATACTACCTTTAATAGCTTTTTGAGCTCGATACTCAATATCATACTCAGATAACAACATCTGCCAACGAGCAATCCTTCCAGTTAAAGCAGGCTTCTCAAAGATATACTTGATTGGATCCATTTTGGATATCAACCAAGTCGTATGATTCAACATATACTGGCGTAAGCGCTTAGCGGCCCAAGCCAAAGCACAACATGTCTTCTCAAGCATTGAGTACCGAGACTCACAATCAGTGAACTTCTTACTCAAGTAGTATATCGCATACTCTTTCTTCCATGATTCATCTTGCTGACCCAATACACAACCCATGGAATCATCAAGCACAGTCAAGTACATAATCAATGGTCTCCCTTCAACAGGCGGAGACAGAATCAGAGGCTCAGACAGATACTCTTTGATACTGTCAAAAGCTTTCTGGAAATCCTCGGTCCAATCATGACGCTGATCTTTCTGGAGGAGCTTGAATATAGGCGCACATGTGGCAGTCATGTGGGATATAAATCTCGAAATGTAATTCAAGCGACCAAGAAAACCTCAGACTTGCTTCTCAGTTTTCGGCGCAGGCATCTCTTGTATTGCTTTGACCTTGGCAGGATCAACTTCAATACCTCTTTCACTGACGATAAAGCCCGATGACTTGCCGGAACGAACTCCAAAGGTACACTTGTTCGGATTTAAGCGGAGTTTATACTTCCTCAAACGCTGGAAAAGCTTCAACAAGTGTTCTACATGTTCAACTTCCATTTTCGACTTTGCAATCATATCATCAACATATACCTCGATCTCCTTGTGCATCATATCATGAAACAAGGTAGTCATAGCACGTTGATACGTGGCTCCAACGTTCTTCAAACCGAAGGGCATCACTCGATAATAGAATGTTCCCCAAGGTGTGATGAATGTTGTCTTCTCCATATCCTCGGGTGCCATTTTAATCTGGTTATAACTGGAAAATCCGTCCATAAATGAGAAGACATTGAATTTAGATGTATTATCTACCAACATATCAATGTGTGGTAGAGGAAAATCATCTTTCGGACTAGCTTTATTCAAGTCTCGATAGTCCACACACATTCAGACTTTTCCATCTTTCTTAGGCACAGGCACAATAATGGCCACCCATTGAGGATATGTAGAAGTCACCAGGAACCCCGCATCAATTTTCTTCTGAACTTATTCTTTAATCTTCACTGCCATATCAGGATGAGTTCTTCTGAGCTTCTACTTCACAGGTACACACTCAGGTTTCAATGGCAAGAAGTGTTGCACAATATGAGTATGTAGACCAGGAATGTATTCATATGACCAGGCAAAGACGTCGACATATTCTCGTAGCAACTCAATCAACCCCTTCTTAACAGATTTCTTCCAGGACTGCCCCAATGTTTACTTCACGAATGCAATCTTCAGACCCTAAGTTGACTGTTTCCAGATTCTCAAGATGTGGCTGAATGATCTTCTCCTCGTGCTCAAGCAGACGGGTAATCTCATCAGGAATCTCTTCAACATCATCTTCTTCTGCCTCAAATACAGGGAACTCAAAATTGGGAGATGGTGTTGGATCATTATGTTCAATGAGTTTGATCAACCTGCATAATGATTTTGAGTATAAAAGAGATTTCAGAATTCAAGCAAGGAAAATCATTATGAAGATGAAAAGATTGAATTTATTCTCTTTTTAGGGTTTTATGGTGATCACCAATTTCATGCAAAAAGAAAAAAGCAAAAATAATTTGGAAAAACAAACATTTAACGTGTGATTATTGAATGCATATCACTGTATTAATTAATATGCCAACAATGTCTTCACTTCTCCTTTTGGCATGGGAGAAGGTTTTTTAAACAAAATGAACACATTACATTGACTTATGGATAACTGTTGGAACATCAACAGCGACCCAATTATTGCAGATTCCGCCAGGTATGACAAAGTTGCCATGGTTTTCCTCTTCATCATCTTCAACAATGGCAACAGCTTCCTGATCTTCAACAGTGTGGATGAAACCTCCACTCTGGAACAACCCACGCTCATTGGAAACACCAGAAGAATACCATATGCCATCTCGGGATTTATTATCCTCCAACTTGATCATTTTCCCCAAACCAGTAGTTACACCATGCTCAATGGCCAACTTTGCATCGTTGTAGGAGACAAATGAAGAAAGTCCTTTCCTTGAAGGTTCAACAATAGACAAGGCTTGGAACAGAGTCCCAAACTCATCCTCAGCATCAATGTAGGAGAAGGAAGATAAATGACTGACCAAGAGAGCCTTCTCTCCCCCTATCACCACCAACTTCTTGTTTTTAACCAACTTCAATTTTTGGTGTAGGGTGGATGTCACGGCGCCTGCCTCGTGAATCCATGGTTTGCCAAGCAAACAACTGTAAGACGGATGAATATCCATGACCTGGAAAGTGATCTGGAAATCACTAGGTCCAATCTTGATCGGGAGTTCTAATTCGCCGATCACAGTTTTGCGCGATCCATCAAACGCCTTCACAACCACTCCACTCTGCCCCATGGGAGGCCCCTGGTATGAAAGTTTAGCATGAGTGGATTTTGGCAACCCATTAAGTGATGACCCTGTGTCCACCAACACATTGGACAAGGCATCATCCTTGCAGTTCATTGAAATGTGTAAAGCCAAATTGTGGTCTTTTCCCTCCTCGGGATTATCAGCATCACAGAAGCCCAAATTGTTGCAAGCGGTTATATTTGCAACAATGTTATCAAACTACTCTATTGTGACATCATAGTAAACGTATGCCACGTCCAACATCCTCTGAAAAGCTTCGCGGTGTGGCTCAGAATTCATCAACAAAGATAAGACAGATATCTTTGATAGGGTCTGTATTCACTCCTTTTGATGAGCCTCAACATCTCATCACCATCCTCTTTCAATATGCTAGACTGGCCAACCAGGATAGGAGTGTTATTATCTTTCACAACAACAGGGTCAACACCCTTCGCAACAGGATTATTTGAAGAAGAAGTCCCCACGGGACCGGCAGGATTGACAACTGTTTTCTTCACAACATCTTCGTCGGGTTTCGGCTGCGCCGAGAAAACACGACCACTATGGGTCACACCACTAATGCCTGAAATGCTAACAACAGAGGTTGAGGGAAACGTAACCTCCTTCCCATCTTCTAGCATAACAGTGTTATATCGATAGGGAACAACTTTGTCTGATGAATACGGGACAGGACCCGCTGGCTTGATTACAAGAGCTGGTGATACCTTCTTCTTGCTGCCATCATATTTGACGAAAATAGGCTCAGGAATTTTAAATACCGGGGTGATAACATCAACTTTGTCGTCATTATGATTCTGAAGTATTTCAATCATCCGTTGATCCAGCATCTCTTGGATGTCCTTTCTTACTTGTCGGCATCCTCTCTCGTTGACAGTGCACACCTGGAACCTATCATTGTCATGCTCATAGTGGCTGTGTTCACACAACAGCTTGTGCATCTCGACCAAAGATTGCCTTATGTCATTAACATACAGGACTTTATATTTGCCAGGGCATCCCTGGACCATGTTAACAATTGTTTTCCCATGCTCAGGCAATGAGTTCTTCTTAATATTAGGACCCACGTCCTCAAAAAACAATATACCGCTTCTCACAAGGTCTTGCACCTTGGTCTTCAACGGGTAACATTTCTCCACGTCATGTCCGGAGCACCTGAATGATATACATAGTGAAGCTCAGGCTTATACCACCACTGAGGATTGATCGATACAATAGGAGGGTCTCGTGGAGTTATCAACTTCCTATCAATCAAGGAAGGATACAATTCAGCATATGTCATTGGAATCGGGTCAAAAGTTACCCTCTTCCTCTCGTAGTTTTTGGTGCTGGTGTTATTGTTGTTTCGAGGCTAGTAGGCCTGTTGTTGTTGACGATGTTGTTGTTGTTATTGATGGTGAATTTCTCTAAAAGCAGGTGCTATGTGAGCCACCTAGTGTTGGTTCACGGTAGGACGTACATTCTTCCTCTTTACAGAGGGTCTTCTCTTAATATGGGAGGACACTGCATGGGTCTTCCCTTCTTTCTTCTTAGTAAAGCCCTCATACCTCTTTGCTGAGGAACTAGCATCCCTAGACAAACGTCCTTCACGGACCCCTTCCTTCAATCTCATCCCCACGTTCACCATCTCGATGAAGTCTGAGGGAGCACTGGCAATCATTCTTTCATAATAGAAAGAGATCAAAGTCTTCAAAAAGATCTTTGTCATCTCTTTCTCTTTTAGGGGTGGCACTATCTGAGCTGCCAATTCACGCCATCTCTGGGCGTACTCCTTGAAGGTCTCCTTATCCTTCTGATACATCGCCCTCAACTGGTCCCTATCAGGAGCCATATCCATATTATGTTTATATTGCTTGACGAAGGCCTCGCCAAGATCGTTGAAAGAGAGGATGCTCGCACTCTCCAGCCCCATATACCACCGGAGTGCAACACTAGACAAGCTGTCCTGAAAGTAGTGGATAAGCAGTTGGTCATTATCAATCTATGTTGACATCTTGCAAGCATACATCACAAGATGGCTGAGTGGGCATGTGTGTTCCCTTATATATCTCAAAGTCAGGAACTTTGAATTTAACAGGGATTTTTACGTTGGGCACGAGGCACAACTCAGCAGCACTTTTACCAAATAGGTCCTTACCCCTCAGAGTCTTCAGTTCCTTGCGCAACTCAAGGAATTGGTCTTTCATCTCGTCCATCTTCTCATAAACGTCCGGGCCCTCAGATGGCTCAGAATGATAGATGGTATCTTCAACACGGGGTAAGGTGTGCATAATGGGAGGTGGCACAGATAGGACCAGGATAGATGTCGGCAAAGAAGCGAGAGTAGGAGCAAAATGCTCAGGTACAAAATTAGCGGGCATTCCCCAGGGGAACCCGGCTGGCATAGATGGAGCAAAATGGGCTGTTGCAGCAGGCACAGTAGAAGTTGCCTCAGAAATAACCATCCTCTGGGGAGGAGTTGCAGGAGTTGGCGAAGCTTGGCTATGGGCGGCCAGAACTGACTCCATCATGGCAATCAGCCTAGCAATCTCTTCCTTCTATTCCCGGTTCTCTTTCTATAAATTCTCCATTATCCTCGGATGATTAGGTCTTGTATTATACTGGTGCGTCAACTTGTCTTCAAAATAAATGAAGAGCAAAGAGTTAGACCACTAATCAAGAACTCAGAACAAAACCTGCTTATGCATATGATGCATGCAATGTTTGTGCATATGGTTTATTTTTATTAGAGGAACTTTATAGAGATCCATTTGCAAGTATTTGAAAATATTAATCTTTTAAGACATATATGGGATGCTCATAGCAATAATATTTGGAAAAATTTTACACCAAAGAAGTAGTACAGTTTTCGTAACCAAATACAATAAAAGAGGAAATGAGAATAAACATCCTATGGAACCCTAGAAACAATCTTCCAAAGCTCTCGAGATCGGAAGATAAGCTGCACGAAGCCTCTTCACCTCTCTCTCATAAGCTGCTTCCATATCGGCCTTCTCCTTGGCGATCCGATCATACTTCCTCTTCCAAAACCTGGATGACTGAGGAAGAAGAGAAGTAACCACATCATCAGGCTCATCAATAACCTGATGCTCCAGAAATTCTATCACTGCATCTTTATCTCTGAGTTGCTGAAGAAGTTCCTCACGCTCACGAACCCATGCACACGACCGGTCTTCATCTTTCAACTCCTCTACTCCTTGGTTAGGGAGGGTTGAAGTCCCAATCATAACCATAGGGGTAGGTCTCGAATAATCATAGGGCATGCGGTACTCAAGAGCTCTCTTCCTCACCCAAGTAATGTAGGGTTCCAAAGCAATACAATTCTTTGGCCCAAGCTCCTTCCTTCCCTTCCTATGAACTTTGCGCCAGGCGCGGACCATCCTACCCTTCAAGTTCTGGGGATCTTTACCCTCTTGAAAGAACGCACCTTCCAACAGAATGTTGTTAGGTTTATCCTTTAAGGGGAACCCAAGCTGACGGCGGGCCAAAACAAGGTTGTAGCTAATTCCACCACATGTACCAAGAAGAGGCACATTGGAGAATTCACCACAAGAGTCAATAATATAAACACCATCATAAACATGGTTATACCAAAAGATATCATCATTAGTGAGAGACATAAGTCTCGCAGACCACCGTAGACATCCCTTGTTCTCCTTGAAGGTGAGCGTATGAGGCAAGTGCGAAATAAACCACTTGTACAACAGAGGCAGACAACACACAATGGATCCACCACCTTTTGCATTCCTCATGTGCAAAGAGAAATAAGTGTCACCCAACAGAGTCAGAACGAGATTAAGAGAAGAGAAAATCCTAATAGCATTGACATCCACAAAATTATCGATGTTGGGAAATAACACTAGCCCATAGATGAGAAGCACAAATATGGCTTCAAAGGCGTCCTCACTCATGGCCTTCCCAAACAAAGTAGCTTGGGCAACCAGAAAATCAGATGGGAGACCTTGAATTCCACCCTTGGTAGTCATATGAGCAACAATATCAGATACATCTTTGTGAAGCAGGTCAACCATCTCTTGGGAAGAAAGAACCCTCTCCAAACCACTGAAGAACAACTGATCCAAGATAGGTATACCCACATGATAGGCATACTCCTCAAGTGTAGGCAAAAGCTGGAAATCTGGAAAAGTGAAGCACCGATACAAAGGATCGTAGAACTACACCAACACACTCATCAGACCTTCATCCACCTTAGTAGAAAGAATAGACAGAAGCTTCCCATGGCGAGCTTTGAACTCCAAAGGCTCTAATACATAAGATGTCAAACTCCTTAACTCTTTCAAGTCGGGTTGTCTGAAACTGTACTTCTTCGTATTCCTTCTTTGCTTATCCATGTCTGAAAATTTGCAAATAGACCTCTTAAGTTCCTTGAAATTTTCATTGTTGATGATATGGATGCAAATGAATGCATGAATGCATGGATGCAACAATTACACTCAAGGATCAAGCAAGTCACACCATACAAAGGTCATGGGATGCCTCAAGTCATCGTCAATATCAATCATCCATTTTGGTGGATTATGGTTTACACCTTATCAACACCCAAGTTCCATTTATATTGAGGATATACGAGAACGGATCAACCGCGAATCACGGGTTTGTTGTAAGTCACGAGCATGGAGTCTCGGTTAAGAATCACCCAATGAGAGTGTACTATGGTTAAACCTGGCAATCATGTTCTATAAAGGTCCCCATAGTCATCATCTCATCTTTCAGATATTATCGGATAAAACGACTACTCGTATTCCAAAAATATTCTCAAGAGAAACTCTTATGAGTGTAGTATCGCATAACAATCGTATCAAATCTTACACTTGAACGACTTTCGCACTACGTCCTAAAATAGGCCAAGATGGGCTAGGTATCTAAGGTCCTTGGCTTCTAAGGTTTATATTGGAAAGAGTAATGCCTAACCACGACTACTCATGTGACATTATTGATCCCAATAAGACCTCCACCAAGTGAATGAGCTTGCAAGTCAACTTGCTAAGGAATAACTCCACACAAGTCAACAAGACTATGCCATTCTCCTATCATAAGTGCACTCGAGTTCGGGTATAGAACTCATCTCACAAGAAACCACCAAGCATACAAGCAATTGATATATCAAGCAATTCATACATTACAAACAATATAGTCATCCCAAATTTGCACAAAAATATGTCACAAATAAATATAATCATACAACACATACAAGCAAAAAGTAGGTTAAACCCACTAGGAGACCTTTTTAGCTCCCCAACAGAGTCGCCACTTTTTTGTAGTGGGGTATTTGTTACCTTATGGTTTATTGACTATACCAAAAGTAAACATACAATTCGAGTCGCCACCACACTTTTATTTGTCCAAAGGAAAGGCTAAAAAGCGAACAAAAGCCAAGTAAGAAGTTTTATCAAATCAAAAAATAATAAAAATGTCAGAGATCTAGGTAAGGGGGTTGGTTATGAAATGGGAAGGTTTTACGCACCCAAAACATCCTTAGTACTCTAAGGGAACCTCTTTTTGCAAATGTGTGTTGTAGGTTGGTATTTGTGAAAATATGTGCAAAATAATGGAGGGATGCGAAGAGAATATATTATATTTACAATTTTTGTTTGAATGGGTAAACCCATTGTCTACGTACCATCACAAAGGTATGATCAAAACCTCGTAGTTCGGGGTAAAAATCTCAAAGATTGGTGAATTGATTTGACCAAAAGCATTAAGGTCTTTTGTTATCAAAGGGATAAAACTCAACCTAAACCAACAATCCACCATGTGAGGAAGGCTTCAACATACTAGTGAGGGGTTAACCCTATAATAAGTATGGAAGGCTTATAATTCAATCACTAAGGATAAGGTGAGGTTTACATCAACCACTATGATAACCCAAACCTATGACTAATGTTTATGAAAAGGTTTTAACAAAGGTGGCCATTGGAACCACAAAAACAACATGAAGTGGGTTGTATTTACAAGTTAGGTTTATTTACAAAATGAAGTCAAAGTTGGATTAAGATTCATTCATAATGAGTATTAGAAAAGATTTTGAAAAGTCAAAGGCATAAGGCCTAGGTTTCTAATTTGAAAACAATGTCAAAGTTTGCACAAAAAGAGTTTGGCTTGGGTTAGAGTGGAGAGAAGAAGAGAAGGGCTAGTCCTAAAGCATACAAAGATAAGAGAAGAGATAAAACCCTTGGAGTTCCTTTTCTTGAAATCATAGAGATGATTCAAGATGCTCCTTTTCTTTGGACTTAGCAAGCACTCAAGCAATCAAATAAATCTATATTCAAGCTCCTAGGATCTCCATTTGGCTTGTCTCTCTTAACTTGGCTACTCATGACAATGGTCCTTCTTACTATCTCAAGATGGAATCCCTATCACACAAGAGCAAACATCAAAAAGTTCACAACACAATAAGAGAAATGGACAAAGAATGAGTTTTGGAAAGGAAGTCCTTTGAAGTCAACTTTCAGATTTAGCATTCTAAAGACATGAGGCCTAGTTGCTCTTCAACAAATTTAGCATTCTAAAGGCATGAGACCTAGTTGCTCTTGAACTCCTTTAAGCATGGGTATGTCCTAATTCTAAGTCCTTTCTCCTTTTTGCATTGGGTTCACACAAACAAAGACAAAACAACCACAAAGCAACAATATATTTATATACAATAATGAGCTAAAATGAGCAAAAGGAAAATGACATAAACATAAAATATGTGCTCAAGTGAGAAAAGGGAAAAGCAATATGAATAAATGAGCAAGAAAGTAAATTGCATTAAAGTAAATTGCAAGAAATTAAAGGCTCAAATTAAAGTTAGTAATTAGTAAAGTTATGTTAGTTTGTCATAAGACAATTTAGCGCTATGTTAAGCAACCGTAAGTGGACTAATGTAGTAGTCACACCTATCTGAGGTCGGTCAATAAAACTATAGGCAAATAAAAACAAGTTAGAGATCATGACTAGTAAGCCAAGCTCCAAAAACTTGCCATGCCAAAAGAACAGAGGAAAGGCCTTATATGGACTTTAGGTTTTTTTGCTTGATCAAGAAGCAACCTATCTTGGACATAAAGCAACTCACTTGATCTTGGATCAAGTTGAGTTTGATTTGGATCAAAGAAGGTTAAACCTCTCATTTGTCAAGACCAACCATAAGACATTAACTCATTGGCCAAAATAAAAAGAAATGGAATTAAGATGAAATTGATGGAAAGAACATTCAAATGTCAAACACAATTGGTCAAATGTGAATCAAATCAACATCAACCAATGCTAAACAGAAGAGAAATGAAGGTTACAAGTCAATAAGTCAAATATATTTTTTTGGGATTATTTTTGAATTAAAATAAAATGTAAAATAAAATGGACAAAATATGGTTAAACCTCAAATTTAATTCAAATCAACTTCAACAGGTCCAATTAAATTCTCATAGGTCTAACATGGTCAAACAAGCTTTGACAAAGAATTTCAACAATTTTTGAAATCAAAAACTATTTTGAAACAATTAAAAACAATAAAAATGACACAATATGAATTAATATCTCAAATAAATCTCAAATCAATTAAGAAATTGATGAGACTATTTTTCATTGGCTTATCATGATCCATATGTGTTAAGAAAATATTTTTGGATTTCTCAAATATCAAAAAGTATTTTAAAATGAATAAAAACTATTAAAAACCAAATAACTCACAAAAGATATTAAATGAAGTCACAAAAATAATTAAAAACGAAAATATGAAATTAGATTTTTCAAGAATTTTTTTGGCATTGGTCTCATATTTATGTGACTTCAAATAAAATATTTATGAATTTTTGAAAATAAAAGGAATTAAATGGAAGTAACAGAAAATAAGAAAAATAGCAAAAATGCGCTGCCATTGGATCACTTCAATAATTGACGTGGCAATGATTTGAGGGCTCAGAGGCGCGGTCACACGAAAGACCAAAGTCAAGCGCGCTATATTTGGATTTAAAATAAGTCAATGCAAGCAAGGGCCAGGAATATAACGTTTCAGCATCATCCAATGGTTCCAAGGCTTCCACGTGGGGATGGTGGTGGAAACCACCATCTTCTCCGGCCAGACAACCAATTCCGGCCACCACGCGTAGGAAATTAAACTTTAATGAAAATGAAAAAGAAAGGTATCAAAATGAAGCTGAGGTGATGTACATCACCCCTATAACCATGGATCCTTCCTAAAGTTCCTATTTAAAGAGAAACATGAGCTTGAAGATCATGGTGCTTGATCTGAAATGACACAATTTGCAAAATTAAGACCACCACTAGCCTGTCTCATGCATGAGGACTTCAGAAAACAGCACAAACCAAAGAAATTCACATCATATTTCAAGATCTGAATCAAAAAAGTTTGGTGGTATACCTCTGAAATGGAGCTTCAAACATCACGAATTGTCCAAGGTCTTGATCTAATTTTGATCTGGAAGTGCGATGGTGATGCAAGGTTAAGGAATTAAGACTTGAAGATCAACTAATGATGTTGAAATTCAAGCTTGAAAATGAAATAGAAAAACTGAAATTCATTTGGTGAGGGTTTGGTTTTCAATCCAGCAGCGTTTCAGATCTCCTTGTGGTTGAAGAATGAAGCTCAAGGCACCTCCATTTATAGTTGTATGTGATGCAATGCCATGCTTTCCCACGTGTGCATGAAATTTGGATCCTCCATGCATGGGCCTGTACAGGCGCATGTGAGGCCCAAGAGTGAAGGGAAATACATGCTGAGATCAAATATAAGTGAATTCGACGTGTAATTGGAGCTGCATTTGCTTGCACATGAAGTTATAATGTGAAATGCAAAAATGACCATAAACATTAAGCTCTTCGAAACTCACTCATGGAAAGTCCAAAAAATTAATGTGAGTAATGGTTGGAAAGACCTTGAAATGAGGAACAAGAGTCATGTTGGCAAAAAACTCATTTGGAGTTTGGAAATTTATGAAAACTGGCTGTGAAGTTTTGGGTACAAAACATGTCTGGGTTCCCTTTGATTTTTTTTACCAAAAGCAAGCAAATTCAAGCCCTTCTGTTTCAATGATGCAAGCCTCAAATGGAAAAACCTCCAACATTAAAGTTGTAGATATTTTCATTATATTCAATTTAGACTCAAATTTTGCATCATTTGGATTTTTCATGAGAACGTTATTGGCACTTGAAGTTGGGAATTTTTCAAATTCAATGGCTTAGGTCCAAAGTGACCTATAATGTTTTGTATTATCACATGTGTTTCTTTTAGGGTTATGAAATTTTGTCCAACATAACATTTGAAGTATACATATTAAGATTTCCAATGCATTTGGTCTCACATCCAAATCATAAAAGTTAAGTTAGGTCCTTGGGAAGTTGACCCAAAATTAGTGTTTCAGTCAAAATGACCTATAATGTTTTGAAATGAATGATGACCTTCCAAGTTTCAAATGGATTTTTAATGAACATTAAAGTTGTTCATATGGTTCTTAAGAACATGTTTTATCTTGGGGTCATCTTCATTTAACAAACACATCAAAAGTTGTATCTCAGTGATCCTCAGTTTAGTCAGATGACTTGACTGGTCAACTTCTCAAGGCCAAACCTCAAATCTTGATGAATGAATAATTGAGGATCCTAACATAGGCTCATATATGTATAAAATAATTAATTAAATAACTTCTCTTGATTTAATTTTATCATAGGTTGAGGTTGCTTCATGAGCAAGGCACAGTCAAAACACAATTGAAATAGGGTTTCCTTGGGAAACAATCCTCGAGCCCTTTGGGTTATCTTGATCGAATTGGAAAATTGAGATACTTGGGAGACATATATAATTATTAGAAACTTTGTGGACCATTTTCATGCATTCTCATCTTTATTTAGTCACTTCATTGAGCTTAGGAGCCTCATAGGAGCATTGGAGCACATGATCACTTGAGCTTCAAAACAAAAAGAGTTAGTGCCATATTTTTGTGCTTTTGGTTAGTAAAAAAAATAAGAAAAGAAATAATATACAATTCAAGCATGCTTGGTGGTCTCAAACCACTCACACAAGTCCCACCCCTAGGGTTAAGGAGCCACACATGCGACAATGCATTGAGCAAATGATATGATGCGATGAGGGATCTTATGGTCAAAATTAGGGTCTTACACTATTTTTCATTTCTACCACACCATTTTGCTGGGGAGTAATGGGAGATGAGAACTCATGACTGATTCCTTCTGATGCACAGAATTCAGCAAATTTGCTGTTTTCAAATTCCTTCCCATGATCACTTCTGATTTTAATAACTTGACTTTCCTTTTCTCAATTGAAGTATTAGACAAAGATCTTTAAAAACTTCAAATACATCATATTTTTCTCTTATGAAATTAACCCAGGTGTATCTGGAGAAGTCATCCACCACTACATAAGCATACTTCTTCCCACCAAGGCTTTCCACCTGCATGGGATCCATCAAATCCATATGGAGAAGTTCCAGCACTCTAGAAGTGGTGTCATGTCTGAGCTTCTGATGTGACATCTTTGTTTGTTTTCCAATCTAACATTCTCCATAAATTCTTCCTTCATCAATCTTCAAGTTGGGAATTCCTCTAACAACTTCAACATATATAATCCTCTTCATTACTTTAAGATGCAGATGGCCCAATCTTTGATGCCATATCTTCACTTCTTCTTCTTTAGATAGAGAACACTTTGAAGAATAACCAGTTTCTTGAGAACTCCACATGTAACAGTTGTATTTAGACCTGACTCCTTTCATGATCACTTCATTTTCTTTGTTAGTAATCAGACATTCAGTTTTAGTGAAGTTTACATTTAGACCTTGGTCACACAGTTGACTAATGCTTATTAGATTTGCAGTCAATCCCTTAACAAGTAGGACATTGTCAAGGTCAGGAACTCCATGGCAATCAAGCTTACCAATCCCTTTGATTTCACCCTTTGCTCCATCACCAAAGGTTACATAGCTGGTGGCATGAGGATGAAGGCCAGTTAGCAGGTTTTTGTTTCCTGTCATGTGTCTGGAGCACCCACTATCAAAATACCAATCTTCTTTGGCTGAAACTCTGAAGGAAGTGTGAGCTATCAGACTTGTAACATCAGTCCTAGGAACCCATTGTTTTTTGTTGACAGGTCTGTGATGTTTGGGTTTAGGTTGATGATGAGAGGGACTAGGATAGTCATACAACTTATAGTAGAATGGTTTTATGTGGCCAAATTTTCCATAGTAATGACATCTCCATCTTTGATGTTTCCCTTTCTGTTGTCTTCCTTTATGATGTTGTGACATATCATGTGACATATCTAGTTTGCTCCCAGTGTGACTGCACTTGGTTTTGAGCTTTGGCTTGCTACCAGTGTGGCTGCACTCTGGTTTAGATTCATTGAACCCAATGCCAGACTTGTCTCCTGTTATTTGTCCACTCTGGAGAATTTTTTCTAAGGTGTCAGATCCATTGTTTAACATTCTTACATACTTGGTCATCTTATCTAGTTTAGAATTCAAGAATATTGCTCCAGTCTTCAACTTGGAGATGGTTTCCAAATGTTCTTCCTTCTCATTCTCCAGCTATGCTATCACTTTCTTCCGGCTTTCAACTTGTTGACACACTTCTGCACTTCTGTGACACAACTTTCTGTAGGTAGTGGCCAACTCTTCAAAGGTTACTTCATCATCACTTGAGTCTTCATCAGAACCCCATCTTCCAATCAAGGCAGTCACAAGATTTGCAGACTCTTCTTTTTCACTTTCATCAGACCAAGTGGCAGCAAGACTCCTCTTCTGTTTCTTGAGGTAGGTTCCACATTCAGTTCTAATGTGTCCCTACCCATCACATTCATGGCACTGAATTCCTTTTCCTTCTTTGGGCTTTTCATCTAACCTTGTTCTTCTTCCAACATTGTTGGATTTACTGATCTCAGATGAGATGTTCTTGACATTAGCCTTAGATCTTACATCCATATTTTTCAGAAGTATGTTGAACTGTCTTCCCAGCATTGCTACATCATTTTCCAGATCTTCATCAATATCTTGACCAATTTCCTCCTCTGTCTCCTCAGTGTTTGACATGAAGGCTATGCTTTTGACTTTCTTTTCAGATCCATCACACATTCCCATCTCAAATGTTTGGAGGGATCCAATTAGCTCATCAACTCTCATATTGGAAATGTCTTTAGACTCTTCTATGGCTGTCACTTTCATGGCAAATCTCTTAGGGAGTGACCTGAGTATTTTCCTCACTAATTTTACATCTGACATCTTCTCACCCAGGGCTCCTGAGGCATTAGAAATTTCAAGGATATTCATATGAAATTCATGAATATTTTCATCTTCTTTCATCCTTAAATTTTCAAACTTGGTAGTGAACAGCTGCAGTCTAGACATCTTCACTCTAGAGGTGCCTTCATGAGTGGTTTTGAGAATGTCCCAAGCATCTCTATCCACCTCACAGTTGTTTACCAATATGAAGATATTCTTATCTACTCCATTGAATATAGCATTCAATGCTTTAGAGTTCCCAGGGGCTAAATCATCCTCCTCCTTGGTCCATTGTTCTTCAGCCTATTATCAGTAGTAGCTTCTCCATCCTTAGTAATAACAGGATGTTCCCAGCCTGTTAAAACAACCTTCCAAGCCTTATTATCCAGAGATTTTAGGAAGGCTACCATTCGAGGTTTCTAGTAGTCATAGTTGGATCCATCCAAAATAGGTGGTCTGTGAACAGATCCTCCATCTCTCTCGATAGTACCAGAAAGTATCGTCCCTAGATCTCACTCAGAACCAGAGCAGGATGCCTGCTCTGATACTAATTGAAATTCTGGTATCAGATATGAGATGTCGAAGGTAATGTCACGACACTAATATCTGAACAATACAAACAGGAAAAAAGATAAAGAACAGTAATGCAAGAGACATAAGCAATTGTTAACCCAGTTCGGTGCAAACTCACCTACGTCTTAGGGCTACCAAGCCAGGAAGGAAATCCACTAAATAGAATCAGTTCAAAGACTCTCAGTAAACAGCTTCAAGTTACAGTCTTTTCACCTAATCTCTACCCGTGTGACTTCTACCTAAGAACTATTAGATATGAGATCCCACTCACCTCCCCTCAATCACACCAGTGACATAAAACAAGAATTACAATAAAAAGAAGACACTCTTCAAAGACACACACTTGATCTTACTTAACAGCTTCAATCAAGTAGACACACACTCATGCTTAAAAGCTTATAGTGACAAATTACAACTCAAAAATTAGACCAATTCAATCATCTATGGATGAATTGAATGGCTTACAATTCACACGACCACACAATACTAAAACCCTTATTCTCTCTCAATATTTCGTTCGGTATTTCTTGTGTATCAAATCAGGTTTTCCATGTCCTTTTTATAGAAGCATTTGGATGGGCTTGGACATCATAAAACCCTAAAACTATTTTCCATTCATATCTTCTCATGAAAGTTGATTAGATCTCTTTGGAAAATAAGTTAATCTCGTTGTAATTACTGATTGATAGCGTGTTCAATCATCTCATCAATCATACACAGATTAGCATTAAAAACACAATCACATAATACATAACATTCAGACTGAATATTCTGTATACAAATGTCATGACATCAGGTCTGACATATCAGTAAAATCCTGCATAATCACATTTTAAACATTCAGCAGGTACAAGTTATCTTATGTTAAGACAACACATGTGACAACTTGTGAACACTCTAGGTTTTACCAAAATTACTGCCAACACTTAGAACCAACAAATGGTCCACAATGGCTCTAGGCATCATATATGAGTCCCCGTGATCTTTTCATGTTATTTTGATCAAGAATTCTTCAAGAGTTTGGAATTGGTTTGCCTTGGAAACCCTAGTTCATCTAGGTATCTTGTGTAACTTCTTCAACAATCTTCTTCACCAATTGATCAAACATTTCAAAGGATACTTCAAATTTCATCATCTTATGCATATATGATCTCCCATGAGTCCAAAAAGTCAAGATAATTGCAAGTTTGCAAGATGGTTGATGGTGGTTGACCAGAGGAATTCATCTAATCAAAGTTGGGGTCCCCTAGACCCTATCTCCTACAATTTTCATCATATGAAATGATTCCAAGAGAAACATGTTACTTTAAATGAAATTCCAAACAACTTTTATGTTGAGGTCTAGAGCTAGTTTTTCTTGGAAAGTCATTTTTTATGCTGAATGATTATAGGTCATTTTGTCTAAACCCTAATTTGGAGGTCAACTTCCTAATGCCATAACTTGCTCAATTTTTATGACATGAAATATTTCCAAGTTTTACAATAAATTCAAGGTGTATACTTCAAATTTTATTTTTATAGGAAGATCTAGTTCAACTTTTATGAGCATGTGATATGAGGATACATTATAGGTCATTTTGGACCAATACCATTGAACAAGTGATTTTCCTCAACTTCAAAAATGCATAACTCATTCATCCCAAATCCAAATTAGGTCAAATTTGTGACCTTTTTTAAGGGTTTTGAAAGAGCTACAACTTTGATGAATACACTTTTCTTATTCGAAGCTCACATAACAAGTTAGCCAAGGTGGAATAATTGAACATATGGCTTGACACTTAGAATTTTTTTTGATATGTTGAACTTCCCAAACTTCCACCTCAAAATTCATCATGATACAAGCTTCAAATGGAAAAGTGTTCAACATGAGATTTGTTCCTCTTGATCTAACCTTTCCAAAGCGTCTAATTTCATCCATTTTGGACAAGGTTCGAGTGGTCTGCGCATGGTCTGAACATGGCTGCAACATTTGGCAAGTATCAAACTTCAAACAGCTACACACTTTTGCCTTGCATTCCAATTCACTTTCAGACTCAATTTCACTTGCATACGGACTTAATTGAGTAACTTCATGGGCCTGTACACGCCCATGCAAGCGTGCATCACTCAATTGCCAAATTTGGAAACAACTTGGAAGGTGCAAATAACACTTGAATTTGCTATAAATAAGAGCCTCTAGCATAAAAAATGAGGACCCTTGCGTGCCAGCTTTGGCTCCACACTTCAAACCCTCACCATTGAAAGGAAAACCTGAGATTTTTCATTTGAAAATTGAGTTTGAATTTCAATGTTTGGAGATTAAAAACTCCAGGGATCCAAAGCTTTGTTTCAATCCTAAGTCGCTTCTATAAGCTTTCTGAGTAAGATCAAGCAAGAATTGAAGCAAGAGAGATCGAGTTCTGCACAACATTGAAGGTATTTTCCAGATTTTTTTATTCTCTTCGATTCTCTCTCAATTCTCTTGGATATTGGGTTGTCTGAAGTCCTACCAATGTATGCAAGAAGATTGAGTTGCTTTTAGGCCAAATCGAAGCAACTCAGTTCATGTACCTCAAATTTCAACTCCATGTATCTCTCAATATACTTGGAGTTAGGATGAATTGAGGCCAGATTCGTGATTAGTGCCATTTTTACTTTAAGATCATGTCCTTCTTTTTCATTTTTGTGATGGTGATTAGAGAACCAGTCCGGCCAAGGTCGTCTGAGAAGACGACCAGTGGTTGGCTCCGGCGATGAGCTGGACAGGTTCTGAGCCACAAGATCAAGTTATTTTGTTTTAATCATGAGCGTTCCTTTTCAATACCAACTGTGTGGCACACTGACTTGAGTGCATGATGGACCACGTGTTTTGGTCCACTTGATCTGCCACCTCAATTAAAGAGGGAGATCAAGTGGTCCACGTTTTTTCAGATTAATTGATTTTCATTTTATTTGTTTGATTTTCATTAATTCATATTAAATTTGATATTGATCCAAAAAATATGAGAGTTTCACCAAAAAAATTTAAATAAAATACTCTTTTGTTTTCTGAATTAAAATTATTTTTCGATCATTATTAATATTTTTCATGATTTAATTGATTTTGTGAATATTTTTAATTGTTTAAAAATACTTTTAAGTTTCCAAAAATTATGAAAAAATTTCTCCAAGGTCCTTTGACCTTGTTTGACCTACGATAAATCTCATTGCCATTTCTTTGGTGTTTTGATGAGGTTTTAGGAATTTGACCAACCATAATTTAATTTAATGCATATTTTTATTATTTTTAATTGTTTAAATGCCAAATTAATTGTGTAGAGCCATTTTAATTAACTTTGTGAGTTTGACTTGTGTTGTTGGGCCTTGGTTAAGGTTGATTTGACTTTGCTAGGTTAAGATCATTGGATTTAGGAGATTGATGGAATGTGCATTCCATCTCCCAAAATGAATTAATGATCTTAATTTGGTAAAAGTCCTCCTTTGACCAATTTGTGATTGAATCCATTCCCCATCCCTCTCCATCTCATTCCTTTTCTTTATCCATTCATGTTATGGACCTATGATGTCTCTATATCCTAAGGCTAGTTGATTGCAAAATCAAGATAAGTATGGATGAGATTAGGTCTCCCATTTTGCATATTCTTTTTGTGTGTGGCATGTTTCATGAGCATAGTTCATCATACTATCTCTCTAACATGTATTAACACCAAAATTCTATTGCCCGACCTCAAATGGTTGTGACTTCTACATAAGTCCAATTATGATTGCTTAACATAACGCTAAATTTGTGACACAAAAGGCATAGAATTCTAGTTAGTGAGATTGTAAGTCTCCCCTCTTTCATGGTATTGTGTGGAAACTTGGCCTTTTTTCCTTCCTTTGGAAGATGTCTTGGTTCAAGGATCCATGCTTGTGATAAGTGGGTTGAGTGTTATCCAAAGAATGACTTAAACAAAAACAAAGCAAAAGCAATACTAACTTTTAATCAATTAACAACTAACATTTAATTTCAAGTCATTTACTTTTAATTCACTTTAATTTTTAAGCTTTATCCATTTGCCATTATTCATACCATTCAAGTTGTTTACTTTAGTGTCATTTTCCCTTTGTCCACTTGGACCATATTTTGTGATATATTGTGTTTATATACTTGTGTGTTTGTGTGGTCTTTTGACCTTAATATACATAATAAGAACAAAAACCCTAAAAAACATTTTGTGTGGACTGTTGGTTTGATCTGAGACTATTGGACTTAGAATTTAGGCAACATTCCTTATGCAAAGGACTTGGCCAATGCCAACTTTCATGAAACCAAGTGCTTGTGAAGTGAACTTTCATCTGATACAAAATGGAAGATCTATTTGAGTTCATCTGCAACATGATTATTGTGAAGCTGTTATTTTGAACATGTGTCTTATGCCATCTTTGAAGTCATCTGATACATGGGAAATTTTGAAGAAGATCATGGAGTTACTAAGCTTGGATGTGGCTATCTTTATTTGATGCCTTGCTCTTCAACTTGCTATTTGTATATTGATTGTTGCTTGATTCTAAAGTCCAAGGGAAATTTGGGTTTCTATATGACATTCTTGTCTATTGGATTCGCAGCCCATTGGTCAGATCTTTTTAACTCTCAACTTTTAAATTTATGCTTAGGATTAGTCTCTTCATCTCCTCCCCACTTCTTTAATTTCAAAATCGCTCCCCCTTTTTTAAAAACCTTCTTTGCTTGTGCTTGTTTTCTAAACTTAGACCATATTGCAAATTAGAAACTTTGGCCTTATGCCATTGCATTTTCAAACTTCTTTTTCTTAAATAAACTTGTTAATGAACTTAACTATACTTGACTTAAAATTTTCAAAAGATAAAAAGAACTAACACTCATACAAACCTTTTTAGGCCTTTTGTGCCTCTTTCAAACTTAAATTTTGTTAAAAGCAACTCATTCATTTTGAAATTCATACCACGAACTACGATGTTTTGATCCCTCATTTTATGCTGGTACGTAGGCACAAGTCCGAAGGTCTTGTCAAACACGAATATATAATTAATGAATTCTTTTCTCATCCCTCCACTCTATTTATTGCAAACATCATTTTGTACAAAAACACATATGCACACAAAAAGGGCTCCCTATGAGTACCTAGGACACTTTGGGTGTTAACACCTTCCCTCTGTGTAACCAACCCCTTACCTGTAATCTCTGGCATTTTATTAGTTTTGATTTGAAATCTTTTTATCTTTTGGGTTTTGTTCGTACGTTTCCCTTTTCCCTTGGAAACAATAAAAGTGCGGTGACGACTCTAGTTTAATTGACGTCTAGCTTATCCATAGCTTGATGGTCATGAATTTATCGCTACAGACACAACTTAAGTTTACTCACGACAGGGAAGGTAAATGTATTGTTGTGTGATTGTATATTTTCAAGAATTGATTGGGGTTTAGGGTGGGTTGATATATGGATCGGCCAAGGTTTGGGGTTGATCTAGGTATGTTCAGAGGGTTTCTAGGTTTAAGTTATGGTTAGGGTTCGGAGGTTAGGGATGAAGATTCATCATGTTCGTGATGAACATGATGAAGTTTGGAAGGATCCTATTTTGGGTTATGAAGTTTATAGGTTAGGGTTCTTTAGTTAGGGTTAGGGTTCTTTTAGTTCTGGGTTTTGGTTGAAGGTTAGTGTTAGGGTTCTTCAAATGAACCCTAGGGTTCATCTAGAGAGTTAGGGTTCTTAGGGTTAGGGTTTATGGTTTATCTGAGGAACCCAGAAGCTGAGGGTTGGGTGAAGTTTTTTTGGGAATTTGATGAACTCTAGTTGAAGTTCAACCTGAGTTGGGTTCAGTCATGGTGGTTGGTGGTGGTAAGAAGTAGAGAGAGGGTGGAGAATAAAGATAGAAGAGATTAGAGAGATGGGATTAGAGAGAGAAAGAAGAGGAAGAAATGAAGTTTATGAAGGATATTTTTTTAAATACTCCTTCCGCGTCCGCTTTGATATGTGCCAAGTGGCTCTCGGAGATGTCCTTGATCAGTTGACTATTCAAGTCAACTGATGTTTCCAAGCCCCACACATAGTATACACCCGCGTTGACTTTAAATCTGATCCCTCAGTTGTGCTTAGCGTGACTAGTAATCAATATCGACAGTTCTGATTTTACATCACATAATCCATTTGATCACGATATCATGGCCCAGAGAGAGTCAACCGTTGACTCTCTCTCCATAGTCTCACCCTATCATGTGGGCTTCAGAGACCGATGAACCTCTCTCCATCTGCTTTTCACACACCCCAGTCCCTGGCCCATTGTTATTCTAGTGTAAAACACACCCCCTGCCAAATTTGTTTTTTTTAATTAAACAAACTCATTTTCTTTATTTAATAATTTATCATTAGTATTTAATTGATAATTAATTAATTAAATTAGGATAATTAATCTTAATAATCAAGGGTTAATTTATTTTATATTTAAATTACACGAAATAAAAAAAATAGGCTTTAATAATTAGGGTTTATTAGTATAACTTTACGATTAATTTTAGGACTAACTTTTGAAACATTATTAAGGCCAATCAGGGTTTAATCGAGATCATACTAATTTTGCTTTCATTATCTAATTATGTTTAAAACCTCAAATAAAGTTACTTATATATATAATTATATCATCTAATCTAATTTCTAATTAAATTAAGAATAGTGTATTTTTTGCGTGCAAAATAATCAATTAATCAAAATCAATGCCACATAGTAAAACTATAAGTCCTCTACCCTTGTGCATTGAGGCAATTTTTAAGTCAAACATTTCTCCGCCCCTGGTTCATTGAGAACTTTCAGTAATCTAAAAACAACCAAAACAAACAAACATTTTCTAGACGAACTACGGTGCTCTGATCCTTCAACAAACTTGAAGGTACGTAGGCATAGAGTTGTAACACTCTAACGAGCACAATAACAAAAAAAAATTTTCTTTGTCTTTATGTATTAACCAAAATATTTTATATGAATAATAACCTTTTATTTGTAAATAAATACCTCAAGTAAATGATAAATAGCTTAATCATAACATGCCCTTAGAAACACACACTAATCCTAGAATTAGAGGCGGACCCTATTGAGTACAATGGAGGTGAGGGGTGCCTAATACCTTACCCTTGCTTAACTGATTCCCAAACCTTAGTCTTTTCCCTTAACATATAGTTTTATCATTATTTCCTTGTTCCTTAGGAACAAATAAAGGATGGTGGTGACTCTGTAATTTTCCAACCGCGACAATCGTACAAACATATTTTCACATTTGCTTTTCAAACCTCTTGGATTGACATGAAAGAAAATGGATGAACAATGGTGACACCATGAATGTGTTCATCTGGTGTTTCCAGAAACTTAATTCTCATCCCAATCCAATAAACACTCAACATAAACCCCTCATCTTTTCTCATGCTGATGACAAATCAACCATTAAATAGCCAAAACAAACAACCATAAGATGGGATCGAGCTTCCCCTAAATAAGCCCTTGTTTCCCCAATTCTCATTATTTTATGAAATAATATCAAGAATATAATAATTGAAATGACGAAAATGATATAGAAACATGTTACAACATGGGAAATAAAGAAAAAACAAAGAAGAGAGCCTTACCGGAATCTGAAACTTTGGCGAGAATGTCGACGAGTCCCCGCTACCTCAGGTAAGTTTTTGAACTTCTCTTTCTTCTTATGAGTTGTTGCGTTTGGTCCTCTCCTTCTTCCACTCCCGTGGTGTTGGCGTAGGTTGTTGAAGGTTGAATCTCAAGTTCACTGAAGTCATTATGAACAACATATGGAACTTTTTGAAAAGAGATTTGATGAGGGTTATGGGGATTTTTTAGGGCCTTTACTAGGGATTTTTTTGGTGTGATTGAAGAGTGAATAGAGAGGGGAATTTATAGGTGATGTTGAGGGGTTGAGGTAGTGAGACTCGTGTGAATTTTAGGGGTAAATTTGTGTAAGCATGTGGTGGTGGCAAGCAAGGTGTGAAGGTGGTGAAAAGTGCATGACTGCAAAGGATGTGAGATGTGTGAATTGCTTATGGCATGTGGATGATGAAAGAATGGATGGCATGGATGTTGTACTAAGGTTGTGGCGTGTAACTCATGTCCTTCTATTGTAACAAAACGCTTGTAATTTTCTATTTTTTGTTGTTGTATGTATGTATGTATGTGAGTAATATAGATATGGATGTATGTCAAAGTTGTAAATGTGTTATGAATGTAATAGAAACAACTTATTTAATTCAATAAATTCCCTTTTTTCCTTTTTTTCAATTCAAGTTTATGGATGTGTTACACTTGGATTTTTCAGCTAGTAGAAAGTCATTAAAGAGTGTCAATGAAAAGACATTTGCTATGAGAAAGCATTAATGAAGTGTTTTAAAAGAGCATTAATGATTAAGCATCGACATACTAATAATAAGGGATTGACCAAGCTGTCGACACAGGAAAATATGATTTAGAGGGATCTCAGAGGTAAATCCACAAGAGTGGGATCACTTGGAAACATGTCTAGAATCTTGAAAACAGTAAGTGACAAAGGCCTTTATTTCAACAAGAAGACCATTCGTCTGAACCACATAAGATTGAAATTCTTAGTAAATTTACAAGTTTGGAGTCCTTAGTAGGAAACGTCGACAACATATTGGAGAGGTTACCATCAGGGGTTTGTGAGGAAGTTGAAAGCAGTTACAACTCAACATGAGTTTTAAACAAATAGAGTCATGGATGACACGTAAGCATGCTAGTGAGAGCCTGAAGATTTAACATGAAGTGATTGCAGTAGTTCCCTAATGGTCATAACCGTCGTTGATGGTTACTTTGTAAATAGAATAAATAACAGACTCATACATGGGATCAGAGGCTATAAAATTTCATACATTCTCTCCATACCACTAAGGTACTCGACTCAAAAAGCAAAACAGTTGAGCGAGAAACATGTATGTGTCTACATCCAATATTTTCATCTGTTTTTTGTTTCCTTAAACAAAACATTTACTTTTACTTTTGATTTTTTTTAATTCCATTTATTTCCTTTTAACTTGTCATTTATCATAAGTTAACTTCATTTAAAGTCTTTTTCTACAAGGTTATCGTTCATGCGAAGAATACATTCAATTCAGACGCACATGTGTTCACACAAATCATTTGCAAAAATTTCTTTGGAGATTTTTCGAGTTAATCTCACAGACTTTCTAAACGCGTGATTATTTAACAAAAACAATGGTAAACAAATTAGCACGTCTAGTGGGACCCTTTTGTGCAAATATATTTGCAAAAAAGAGGAATCTTACATTATTTTATTTGTAGTGTCTCTCCATTTGTGAGGTCTTGTGTTGTATTATTTTGAGGAGTGGTAAGCAACTTTCTGAAATGTCTCGTAAAAATCAAACCCCTTCCTAAAGTAATACTCCAAACCTAGGAGGGAAATTGGTAGTTACAAGTGTCAGCAGTTATGTGGCTCCAAACCCCATTGAGGAAATGCCCACTATCATAAGCCAAGTAGTGATGTATTCCATACCGCCAGATGTGGGGGTTTCATCACCACAAGCATCAACGTAACTGAAAGTATCAATGATTACCTCAATAGGTTTGTAACCTTAAAAGCGAGATGTTTTATGCAAGTTCCAAGACATGAGTTAGTTGAACTAGCAGTAGGGGTCTCGACTACTCTATTAGGAAGAAATTAGACACCCAATACTTATAAGACATGGCCCATTTGGTCGATAAAGTTTGACAAGTCGAATGATTGAAGTCTGAAAAAGCTAGAACCTCTAAGTAAAAATAAAGTGGCTTATGTTGAAGTCGACAACATAGGGAATTCATCTGACTCAAGGTATGAGTATGTAGAAGAGAATGAGATTAATGTAGAATAACTAAAGCTAGGGCCTCCTTACACATGCATGTTGCTAAAACCCTCAAATGGGAAGAATCCCGTCGAACCCAAAAATGAAATATTTGTTTCTAAAATGTATACCTTCGACATCACTAAGTGTGACAAAATCATTGATCTATTTGTCGCTAATGGACAATTTGTTGTTCCTAAAGGGGCTAAGGTCCCACTGTTAGAACAAAGAAAGAAAAGTGGTTTTTGTAAATTCCATAATATTTTGGGTCATAAAACTTCTCAATGTGTATTTTTTAGGGATCTGGTGCAAAATTCTCTCAAAGATGACAAGCTCAAGTTTGACAACAAGAAGAAACCGCGACTAGAAGAGGATGTTGAAATGAAAGTTCAGGCTCTCTTTGTCGAGCCAGTATACATCATGATGTTCGACACTATCGACGAAGTTGGGGCTGAAGACAACAAAGTAAACTATGAAGATCAAGCAACAAAGGTCTACCCCAAAGATGAAGAAAAATTGGTCGAAATATTGAATTGTTTCAAGTTGAAAGATTCATAAGTGATGATGTGCCCCAGGTGCAACTTTGTGTTTCATAAAGAAGCTCTTAAAGAAAAGGAGAGGATAAACTATTAACAAGCTAAAAAATATGTCCAAAAAGATAAACCCAAAGAAATTTTCTCCATCAAGGGAAAATGTCCAACAAAATTTTAAGGTATGACTTATGTCCCCACTACAAATTCTTCTCCTAGAGAATGGTTATGCCCTGATAGGAAATCAACAACTTATGGTACCAAATAGAAATTAGTCAATGATGGTGTTGGTTCCTCATACAGAGACAACTCTCAAGTCTTAAAAAAGTACTCTTATGTCTCACAAAACTACATGGGAAAAAACACCATGACTAGGATTCAATGGAGGAGACACTAGAGAAGTAAGAAAGTTGCATGAGAGGCTGGAAGTTCTAGTGAAAGTGATAACATTCAAGTTGTCGATAAAGGCCAATTTAGTCGACGATATGTTAAGAAAAGGTTGTTTCACCCCTCTATCCCCAATAAATGAGGAGAAAGTAAGAAAGGATAGCGCAGTCGAAGATGTCGACATGGAGACAGACAACTTCGACTTAGGGTCTGAGCTGAATTTAGATATCATTTGCAATATGATGTTTGTTTTTCCATTAGAATATGACATGGTAACAGAAGTGACTGAGGAAGAAGGTTTTGATGAGGATCTAGCTACCTACAAACCGTTCCATTTTTGAAAGGCCAGACATGGCCATGCAGCAGCACCTGAAGCCTTTGTATATAAGGGCCAAGTTAAATGATGTAGGGATAAACAAGGTTTTAATTGACTGTGGAGCATGTGTCATTGTTATGCCCTAGTGCCTCTTGGAGAAAGTAGGAAAATTTACCACAGATTTAGCTTGTAACAACATGGTATTGTCCAACTATGGAGGCAAAACCAGCAAACACTTAGGGGTTATTCAAGTCGACATAGTGGTAGGAACTAACACAAGGCCAATGCTATTTGTGGTGGTGCCGACAAAAGAAAATTACCACATACTATTAGGTAGGGAGTGGTTTCATGGAGTAGGATGTGTACCCATGTCTATGCATTAGAGGATCACCATCTGGAAGCTTGATGGGATTGTTGAACACATTGAAGCGGATCAAAGTTTTTTCAGAGAAGATGTCAATCACATTGACATACTTAACTTTGACCAAAAACTGGCGAGTACTTCACCATGTCGACCTGTCAGAGAAGGATTTAACTTTTAAGGACGTGAGGTATACTACACAGTGAACCTACATCCTTAGTACGAGTTTACTTGGGAATATAAAATTGTTGAAGGGTACAACTGATGGTCTGAATTTGATGAAGACCATGATTGAGTCAAGTGCATCGGCTCGGATTTCAGCCAATGTGGCAGAAAATAAGATATTAGCGACCTTAGAGGCCGAATCTCAACAAATATTAGGTGTCAAAGCCATTAAGTCTAAGAACTATCGGGAAATCAATCTGGCTCTACCGGTCAAACAACAGCTTCAGAAAGCCAGAGGATTGATTGCATCTATGATAATGAGCCTTTGTTGTTTAAGAAAGACCCGTCAATCTCGACCAAGAAAATGCAGGAGCGTAATCCTTTGGAAGAGATAGAGTTGGGAGATGGGATCACGAAGATGCCGACATACATTAGTTCCAAACTCTCCCCACACTTGAAAGTAGAAGTAATCAAGGTGCTAAAGAAGTTCAGAGTTTTTTTTGCTTGGGTGATGCGGTGTTTCGCAAGTACACGAACGCGTCAGAGTAATATAAAAGATTGTCGTATCCACAGAGACCAAGTGTCAATCTATCGTTATCTATTGTTATGGTGTTTATCAAAGGCAATCAAAATAGGTGTTTTTTAGAGTGTGCAATGAAAAGTAAAGTATTGAAATAATTTTAATTAATAAAGACATGGTCGAATGTAATTCACGTAATCAATTAATAATCCAAGTACTTGCTAGTAGAGCTACTTATGGGCAGTGTTTCCTACTTTGAAAAGAACTAATTTAACAGGAACTGTCGCTTTCGCGTATTCAGAACCGAGTTGTACTCCCTAATCAAACCCTCTTATTATCACTTATAAAAAGGCGCGCATTGCGTTAGAGTAGTAAACCTATTTTTCAGAAATATAGTATCTTGACTAAGTTGAAAAGTATTATAACCTGGATTTCTTAACCAAAAGAGGTTCTCACGAACCAGACTCTAAGCTTATAAACGCGTCCGAAAATAGTTTTAAAATCTCTTTTCTTCTTAATGTTAAAATCTGCTAATGAACTAAACAAAACGCTTTCGCTGTTTTTGAAATAGTTAAAAACAATTAAGTTTAAAAGGACGTTGGACGACTTTCGATCTTACCCAACGGAATTGAAGTGCGGGAAAACTTAAGTTGAAAGTTAAAATAGCCCCTAAGTGTTTCTACGAACAATTGTACAGATTATCGGATCAATTACGGTCCTTACATTCTAACCTTATAAATTTAGCTAGACATGGTAAAGTAAAAGTGCATTAAAATAAATAAAAGTATTGCGAGTGCGGAATGTAAATAAAAGTAGTGCGGGTGCGGAAAATAAATAAAAGTAAGGCGAGTGCGAGGAAATAAATAAAAGTAAAGCGAGTGCGAGGAAATAAATAATTTAAAGCGAGTGCGAGAAATAAATAAAAGTAAAGCGAGTGCGAGGAAATAAATAATTTAAAGTGAGTGCGAGAAATAAATGAAAGTAAAGCGAGTGCGAGGAAATAAATAATTTAAAGCGAGTGCGAGAAATAAATAAAGTAAAGCGAGTGCGAGAAAAAAATGAAAGTAAAGCGAGTGCGAGGAAATAAATAATTTAAAGCGAGTGCGGGAAAATAAATAAGATAAAGACAAGTAATAAAAACCTGCTCCAATCGGAGGGTTGAATAAATTGCAAAGCGGAAATGAAAATGGCGGCATGATTAACTTCCTTCCAAAGTGCTCCAAACTCGATTATAGACTCTATCACAGACTCGATTACACAATTGTGGTAACACTCCAATGCGAAACGATTACCACTTTATAATACTGAATATATGCCTAAGTGAAACAAAGTTGCTCCGAGTTTGCCTCTGCTCTAAGTTTGGATGATTGTAAAAGTGATTTCGAGTTTCTATTTATAAGCAAGTAAAAAGATGGAAATGACAAGGATGCCCTTCAACTTGAAAATGGGAGGGAAAAACTTTCCTCTTGTGGCGCCTGCCACAAGGCCATGGCGCCCGCCACAAGCACAAAATGAGGCGCCTTAGTGGAAGTAGTGGGGAACATGGAAGTTGAGGGAAGTAGAGCTTGGACACATCATGGCAGGGTCTATGGCGCCAGCCATGGGGTAGGCCACAAGTACAAAATGCTGAATTTTAGGGTTTTTGGCTCTTTTTCGCTCCTTTTCTCGACCGGGGCTCCGATTAAAGTAAAAACCTGAAAACGAAGGAAAACATAGCAATAACACAACAAAATGATAAAAAAACAACTAGAATGCATGTGAAATCGGAGTCGAAAATACGGTAAATTTCAGTGTTATCAAACTCTCCCACACTTAAACCTTTTCTTGTCCTCAAGCAAAACATTAAAAAGCTCATAAAAGAAAATTTGTGTAAACGAGTGCTTCAGGTAAAAATTCTAAGTTCAAGTCGGGATGCAGTGATAGGTACTAACTGAGTGAACTAAGGGTATCATGATGACACTAATCCGCAAATACGGACATAAACTTCATTCCTGTATTAACCAACCCATATTATCCCATAATACCTAGGCCTGCCTCTTCATCTCTTTTGTGTCCTTTTCATTTAGGCGCAATCACATTAAGCCCGTTATCCGTACATGCTTCGTAGTAGAGTGGCCTGTTAGTGATTATGATCTGAGCATGGGGTTTCTGGCACATAAATATGTGTAAACCCTTTTATTGGACTCAACTGTAGTTGTGGGGGATCGGATCGCAATCCGCCCTACCGAGTTCAGTGCCAGATACCTCTGAACCAACTAATAGTGGGTAAGTTTTTTTCTTTTTCTTTTTCTTTTTCTTTTTGTAGCAATTTTTTATAATTCTTTGGTTTAAATGACTTTGTGAGGGTCACCTATACCGGAGTTGCCTTTTTGCTTTCTTTTATTATTTTTTTTGTTTTTCTGGATCATTCACTTATTTGCATCGGTCCCCTACGTAGAGGATGCGTAGGCCAGAGCTGACTGCTGAGATAAACTACTGAGGACTTATACAGAAATGATGATTAAGGCCATGGTATATGGGGTTTCGGGAGTGGTTCCTATATTTACGAAGTCTATGGTGCTAAAATAATAGTGATGTTTCGCAAAGTTCTCCCAAGTCACCACATCCTTACTCAAAACATGTCCTTAAAACCTGAAAACTTTCGGAATAACACTATTTTCTTTTGCAAAAAAAATTTTCGGTGGGGCTAAAGGTATGGGGAGGTAGGATTGTACTAAAGATCTATTATATTTGGTGACTCGTCAGACTCATGCATTATACTAAAAAGCAAAATAAACAACTAAAGGGAAATAACAATAAATAAACTATCTAAAAACAACAAAGAAAAAGCGATAAAGGAAAAGAACAAGAAAAGCAATAAAGAAAAGACGATAGAGTCTCCTCCCACACTTAAATCGAACATTGTCCCCAATGTTTCGAAATAAGATAAGGGAAGAGTTACCTGACAAACTATTGCTGACCACTAGTGCCCTCGCCATCCTGAGGTGCACGACGGGATCGGGTACGACAACGATCTCTCTGAACCATCCTCGCCTGCAGGGCATCCTGAGCGGTTCTCACTTCTCGAAGGTGACCTAAAATGGTACCCTGAGTGTTTTCTATGAGAGCATTGTGTTGCTGGTGGTATTGTTGCTGACGGGCTTGTATATCTGTGATCGTTTGCAGGGACTGTAGAACAGTGTTGTAGAAACTGTCTATCCTCCGCTGCAACTCTTGCATGAAGCTCATGTTATTCGCCAGCTGTTGTTGGATGGTAGAGAGTAGGTCGTCACGCCTTTGCTCTCTAGCCATGTGGTCACGCCACATCTCCTCCGTAATACAAAAGCCAGGAGTGGTACCTGCATAAGAAGAAGATGGTGCGGTGTGTGGTGGTGAAGGATGATGGGGGGACACATGGGGTATGGGAGATCTCTCTCTCCGATCGTATTCATCATCGGTGTCATGTCCCGCCTCATCAAGAATGTTAGGAGGAAGAGGACCCAAAACAGGTGGAGCATCTAAAGCGTAGGTCCAATTCCTTTCATCTCGTACGTCTGTACGTCTAGTGCACGGTAAAACAACAAATGGGATGGCTACACCATGAACCATAAGCATATAGCCTCCTTCTCTCCTCGAACGACACAATTTCATGTCTCTCAGAAATTTTAGGTTAATTGTGCGAGGAGGTAAGGGGTCTAGGGTAGCCATCTCATCGTTCAGGTTAAGCGCCCGAGCAATAGATGTAATCAATCCACCAAAAGAAATCGGTCCCGCTTTATTCAAAGTTAAAGTCATATGAGCAAGCATGAACGGGACCGAATTAATACGTCTATTTGTGAGGCTTCCTTGTAAAAATAGAAGCTCTCTAGCATTAACCTTATTTGGATTCTCCCGGCCAAAAATAGTGCATGCCAACAGATATCTAAAAACTCTGATAGCCAGGTTATGGATAGTTGAGGCAAGAACTCCTTCAAAAGAGTTTATGGAAGTGTTTGATAAACGTTCCCAGAAGGAAAATACCTCAACAGACCATTCGGAATCCAAAGGGGCCTCACAAATAGCACCGTCCCCATGAGGGATTCCTAACAAGCTGGCTAGTTCGTCGGTACTGAATTCGTATTCAACAGCAAACATTCTAAATCTGAAGTACCAACTGTGCTAGCAGTGTTAGGGTTGACAATATAAATTAAGGAACTCAAAAATTCAATTGTCAACCGCTCATAGGTAGGTTCGCTGTCGACTAGCAGTCGGAACTGACATGGGTGGAAAGAGGCTCTCCTCATCAACCCTCTGGTCAAATAGAAGTCGATGTCCATGGTAGTGTATCCACAGTAGGTCCGAAGATGTAACAGCTTGCGAGACAGACCTAAAGCGACAGCAATCTGCGTGATGATTCCGCCAACATGGATGACTCCTTCGGTAGATCTGGAGATACCGCTGAGATGGTATAATAAAAAGTTCCCACATGCTACTGGGTGAGACTGGGATGCACAAAATAATAGGAAGATCTCCTTTTCACTCAGTAGTTTCTCTGTATTCGGTCATCCCAGGACGGAATATGCTAATATCATCTGAAAGTATATGAAGGCGGGGTTATGTATGACATGAGACAGCTGCATAGATGGATCCTGGCTTCCGCCACCTGATATATCACTCAAAAACTTCTCAACCTCCTTACCCAGAAAATATCCCATAGGTGTCTCCGAGATAGCTTCAGGAGTGGTCTGGAAGCCCAAAAGATCGCCGAACTCTTTTTGGCTGAAGGAGTACTCAACTCTGAAAAGCTTGAAAGCAGCATACCCATCTGGTCCAGAGTATGGGTCATAGTCGAATGAACTCAGGAATTCCAAGGTCAGGTTCCTGTAGGTGTTACTCAAGTCATCAGCAAACTCGTCCCAGTGAAGCTGGTGGCTAAGGATTCGGATACTCGGCTCAATGCCCAGTGCCTCCATACAGTGCTGATCAGGATAACGTGTGGGTGCCATAGGGCGCTGATACAGAGCGATGTAGCGCTCTCTCTGAGCATTATCTCTATAGGCCACGTGCATGTCATCGAAATCCTGCATCCTGCAAAAGTTAAGAAAGTGATCCTGAAAATGCAAACCATTCAAATCTTAGTCTCAATGCAAAATATGATAAGATAAAATAAAAATAAAATTAAATAAATGCGAAAAAGTAAAATGAAAGAAAAACCATGGGTTGCCTCCCACGCAGGGCTTGTTTAACGTCAATAGCTTACCGATTAGAATTTATACACCTGTAGTAGTAGGAATCGGTGGATCAATTAGGGTGTGGCTCGAGTAGTATGCTGGAATGTCTCCTCCTTCGTAGAGCTTCAGTCTTTGTCCATTTACAATGAATGGACTACAGGTATCGTTCTTGATTTCTACGGCTCCGGATCTCAGAATCTTGGATACTTCGAAAGGACCAGTCCATCTTAAACGTAGCTTTCCAGGGAAGAGTCGTAACCTAGAGTTAAAAAGGAGAACAGGATCGCCTATATTGAAATTTTTCTTTACTATTCTTTTGTCGTGATAGGCTTTTGTCCTCTCTTTATATATTTTTGCATTCTCGTAGGCAGATTGCCTAAGTTCTTATAGTTTATGAATGTCTAGGGTACGCTTTTCTCCAACGGCTAGGTAGTCTAAATTCAAAGTCTTAATGACCCAATAGGCCTTATGCTCTAATTCGAATGGTAAGTGACATGATTTTCCATAAACTAGTTGATAAGGAGTAGTTCCTATAGGGGTTTTGAAAGCGGTTTTATAGGCCCATAATGCTTCTTGAAGCTTCTGAGACCATTCTCTCCTAGAAATAGAAACAGTTTTCTGTAAGATTTGTTTTATCTCCCTATTAGATACTTCTACTTGGCCACTAGTTTGTGGGTGGTATGGTGTTGCTACTCTATGCCTAACTCCATATTTTCTTAAAAGTTTGTCAAATATTCTCGATATAAAGTGTGATCCTCCATCGCTTATGACTAAACGTGGTGTTCCAAATCTAGGGAATATATAGTTTTTAAATAGTTTGATTACTACCCTAGTGTCGTTTGTGGGTGCAGCTATAACTTCAATCCACTTAGACACATAGTCTACGACTACTAAGATATACCTGTTTCCTAAGGATGGTGGAAAAGGTCCCATGAAATCTATACCCCATACGTCAAAGAGTTCTACTTCCTGAATGTTTCTTAGAGGAATTTCATCACGTCTTGAAATGTTTCCAGTGCGTTGGCATCTATCACACTTAACAATGCAAGCATAGACATCGCGCCACATGGTAGGCCAGAATAGGCCAGCTTGAAGAATCTTGGCGTATGTCTTAGATGTGCTCGCATGTCCACCATAAGGTGCAGAATGACAATGCTCGATAATACTATTTACCTCTTCTTCTGGAACGCAACAGCGAAAAATGCCATCTTTACCCCTTTTAAAAAGGAGCGGTTCGTCCCAATAGAAGTTTCTCACATCGTGGAAGAATTTCTTCTTGCGGTGGTAGTCAACATCAGGGGGTACTATATCAACAGCTAGGTAATTAACGAAGTCTGCATACCAGGGTACGTTACTTATTGCTAAGGAATTTTGAGGGTGCTCATTAGGATCTAGGTTATTATCTTCAATGGTTTCTACTCTAGCGATCAGTCTATCATGGGAAAAATAATCATTTATGGGTACTAGTTCTGGTTTTAGATGTTCTAGCCTAGAAAGGTGATCGGCTACTACATTTTCAGTGCCTTTTTTTTATCTCTTATGTCTAAATCAAACTCTTGTAGTAATAGAATCCATCGGAGTAACCTGGGCTTGGCATCTTTTTTACTTAATAGGTAACGAATGGCAACATGATTAATGTAAACTATAATTTTTGCTCCTACTAGATAAGATCTAAATTTGTCTATAGCGAAAACTACAGCGAGTAATTCTTTTTCAGTTGTTGCGTAGTTAAGTTGGGTAGCATCTAGGGTTGTACTGGCATAATAAATGGCATGTAATTTTTTATCTTTCCTTTGTCCTAGAACGGCTCCAACTGCATAATCACTAGCATCGCACATTATCTCAAAAGGTTCCGACCAATCAGGCGGTTTCATAATGGGTGCCGATACTAACGCTTGCTTTAAAAGATTAAATGCGTCATTACATTTTTCATCGAAAATGAATTCAGCATCTTTCATTAAAAGTCCAGTTAAAGGTTTGATTATTTTGGAGAAGTCCTTAATAAAACGCCGGTAGAATCCAGCGTGTCCAAGAAAGCTTCAGACTTCTCTGATGGTTTTTGGTGGTTTTAGGTTCTCTATAACTTCTATTTTAGATTTATCTACCTCTATACCTTTTTCGGAAACTATATGTCCTAAAACTATTCCTTCGGTTACCATGAAATGACATTTTTCCCAGTTTAGCACGAGGTTCACCTCCACGCATCTCTCTAGGATTTTCTCAAGGTTAGCAAGACAATTGTGGAAATCAAATCCGCAAACCTAGAAATCATCCATAAACACTTCCATGATACCATCTAGGTAATCTGCGAAGATTGACATCATGCAGCGTTGGAAAGTAGCTGGGGCATTACAGAGGCCGAATGGCATTCGTCTGTAGGCAAAAGTTCCATAAGGGCATGTAAAGGTAGTTTTTCTTGATCTTCGGGGTGGATAGGTATTTGGAAGAATCCAGAGTATCCATCTAGATAGCAGAAGTAAGAGTGTCTGGCTAGACGCTCCAACATCTGGTCTATAAATGGTAAAGGGAAATGATCCTTCCTAGTTACTTTATTTAATTTTCTATAATCTATACACATCCGCCATCCTCCTTCTAAACGTTTTGCTACATGTTCTCCTTTATCGTTTTGCACGACTGTGATGCCTCCCTTTTTAGGTATTACATGCACAGGGCTCACCCACTTACTATCCGAGATCTGGTAAATGATACCTGCCTCAAGTAACTTAAGAACTTCCTTTTTAACGACATCACTAATTATAGGGTTTATTCTTCTCTGATGTTCCCTGGAGGGTTTTGAATCTTCTTCGAGAGAAATCCGATGCATCCATACGGATGGGCTTATACCTTTCAGGTCAGAGATATTATATCCTAAGGCTGAGGGATATCTTCGTAAAACGTCTAAAAGTTGGTTCGTTTCCTTTTGGCTCAAGGTAGCACTAACTATAACTGGACGGTTCATCTTTTCATCGAGGAACTCATATCTCAGGTTCTTAGGCAGTTCCTTAAGTTCTAAGGTTGGTTTCTTAGGGCATGGCATAGGATCTGGAGTAAGGGATAAACATTCGTAAAGGTTATCATCGATGTAGGGTTTCTTAAAGTCATCATCTTCCCTTATGAGAGTTGATGGTAACTTAATTGTTTTTATAATTTCTTTTTGTTCTAATTCTCTAACACATTCATCAATGATATCTAAGGCATAACACGAATCTCCCATCACAGGTGCCATAAGAAATTTCGAAAGTATAAATTCTATTTTCCCGTCACCTACCTCAAATGTCAACTTTCCTTTATTGACATCTATTATGGGTCCTGCAGTCGATAAGAATGGTCTACCTAGAAGGATTGGTATATCATTGTCCTCTTTGATGTCCATGACAACAAAATCAGTAGGGATAAATAACTGACCTATCCTAACAGGAACATCTTCTAAAATGCCTATCAGATATTTAACAGATCTATCGGCTAACTAATGTGACATCTTAGTGGGTTGTAATTCTCCTAAGTTTAACCTCTCACAAACTGCTAAAGGCATTAGGCTCACATTAGCTCCTAAGTCTAGAAAAGCTTTTTCGATGACATGATTACCCAAAAGGCAAGGAATGGAGAAATTTCCAGGATCTTTATCTTTCTTTGCTAATTTGTCCTCGGAAATAGCATTACATTCCAAAGGCTTTGGATCGTTAAGTCTACGTTTGTTGGTAAGGATGTCTTTGAGAAACTTTGCATAAGAAGGTATTTGGGTGATGGCTTCTGTGAAAGGGATTTCTACATGAAGTTTTTCTATAACTTTAATAAATTTTTGATACTGTTTATTGATCTGGGTTTGTTTGAGTCTTTGCGGATATGGTATATGTGGTTTATATGGCGGGGGTGGTACGTAAGTTTTATCTTTAGGTTCTTCTCCTTTTTCTCGACCTTCCTGGTTTTCAGGTTCCTCTGGTTCCTTTACTTCGTCCGGGGGCTTGGTACATTCCTTAGAAGTTTCGGGTTCACTCAATCTAGGGTTTGGTGGCTCATCATAAGTGTTCCCACTTTGTAGGGTAATGGCATTGGCTTGTCCTCTCGGATTTTGTTGAGGCTGTCTAGGGAATTGTCCTCCAGGTGTAGTCTGATGGGCTTGGTTTAAAGCTACCTGAGAGATCTGAGTTTCAAGCATCTTAGTATGAGTAACTATTTGGTCGACCTTGGTTCCTAACTGAGTAATCAATTCGTTAACATGAATGTTTTGGTTCATGAACTCCTTGTTTTGTTGGGTTTCTGCGGTGATAAAATTTTCCATAATTTTCTCAAGGCTCGACTTTGGTGGTACAGGTTGCATAGGTTGATTTGATCTTGGGGCTTGATAACTAGGTCTCGGAGGTGCATTATTTTGAATAGGGTTATTGTTTTTATAGGAGAAGTTCGGATGATTCCTCCATCCAGGGTTATAGGTATTCGAGTATGGGTTCCCTTGGGTGTAGTTCACTTGCTCAGAGTGGGTTTCATTTAATAGACTGCATTCTGCAGATTGGTGTCCTTTGGTTCCACATATCTTACAATCCGACAAAACTGCGGCTACAGTATTCAGGTTTATGCACATATGCTCGACTTTGAGGGCCAATGCGTCCATTTTAGCTTGCATCATGTCTATAGAGCTTAGTTCATGCACTCCTCCTTGGGCTTCCTTCTTCTCAACTGTCGCTCGTTCGACTCCCCATGATTGATGGTTTTGAGCCATATCTTCGATGAGGGCACTAGCTTCAGGATAAGGTTTGTTCATCAGAGCACCGCCTGCGGCAGCGTCGATGGTCATCTTTGTGTTGTAATGAAGTCCATTATAGAAGGTTTGATTGATTAACCAATTTTCTAAACCATGATGTGGGCATGCTCGTAACAACTCTTTATATCTCTCCCAAGCTTCAAACAACGATTCTCCTTGGTTTTGGGTAAATCTAGTTATATGGTTTCGAAGAACGTCGATCTTACTCGGGGGAAAATATCTAGCAAGAAAAACTCTTCTAAGGTTATCCCAAGTCGTAATGGAATTGGGTGGAAGGGAATCTAACCATGATAGGGCTTTATCTCTGAGGGAAAAAGGAAATAATCTTAAACGTATTGCCTCAGGAGAAGCTCCATTGGTTTTAAAAGTGTCTGCTAATTGAAGAAATATTTTTAAATGTTGGTTGGGTTCTCAGTAGCGAGACCTGCGAATTGTCTCTGTTGCACTAGTTGCAACAGGGATGATTTAAGTTCAAAATTATTAGCTGGGATGGTTGGGTTTACTATACTAGAACTTGGTTCTTCGTTAGATGGTTGAGCGAAAGCCTTAAGAGGTCTTTGGTTTTGATCTTCGGCCATAGCTCTCTTAATTCTATGAAAGAATAAACGTGCGCGAGCGTAACGTTCAGGTTCCGCCAAAGGGTATACTAAGCTTAAACTTCCGGTGCTGCGAGTTCTTCGCATTGACCGGCGGGAAATAGCCCAAGTCTAAACGATATAACAACAGGAAAATGAAATTTGACGAAATTGGTCCCCGACAATGGCGCCAAAAACTTGATGCGGTGTTTCGCAAGTATACGAACGCGTCAGAGTAATATAAAAGATTGTCGAATCCACAGAGACCAAGTGTCAATCTATCGTTATCTATTGTTATGGTGTTTATCAAAGGCAATCAAAATAGGTGTTTTTTAGAGTGTGCAATGAAAAGTAAAGTATTGAAATAATTTTAATTAATAAAGACATGGTCGAATGTAATTCACGTAATCAATTAATAATCCAAGTACTTGCTAGTAGAGCTACTTATGGGCAGTGTTTCCTACTTTGAAAAGAACTAATTTAACAGGAACTATCGCTTTCGGGTATTCAGAACCGAGTTGTACTCCCTAATCAAATCCTCTTATTGTCACTTATAAAAAGGCACGCATTGTGTTAGAGTAGTAAACCTATTTTTAAGAAATATAGTATCTTGACTAAGTTGAAAAGTATTATAACCTGGATTTCTTAACCAAAATAGGTTCTCACGAACCAGACTCTAAACTTATAAACGCGTCAGAAAATAGTTTTAAAATCTCTTTTCTTCTTAATGTTAAAATCTCCTAATGAACTAAACAAAGCGCTTTCGTTGTTTTTGAAATAGTTAAAAACAATTAAGTTTAAAAGGACGTTGGACGGCTTTCGATCTTACCCAACGGAATTGAAGTGCGGGAAAACTTAAGTTGAAAGTTAAAATAGCCCTTAAGTGTTTCTACGAACAATTGTACGGATTATCGGTTCAATTACGGTCCTTACATTCTAACCTTATACATTTAGCTAGACATGGTAAAGTAAAAGTGCATTAAAATAAATAAAAGTAGTGCGAGTGCGGAAAGTAAATAAAAGTAGTGCGAGTGCGGAAAATAAATAAAAGTAAGGCGAGTGCGAGGAAATAAATAAAAGTAAAGTGAGTGCGAGGAAATAAATAATTTAAAGCGAGTGCGAGAAATAAATGAAAGTAAAGCGAGTGCGAGGAAATAAATAATTTAAAGCGAGTGCGAGAAATAAATAAAGTAAAGCGAGTGCGAGAAATAAATGAAAGTAAAGCGAGTGCGAGGAAATAAATAATTTAAAGCGAGTGCGGGAAAATAAATAAGATAAAGACAAGTAATAAAAACCTGCTCCAATCGGAGGGTTGAATAAATTGCAAAGCGGAAATGAAAATGGCGGCAGGATTAACTTCCTTCCAAAGTGCTCCAAACTCGATTACAGACTCTATCACAGACTCGATTACACAATTGTGGTAACACTCCAATGCGAAGCGATTACCACTTTATAATACTGAATATATGCCTAAGTGAAACAAAGTTGCTCTCAGTTTGCCTCTACTCTAAGTTTGGATGATTGTAAAAGTGATTTCGAGTTTCTATTTATAAGCAAGTAAAAAGATGGAAATGACAAGGATGCCCTTCAACTTGAAAATGGGAGGGAAAAACTTTCCTCTTGTGGCGCCCGCCACAAGCACAAAATGAGGCGCCTTAGTGGAAGTAGTGGGGAACGTGGAAGTTGAGGGAAGTTGAGCTTGGACACGTCATGGAAGGGTCTATGGCGCCAGCCATGGGGCAGGCCACAAGTACAAAATGCTGAATTTTAGGGTTTTTGGCTCTTTTTCGCTCCTTTTCTCGATCGGGGCTCTGATTAAAGTAAATACCTGAAAATAAAGGAAAACATAGCAATAAAACAACAAAATGATAATAAAACAACTAGAATGCATGTGAAATCGGAGTCGAAAATACGGTAAATTTTAGTGTTATCATTGGGACTATGGTGAAATTCCTGGACTTAGTCGTGATTTAGTAGAATTAAAGTTTCCAATCAAACTTGATAAGAAGCTAGTAATGTAAACCCCAAGAAGTTTTGGGCCAAAAACCATGTCGAAGATCAAAGCTGAAATTGAGAAATTGCTCTGAAACAAGTTCATCAGACCTTCCAGGTATGTCGAATGGCTAGCTAATATTTTTCTAGTATTAAGAAAAGTTGAACCCTCAGATTCTGCATAGACTTTAGAGATCTTAATGCTTCCATTCCTAAATACGAATATCAAATGCCAGTGGTTGAGATGTTGATCGATTCAGAGGCTGGATTAGAATACCTTAGTCTCCTCGATGGATACTTTAGTTACAACTAAATTTTCATTGTAGAGGAAGACATAGAAAAATGGAATTTCGATGCCCAGGGGCCTTAGGAACATTTGATTGGGTAATGGTGCCTTTTGGCCTGAAGAACGTTGGTGGCACTTACTAGAGAGTTATGAACTTGGTGTTTCATGAATTCATTGAAACATTCATGCAAGTGTACAATGATGACATAGTTATCAAATCTTAATCCGAAAATCGCCAACTTGACCATCATCGACAATTGTTCAAAAGGATTAGGAAACATGGGTTTAAAATGAACCCATTAAAGTGTGGTTTTTATGTTCATGCAGGGGATTTTCTTGGCTTTGTAATCCACAAGAATGGCATGGAGATAAATTAAAACAAGACAAAACCCATAGAAAATACCGAGTCTCCGACCAACAAAAAACAATTCCAGTCCTTGTTGGGAACAATTAACTTTCTAAGAAGATTCATTTTAAATCTGAGTGATAAGTCAAAGGTATTCTCACCACTACCACGTTTAAGGAAAGAAGAAGGTTTCAGGTGGGAACCAAGACATCAAAATGTGTTTGAGGATATTAAGAAGTACCCTTCGAAGCCTCTAACGTTGTTACCTCCCATGACGAAAAAAGCGAAGAAGTTGTACATTACGGAATTTGAGTCTAAATTAGGAGTATGTTAGCCCAAGATGACGATGGCGTCGAAAGAGCCATACATTATTTGAGTTGAATCATGAATGATGTTGAGACTAGATATACTATGGTAGAAAATTGTGTTTATCATTATATTTTTCTTGTACCAAACTCAAGCATTATATAAAATCTTCATATGTGTTTGTTTATTGGCACTTCAATATAATTAAGCACATGTTGTCGAAACCAATTTTACATAGTAGAGTTGGAAAGTGGGCATTATCATTAACTAGATACTCTTAAACTTATACTCCCTTAAAGCCCATGAAAGGCCAAACTATTGTTGATTTCGTAGTGGATCATGCGGTAACAAAAATAATGCAGAACTATGTCGAGTTCCCAACATGGAAATTGTATTTTGATGGTTCCACTCATTCCAAGGGAACAAGTGTGGATATTTTCATCATGTCAGAAGGAATTCCAACTAAGTATAAGTTCAAGATCAACGACTGTTGTTCTGAGAATGAGGATGAATATAAAGCCTTGATAATATGTCTTACAATATTATTAGATTTGGGGGCAACCAAAGTCGAGATCAAGGGTGACTCTGAACTAGTAATCAAACATTTAATAAAAGAATACAAATGCATTAGAGATAATTTTTTAATATACTTCGTCAATGAAAATTCAATGCTTAAATGATTCAATATTATGGATATTGAACATGTGCCACAAATAAAAAAACAAGAGGCCAATGATTTGGCCCAAGTAGTCTCAGGATACAAGGTAGCCAAGAGAAAATTAAAGAACTTGACTGAAGTAAAAGACAAACCGGTATCGACTAGTGTTATCCAACCAGGGTTGTCAGTGCCAAAACTATTGGGGCAGATAAGTTAATACCATAATATTTTGAAACTTTTATCATCAATAACATAAGAAACAACGATTGGAAAAGGGAAATTATTAAGTTCCTTAGAAACCCAACAGTAACAACGAATCGAAAAACTAAATACAAGGCGCTAAGTTATTTCATTATTGGGAATAATTTGTTCAAAAAGACTCCACAGGAGGTGTTACTGAAATGTATTAGTGAGAGTTAAGCTTACATGGAAATTTCTGACACCCACAACGGATTGTGTGGTGATCACCAAGCAGGTCACAAAATGAAGTGGATGTTTTGTCAAAATGGGTTATGCTAGCCTACAATGTTGAAATATTGCATTGAGTTCTCTCAAGGATGTCAAGAATGTCAGAAACATGAAGGAATTACACTCTATCATGAAGCCATGGCCATTCGAGAGATGGGCATTATACCTAATAGGTGAGATTAAACCTACATCTTCTAAATGCCATAGATATGTCTTAGTGGGCATTGATTACTTTATAAAATGGGCCGAGGAAATGACTTTGACTGACGTCAACCAAGGCACCGTGATTGACTTCATACATAGTCATATTATGTGTAGATATGGAAATCTTGGAACCATAACAATTGACCAAGGTTCACTGTTTGTCGGCAGAAAATTATGGAGTTTGCCTCAGAGAAGGGAATCAAATTCCTAACCCCGACCCCCACTACACACAAGCTAACAGCCAAGTAGATATTGCAAACAAAGTTATCATAAGTTTGATAAAAAAGCACATAGGCCAAAATCCAAGAAGTTATCATAAGACCTTAAATCAAGCATTTTAGGCTCCCAGAACTTCCCCCAAAGAAGAAACTTATTCTAAATCGTTTTGACTGACGTTTGGTCATGATGCAGTTTTACCTGCAGAGATATGCTTACAGTCTATAAGGATTCAAAGGAAAAATGAAATTTCATTTTACCATTTTTGGAGCATGATGATAGATGAGTTACTCAACCTGGATGAAGAAAGGCTGCTTGATTTAGATTCCTTGATGAGAAAAAGAAGAAAATAGCTGAAACCTACAACAAAAAGGTTAAGTCAAAAGTCTTTTCTGTCGGATATTATGTATGGAAAGTTATACTTCTTGTCGACAAGAAAGGAGTGGCTTTGGGAAAATGGCCACCAAGTTAGGAAGGACCTTTAAAAATTAACCAAGTTTTTCCAATAATGTGTATAAGATTGAGGAATTAGGCCTTGATAATCAAACGATGCGAATAAATGTGAAATACTTAAAAAAAGTATAGGTCTATACTTCAGGAAATCAATATAACAAAAGGAAAATAGTACTCAAAATATAATTGATATGGCCGGAACGACAATATTATAAAAGTGTCGAAAGAAGCAAATAAATACAAAAGGCCAAAAGAAAAAAAACTGGAAATGATGTTTACCTTCTTCTTAGGTGTCTCCGTAGGGAAGATGAGTAAAGAATGAAGAAGTGGAGAAGAATAAAGGTTTAAATAGAGAGGTAGAGAAACATTTCCCTAGAACATGGACAAGAGGAGTGTTTGGAACCAACGGTTAACCTCAAAATAAGGAAAAATTAATAAAACCAAAAAAGGAAATGTTAAATTCTGGTTTAGTGGTTACTCAATGAACTTGGGATTCAGGGTAATGATGTGTTGCCGTTTGCATGTTTTCAGGCGTGATGCTTTGGAAAAAAGTTAGTCATGATGACTGATAATAGGAATGCCTAAGATGAAGTGGTACATAATATGAACATTGACAAAGTGGTTACAAAAATGCCACCTTTCTCTTCTCTGATATGGGTTGACAATGACATTTTTATGGTGCATTTGTTACACTTGGATTTTCTTTGAAAATAATGTCAATGAAAATACATTTTCTTTGAGAAAGCATTAATGAAGTGTTTTAAAGAGCATTAACGATGAAGCATCGACAAACTAATAATGAGGGATCGACCAAGCCGTCGATACAGAAAAATATGGTTTGGAGGAATCTCATGGGTAAATCCACAAAGCCAGGGTTTCTTGGAAACATGTCCAAAATCTCGAAAAGGATAGTCGACAGGGTCTTTATTTCAGCAAGAAGACCAGTCGACTGAACCACGTAAGTTTGAAAGACTTAGTAAATTTACAAGTCCAAATCCTTGGTAGGAACCATCGACACCATGTTAGAGAAGTTACCATCATAAGTTCGTGAGGAAGTTTGAAGTAGTTACAACTTAACATGGGTTTTAAATATATAGAGTTGTTGATGACACGGAAGCACACTAGTGGGAGCCTAAAGATTGAAATGTGGAGTGAATGCAGTAGTTCCCTATTGGTCATCACCGTCGTCGATGGTTACTTTGTAAATAGAATAAATGACATACTCATACATGGGATCAGAGGCCACCAAATTTCATACATACTCTCTATACCACTGACGTACCTGAGTCAAAGAGAGAAATAGTTGAGTGAGAAACATGTATGTGGCTGCGTCCAATCTTTTCGTCAGTTTTTTGTTTCCTTAAATGGAACATTTACTTTTACTTTTGCTTTGTTTAATGTCATTTATTGCATTTTACCTTTTCATTTATCACAATTTAACTTTTTATTTAAAGTCTTTTTCTATGCCGTTATCGCTCACACGGCGAATGCATTCAATTCACACGCACATGTGTTTACACAAATCATTTGCACAAATTGTCTTGAAGATTTTTCGAGTTAATCTCACAAACTTCCTAAACTCGTGATTTTTTACCAAAAGCACAGGTAAAAAGGATGTTGATGGCGGAAAAAAGTGATGTTGATGTTGATGTGTGATGGACAATGGGATGCTAATGTATGACGCATGCTACTTCAAGATTTGTTCATGAGTTCAATTTTTTATTCAACTTTATCCTTACTCAATGTATGGATATGATATATGTTGAGCATTTGATTTGAAACAAGGTTCTTTAAAAATAACTTGGTGGATGGATGTTGATGTAAAGCTTAATTTTTTTCTTTTTTTCTTGATGTGCTCTTTATTTCAAATAATGGTGATGATGTAGTATTATTATTCATGATATGGAATGACTAATAAAACAAACATATTTATTTGGGAGGAACTTTGAATTTCATTTCGTTTTTTACAACTTCCCTTTTGGCTTGTGATGAATAATGGTACATAAAAATATGGCATGATTTTGAAGGAAATGATGATTAGGTAAAATAGTTAAAAAGTCTAATTTGATTGATGATGAGATGATATTGATTGAATTATAAAGGACATGACTTAAATGATTTATTAATATGGTCTATGATAAAAATAAAATGATGATGATTAACCAAATAGTTCCTTTTGTTTGTATTTTGTGATACATAGAGTGACACGGAAAGTGACATAAAATGAAATGAACTAATGGAGCTCCTTTATTTATTTCATTTTCTAACATGACCTCAAAATAAAAAATAAAAATGTATAATGAATAAATATGATGAAAAATAGAAAATGAATAAAATAAAACTAATGGGATTTTTCTATTTATTTTTCTATCATGACCCTAGAGTTTTAAATATGCAAAATGCAATGAAAATATGAGATTAAAGTGATCAAATAGAATTTCTATTTGAAGTGCATAAGTCATTATTAATATCTCTTATGGTGACTTGGATGAATTAAGTTGAAAAGGTAATGCATGTAATGCAAATGTATTGAGAGTGAATGATAGGACAAAATTAGGATGTGACACATTTAAATGAGTCTCTATAGGATCTGACTGGAATCTTGCATGCTGACAGACATTGAACAAAATATCAGATCTATAAGCTGTTAGGTAAAGTAAATAACCTATCATAGCTTTGTATTGCCTTGGCCATACTTTGGTGTTACTTTCCTCTATGCTCAAATTATTGGTAGGGTGCATATGAGTAGTCATGATCTTGCAATCATCTGACTTGAATTTCTTTAAAAGCTCCGTTGTGTACTTTGTTTGGTGAATATAGACTCCATCCTTGCATTGGTTGATCTGAATTCCAAGGAAAACTCCAGCTCTCCCATCATACACATTTCAAATTCCGTCTGCATTAACTCAGAAATCTCTTTATGAAGAGTAGCATTAGTAGGAAAAAAATGATATCATTAACATGTATTTTAATAATTAAGATGTCATTTTTAAGTGTCTTTCTGAACGGTGTAGTGTCAACTTGTCCTTTTTGGAAATAATTTTCTAATAAGAAATTATTTAGTCTCTTATACCAAGCTCCAGAAGCTTGTTTGAGGCCATAAAGTGATTTATTAAGTTTAAAGACATGTTCTAGGTGGACCGAATTCTCAAACCTAGGTGGTTGTTTGACATACACTTCTTCATAAATGATACTATTTTAAAATGCACTCTTAACATCCATTTGATATAGAGTGATATTATGATTAATAACATAATATAAGGATAATCTGATTATCTATAACCTTGCAACGTGTGCAAAGGTTTTATAGAAATCAATACCTTTTTGCTGATTGTAGCCTTGAGCTACAAGTCTAGCTTTATTTGTTACCATTTCACCTTGCTCATTGAGCTTTCTCTTAAATACCCATTTTTTTCCAATAATGTTCTTCTTATGAGGTTTGTGTACCACATCTCAAACATCATTCCTTTGAAATTGTTTAAACTCTTCTTGCATTGCCACAATCCATCTATCATTAGATAATGCTTCATCAACAAAAGTAGGTGCAATCATAGAGATGAGTCCTAACATTGAGTGTTCTTCTCTCAATGCAGATCTTGTCTTTAAAGGAATATATTTATTTCCAATGATTAGCTCTTCTGGATGTGAAGACTTGTACTTAAAGGTCTTCTTGGATTGTGTTTCTTCTTGTGAGTCATCATGAGCTTCTTCAGAATTTTCTTCCTATGGATGAGGTTCAAAAGTTTGATCAACTTCCGGATCACCATCTTCTAAAAATCTAGCTTCTAAAGGTTTGGTAGTTTCTGAACCACCAGCTTCTGAAGTGTCTTCAAATACATGAATTTTTGAATTACCTTCAACTAGCTCTAACATTTTATGTCAAATTTTATATCATCAAATTTAATGTGTATTGACTCTTTAACCATTTTTGTTTTAGAGTTATACACTTTGTATTTCTTTGAGCGTTCAGAGTATCCTAAGATATGCTTTTGAGCTTTGGCATTAAATTTCTTTAGATGGACTTTATTGTTTAAGATGTAACATGTACATCCAAACCAATGAAAATAAGAAATACTTGGATTTCTTCCTTTGAAAATCTCATATGAAGTTTTATTCAGAATATGTCTAATATAGATTATGTTCTGGACATGACATATTGTGTTTACAACTTATTCCCACAAGTACTTAGGTAAATTATTTTCATAAATCATGGTTCTTTCCATTTCTTGTAAAGATATATTCTTTCTCTCTGCAACTCTATTTTGTTGTGGAATACTAGGAGAAGAGAACTCATGGAGAATTCCATGTTTTCACAAAATATTTCAAATGACTCATTTTCAAATACCACTCCATGATCACTTCTGACATTTAAAATATTTGACTCCTTTTCATTTTGTACTTGTATGCATATGACACTAAACAAATCATATGAATCATCTTTAGTTCTAATGAATTTGACCCAAGTCCATATGCTATAGTCATCAACTATGTCTAATCCATATTCCTTCCCATTGATTAATGCATTACTAACTGGACCAAATGAATCAATGTGAAGTAGTTCCAAGGGTCTGGAGGTAGAGACATTGTTATTTGTTTTAAAAGAGGTTTTATTAATTTTCCCTACTTGGCATGCTCCACAAAGAGCATCTGAGTGATAGTTGAGTTTTGGCAAACCTTTGATAAGTATTAACTTGTTAAGTTTAGAGATTAATCTCCAGTTAGCATGTCCTAACCTTTTGTGCTAGATCCATTTTCATCACTCACTAATAGAAGACAAAGTACCTTCTGATTAGCCAATTTTGAGAAATTAATTTTATATACATTGCCTTTTCTCCTACCTTTGAACATTATGGACTTATCAGACTCATTCATGACTATGCATTTTTTCTTATTAAACATTACTTCATAACCATTGTCATAAAATTGACTTATGCTCAGTAGGTTATGTTTCAGTTTATCTACTAACCAATCATTATTAATTTAAATAGAAGAATTACCAATAGTACTTGTACCCATATCCTTCCTTTTTGGTTTCTCCAAAACCCCATAGTTCCCCCCTCTATCAGAGTTAGGGTTTGGAACATATGTCTTTCTCCTATCATATGTCGTGATTAGCCACTATTTAGGTACCAAGACTATTTCTTTGCTTCTCCCTTGAAACATATTTGATGCAAAGACAATTTCAGATTTAGGTACCCATAATCTTATGGGTCGTTCGGGGTTAGTTCTGTAAGGTTTTTTCTTATTTTGTACCTTATCTTTCATGTAGTAAGGCATGTGATCATTCAAGACTCTTGGTTTAAAATTTTTGTGTCTTGAATCAATCTTAGCCTTTGGATGTAAACCTTTAAGAACCATAGACTCTGATGTCTTAAGTTTTGGTATCTTTAGAACTTTTTTCTTTGGAGTCTTTGGTTATAGTTTCTTCATTACCTTTTACTTTGAAGTACTAGATTTTATGTTGTTCATAACCTTGGACTCCACATTATTTGGTTATGACTAGTTAAGAACCTTTACTTTGTCAACAACTGGTACAAAGTAGGAATATAGCCCTTTCTGAGTAGAGCTTGAACAAGAATGTTTCTATGGATTAACTAAAGTTTCTACCCTTTGATTGAAAGAGTTTTGTGAAAAACAATTCCCTCTACTTTGTTCCTGCTTACTGATGACAATCCGTCATTGCATGTATTTAGTCGAAGAATCAAAGTAAAATAAGTGAAAATTAAGCTAAAATGAAGTAGAATGACCAAAGAATGAGGAAAAAATAGCTAAGTGTGAAAATTATGGACTTAGTGAAAAATTGAGTGAAAAGGAGAGAAAAGCGTGCAACCAATGGAATAATCACGTGCAAGAACATGCGCTAAATTGACATAAAAGCTGCATCGTACGCGCGTTGCAATGTATCACGCACCCGATATGCACTTTTTCTAGGATTTTCTGACGCGTTCTGGTCCATTATGACGTCTTTAAAAGGGGATTTTCTGCACTATCACATGGGTTGCAAATTTGGGAGACCAAGGCACGACTTTGAGAGCACAAGTGGTGATTTTTAAAGCATTTGAAGCCATTGGAGGCCATTACTTCAAGGGATTTCACATGTTATTTTCATATATCAACTTGGTATTGTTAATTGTACTATGAGTAGATAAGCTCTTATAGGTTAGGTTGTGTTATGATGAACCTATTTCTATATTGTTGGATTCTATGTTGATTTGACTATTGTATGAACCTTTTGATCTATAATGCCATTCAATTTATTATTGTCCTTAATGCTTTTTATGTGAGATACTTTTTTAATCTAATTTTGGGCACATAGGGAATCCTGACCATTAGTCTATGTGTTGGATCTAGGGAAATTGTTGTACTTACACTAGTTGAATAGGAATAGGAGACCCCGAGTAGTGGCATAGAAAAATAACATTTTATACATCTCCTAACCTTGCTTATGCTTGCGGACTAGGGATAGAAAGCTCCGAGTAATGGTTAGTGAGTTATTTCGTGAGGGATCGACTATAACGATTTTGTTAATTCACCGTGGTTTTATAGTGTTAAGACCATTCATATAAGGTATCAAACATCAATAATAGAGGAATAGGGGGTTCTATAACACAACCTGACCACTTTCGTGATATTGTTTACTTGTTTATTTACTTTTCACATTGAAACTCGACCCCCCCCTGTAATACCCCAAAATTTCCCCTTCATTTTTTCTTGGAAGCATGGGATTTTGTTTCACACTTCATTAGCATCATACTAGGTCAAACTCATTGCATACTGCATTAGTGACATGAGAATCAGGTATTGATTGATCACTCCTTAACAGAAGGAGCCCACACAAAGCAAGATTGAGAATTGGACTTCATTTTCTAAGCATACAAGTCTCAAGGGTCTCAGGTGGTCCAGGTATCTTATTGTGGTCTACAGTTCATCAATGGAGGATTCAGAGCTCCCAGAGTGTGCATCTGGATTTAATCAGAAATTAGGGTTTCACTGCTACCTGCAATAGGCAATGTTTGGTTGGAATTATAGGGGCTCATCCATGTCATGATTAGAGAGGCATCATGGCCTATGAAGATTCACAATTATCTCACAAAGATCCATTGGCAATCAGTGCAATCAGTTCTTGATCATTTTTGTCCTAAACTAGGGTTTGGTTTAAAATCAGTTTATTTCTAATTCTTTGGGTAAAACTCTTTTCCATGGCCCTCCATATGTCCACAAGGGTCTACATACAAAAAATCAGCTCTTTATTTGAGCCAGAGGTGCTTTAATTGATCAATGGAATCGGGAATCAAACAGTTTGGGAAAAGTCAACTATGGGGCCAAAAAAGTCAACTCCTGACATTTTGAGTGTGGAATCTCAAAATCCATGCCTAAGGGAGCCTACATGTGAAATTTTATCAAGGTTGGATCATGGATTCATCATTTAATCAGGAATTGAAGAAGTTACCTAATTTGGAAATGGTTGACTTTCCATTTAGGGCAAGTTTTCATGATTGTTGCACCCACTTTAAGCCCATTTTGCATCAATATTAAAGCTCCATTTGAAAATTTCTCCAACATAAAAGTTGTTCCTCTTGTTCCAAGCTTTCTAGATATATAAAGTTTGCTCCATTTGGATCAACATTGAGAAAGTTATGCCTAGTCAAAGTGAGACATTTTTTTAAGACACTTAGAAAATTTTCTAAGTCCCAAAATCTGCAAAGTTTGTCAAGACTTCTTGGCCAGATTTCTTGCCCTTCAAGGCATCTTTTGAAAATACTTTCTTCATAACAATTGTACCTTTCCATGTCCTCTTTCACATCCTTTTGGAATCATCTCATTTGGATCCATGGTTTGAAAGATGCAGTCATCTAAAGTTGGCATCATGAACTGAATTTCTAGGTAGCATGTTAGGCCAAACTGGCCCAACCATTTTGGCATGATGAAACTTGAACTTTAAGCCCATTTTTCACCTTCTTCCATTCATAATTTCAACTTGTGCTCAACATGAAAGATGTTAAGCTCCATGAACTCTTTCTACTGTTTGCATTGTCTTGCCATTTGGTCATGTTCTCATTAAGATACATAGTCTCAAAGTCACCCTTTTGGATTGTTTCCTTGCCAGACCAAGACAGCCAAGTCATGCTGCAAAATCGACCAGCCCACATTCTTTACCTCATTTGGCCATGTACTATTTTGTCTACTCACTTAAGTTTTGCCAAAACAAGAGATTTGCTCATACACCTCACTTTTGCACATTTTGCTCATGAATCAAAACAAAACATTTCTCAGCCCATTAGACACTTTAAACCCATCATATTTAAGCACAAAAACCCTAACCTGAAAGCAAGGTGGCTGTTATTTTTGAGCTAAGCAAGGCAAGGAGCAAAAGATCAGATTTCATTCCTCTTCCATTTTACAAGTTCTTGAAGTAAAAGCATTGAAACAACATCTTTCTTCTTCCATCTTCTCCAATACCAAAAGGCAGTGGACCTTACATCCACTAGGTAATGCTATCACTCTCTTCCATGACCATATATCCATGCTTATCATTATGATTACCATGATTCATCATGTTTACCATGCCATTACCATGCTTGCTTTATGTTGTTTTCCATGTTAATACTATGCCATGCTTGTTTATGAAGCCCTCAACATGAGGCATTATCATTAAGTTTGAGTTTGTGCTGCTGAATTTTTGTTGTATCCGTGGCCATGTGGGTGTCTTGTTGTCCATTTTTCTCTATGATTGAGTCACCATTTAACCTAAAATAAGACACCATGATGTTCTACTCATTCCATACTTGAGTTTTGATTTTTACTTCGTGCCATTTGGTGAACTATGGCGTGAGCATTATTGGGTGGAAGATGGAAGAAACTCACTGCATGTTATCGTGTGTGCATGGTTATGGCGCTAGGGTTTCTATTTTGATGGGGAAGACGACCACGTGTCGCCTTATGATCCATTAGATCCTGCGCGCATTGTGTAATATGGGTTATCCATGCGTGTTTTGTCATTTTGTGACTTAAGTGCCAGCCTGACTGATTGACAATGTTGACATGATTTTTAAAAATAAAATGTTACTTCATTTAAATGTCACGCCTGAATAATCATTTGGACCGGGCCTTTCCACTGTGCGCTGTCCACACCCCCCACACGCCTGGCCCATCACCATTGATCCATCCTATTTTCATTTTCTCTTTTTAATTTCCTTTTATTTTTCTGTTTTGTTTTTAATTAATAAAAATACTTTATTTATTCATAAAAATATCAAAAAATATTTTCCAAATTTCTTAATGTTTTATTAAATTTTATTTTATTTTTATTTTCATATTTTTTTAATGTTAATATTTTATTTTAATTATTTATTTCAAGTGGATCATTTTAATACACATTCATTTCTTGATTTTATTTTCATGACTTAGAATTATTTTTAACTTTTGATTTTTGGGATGAGGGTTGACCAATATCTCATGGTAAACCTAACCTTTTCTTGGAATTTTATTTCCCATTTTTAATTTATTTTGGATTTATTTTTGACCTAGTTTGTTTGGTTGACTTTTCATTTGACTTCTGTTTTATTTCAATTAATTCATACACTAATTCTCATTATTTTTAAAATCTTTTTGGGGATGATGATGTCCTGACCCCACCTTACTTAGTTTAACTTTTCATAATTTTCTTGATTAATTTACTATTTATTTGATAATTTTTAAGTTGGCTCGATTTTTTCAGTTAACTTCTTTATGATCGATGTTTGACTTAGGGATTGCTTATGGCAATTGAAGAGATCTTTTGATCCTCCCTTGTTCATCTCATATGCAATCTATTAGAGGCCTTTCATCTTAATTTTATTTGATCCTTGCATCATTTCCCGAGTAAATTATTCAGTGATCCTTTGTGTGCATAGTTTCACCGGTCTGATTCATCTGTTATCTTTTATACTTGTTCCTTTCATCCATGCTTGCTATTGCTTTATTGTTTAACATGTTTATACTTCTCATGCATTGTCTAATGCTCCATTATATCATTCTTTGATTCTTGGATTTGATTATATACTTGTTTGTTTATCTGATCTGATTAATGACTGTTGCCTACTTGTATGATGTATGAGGCATATATATTCTTATTGTTTGATTGCCATGAACAATCCCCATTCACAACAAATGTACCCCTTTCCCATGAAGTGTATAATATTTATTCTTTCATTCTTTATTCATCTGTTAATACAAGAATTAAAACGAACATCCGATAATCATTTCAAAACAAGATCAAAAGCTCGATCCAACGTCGAGTAATCATTTTCAAAACTTAACAGAACCAACACGTATTCATCCATCCTTTTGTAAGTAAATTGCTTCATGCATCTCCATTTATCTTGTAAGTCGATTTCTTCAGGCATCGCCATCTACCTTGTAAGTCAATTGCCTCAGGCATCGCCATCTACCCTTATCCGTGGTTCCTCTCCTTGCTCCATCCGTCGACTCTTGTTCCATTTAGGTAGCACCCATTAGGTAGAACCCTTTGTATGATAACATAGGTAGAATTCCCTTATTATTTGCATGCTAACATTAGGTAGATGTTCCCATTTGTAAATCCTAACACATAGGTCCATATTGCATGACAACTCTAGGGCAGAGCTTCCTCACTTTTAGACCTTCCATGCGTCTCCGATCTTATGGCATGTCAGTATGTTCTATTGCAAAGAGGTAACTGCCTAAGACTTGATTCAGCGAGCTGCGACACCTACTTCTAGGACGTGAACACATTGCCCACTTTCCTTTGACACAGCTGGTGTCCTCTTTTGTAAGTCCATGTTCAGATGGCAATCCTTAACCCCTAGTTAGCCGAACTACGACAACTCTGATTCTCATGTTCATATGAGATACATAGGCACGAGATGCGATGTCTTGCCGAGTTTGACTGATAACTAACAACTAATCCTTGTTTGCCTTCGCCCTCGTTGCGATCGAGACCTTCCCTTTCTCTTACCCTAGTTGCAATCGAGACCCTTGTTCCCGTAGTTAGCCAAACTATGTTTTGCTCTGATTCTCATTCCAGATGAGATACGTAGGCATAAGACGCGATGTCTTAGCGAGCACACTTCTCTTTCACCCATAGGTAGTCGAGCTACGAAGACTCTGATTCTCATATTCAGATGAGATACGTATGCAGTGGATGCGACATCCGTGCGAGTCATTTTCATTCAACCCCTCTTTGAGTAAATAGTACCTTAGATAAACGCACACCCTTTAGACGAGAACAATAAGAGTGGATCCCGTAGAGTACTACGGATGCGTAGGGGTGCTAATACCTTCCCTTCGCATAATCGACTCCCGAACCCAAGATTTGGTTGTGAGACCTTGTCTTTTCCTTCTCTTCAGGTTTTCTTCGATCGTTTCCTTTCCCTCCTTTAGGATAAATAACGAACGGTGGCGACTCTTCTGTTTCTTTTTTCCTCGCTGGTTGTCTTTTTCGCATTTTTAGGTTGCGACAGCTGGAGACTCTGTTGGGGACCCTGGTTTCCCTATGCGAGTCCCTCCTAGCTTTTGTAGGTTTCTTGTTTGTTGGGTGTTTAATCTTTTGTACAGTTATTTACTTCCAGCATTTATCTGTTTTATCTTATTGCATTATGTACATATGATTGTTGTATCTGCTGTATCTGTGGGGTTGGTTGTTTGTTGGGATGGGATGTTTTATGAGAGATAAGCCCACTACCCAGGCTTGAGCGTACACACAGGTTTTAGAGTGGATAGTCATGAGGCATGTGTAGTATGTTGCTACGTTAAGTCGTTCATGAAGACCCGCATCCAGACGAGGTTTCTTTTGGATATATTTTGTCCTATGGGTGTTCCATAACGACCGATGTTCCTTTAGAAATCGTCGACTCTGGTGACCATTTCCCGAGGCCTCTCCTCCGAGACACGTTTATGTTAGCTCTGGTGGGCGCATTCTCGCTGCTCAATCCGAGGACCCCGAGGCTGAGAACTTGCTTTTAGGATGTCCTGTTGAGGGGAGTCAGTGGAGGTCTTTTGTCCCGTAATAATGCCAAACCTTCAGTGGTAAACGTATTATTCTCGGCTGAAGGGATGAAGCTGACAAACTTCTGTTCTTAGAGCCTACCAGTGAGGGGGGGGGGGCTAAATTCAGGAAACCTTGACCTTCAACCAACCCGGTTTTTTGGAGCAGAGCTTTGATCTCGTATTATATTCCTCAGTGGGTTTCTCTTCAGACAGTGCGACCCGACATTTGTTCAAGCAGATACAGCAATCCTGACTCCCATGTCACTGCATTGTATCACATCATTTTGCATTCACATCATTTAACACATGTTTATCAATTACCAGGGGTTTACATCTTCTTCTTGATTCTAGTCGGGATTCTCTGGTTCTCCTAAGATGGATATTGGCAGAAAGAGACATGTCGCCTACAAGTTTCCTGTGGTTTGTTTGGATCCCACTCGGCAACTGATGAAGTTAATGGATCATGATTCTCTAGAAAGATTCCGGAAGGATTACGGGCTGATTCTAAGTTTCGTCACGGTTCTCTCCAAATATCAACACGATGCTCTATTTACATTGCTGCAGTTCTATGACCCTCCATTGAGGTGTTTTACATTCCCAGACTATATCTTGGTCCCTACTCTGGAGGAGGTTTCCTGTTTTCTCAGAGTTCCTATCAAGCCGCAGTTGCTATTCTATAGTTCCGAGTTTCTGCCCGATCTCAGCATGGTTGCTTCGGCCACATATTTGGGGAAATCAATCTTGAAGTCTAATATGTGTCAGAAGGGAGGAGTCAGTGGTTTTCATTTGAGTTTCTTAGTGGGAGAAGCCAAGAAGAAGCTTGAGGATGGTGATCAGAGAGGTTTCAATGTTGTGTTGGCTCTTTGCATATACGGGATTGTCCTGTTTCCTAATGTTGCAAAATTTGTGGACGTAAATGCAATACGCCTCTTCGTGTTGGGAAATCCAGTGCCGACCTTGCTGGGAGATTTCTTTCATTCGGTGCATCACAGGAATGAGAATAGAAAGGGAGGATTGGTGAATTATTGTGCACCCTTGTTTCATAAGTGGTTCAGTTCTCACCGGCCCAAGTCAGGAGCGTTCATTGATCTCAAGGACTCATTAAGTTGGTCGAAGAGACTGATGGGGATAAGAGCTAAAGATATTTCTTGGTGGTCAAACTAGAACTTGCTTTGGGAGGATATTGTTCACAGTCGTGGGAACTTCCCGAATGTACCGTTGGTAGGAAGAAGAGGAGGAATCAACTATAATCCTTCTCTAGCAGTCAGACAGTTTGGATATGCTCTAATAACTCCGCCTTTGGAAAAAGATGTGGAAGAATCTCTGTTTTTCCATTCTTCATCTGACCTGACTGTATCCCACAAGGCGGTTGAGGCCTGGCTCAAGGTGATCAAGAGAGGAAGGACTGTGCTTGGAAAAGGAGATTGCAGGACTTATCCTCAATATGGACATTGGCTTCAGGGAAGAGTCGAAGAGTTTGGTATGCCGTTTCCTATGGAAGAACCTTTGTATCCACCTACTCCTGAGTAGTCAACAATGGTGAGTCGAGAGGAGTATGACAAATTGAAGAAATCCATTGAGGAGCTTCAAACTGAAAACTTGGAGTTGAGTGCGAAGTTGCAAGACTGTATGCATCTATACCATGAGGCGGAATATCAGAAGGGGGAAGCTACCAGATTGCAAGAGGAAGCAGAGAAGAAATTGGCTGTGGAGGTGAACTTCTTCAGGAAGACAGACAAAGCCTTGGGGTCACCCAGTTCTGAGTTGAGGCGAGTCAAGCAGCAGTTAACAGATGCCCGTGGTAAGTTAGCTGGGTGGCAAGAGCAATGGGATGCATTTTCAGCTTCTCGGAAGGCAAAAGAGGAGGAAATAGTGGCTCGATTGACTGGTCAGATGGAGAAGTTGAAGACTCTGTTGAAGGAGAAGAACAAGAGCTCCTGTGTGCCCGTACAACCAATGGTTACATCACAGATCAACTCGACAAGGCTCAAGAACAGATTGAAGAACTCAAGGTGCTAGCAGGTTTGAAGAAACCCAAACTTGAAAAGGTATTCGGAGAGGATGATGGGAATTACTACATAGAGCACATCAACGAACTGTATGGGATTATTCACAAGAGGAATTTGCTTATCCGGCGTTTGACAGAATCTCCAGATCATCCTGACACGGTGGGATTGCTGGCTGAAGTGAGGAGCAGTCCTTATGGGTTGTATACAGGAGGCTGATTCCTGATTTTTGTTCCTCTCTTTACTGGTTATTTTTCCTTGTTGCTTTGTAGCGATGATCCACAGGCTTGTTGTGGAGATCCTCTTTTGATGTACTGTTGGCTAAGGCCTTTCTCTTTGAACTCATTTGTATGATGGTTTTCCTTATTGCATCTTGGTCTCCGAAGTTTGTCCACAACTCAGTCTTCTTGCACTATTTACCTGATGTGAGAATGGAATCAAGGGGGTAGAATACCCTTTGGAATTGATAAACATGTCATTGCATTTACATATTCATTTGCATGTCTTGCATAACAGGTACCGCCGCAGTGGTTCTCATTTTGTTTGGTGTCCCACTAGCAGGATAGCTGATTCAGGCATTCACTAGTACGGTACTAGAAGAAATCAACAGAGAGAAATGGAAGGCCTACTAATGCGTTGTTAAACTTGGTGTTCGCAAGTGTACGAACGCGTCAGAGTAATATAAAAGATTATCGAACCACAGAGACCAAGTGTGAATCTATCGTTATCTGTTGTTATGGTGTTTATCAAAGGCAATCAAAATAGGTGTTTTTGTAGCGTGCAATGAAAAGTAAAGTATTGAAAATAGAATATAATTTATAAAGACAGGGTCGAATGTAATTCACGTAATCAGTTGATAATCCAAGTACTTGCTAATAGAACTACTTATGGGCAATGTTTCCTACTTTGAAAAGAACTAGTTTAACAGGAACTGTCGCTTTCGCGTATTCAGAACCGAGTTGTACTCCCTAATCAAACCCTCTTATTGTCACTTATAAAAAGGCGCGCATTGCATTAGAGTAGTAAACCTATTTTTAAGAAATATAGTATCTTAACTAAGTTGAAAAGTATTATAACCTGGATTTCTTAACCAAAAGAGGTTCTTACGAACCAGACTCTAAACTTATAAACGCGTCCGAAAATAGTTTTAAAATCTCTTTTCTCTTTGATGTTAAAAACTCCTAATGAACTAGACAAAGCGCTTTCGCTGTTTTTGAAATAGTTAAAAACAATTAAGTTTATAAAGACGTTGGACGGCTTTCGATCTTACCCAATGGAATTGAAGTGCGGGAAAACTTAAGTTGAAAGTTAAAATAGCCCTTAAGTGTTTCTACGAACAATTGTACGGAGTATCGGTCTAATTACGATCCTTACATTCTAACCTTTTAGATTTAGTTAGACATGGTAAAGTAAAAGTGCATTAAAGTAAATAAAAGTAGTGCGAGTGCGAGAAATAAATAAAGTAGTGCGAGTGCGAGAATTAAATAATTTAAAGCGAGTGCGAGGAAATAAATAATTTAAAGCGAGTGCGAGGAAATAAATAATTTAAAGCGAGTGCGAGGAAATAAATAAAGTAAAGGCGAGTGCGGAAAATAAATAAAGTAAAGGCGAGTGCGGGAAATAAATAAAGTAAAGGCGAGTGCGGGAAATAAATAAAGTAAAGGCGAGTAATGAAAACCTGCTCCAATTGGAGGGCTGAGTAAATTGCAATGCGGAAAAGAAAATGGCGGCAGGATTAACTTCCTTCCAAAGTGCTCCAAACTCGATTACAGACTCTATCACAGACTTGATGACACAATTGTGGTAACACTCCAATGCGAAGCGACTACCACTATAAAATACTGAATATATGCCTAAGTGAAACAAATTTACTTCCGAGTTTGCCCCTGTTCTAAGTTTGGATGGTTGTAAAACTGAATTCGCGTTTCTATTTATAAGAAAATAAAAAAGGTGGAATTGACTTGGATGCCCTTCAACTTGAAAATAGAGGAAACCGTTTCCTTCTTGTGGCGCCCGCCACAAGGCTATGGCGCCCGCCACAAGCACAAAGTGGGGCGCCTTAGTGGATGAAGTGGGGAAACGTGGGAGTTGAGGAAGTTGGACTTGGACACGTCATCGCTTGGTTTGTGGCGCCCGCCATGGGGTAAGCCATAAGCACAAAATGCTGAATTTTAGGGTTTTTAGCCCTTTTTCACTCCTTTTCTCGATCGGGGCTCCGATTAAAGTAAAAACCTGAAAACAAAGGAAAACACAATAATAACACAACAAAATGACAATAAAATAACTAGAATGCATGTGAAATTGGAGTCGAAAATACGTAAATTTTAGTGTGATCAAACTATCCCACACTTAAAACTTTGCTTGTCCTCAAGCAAAACATTGAAAAGCTCATAAAAGAAAGACTGGTGCAAACGAGTGCTTCAGGTGAAAATTCTAAGTTCAAGTCGGGATGCAGTGATAGGTACTAACTGAGTGAACTAAGGGTATCATGATGACACTAATCCGCAAATACGGACATAAACTTCATTCCTATATTAACCAACCCATATTATCCCACAACACCTAGGCCTGCCTCTTCATCTCCTTTTATGTCCTTTTCATTCAGGCGCAATCACATTAAGCCCGTTATCCGTACATGCTTCATAGTAGAGTGGCCTGTTAGTGATTATGATCTGAGCATGGGTTTCCTGGCACATAAATATGTGTAAACCCTTTTATTGGACCCAACTGTAGTTGTGGGGGATCGGATCGTAATCTGCCCTACCGAGTTCAGTGCCAGATACCTCTGAACCAACCAACAGTGTGTGAGTTTCTTTCTTTTTCTTTTTCTAGCAAATTTTTTTTTTTTACAATCCTTTGGTTTAAATGACTTTGTGAGGGTCACCTATACCGGAGTTGCCTTTTTGGCTTTCTTTTATTTTTTTGTTTTTCTGGATCATTCACTTATTTGCATCGGTCCCCTACGTAGAGGATGCGTAGGCCGGAGCTGACTGCTATGATAAACTACTGAGGACTTATACGGAAATGATGATTAAGGCCATGGTATATGGGGTTTCGGGAATGATTCCTATATTTATGAAGCTTATGGTGCTAAAATAGATACTGATGTTTCGCAAAGTTCTTCCAAGTCACCGCATCCTTACTCAAAACATGTCTCCTTAAAACCTGAAAACTTTCGAAATAACACCTATTTTCTTTTGCAAAAAAAATTTGGTGGGGCTAAAGGTATGGGGAGGTAGGATTGTACTAAGGATCTACTATATTTGGTGACTCGTCAGACTCATGCATTATACTAAAAAGCAAAATAAACAACTGAAAGGGAAATTAAACAACTAAAAGGAAATAAACAGTCTAAAAACAGTAAATAAACTGAAAATAAAAGGAAAACGATAAATGCTCCTCCCACACTTAAATCGAACATTGTCCCCAATGTTTCGAAATAAGATAAGGGAAGAGTGACCTGGCAACCTATTGCTGACCACTAGTGCCCTCGCCATCCTGAGGTGGACGACGGGATCAGGTACGACGACGATCTCTCTGATCCATCCTCGCCTGCAGGGCATCCTGAGTGGTCCTCACGTCTCGAAGGTGACCTAAAATGGTACCCTGAGTGTTTTCTACGAGAGCAATGTGTTGCTGGTGGTACTGTTGTTGACGGGCTTGCGTATCGGTGATCACTTGCAGGGACTGTAGGACAGTGTCGTAGGACCTGTCTGTCCTCCGCTGTGATTGTTGCATGAAGTTCATATTATCCGTCATTTGTTGCTGGATGGTAGAGAGTGGGTCATCTCGCCTCTGCTCTCTAGCCATGTGGTCACGCCACATCTCCTCTGTAATATAGAAGCCAGGAGTGGTACCTGCAGAAGAAGAAGATGGTGTGGTGTGTGGTGGTGGAGGATGATGGGGGGACACATGTGGTACGGAAGATCTCTCTCTCCGATCATATTCATCATCAGTGTCTGGTCCCGCCTCATCAGGAATGTTAGGAGGAAGAGGACCCAAAACAGGTGGAACATCTAAATCGTAGGTCCAATTCCTTTTGTCACGTATATCGGTACGTCTAGTGCAAGGTAGAATAACAGATGGGATGGCTACACCATGAACCATAAGTGTATAACCTCCTTCTCTCCTTGAGCGACACAATTTCATGTCTCTCAGAAATTTTAAGTTAATTGTGCGAGGAGGTAAGGGGTTTAGGGTAGCCACCTCATTGTTCAGGTTAAGTGCCCGAGCAATAGACGTAATCAATCCACCAAAAGAGATCGGTCCCACCTTATTCAGAGTTAAAATCATATGGGTGAGCATAAACGGAACCGAATTAATTCTCCTATTTGTGAGGCTTCCTTGCAAATATAGAAGCTCTTTAGCGTTAACCTTATTTGGATTCTCCCGGCCAAAAATAGTGCATGCCAACAGATATCTAAAAACTCTGATGGCTGGGTTATGGATAGTTGAAGCAAGAACTCCTTCAAAAGAGTTTATGGAAGTGTTTGATAAACGCTCCCAGAAGGAAAATACCTCAACAGACCATTCAGAATCCAAAGGGGCCTCACAAATAGCACCTTCCCCATGAGGGATCCCTAACTGACTGGCTAGTTCATTGGTACTGAATTGGTACTCAACAACAAACATTCTAAATTTGACAGTACCGACTGTGCTAGCAGTGTTAGGGCTGACAATATAAATTAAGGAACTTAAAAATTCGATTGTCATCCGCTCATAGGTGGGTTCTTTGTTGATAAAGAAGTTATGCAAACCTAAGATGTCTAATAAATGAAAAACGCTATGGTAGATACCTAAAGTATGAATCCGTTGAACTCCATTTAAATACTCTTGAAATGTGGATGAAGAAGATGAAGTGGTTGGTGAAAAGGTTGGATTTTTACAAAATCCGGCGGATGAAATCGAAAATGGAAAGTGGATTTGTGATTTGTGTGGTATGATGGTTAGGAAAGTATGAGCTTTTTATGGGTTCAAGGGCTTTTTTCCAAGGTGAAAAATGGGTTTTGGAGGTTGTAAGTTGCAAAAATGGTGAAGAAAAGTGGTCTACCCCGACCATTTACAGACGCTGTGGCGGGCGCCATAGGTCCTATGGCGGGCGCCACAAGGCAAAATCTGGCTGGGCCAGATTTTGGTCCTTTGGTTTGGGCTTCGCTTGTCTTTTGGCTTTGAGGGGTCTGGATAGCATTTGTCTTGTGATTCTCCTAGTTTCTTCGACTTGCATAAATTGTATAAAAATAAAAGCGAAAATAAAAAGTGAAACTGAAACAAAAACAAAAATAGAAATTAAATATAAATAAATAAATAATTAAAATGCAAATAAATATAAAACATATATATATATATATATATATATATATATATATATATATATATATATATATATATATATATATATATATATATATATATATATATATATATATATATATATATATATATATATATATATATATATATATATATATATATATATATATATATATATATATATATATATATATATATATATATATTATATATATATATATATATATATATATATATATATATATATATATATATATATATATAAAATAGAAATACTAATGTATAGTAGTAGTTTATATAATATCCAAATGCGATAAAAAAAATTGAGTAATGCAAATACGATAAATATATGAAAGAAAACTAAAGTGAAATGAAATGGTGAGATCATGTATCAGGGGAGTCGTCTGCCTGAGTGGATCCACGGAGCACGACTATCTCCTGCCTGAGCTCTGCGATCTCCTGATATAGACAGTCGGCTTCAGTAGCATGGGTGAGATCAGACACTCCAATCTGTAAAGTTAGGTCCGCCATTTCCTGTCTAAGCGCTGCAATCTCTCTACGGCACTCAGCAATCTGGGTGCGTATGTCGGGTGTCTGCAATGAATGATTATTAGAGAGAACAATGATTCTAGGAGATGGTGGTGCAGGTGTGTATTCAGCAACTGGGGGCGATCTCGGCTCCTCAACGGTCTCTCCCTGGCCCTCTAGAGCATAACTCCAATTCGCTGGATCATGCACACTGGTCATCATAGGTTCTGGCAGTGTAAAGTAATGGATAGCCTCACTGTCGACTAGCAATCGGAACTGACATGGGTGGAAAGAGGCTCTCCTCATCAATCCTCTGGTCAAACAGAAATCGATGTCCATGGTAGTGTGTCCACAGTAGGTCCGAAGATGTGACAGCTTGCGAGACAGACTCAAAGCGATAACCATATGTGTGATGATTCCACCAACATGGATGACTCCTTCGGTAGATCTAGAGATACCGCTGAGATTATTCAATAAAAATTTCCCACATGCTACTGGGCGAGACTGGGATGCGCAAAATAGTAGGAAGATCTCCTCTTCACTTAGTAGAGTCTCTGCATCCTGTCTTCCCAAGAAGGAATGTGCTATTATCATCTGAAAATATCTGAAGGCCGGGTTATGTATGACATAAGATAACTGTGTAGATGGATCCTGGCTTCCGCCACCTAATATATCACTCCAAAACTTCTCCACCTCCTTACCTAGAAAATATCCCAAAGGTGTCTCCGGGATAGCATCAGGAGTGGTCTGGAAACCCAATAAGTCGCCGAACTCTTTCTGGCTGAAGGAGTACTCAACTCCAAAAAGTCTGAAAGCAGCATACCCATCTGGTCCAGAATATGGGTCGTAGTCGAATGAACTCAGGAACTCCAAAGTCAGGTTCCTGTATGTGTTATTCAAGTCATCAGCAAATTCGTCCCAGTGGAGCTGGTGGCTAAGGAATTTGATACTAGGCTCGATACCCAGTGCCTCCATACAATGCTGATCAGGGTAACGTGTGGGTGCCATAGGGTGCTGGTATAAAGCAATGTAGCGCTCCCTCTGAGCATTGTCTATATAGGCAACATGCATGTCATCAAAACCCTGCATCCTGTAAAAGTTAGGAAAGTGATCCTGAAAATACAAACCATTCAAACTTTAGTCTCAATGCAAAATAAGATAAAATAAAATAAAGATAAAAATAAATGTAAATAAATGCGAAAAAAAGTAAAATGAAAATAAAAACCATGGGTTGCCTCCCACGCAGCGCTTGTTTAACGTCATTAGCTTGACGGTTAGAATTTATACACCTGTAATAGTATGAATCGGTGGATCAATCAGGGTGTGGCTTGAGTAGTATGCTGGAATGTCTCCTCCTTCATAGAGCTTCAGTCTTTGTCCATTTACAATGAATGGACTACATGTATCGTTCTTGATTTCTACGGCTCCGGATCTCAGAATCTTGGATACTTCGAAGGGGCCAGTCCATCTTGAACGTAGCTTTCCAGGGAAAAGTCGTAACCTAGTGTTGAAAAGGAGAACAGAATCGCCTACATTGAAGTTATTCTTTACTATTCTTTTGTCATGATAGGCTTTTGTCCTCTCTTTATATATTTTTGCATTTTCGTAGGCAGATTGCCTAAGTTCTTCTAATTTATGAATGTCCAGGATACGCTTTTCTCCAGCGGGTAAGTAGTCTAAATTCAAAGTTTTAATGGTCAATTAGGCCTTATGCTCTAACTCGAATGGTAAGTGAAAAGATTTTCCATAAACTAGTTGGTAAGGAGTAGTTCATATAGGGGTTTTGAAAGTGGTTCTATAGGCCCATAATGCTTCTTGAAGCTTCTGAGACCAGTCTCTCCTAGAAATAAAAACAGTTTTCTCTAGGATTTGTTTTATCTACCTATTAGATACTTCTACTTGGCCACTAGTTTGTGGGTGGTATGGTGTTGCTACTCTATGCCTAACTCCATATTTTCTTAAAAGTTTGTCAAATATTCTCGATATAAAGTGTGATCCTCCATCGCTTATGACCAAACGTGGTGTTCCAAATCTAGGGAATATATAGTTTTTAAATAATTTGATTACTACCCTAGTGTCGTTTGTGGGTGCGGCTATAACTTCAATCCACTTAGACACATAGTCTACAGCTACTAAGATATACCTGTTGTAAGACCCCAATTTTGTCCCTAAGATCCCTCATGGCATCATATCATATCATATCATATCATATCATTGCCTCAAGGATCATTGTGCACCTTGCTTGCTTCCCTATGGGTGGGTTAGCTTTTGAGAGTAAGTCTTGATCACCAAGCATGTTTGGCATATGTATATCATTGCTTTTCATTTGTTTACTAACCAAAAATACAAAAATATGTCATCTAACCTTGTTACTTGCAGATGAAGCAATCTTAGGTCAAGACAGTCAAAGGCAACCATTGAGCAATAGATGGTGGCCATTCTTGAGAATTTGGGCACCATGATCATTCATAAGAGTTCATATGAACTATGATATCATTTTGAATCAAAATCCCAAGTGGTAGAAGCTTGAATTTCATCTGAGCATAGCCAGGTCAACTGAAACCCTAGAAAAAGTCAACTGTCAGTTCAATCATGGATTTGAAGGTGGGAGATGGTTAGAGAGGCCTCATTCGTGTCCATACAAGTCTCATTTGACATTTCAAACATCAACATTGAAGAATTTGAGGTCAGATGAAAACTTTCCAAAAATAGAAAGTGACCTGTAATTCAAAATTGCCAAAAATGGAAAGGTTTTCTCCTCAAGATTACATCATCAATAAAGCTTCAAATGAAATTTTGTTCAACATGAAAGTTGAAGATCTTTCTCTCCCATTTCCAAAAAGTCCAAGATCATCCATTTCTCATGTGGGGTTAAGAAGATATGATCAAAACATGGCAAGGTGTACATGGAGATTCAAAAGTGCATAACTTTCAAACCAATGCTCCAAATCATGTGGCTCTTTTTGCTAAATCCTTGTCATGACCTATAATTTCATAATCTTGCCTTGCATTGCATCAATCATCATCACATGATCATTTGCAAAATCTTGATTTTTTGGAGGGAAAATTCACAATTTAAAATTGGTGAATCATTTGAATATTTGTCCTTCATCGTTGATTTTAAAATGTCATTTTAAGTGAAAAACAAATAATTTCGTGTACTGTTCATTCACCATTTCCGTGCAAGGGTGAAATGACCAAATTTGCAAAACACCTCCATTTTAATCATTTCCATTACCAATTGGTTAATCATGTTTAGAGGGTGATTAGTAGAGAGTATTTAAACCAAAACCCTAACAGAAAATCATAACAACACTGCATTTTTTCAGATCTAGATCTAGAACACAAAATTTCTCTCTCAAATTTTCTTCCAATTTCTTCATTTGCCAATCCATTTTCTTATTTGATTCTTGTTATTGAGTTGATATTGAGCAGGATCCTCCATAGAATCATTAGAAATCGTGCAAGGTGGAAGCATTTGAAAAGCTTGAAGTAATCATGGCAGATCCAAATTCTTGCAAGTTCGTGTGCAATTGAGCTGAACTTTTACCTCCAAGCATTCATACAAGTTGTGTAGAAGAACATTGAAGCATCACAAGACTCGAATTCATAAAAAATCCAGCTTTGTTCATCAAAGAGGTTCCAATTTGACCTCTTATTTTCTTTAAATCGTTATGCTATTATGATAGATCTTTGAATGCTGAGTGTTATGAGCTTTGAATCGATGATTTTCGTGCAAAATTGATGGAGATATGGTTGTTCAAAGTTTTGATGTTGAATCTTCTTTCACTCGATCCATGCGTGTTGTTATGTTTCTTGTTGATTTGATCATGTATTCATGTTGTATGTTGGAAGATCTTTACAATGATATACGCCTTGCTGATTTCTGGAACCTTTGAAAATTTCTGGAAATTCGAAGATGAAGATCTTGAAGATCTTCATCGTATTCATGACTGGCTGCACTTTTCCTGCGAATTTTCCTACAACCTTCATGCGTTTCCTGTGAAATTAGTTGCCAGTTCATCATTTACCTGCGGATTTCATAGTTCCTGCGTGTTGCATGCGTTTTGGTTAGGGTTAGTCATGCATTGGTCCACTTCCTTTCCATCTCACTGCACACACAGCATTTTGGTTGGCTCTGAAGCGCTTGACTTGGCCACATCACCTTTGACTGGCCAAGTCATTTAATGAAACGCTGCGTTTGCAGCTTGGCGCGCTTGGTTTTCAAATATTTCCTCCATTCGATTCCTGGCTCTAGCGAAAATTCAAATGCCTTTTACATTTTTCCTTTTCCCTTCATACCACATTCATACATACTTCACATGTTTTTTTATTTTTCTTTCACTTCATAAATTCATAACTATTTGAATAATCATCCAAATAATATGGGAATTTTTGCATTAGATCACATTTTGTGTCTATTTTTTTTTATTATTTTTCCAGAAATTTTGCATGGCTGAAAATTAATTGGTGCTAGAGAATGTTAACATGTATCATATTTTGTACCTTTCTTGCCATATCTTTTTTGAAATGATGAGTTTTAATCCAATTCCTATGAAATTTTGCATGCTTAAACTAGACACTTGGCTGGACATTTTGGTATTGAGTTTGCATTTTTACCATTTGTGGTTTCTGTTTTATGATCATGTGAATGTAGGTGTGACAATGTGTGTCACACCTTTTCTTGTCCAACTTGATTAATTGATTTGCCATGCTAAATAAATTCCAAATGATGTGATTTTTTGTATGATGCTTTTTGTGGATGTTGTGAATGCTCATGATTGTTTGTGGAATTTTTGGATTCATTTCTGATTTGTTTGAGATTTTTCTTTCTGGATTGCCATTTGTGAACTTTTGAAGTGTCTTTAATTTCCATTGCTTGTGAAATGCTTGTCCTTTATCACATGGATGTGAAATTTTGCACATTGCTTCTCGACATGTTGAAGTTTGTTTTGGCTTTAGTTTGAGGTTTTTACCATTTGTCATTTCTGTTTTGTGACTATGCTAAGTTGATGTAACCTTTGGTGTCATATTTGAGCTTGTTTTGATTGCCTTGCCTTATACAATTTGATTACCATGCCTAATCATGTCCAATTGCCCTAATTTTTGGTGTGTTGATCATGTTGCATGTTCTGCTCATCCATGATATTTCTTGAGATTAATTGAATCATTTTTGAATTTATGTGCATTTGTTCATTCTGATGTCACAATGTGCTTTCAACTTGCATACCTTGCCTTCTTTGGTTCATGAAATGCATTTGGTAAATGATATTGATGTGAGACTTTTTGCTATGTGTCAATAATTGTTTAAAGTTTCATCATGTCAAATTTCAGCTTCTGTTTTGGATTTTTTCTCCATCTTTGACCCTAGGATTTGACATAGTGGTTTGCTTCTCACATTTGGGCTTTGATTTCAAGTTGAACATCCAAGTTACATGGTTAATGATGCTCCATCATTCGAGCATTGATGTTTACTTTTGATTACTAATCTTTGTGGGTTTTGTAGGTTAATGTTGACTCATTTGAGTTTGACCTTTGGCTTATGCAATGTGTACATTGAGATTGTTTGTTGCTTATTGACTGTTGTTTAGTTGTCTGAACTTTATACTGATTTGTTTGATGTTTCCACAGGTACATTAGTTGCCTTAAGTTCACTTTGAACTTGCATTTGCTTGGTTGCTTAACCACTTAGGTATAACCTTTCTTCTTCATGTAGTCTGGAAGACCTGTCCTGTTACTTGGGCAGGCACCTGTCTGAAGTCCTCCTTAAGAGGCCATGTTCTTGTGTGTTTATTTTTGTGCTAAGCAGGAAAAGTCCTTTGATAAGGCAATTGGTAGATAAAAGAGATGTGTAGTCCATCTCCTACTATTCAGTGTGTCATCCCTTTGCTCACATAACATGTTGATGCATTGTGGATATTAACCCAAGATCTATAGAGTCATTCACTTGTGGAGAGAGTTCCAACTTTCTGAACTCCCACACCTTCTATTATTCAAAGCTCTCCCAGGCCAGGGATAAGAGCTATGAGGCACACCCCTCATCTCCATTTCATCTGCTTCACCTTAACTCTCAATGTTAAGGTTAAGAGCACAACTTACTCCATTCCAGTTGACTGTAAAGTCTAACCTTGTTTGAGCCTAATTGCTTGTATATAGTGTGTGCTAATTGACTTGTTTGGTTGATTACCTTATTCATCTGTGCATTGTTTGCTTATGTGTGCCCTTGTGAATTTATCATCATTAATTGTACATAATTGCATAATCATTGTTCATATCTGTGTGATCATTTTGTTTTGAGGAGTCAACTGTAAGTCCATTTATTGGCAGTTGTTTCCTATGACCATTGAGGAGTCAATTATAAGTCCAGTTATTGGCATTTGTTTCCTGTGATATGGTAGGAGATTGGTGTAAATCCATTGATTGGTATCCGGTATCCTTGTTTCTTTGCTTTAAGAGATTGGTATAAGTCCATTTATTGGCATCTGATATCCATGTTTTGTTCTGTTTTGGAAATTGGAATAAGTCCAGATAGATTGGCATCTGATATTCATGTTTTGCTTTGCTTTTGGAGATTGGTTTAAGTCCAGATAGATTGGCATTTGATATCCATGTTTTGTTTTGCTTTAGGAGACTAGTATAAGTCCATTGAGTGGCATCTGGTATCCATGTTTGTTTTAGGAGATTGGTATAAGTCCAGTAATTGGCATCCGGTATCCATCTTTGTTAACCTTGCCTGATACTTTGTTTACCTGTTATTTGCTCATTGCCTATTCCTGAGGACACACTTGAATCATCTTCCATATGATTTCAAGAGGTGAACATCTAAGAAGTTTTACACTCCCTCGCCCGCCCACCTTTTGTTTCTTTTAAACTTCCACCTTTGCATGTTAACCCAACTTGAAAACCATTGTGCAAACATTTTCATGTCTTTTCAAATTAGAAACCTAGGCCTTAGGCCTTTGACTTTTTCAAACTTCATTTTCTTAATACTTCTTTGAATCAAATTCTAATCATACTTTGACCATCTTTTGTGAATAAATTCTAATTGACTAACTTCACTCATTCAATGGTTTTGTGGCTTTGTCCATTCTTGATAAGTTTTCATACATTAGCCATAGGTTTGATTTATCCTAGTTGGTTGATGTTAATCTCACCTTTTGTCCTTAGTGATTGAATTGTAAGACTTCCTTGCTTATTATAGGGTTAACCCCTCACTAGCAAGTTGAAGCTTTTCTCACATGGTGGACTTGTTGTTTGTATAAGGTTGAGTTTTCTCCCGTGGATAACGAAAGACCTTAGGGCTTTTGTTCTAAAATGAACCCACTCATATTTTGGAAATCTTTTAGCCGAACTACGGCGTTTTGATCCTTACCTTTCATGGAAGGTACGTAGGCAACGGGTTCATCCGTTCAAACACAAAAATAATAACTTGTATATTCTTTTCTCATCCTTTCAATCCATGTTTGCACAATAAATATTTTCATAACAAATAACATTTCATTCAACAAGTGTGAAAAGGGCTCCCTAGGAGTACCTAGGACGTTTTGGGTGCCTAACACCTTCCCATTGCGTAATTTACCCCTTACCCAGATTCTCTGATCTTTTCATTAGTTTTCTATGTGTAAAACTTCTTAGGCTTTTGTTCGCTTTTTAGCCATTCCTTTGGATAAATAAAAGTGCGGTGGCGACTCGATTCTTTGTATGCTTTGCTTTTGATTTAATCGATAAATCATAAAGTGACGAATACACCGCTACACCTGTTCCCTAAGGATGGTGGGAAAGGTCCCATGAAATCTATACCCCATACGTCAAAGAGTTCTACTTCCTGAATGTTTCTTAGAGGCATCTCATCACGTCTTGAAATGTTTACAGTGCGTTGGCATCTATCACATTTGACAATGAAAGCATAGACATCACGCCACATGGTAGGCCAGAATAGGCCAACTTGAAGAATCTTGGCGTATGTCTTAGAGGTGCTCGCATGTCCACCATAAGGTGCAGAATGACAATGCTCGATAATATTATTTACCTCTTCTTCTGGAACGCAACGGCGAAAGATGCCATCTTTACCCCTTTTGAAAAGGAGTGGTTCGTCCCAGTAGAAGTTTCTCACATCGTGGAAGAATTTCTTCTTGCGGTGGTAGTCAAGATCAGGGGGTACTATATCGGCAGCTAGGTAATTAACGAAATCTGCATACCATGGTACGTTACTTATTGCTAAGGAATTTTGGGAGTGCTCATAAAGGTCTAGGTTATTGTCTTCAATGGTTTCTACTTTAGCGATCAGTCTATCATAGGCGAAATCATCATTTATAGGTACTAGTTCAGTTTTTAGATGTTCTAGCCTAGAAAGGTGATCGGCTACTACATTTTCAGTGCCTTTTTTATCTCTTATGTCTAAATCAAACTCTTGTAGTAATAGAATCCATCGGAGTAACCTGGGCTTGGCATCTTTTTTACTTAATAGGTAACGAATGGCAGCATGATCGGTGTAAACTATAATTTTTGCTCCTACTAGATAAGATCTAAATTTGTCTATAGCGAAAACTACAGCGAGTAATTCTTTTTCAGTTGTTGGGTAGTTAAGTTGGGCAGCATCTAGGGTTCTACTGGCATAATAAATGGCATGTAATTTTTTATCTTTCCTTTGTCCTAGAACGGCTCCAACTGCATAATCACTAGCATCGCACATTATCTCAAAAGGTTTCGACCGATCAGGCGGTTTCATAATAGATGCAGAGATTAATGCTTGCTTTAAGAGATTAAATGCGTCATTACATTTTTCGTCGAAAATGAATTCAGCATCTTTCATTAAAAGTCCGGTTAACGATTTAGTTATTTTGGAGAAGTCCTTAATAAAACGCCGGTAGAATCCAGCGTGTCCAAGAAAGCTTCAGACTTCTCTGATTGTTTTTGGTGGTTTTAGGTTTTCTATAACTTCTGTTTTAGCTTTATCTACCTCTATACCTTTTTCGGAAACTATATGTCCTAAAACTATTCCTTCGGTCACCATGAAATGACATTTTTCCCAATTTAGCACGAGGTTTACCTCCATGCATCTCTCCAGGATTTTTTCTAGGTTAGCGAGGCAATTGTGGAAATCGAATCCGTAAACTGAGAAATCGTCCATAAACACTTCCATGATACCATCAAGGTAATCTGCGAAGATTGACATCATGCAGCGTTGGAAAGTAGCTGGGGCGTTACAAAGGCCGAAAGGCATTCGTCTGTAGGCAAAGGTTCCATAGGGGCATGTAAAAGTAGTTTTATCTTGATCTTCGGGGTGAATAGGTATTTGGAAGAATCCAGAGTACCCATCTAAATAACAGAAGTAAGAGTGTCTGGCTAGACGCTCCAACATCTGGTCTATAAATGGTAAAGGGAAATGATCCTTCCTAGTTCCTTTATTTAATTTTCTATAATCTATACACATCCTCCATCCTCCTTCTAAACGTTTTGCTACATGTTCGCCTTTATCGTTTTGCACGACTGTGATGCCTCCCTTTTTAGGTACTACATGCACAAGGCTCACCCACTTACTATCCGAGATCTGGTAGATTATACCTGCCTCAAGCAACTTAAGAACTTCCTTCTTAACAACATCACTCATTATAGGATTTATTCTGCTCTGATGCTCCCTAGAGGGTTTTGAATCTTCTTCTAACGAAATCCGATGCATGCATACGGATGGGCTTATACCTTTCAGGTCAGAGATATTATATCCTAAGGCTGGGGGATATTTTCGTAAAACGTCTAAAAGTTGGTTCGTCTCCTCTTGGCTCAAGGTAGCATTGACTATAACTGGGCGGTTCATCTTTTCATCGAGGAACTCATATCTCAGGTTCTTAGGCAGTTTCTTAAGTTCTAAGGTTGGTTTCTTAGGGCATGGCATAGGATCTGGGGTAAGGGATAAACATTCGTAAAGGTTATCATCGATGTAAGGTTCTTTAAAGTCACCATCTTCCTTCATGGGGGTTGATGGTAACTTGATAATTTCTTTTTGTTCTAATTCTCTAACACATTCATCAATGATATCTAAGGCATAACACGAGTCTCCCATCACATGTGCCATAAGAAATTTCGAAAGTATAAATTCTATTTTCTCGTCACCTACCTCAAATGTCAACTTTCCTTTCTTGACATCTATTATGGCTCCTGCAGTCGATAAGAATGGTCTACCTAGAAGAATTCGTATATCATTGTCCTCTTTGATGTCCATGACGACAAAATCAGTAGGGATAAATAGTTGACCTACCCTAACAGAGACATCTTCTAAAATGCCTATCGGATATTTGACAGATCTATCGGCTAACTGAAGTGACATCTTAGTGGGTTGTAATTCTCCTAAGTTTAACCTCTCACAAACTGCTAGAGGTATTAAGCTCACACTAGCTCCTAAGTCTAGAAAAGCTTTATCGATGACATGATTACCCAAAAGGCAAGGAATGGAAAATTTTCCAAGATCCTTATCTTTCTTTGCTAATTTGTCCTCGGAAATAGCATTACATTCCAAAGGCTTCGGATCGTCAAGTCTACGTTTGTTGGTAAGGATGTCTTTCAGAAACTTTGCATAAGAAGGTATTTGGGTGATGGCTTATGTGAAAGGGATTTCTACATGAAGTTTTTCTATAACTTTAATAAATTTTTGGTACTGTTTCTTGATCTGGGTTTGTTTGAGTCTTTGCGGATATGGTATAGGTGGTTTATATGGCGGGGGCGGTACGTAAATTTTATCTTTAGGTTCTTCTCCTTTCTCTCGACCATCCTGGTTTTCAGATTCTTCTGGTTCCTTTACTTCGTCCGGGGGTTTGGTACATTCCTTAGAAGTTTCGGGTTCACTCAGTCTTGGGTTTGGTGGCTCATCATAAGCGTTCCCACTTCTTAGGGTAATGGCATTAGCTTGTCCTCTTGGATTTTGATGAGGTTGTCCAGGGAATTGTCCTCCAGGTGTAGTCTGAGGGGCTTGGTTTAAAGCTACCTGAGAGATCTGTGTTTCAAGCATCTTAGTATGAGTAACTATTTGGTCAACCTTGGTTCCTAACTGAGTAATCAATTCGTTAACATGAATGTTTTGATTCATGAACTCCTTGTTTTGTTGGGTTTGAGCGGTGATAAAATTTTACATAATTTTCTCAAGGCTCGGTTTTGGTGGTACAGGTTGCATAGGTTGATTTGATCTAGGGGCTTGATAACTAGGTCTCGGAGGTGCATTATTTTGAATTGGGTTATTGTTTCTATAGGAGAAGTTAGGGTGATTCCTCCATCCAGGGTTATAGGTATTTGAATATGGGTTCCCTTGGGTGTAGTTCACTTGCTCGAAGTGGGTTTCGTTTAATAGACCGCATTCAGCGGATTGGTGTCCTTGGGTTCCACATATCTCATAATCCGACGAAACTGCGGCTACAGTATTCGGGTTCGTGTACATATGCTTGACTTTGAGAGCTAATGCGTCCATTTTAGCTTGCATCATGTCTATAGAGCTTAGTTCATGCACTCCTCCTTGGACTTCCTTCTTCTTCACTGTCGCTCGTTCGACTCCCCATGATTGATGGTTTTGAGCCATGTCTTCGATGAGGGCACTAGCTTCAGGGTAAGGTTTGTTCATCAGAGCACCGCCTGTGGCAGCGTCGATGGTCATCTTTGTGTTATAATGAAGTCCATTATAGAAGGTTTGAATGATTAACCAATTTTCTAAACCATGATGTGGGCATGCTCGTAACAACTCTTTATATCTCTCCCAAGCTTCGAACAACGATGATAGAGCTTTATCTCTGAGGGAAAAAGGAAATAATCTTAAACGTATTGCCTCAGGAGAAGCTCCATTGGTTTTAAAAGTATCTGCTAATTGAAGAAATATTTTTAAATGTTGGTTAGGGTTCTCGGTAGCGAGACCCGCGAATTGTCTCTGTTGCACTAATTGCAACAAGGATGGTTTAAGTTCAAAATTATTGGTTGGGATGATTGGGTTTACTATACTAGAACTAGGTTCTTCGTTAGATGGTTGAGCGAAATCTTTAAGAGGTCTTTGGTTTTGATCTTCGGCCATAGCTCTCTTAATTCTATGAAAGAATAAACGTGCGCGAGCGTAACGTTCAGGTTCCGCCAGAGGATTTACTAAACTTAAACTTCCGGTACTGCGAGTTCTTCACATTGACCGGCGGGAAATAACGTAAGTCTAAACGATATAACAACAGGAAAATGAAATTTGACGAAATTGGTCCCCGGCAACGGCGCCAAAAACTTGATGCGTTGTTAAACTTGGTGTTCGCAAGTGTACAAACGCGTCAGAGTAATATAAAAGATTATCGAACCACAGAGACCAAGTGTCAATCTACCGTTATCTGTTGTTATGGTGTTTATCAAAGGCAATCAAAATAGGTGTTTTTGTAGTGTGCAATGAAAAGTAAAGTATTGAAAATAGAATATAATTTATAAAGGCAGGGTCGAATGTAATTCACGTAATCAGTTGATAATCCAAGTACTTGCTAATAGAACTACTTATGGGCAATGTTTCCTACTTTGAAAAGAACTAATTTAACAGGAACTGTCGCTTTCGCGTATTCAGAACCGAGTTGTACTCCCTAATCAAACCCTCTTATTGTCACTTATAAAAAGGCGCACATTGCGTTAGAGTAGTAAACATATTGTTAAGAAATATAGTATCTTAACTAAGTTGAAAAGTATTATAACCTGGATTTCTTAACCAAAAGAGGTTCTTACGAACCAGACTCTAAACTTATAAACGCGTCCGAAAAAAGTTTTAAAATCTCTTTTCTCTTTGATGTTAAAAACTCCTAATGAACTAGACAAAGCGCTTTCGTTGTTTTTGAAATAGTTAAAAACAATTAAGTTTATAAAGACGTTGGACGACTTTCGATCTTACCCAACGAAATTGATGTGCGGGAAAACTTAAGTTGAAAGTTAAAATAGCCCTTAAGTGTTTCTACGAACAATTGTACGGAGTATCGGTTTAATTACGATCCTTAAATTCTAACCTTTTAGATTTAGTTAGACATGGTAAAGTAAAAGTGCATTAAAGTAAATGAAAGTAGTGCGAGTGCGAGAAATAAATAAAAGTAGTGCGAGTGCGAGAATTAAATAATTTAAAGCGAGTGCGAGGAAATAAATAATTTAAAGCGAGTGCGAGGAAATAAATAATTTAAAGCGAGTGCGAGGAAATAAATAAAGTAAAGGCGAGTGCGGGAAATAAATAAAGTAAAGGCGAGTGCGGGAAATAAATAAAGTAAAGGCGAGTGCGGGAAATAAATAAATTAAAGGCGAGTGCGGGAAATAAATAAAGTAAAGGCGAGTAATGAAAACCTGCTCCAATCGGAGGGCTGAGTAAATTGCAATGCGGAAAAGAAAATGGCGGCAGGATTAACTTCCTTCCAAAGTGCTCCAAACTCGATTACAGACTCTATCACAGACTTGATGACACAATTGTGGTAACACTCCAATGCGAAGCGACTACCACTATAAAATACTGAATATATGCCTAAGTGAAACAAATTTGCTTCCGAGTTTGCCCCTGTTCTAAGTTTGGATGGTTGTAAAACTGAATTCGCGTTCCTATTTATAGGAAAATAAAAAAGGTGGAATTGACTTGGATGCCTTTCAACTTGAAAATAGAGGAAACCGTTTCCTTCTTGTGGCGCCCGCCACAAGGCTATGGCGCCCGCCACAAGCACAAAGTGGGGCGCCTTAGTGGATGAAGTGGGGAAACGTGGGAGTTGAGGAAGTTGGACTTGGACACGTCATGGCTTGGTCTGTGGCGCCCGCCATGGGGTAAGCCATAAGCATAAAATGCTGAATTTTAGGGTTTTTAGCCCTTTTTCACTCCTTTTCTCGATCGGGGCTCCGATTAAAGTAAAAACCTGAAAACAAAGGAAAACACAGTAATAACACAACAAAATGACAATAAAATAACTAGAATGCATGTGAAATCGGAGTCGAAAATACGTAAATTTTAGTGTGATCACCTACAAGCAGAGCTCGCCGAGATGAGAACTCGCATGAACCAATTCATGGATGTGGTTCAAGGAGTGGCTCAAGGACAGCAGGAGCTTAGACAGATGATACAAAGGAATCCCGCCACTACTCAACCAGAGACGGTAATTGATCCTCTAGTTGGAGAAGTTAACGGACCCAGTGGATCGGGGCCTATCCCGATCCCACGTGCCAACCCTGATCAACAACCCATTCATGATGATCAGGAGGATCAGTTCACCTTGCTGCAGGAGGACTTCGGCATGGGCAATGGCATGGACCCCATGTTTAGAAGATTGGAGGAGAGGATGAAGGTTGTGGAAGGGCAGAATGCTCTCGGAGTAGATGTTGCTGATTTGGGGTTGGTCCCAGGCGTGAGAGTTCCGCCAAAATTTAGAGTCCCAGTTTTTGACAAATACAATGGCAACTCTTGCCCGAAGACTCGTGTGCAAGCCTACTTCCGTAAGATGGTTGCATACTCCGATGACGAGAAGCTTATCATGTACTTCTTCCAGGATAGTCTAGCTGGGGCATCCTTGGAATGGTATATGAGGCTAGACAGAGCCCACATCCGTTGCTGGAGAGACTTGGCTAAGGCCTTTGTAAAGCAATATCAGTACAACGCGGGCATGGCGCCTGACAGAACCCAACTTCAGAATCTGTCTCTCAAGAGCAATGAATGCTTAAGGGAATATGCTCAACGATGGAGAGAGACGACTTCCCAGTGTTCAGCCTCAGATGTTGGAGAAGGAGATGGCCAACATGTTCATGAACACTCTGCCCGGGTCTTACTTGGAGCGTCTGGTGGGTTGAAACGCCTCCAACTTTGCTGATGTAGTCTCTACCGGTGAGAGGGTGGAGAACTACTTGAAGACATGTAAGATCCAGAATGGAGTTGGATCATCATCAGGGGCGAAGAAGCTGTTCATACAGGGACAGAAGAGGAGAGAGGGGGATGCCAATTCTTTGTCTTCATATCAGAGCAGTGGTATTCGGAGGAACAATTTTTAGAATTACCATCAGCAACCTCATGTTGCGGCTGTGACTATTCTGGCTGCAACACCAGTGCAACAACAACAACCACAACATCAACAAAATCAATACCAACAACAACCGGGTAACAGACCCGCCTACCAACAGAGACAAAAGATGATGGACAGGCGTTTCGACACTCTTCCAATATCGTACGCTCAGTTGCTCCCTAGTCTTCAACAATTACAACTCATGCAGTTACGCACTCTGGCTCCTCCCGTTGGCAGGCTTCCGGTGGGTTATGACGCCAACACTAGGTGTAATTTCCACTCTGGGGCACCTGGCCACAATATTGAGAACTGCGAAGCTTTTAAGCACGTAGTTCAGGACCTCATAGACTCAAAGGCCATTAACTTTGCACCGACTCCTAATGTTGTCAACAATCCCATGCCGCAACATGGTGGTGCAAATGTTAACAATGTGGAAGAAGAAGTTAAGTTTGTCAAGGATGTGTTGAAGTTGAAGACTCCGCTGTTGGAGATTAAAGACTACTTGCTGAAGGCCGATGTTTTCCCCGGTTGTGGGAGTAGTTGTTTGGGTTATGCTGCCCAGAGCGGAGGTTGTTTGAAGTTGCAGCAGGGTATCCAGGCCTTACTCGACGATGGTGTCCTCCAAGCTGAAGACTTATCTGTCCAAGAGTCTGTTGAAGGGGTTGCTGAAGAGGTGTTTGAAGATGCTGTTGAAGAATTCACAAATGCTGATCCTATTGATTGTGTAATTCCCATTGATGTATTTAATTTTTCTGATGTTGTTGTTGATATCCCAAAAAATGTGTTTAATTCTGATGTATCTGTTGAACTTGATTCCGATGTTTCGGATGTTTATGTTTCAATGAATGAGATTTCTGAGTATGACTGTGATGTTGCCACTATCACAATTTTCTACCCAACTGCTCAGATTAGTGCGCCAGAAGCGCAACCGGTGCCACCAGTGCGAGCATCCACTATGACCATCACAACCCCTGGTCCTTTACCTTTCACCAGCGAAAGGGCCATTGCTTGGCATTATGGGGGGAGTGGGTACATGCACGATCATGGAGTGGAACAGCCACTGAAGACAGAAGAGGTGCAGAATCAGAGGTCTGAACCTGGAGTTGAAATAAAAGATCCTGCAGTGAACAATGTTGGTGGAATCGGGCGATTCACCAGAAGTGGTAGACGGTTTTCACCACCGGTTACCCAACCTGATAGTGCTGATGCCGCGGCGAAGACCAAAGGCAAGAAAGTTGTGAATGAGGGTACCTCTGCACCACTGGCTAGCTCTGAGCCTGCTTTTGCGAAGGATGTGGACGAGCTCTTGAGAATTATAAAGAAAAGCGACTACAAGGTAGTCGATCAGTTGATTCAGAAGCCGTCCAAGATATCTATTCTCTCACTCCTGCTGTGTTCGGAGGCACACAGGGAGGCACTGCTGAAAGTCCTAAATGCTGCATATGTGCCTCAGGAGATCTCAGTAAACCAACTAGAAGGGATCGTTGCAAATGTTCATGCAAGCAACGGGTTGGGTTTTACTGATTCTGACATAACACCAGATGGACACAATCATAACAAGGCTTTGCATATTTCGATGGAATGCAAAGACACTGTGTTATCCCACGTTCTGGTGGATACGGGTTCCTTTCTCAATGTGCTACCCAAGAGAGCCCTGTCAAGGTTAGAAGTAGAAGGTTTGGTCTTGAAGCCTTCCGATCTCGTTGTGAGAGCCTTCGATGGTTCTAAGAGGTCGGTGTTCGGAGAGGTAGAATTGCCAATTCAGATTGGATCACAAACCTTCAACAGCGTCTTCTATGTGATGGATATCAGTCCCTCGTATAGCTGCCTGCTGGGTCGTCCTTGGATCCATAACGCTAGGGCAGTCTCCTCAACTTTGCATCAGAAGATCAAATTCCCGGTCAACGGAAGAATTATCACGGTCTGTGGTGAGGAGGACATTCTGGTCAGTAGCCTGTCTACATTTAAGTATGTAGAGGTAGAAGGTGAAATTCATGAGACCCTGTGTCAGGCCTTTGAGGCAATTCAGGTCAAGGATGCAGCTCCGGTGGAAGAGGTTAAAGCAGGTGCCTCTATCTCGTCCTTCAAGCAGGCACATGCCTTGGTAGATTCAGGTATTTCTCCTTGTTGGGGACGTTCGATGGATTTACCTGTAAAGGAAGACAAGTTCGGGATTGGGTATCAGCCAGCTCTGACTTCTACAACTTCAGCGCCTCAGACTCGTCAGGGGCCGATTACTTTCTTCAGTGATGGCATCATTCAGTATGGCCAGATCTCTGCAATCAACGAAGAAGATGGAGATAATGATTGCGACATTGACAACTAGGTGCGTCCGAGAGTCCCGGGTGAAGTCATTAACAATTGGTCTTCTGAGGAGATTATCCAAGTCACTCTTCTTGAGGAGTAATTTTCTTTGTTCATTTGTGCATGTCCAAGTCTTACGTTCCGCCCAGGGCGTAATGACTCATTGTAGGGCTCGCCTATGTGAATACCTGCATTTTTTATCATAAATAAAGGACGTCTTTTTGCATTCAAATGTTTTGTTCACTGTCTTTCTATTTTTGCAGTTTTCAAAATTCAAAAATCAAAAAAATATATTTTGGCAATGTTTGTTTAGTTTTCACTTCTTGTTCACACTCATAAGCACATACCATCACTCATGCAGATGCACGTCACCGGATCCTATTGATAACAGTTCTGCTATGACTTGCTTCGACTTTGAAAATCCGATCTTCCAAGCTGAAGAAGAGGGTGATGAAGACTGTGAACTCCCTGAAGAACTTGCCAGGTTGTTAAAATAGGAGGAAAGGGTCATTCAAATGCATCAGGAGTCTGTTGAAGTGATTAATCTTGGCACCGAGGACGTCAAGAAAGAAATCAAGATAGGGGCTGCTTTGGAAGATAATGTGAAGAAGGGGCTGATTGAACTGCTGCAAGAGTATGTCGATATCTTCGCTTGGTCTTATCAGGACATGCCAGGGCTTGACACAGATATTGTGGTACATCATTTGCCTCTCAAAGAGGATTATCTTCCGGTCAAGCAGAAGCTCAGAAGAACGAGACCAGAGATGGCTGTCAAGATAAAGGAAGAAGTGCAAGAGCAGTTGGATGTGGGGTTTCTAGCAGTTACGAATTATCCGCCATGGGTTGCAAATATCGTTCCCGTACCTAAGAAGGATGGAAAGGTATGGATGTGTGTTGACTACCGGGATCTGAACAGAGCTAGTCCTAAAGACGATTTCCCATTACCTCACATTGACGTTTTGGTGGATAACACGGCTCAGTTCTCGGTATTCTCCTTCATGGATGGCTTTTCTGGCTATAATCAAATTAAGATGGCACCAGAAGATATGGAGAAGACAACTTTCATAACCCCATGGGGCACCTTCTACTACAAGGTGATGTCGTTTGGCCTGAAAAATGTTGGGGCAACATATCAACGAGCTATGGTAACTCTTTTCCATGATATGATTCATCATGAAATCGAAGTTTATGTTGATGATATGATTGCCAAATCTCAGACGGAAGAAGAACATTTGGTGAATTTGCAGAAACTGTTTGAGCGTTTGAGGAAATTCAAGCTGAGGCTTAATCCGAACAAGTGTACTTTCGGGGTGAGATCTGGAAAGCTGCTGGGCTTTATTGTTAGTGGAAAAGGGATTGAGGTGGATCCTGACAAAGTGAAAGCGATACAGGAAATGCCTGAGCCAAGAACAGAAAAACAAGTCCGTGGTTTCTTAGGGAGGTTGAACTACATTGCAAGGTTCATCTCTCACCTAACAGTCACGTGTGAGCCAATTTTCAAGTTGTTGAGAAAAGATCAGGCTATCAGGTGGAATGCTGATTGCCAAAGGGATTTTGAAAAGATAAAAGAGTATTTGCATAATCCTCCAATCCTTATGCCTCCAGTCCCAGGGAGACCACTGATTATGTATTTGACAGTCCTTGACAATTCCATGGGTTGTGTTCTTGGTCAACACGACGAGACAGGTAGGAAAGAGCATGCCATCTACTACCTGAGTAAGAAATTCATAGACTGCGAGTCGAGATACTCAATGCTTGAAAAGACATGTTGTGCACTTGCATGGGCTGCCAAGCGATTGAGACAATACATGTTGACTCACACAACCTTACTGATCTCCAAAATGGATCCAGTCAAATATATATTTGAGAAGCCAACTCTCACCGAAAGGGTTGCTCGTTGGCAAATGGTACTGACAGAGTACGACATCCAGTATACATCCCAGAAAGCCATCAAAGGGAGTATTCTATCAGACTATCTTGCTCAACAGCCGATTGATGATTATGAGCCGATGAAGTTTGATTTTCCGGATGAAGACATCATGTTCCTCAAGATGAAAGACTGTGAAGAGCCAGTTGTTGAGGAGGGGCCTGAGCCAAGATTTTTGATGGTGGGGGCTTAATGCTTGCAACTATGGATGGTGAAGACTTCACTTCCCCTGTGAACTCAGACGCGGTTAAAAAATACTTCGCATAAAATAGACCCGCTGGACAATAAAAAGAATAGTCCAGGCAAAAAATGGGCATCCCGGCGAACCAAGAAAAAAAGGGGTTCGGGAAAAAGTTAGGGATTAAAAATGAAAAGATTGTACACCCGGTAAGTTGAAAACCTGAAAAAGGCAACTTAGGCAAAAATGGGTATCCCGGTGGATTGAAAACCCGAAAGGGCGATCCAGGCAAAAGTTAGGGATTAAGCGAATGACTGCGTTCTGAGTAGTTCTGAATCTCATCTCGTGTCGATAACTGGAAGCTTTTGAAGGATAGGAAACAGTCCAATCACCTTTTTTTAGAAAGCTGATCATCAGGAGGATCTTGAAGACGAGCGAGCCATAGCGGAATTGGAACCTGATAGAAATCCATTTCACATTGCCATTAGATTAATTTCTGTTTTTATCTTTTGTGCAATTGCCTCTTTCCAGGGATTGCTTCTTGATGTAAATGCCTATTCAGAGGCCATTCAATTAATAAAATCATGTTATTCAGTATATCTCTGTGTTCATTTTCATTTTACTGTTTTGTTTGCAAAAATGACGTCCGAATTTTTGATAAATATTGCATTATGAAACATAAGAGCTTTACAGGTACATGCTTAATAAACATTGAAAATTGTTGTAAATTTTAAGTGCTTTGGATCGTCTATTCGGAACGGGTACCCTCGGGGCATTTCCTTAAGGTTCCCAACAGATGATCGTGAATGTTTTCTTCAACAGTTGTTGTCTCATCCCTGCAAAGTTGGTCCAAGCTTTGGATTCTTCAATCCCCAGCAGGTTCTCATTGTTGTACTCCCCCCAAGCATGTGTTTCAGACTATACACTCCCCAGTAGAGTTGATAGTGTCAAACTGTATATCCCCAGCGGAGTCGACAGTGCCAGACTGTATCTTCCCAATAGAAGCAGCTGCTCCTCAGAGTTCGATGCCAGCTTGATGATCTCAACATTAGACCCGTGGTCTCTTTCCTTGAAGAAGAATCTCGGTACCGTATCGGTGTTTGCTTCCCCTGCTGAGTCGTCTCTCTCGCAAATTATGGTCGCCAGAACCACCGTCGCTTTCCTCAACAGCAAGCTTTCAGTGCCATTCTCTCCCCAGTCAGAGTCTTGGTATTTTGTTATTGTCAGAACACCGCGTGGCCGGTCATTTCCCCACAGAGTTCATTGTGTTGTGTATCTCCAACAGCATCGCCTGGGTCCGGAAGATTGTGATCATTTCCCCGACATAATTCATTGCCTCGGCTTGGCGTTCTCCCAAACCTAGCATTTCGCATCCCTGCATGTAGAATCATACTGCATTGCATCCTCCCAAATCGCGTAGCATTTCCATTTTCATGGAGCATTACGCCATTGAAAAATTCAAACATACGCATGTAAAGCATAAGACATTCTTGGTATCCCAAGTGATAAGCCAGAAGTTGTTTCCAATACTCAGACTGAAGATTGTTCATGACTTTTCCTTTATTATTCCCAGCAGGGGTCGTTGGCCCACGTGCCGCCTCAATTATCATTTTCCCTATTTCTGCCGACGCTGACAGGCATGAAAGTTTTCCGGTATTCAGACCGAAGTGGCATTCAGGCCAGTTTTCCGGTATCTAGACCGAAGTGGCATTCAGGCCAATTTCCGGTATTCAGACCGAAGTGGCATTCAGGCCAAGTTTTCCGGTATTCAGACCGAAGTGGCATTTAGGCCAATTTCCCGATGTTCAAATCGAAGAAGTTTCTAATGTTCAGGTCGATGCAACTTGTGGCATTCAGGTCAAATTTCCGGTTTTCATACCGAAGTGGCATTCTGGCCAATTTTCTGGTATTCAGACCGAAGTGGCATTCAGGCCAATTTCCCGATGTTCAGATCGAAGAAGTTTCCGACGTTCAGGTCAATGCAACTTGTGGCATTCAGGCCAGTTTCCGGTATTCATACCGAAGTGGCATTCAGGCCAGTTTTCCGATGTTCAGATCGAAGGAGTTTCTGACGTTCAGGTCGACGTAACTTGTGGCATTCAGGCCAGTTTTTCCGGTATTCAGACCGAAGTGGCATTTAGGCCAGTTTTTCGATGTTCAGATCGAAGAAGTTTCCGACGTTCAGGTCGACGCAACTTGTGGCATTCAGGCCAGTTTTTCCGGTATTCAGACCGAAGTGGCATTCATGCCAGTTTTTCCGGTATTCAGACCGAAGTGGCATTCAGGTCAGTTTTCCGGTATTCAGACCGAAGTGGCATTCAGGCCAGTTTCCGGTATTCAGACCGAAGTGGCACTCAGGCCAATTTCCCGGTGTTCAAACCAATGTTTGATAATCTCGTATCTTTCGATGCTCAGATCGAGTTCGTTTCCAGTATTCAGATTGACAAGCGGCATTTAGGCCATGGTTATTTCTGTGTTACCATTTATTTTGGTATTCAAGCTAACATTTTTTTTTCGGTGATCAGACCGACTCTCACCGTACCAGACGAATTTTTTTTCAAGACCACTTATTTGCTGATCCTGACAGGCATTGTTACTTCATTCTTCACTTCAGTGTAAATTTTCGGGCTTTTATCGTATTCAATCCCTCGATACCTCGAAATTACGAAAGCCGTTGCTATCTTCATTTCGGGTCTCCAGTTGATTGAATAGGGGCAGTTGTAATACCCCAAAATTTACCCTTCATTTTTTCTTGGAAGCATGGGATTTTGTTTCACACTTCATTAGCATCATACTAGGTCATACTCATTGCATACTGCATTAGTGACATGGGAATCAGGTCTTGATTGATCACTCCTTAACAGAAGGAGCCCACACAAAGCAAGATTGATAATTGGACTTCATTTTCTAAACATACAAGTCTCAAGGGTCTCAGGGGGTCCAGGTATCTTATTGTGGTCTACAATTCATCAATGGAGGATTCAGAGCTCCCAAAGTGTTCATCTAGATTTAATTAGAAATTATGGTTTCATGGCTACCTGCAACAGGAAATGTTTGGTTGGAAGTAGAGGGGCTCATCCATGTCATGATTAGAGAGGCATCCTGGCCTATGAAGATTCACAATTATCTCACAATGATCCATTGGCAATCAGTGCAATCAGTTCTTGATCATTTTTGCCCTAAACTAGGGTTTGGTTTAAAATCAGTTTATTTCTGATTTCTTTGGGTAAAACTCTTTTCCATGGACCTCCATATGTCCATAAGGGTCTACATACAAAAAATCAGCTCTTTATTTAAGCCAGAGGTGCTTCAATTGATCAATGGAATCGGGAATCAGACAGTTTGGGAAAAGTCAACTATGGGGCCAGAAAAGTCAACTCCTGACATTTTGAGGGTGGAATCTCAAAATCCATGCCTAAGGGATCCTACATGTGAAATTTTATCAAGGTTGGATCATGGATTCATCATTTAATCGGGAATTGAAGAAGTTACCTAATTTGGAAATGGTTGACTTTCCATTTAGGGCAAGTTTTCATGATTGTTGCACCCACTTTAAGCCTATTTTCCATCACGATTAAAGCTCCATTTGAAACTTTCTCCAACATGAAAGTTATTCCTCTTGTTACAAGCTTTCTATAGATATAAAGTTTGCTCCATTTGGATTAATATTGAGAAAGTTATGCCTAGTCAAAGTGAGACATTTTTTTAAGACACTTAGAAAATTTTCTAAGTCCCAAAATCTGCAAAGTTTGTCAAGACTTCTTGGCCAAATTTTTTGCCCTTCAAGGCATCTTTTGAAAATACTTTCTTCATAACAATTGTACCTTACCATGTCCTCTTTCACATCCTTTTGGAATCATCTCATTTGGATCCATGGTTTGAAAGATGCACTCATCTAAAGTTGGCATCATGAACTGAATTTCTAGGCAACATGTTAGGCCAAACTGGCCCAACCATTTTGCCATGATGAAACTTGAACTTTAAGCCCATTTTTCACCTTCTTCCATTCATAATTTCCACTTGTGCTCAACATGAAAGATGTTAAGCTCCATGAAATCTTTCTATTGTTTGCATTATCTTGCCATTTGGTCATGTTCTCATTAAGATACATAGTCTCAAAGTCATCCTTTTGGATTGTTTCCTTGTCAGACCAAGACAACCAAGTCATGCTGCAAAATCGACCAACCCACATTCTTTACCTCATTTGGCCATGTACTCTTTTGTTCACTCACTTAAGTTTTGCCAAAACAAGATATTTGCTCATACACCTCACTTTTGCACATTTTGCTCATGAATCAAAACCAAACATTTCTCAGCCCATTAGACACTTTAAACCCATCATATTTAAGCACAAAAACCGTAACCTAAAAGCAAGGTGGTTGTTATTTTCGAGCTAAGCAAGGCAAGGAGCAAAAGATCAGATTTCATTCCTCTTCCATTTCACAAGTTCTTGAAGTAAAAGCATTGAAACATCACCTTTCTTCTTCCATCTTCTCCAATACCAAAAGGCAGTGGACCTTACATCCACTAGGTAATGCTATCACTCTCTTCCATGACCATATATCCATGCTTATCATCATGCTTACCATGCTTCATCATGTTTACCATGCCATTACCATGCTTGCTTTATGTTGTTTTCCATGTTAATACTATGCCATGCTTGTTTATGAAGCCCTCAACATGAGGCATTGTCATTAAGTTTGAGTTTGTGCTGCTGAATTTCTGTTGTATCCGTGGCCATGTGGGTGTCTTGTTGTCCATTTTTCTCTATGATTGAGTCACCATTTAACCTAAAATAAGACACCATGATGTTCTACTCATTGCATACTTGAGTTTTGATTTTTACTTCGTGCCATTTGGTGAACTATGGCGTGAGCATTATTGGGTGGAAGATGGAAGAAACTCACGGCATGTTATCGTGTGTGCATGGTTATGGCGCTAGGGTTTCAATTTTGATGGGGAAAACGACCACGTGTCTCCTTATGATCCATTATATTCTGCGCACATTGTGTAATCTGGGTTATCCATGCGTGTTTTATCATTTTGCGACTTAAGTGCCAGCCTGACCGATTGACAATGTTGACATGATTTTTAAAAATAAAATGTTACTTCATTTAAATTTCACGCCTGAATAATCATTTGGACCGGGCCTTTCCACCGTGCGCTGTCCACACCCCCCACACGCCTAGCCCATCACCATTGATCCATCCTATTTTCATTTTCTCTTTTTAATTTCCTTTTATTTTTCTGTTTTGTTTTTAATTAATAAAAATATTTTATTTATTCATAAAAATATCAAAAAATATTTTCCACATTTCTTAATGTTTTATTAAATTTTATTTAATTTTTATTTTCATATTTATTTAATGTTAATATTTTATTTTAATTATTTATTTCAAGTGGATCATTTTAATACACATTCATTTCTTTATTTTATTTTCATGACTTAGAATTATTTTTAACTTTTGATTTTTGGGATGAGGGTTGGCTAATGTCTCATGGTCAACCTGACCTTTTCTTGGAATTTTATTTCCCATTTTTAATTTATTTTGGATTTATTTTTGACCTAGTTTGTTTGGTTGACTTTTCATTTGACTTCTGTTTTATTTCAATTAATTTATACACTAATTCTCATTATTTTTAAAATCTTTTTGGGGGATGATGATGTCCTGACCCCACCTTATTTATTTTAATTTTTCATAATTTTCTTGATTAGTTTACTATTTATTTGATAATTTTTAAGTTGGCTCGATTTTTTTAGTTGACTTCTTTATGATCAATGTTTGACTTAGGGATTGCTTATGGCAATTGAAGAGATCTTTTGATCCTCCCTTATTCATCTCATATGCCATGTATTAGAGGCCTTTCATCTTAATTTTATTTGATCCTTGCATCATTTCCCGATTAAATTATTCAGTGATCCTTTGTGTGCATAGTTTCACTGGTTTGATTCATCTGTTATCTTTTATACTTGTTCCTTTCATCCATGCTTGCTATTGCTTGATTGTTTAAGATGTTTATACTTCTCATGCATTGTCTAATGCTCCATTATATCATTCTTTGATTCTTGGATTTGATTATATACTTGTTTGTTTATCTGATCTGATTAATGACTGTTGCCTACTTGTATGATGTATGAGGCATATATATTCTTATTGTTTGATTGCCATGAACAATCTCCATTCACAACAAATGTACCCCTCTCCCATGAAGTGTATAATATTTATTCTTTCATTCTTTATTCATCTGTTAATACAAGAATTAAAACTAACATCTGATAATCATTTCAAAACAAGATCAAAAGCTCGATCCAACGTCGAGTAATCATTTTCAAAACTTAACAGAACCAACACGTATTCATCCATCCTTTTGTAAGTCGATTGCTTCATGCATCACCATTTATCTTGTAAGTCGATTGCTTCAGCCATCGCCATCTACCTTGTAAGTCGATTGCCTCAGGCATCGCCATCTACCCTTCTCCGTGGTTCCTCTCCTTGCTCCATCCGTCGACTCTTGTTCCGTTTAGGTAGCACCCATTAGGTAGAACCCTTTGTATGATAACATAGGTAGAATTCCTTATTCTTTGCATGCTAACATTAGGTAGATGTTCCCATTTGTAAATCCTAACACATAGGTCCATATTGCATGACAACTCTAGGGCAGAGCTTCCTCACTTTTAGACCTTCCGTGCGTATCCGATCTTGTGGCATGTCAGTCCGTTCTATTGCAAAGAGGTAACTGCCTAAGACTCGATTCAGCGAGCTGCGACACCTACTGCTAGGACGTGAACACATTGCCCACTTTCCTTTGACACAGCTGGTGTCCTCTTTTATAAGTCCATGTTTAGATGGCAATCCTTAACCCCTAGTTAGCTGAACTACGACAACTCTGATTCTCATGTTCAGATGAGATACGTAGGCACGAGATGCGATGTCTTGCCGAGTTTGACTAACAACTAACAACTAATCCTTGTTTGCCTTCGCCCTTGTTGCGATTCTTTTCTCTCGCCCTCGTTGCGATCGAGACCTTCCCTTTCTCTTGCCCTAGTTGAAATCGAGACCCTTGTTCCCGTAGTTAGCCGAACTATATTTTGCTCTGATTCTCATTCCAGATGAGATACGTAGGCATAAGACGCGATGTCTTAGCGAGCACACTTCTCTTTACCCATAGGTAGCCGAGCTACGAAGACTCTGATTCTCATATTCAGATGAGATACGTATGCAGTGGATGCGACATCCGTGCAAGTCTTTTTCTTTCAACCCCTCTTTTAGTAAATAGTACCTTAGATAAACGTACACCCTTTAGACGAGAATAACAAGAGTGGATCCCGTAGAGTACTACGGATGCGTAGGGGTGCTAATACCTTCCCTTCGCATAATCGACTCCCGAACCCAAGATTTGGTTGCGAGACCTTGTCTTTTCCTTCTCTTCAGGTTTTCTTCGATCGTTTCCTTTCCCTCCTTTGGGATGAATAACGAACGGTGGCGACTCTTCTGTTTCTTTTTTCCTCGCCGGTTGTCTTTTTCGCATTTTTAGGTTGCGACACCCCCCACCCCCGTTTACTAATTTTCTATACATTGCACACATTTTGTATTGATTGAAGGCACTCCCTGTGGATTTGATATTTTTATTAATTTGAAAGTATCAGTACACTTGCTGAGAAGTCATCAAGTTTATGGCATCGTTGCCGGGGGACTGTTGATTTTTTAACAAGGCGATGTTTGTACAACTTTTTTTGTTGTCTTTTTAATTTTTGTTTTATTTTCTTGTTTATCATAGTGCTACTGAGGTATTTCATGTTTGTATATGTGAAGTTCAGGATCATCATTAATAGCATTGGATCCAGAAATTGAAATAATCGCATGTGCTCTGAGAAAAGCAGTTAGAGAAGCAACTCTAGACGGAGGAATACCAGAAGAAGAGCAACTATCAAGTTCTTCTAACTCTAAAGAAGAAGTCATAATGGCAGTTGCACAACCCCTAACTATGGGGGATTATTGTAAATGAACCGATGAAGGATAGGTTTCAAAAGGGTTTCTACCAGTAGACCCTGCTAACTTTGACATTAAAAATTATGTACTTTCGTGTTTAAGAGAAAATCTGTTCAATGGGAACGTGATTAGAGACCCATGGACACATCTTGCACGCTTCTATGAAACAACTTCAATGTGGAAACCAACCGATGTCACTGAAGACCATGTTAAGTTGAGATTATTTGCATTCTCACTAATTCAAACGGCGAAAGATTGGTTACTTTGCCTTCCAAATGAAACGATACAGACTTGGAAGGAATTGGAGGATAAATTCCTGGAAGGATTTTTCACTATTGAGCCACTTTATAAATCTTGGGAAATATTCAAAATTTTGTTACGCAAATGCCCGAATCACAACATGAATAATATGGAGCAGATGAAAAACTCCATTAAAGGTCTCAAGAGTCAAACTCACATGTTATTGGATGCTTCTGCATGAGGTACTATCCGCTAAATGACTAAACCACAAGTAAAAGATCTTATTGAGAAGACGTGTATGTACGAGTACCATTCCAAAAGTGAAAGGTCGGTCAAGATGGAAACTGTGGGCACACCTAAAGGTATGTTATCTATTGATACCCATACTGCTCTTTTAGCGTAGATTGAATTGTTAAATAAAAAGTTAGTTGAAAGAAGCTTAGTTAAAGCTAACGTGAGCCAGGTACAAGCACTTAGGTGCAATTTCTATGGAGGAGAACATGGGAATGGAAGGTGTTCGTTGGAAGGAACGCGTGAGGAGGTTCAATTTTCTAATTTTCAAAAGAAAAACCCGTGTTCTAACACATATAATCCGGGAGGGAAAGATCACCCAAATTTTCGTTGGAATAATAATCAAAATTCAAATGCTAACCAAGGGATGCAACAAAGTCACAAGCTCATTTTCAAAGGAATTGATCACAGTTGAAAGAGGCCTTGCTGAACTTCATTAAGGTGACTGAAAGTAGCTTTGATTAGGTCAATAATAACCATGAAATTATGAGTAGAAACCATGATGTGTCAATCAAGAATTTGGAGACACAGATTGGTCAATTATCCAGACAAATAACTGCTTTGCCAAGCTCAAGTGGGGGATTCACCGGTAACACTGTTTACAATCCTAAGAATGAAACATGCAAGGTTGTGAAAAACAGATTTTAGGATAGTTACTAAAAAGGGTGAAGCTGGAAGAGTTAAAGAGGATGACATTGAGAAAAAAGGAAGGTGGGGTTGAAAAGGAGGAGAGTGGAAATCAAGGTGACAAAGAGGAAAGAGGAGTCACCATTGATTAACTTATAGACAAAAACTCTCTTCGGAGGAGAACAAAGAAGTAAATCCTAAATGAACCAAACTCACCTTTACCAGATTACATAAAACCACCATATCCCATCATTAAGAAGAAACTGGTACATGAGGATAAGGTTGGGATGTTTGAAAAATTTAAAGAAGTGTTAACACAAGTTCAGTTAAGTATCTATTTTCATGAAATTTTAGAGTTAAATCCCAAGCTTTCTAAGTGTATGCATGCATTGCTCAAAGGTGGAAAGCAGAAGTTGACTCAAGAACATGTCAACATGACAGAGAAAGAGGAGATGGCAGAACCTCCGGAAGTACCACCAAAGATGAAGGATCTAGGGGAGTTCAACATCACTTGCACGATTAGTGGGTTGAAAATCCCACATGCTTTATGTGACTTAGGATTGAGCATCAATGTCATGCCGCTGAGAAAATTTAAGGAATTGAAGATATGAGAGATCATACCGAGCAACATGGCACTCACTTTAGCCGATTCATCTATGACACATCCTCTTGGTATTGTATAAGATGTGCTAGTTCATGTCGATGGTTTGACCTTCCCTATAGACTTTATGGTGATCGACATGAAAAAGGATTTAGAAGGTTAACCAGGAAGGCAAAAATAGATGTCGAGACAGGTGAGTTGATTTTGAAGTTCAATAAGGAAAAGGTTGTGTTTAATGCATATGAGTGTACACCATATGTGAAGGATCTAGAAACATGCTACCAATTGAAAGAAAAAGGTAGTTAAGTTCATAAAAGAATAGAAAAAGGAGTTTTCACTGGTGTGAGGGTATCCCTTGCGCCTGGTGTGTTTTAAGCTTGAGACGTCAAGCTAATGATGGAAAATAAACGCTAGATGGGAGGCAACCCATCATTTTTAATTAGTTTTTGTTTTGAAGGATTTTCTTTATTTCTATTTAAGATCATCCTCAAGAGGAATTGGCTACTCAAGTGTAACCCTCACATGAAGATCTATGTTGTCTTTAATAAACAAGTTTGTAGTTGTTTTCTTGTTTTTCTTCAGATTTACAAGTTTAGCACTTTAGCATTGAATAGATGATCCAAAAGAAACTTGATCATCACAATAGCAACTAGAAACTTGAAGGCGAAGGATGAGAAAATACTAAACGAACTTGTACTCAACCTACAGATACCTCATCTAGTATGGTTTGAGCAAAATATTTCCATTGTTGACTTTTATTTCTTTATGAGTGTATCCATGCATTATTATTTTATCTAGTTTGATCTATTTCCGATTAAGTTATCTGGTTTGACTGACACACATAGAGGTAGTTTTTTGTTTATAACTTTGAGCCTTTTTAAAACACCCTATAGTAATAGGTATATTCATTGCTAACCACTTTGAGCCTTAGCCTTTCTTTCGGCAATGTAGCCTAAAATTCTTAGCCGTATGACTTGAAGGATCTTTTATTTCCACTATCTCTTTGGAGTTAGGTAGAAGTATAATTCCTAAAGTTTATGAAAAAGATTAAGTTTGGGGTTGCTTTTGGAAGTGAGCAAAGTTTTAAGTTTGGGGTTGGGGTACTAGAGAAGATGGTCCAAAATTTCAAAACATTTTGTGAAAAAATAAGTGGAAAAAGACATTTCTTAAAAAAAAAAGAGAAAATAAAAGAATGACATTATAAGAAGGACCAAAAATCTCTAGTACTGTCATAAAGGAACAAAGAGGTATGATGATAGAAGGAGAACTATGCACCTAACTCTAAAGGTTTATACCTTATTTCCTCAAAATATCCTACCCAAACATAAGCCAAATTACAACCTAAAATGACCTCTAACGTGTGTGTTGTGATTTCTATGATGAACTCTATTAGAACATGATCAAGCTAAGTATAATTGGTTTTGCATGTTGATTTAGAGATCACCCTTTCCATTGAGTGAGTTACAGTGAGCTGAGAGAGATGTTGAGTACTCGTCAATGTTGAGGACGTTTTCTGAATTTGCCGGATAAAAGTTGGAAGCTAGAACAATGGTCAGGTAAAGGAAATAATTAATTTGATGATGTTCTATTATTATTATGCTATTTGTTGTCTGTTGAAATATGCAATTGCAGGCGAGTTACTTGGGTGCAAGACCCGATCAAGTTTGGGATTGTGATGACAACCCCTTATTGCATATATTTAGTTAAAGAATTGGAGCAAAACAAGTGAAAGTTGAGCTAAAATGAAGAAGAATAACCAAAGAAAGAGGAAAAAAATAGCTAAGTGTGAAAATTGTGGACTTTGTGAAAAATTGAGTGAAAAATGGAGCAAAAGTGTGAAGCCGCTGGAATAATCATGCGCAGCATTGCGCGCGATAGTGACATAAAGGCTGCATCATGATGCAAGTTATCATGTGCTCGATAGGAACCTGTTATGGGATTTGTTGACCTGTTCTGGTCCATCCCGGTGCCTTTAAAAGGGGATTTTCTACACTTTCACAAGGGTTACAAAATTGGGAGATCAAGGCACAATTTTGATAGCACAAGTAGTGATTTTTAGAGCATTTGAAGCCATTGAAGGCTATTACTTCAAGGGATTTCACATGTTATTGTCATCTATCAATTATGGTATTGTTAATTGCACTATGAGTAACTAAGCTTCTATAGGCTAGGTTGTGTTATGATGAACCTATTTCTATATTGTTGGATTCTATGTTGATTTTACTATTGTATGTACCTTTTGATCTATATTTCCATTTAATTGCTTATTGTTCTTAATGCTTTTTATGTGAGATGCTTTTTTAATATGATTTTAGGCACATAGGGAATAATGACCATTAGTCTATGTGTTAGACCTAGGGAAATTTTTGTACTTACACTAGTTGGATAGGAATAGGAGACCTCGAGTAGTGGCATAGAAAATTAACATTTTATACATCGCCTAACCTTGCTTACGCTTGCAGACTAGGAATAGAAAGCTCCGAGTAGTGGTCAGTGAGTTATTTCATGAAAGATCAGCTATAACGGTTTTGTTAATTTATTGTGGTGTTATAGTGATAAGACCATTCATACATGGCATCAAACATCAACAATAGAGGAATACAAGATTCTAGAACACAACCTAACCGCCTTTTCGATATTGTTTACTCGTTTATTTACTTTTCCCACTAAAACTCAACCCCCCCCCTTTTTTACTTGTTTTTTGTATATTACACACATTTTGTCTTGTTTGAAGGCAGCCCCTGTGGATTCAGTCTTTTTATTACTTCAACAGTATCGGTACACTTGTCGATAAGTCATCACTTGCACCATAAATCATAGATGCAAGTTTTGTCCTATCAAAGCCATTTATGACACGTTCCTAAAGAGCAATTCATGCTTATCTAGAGATTTATCAGACATCTTTTTCTCTTGAGCAATATGAATATTTTCTAAAACTTCATTTCTAATTTGAAAAGATTAAATTCATTTGTCACTAGCTTATATTGCTATTTCAAAATTTTGATGTCTCTGGATTTATCTTGACATTGACCCATGAGGTCTTAAGTAAGAGTAATTAAATAAGAACGAGATAGTTTAAAAAATACCTTATCTTCTTCTTCAAAATCTGAGCCAGAGTCTGAGTTAGATTCTATGTCTGAAGATGATAGAGCCATTAGTGCTAAATTGGCTTCTTCCTTATCTTTATCAGATTCCTCTTCTTTATCAAGTTCATCCCATGTTGCCATGATACTCTTCTTGACTTTGTTTTTGAACTTGTCCTTCTTATAGATTCCTTTCTTTGACTTGTCCTCATGCAACTCTAGACAATCATCAATAAAGTGAACATGCTTATTGTAGTTGAAACATCATTTATGGTCATCTTTCTTGTCTCTGGAACTTGATCCTCTAAAGCTACTGCTTTTGCCTAGGAACCTTCTGTTCTTCTTATCCATATACTGAAACCTCTTGATTATAAATGCCATCTCTTCATCATCTAAACCTTCATCAAAACCTCTTACATTAGCAACTTCTTCAAGTTCCCATACTTAAGGAAACTTAGAAGACTGGCCAACATATTTCAAGGCAAGGCACTTGAATTTCTTTATAGTTTCATCTCCCATGAGCTCCATCTTATGACTCTGGAAATTGCTTATCAAAATTTCAAGAGTTTTATTTTGTTTAAGTCATTGGCTTCTTGGATGGCTGTCCCCTTTGGTCTATATTTGGCAAGAACACTCCTAAGAATTTTCTTGACATGATCAAAAGTTGTCTAGGTCTTATTCATAACTTGAAGTCCAGATGCCAGAACTTGAAACTTTGAGAACACGGTTTCAATATCTTCATCTTCCTTCATTCTGAACAATTCATATTGTTGGACCAAAAGGTTAGCTTTTGCCTCTTTCACCTACTGACTGCGTCCAAAGGTAGTATACAAGGATCAAAGTGGTTTTTGCAGTAGACTTGTTGATTATCTTGAGGCAATCATAATATGGTAGATCATATACCAAAATGTCACGCACTCTATGATGTTTTCTATAGATCTTCTTTTGAGCAGGTTTGAGGCTTTTTCTATCAGCAACCATTCCTACTCCATCAACTAGAATATTAATACCACATCAAAAATGTCTCATAACTCATCATATATACTTATTATGTGAGTGTAAATCTTAAATTTCCACCATTCAAACTTTGTGGAGTCTCCATCGAAGGTTGGAGGTTTTGCAGTCAAATAGTTTTCCTCAGAAGCACTATAATCATAGTTCACAACATTGTTCCCAGCATTACCACCAGAGTTATCAGACACAACAGACATTTTTTTCTCTCAGGATGTTTTATGTACCACTGTTAAGTGTTTAGAGCACAAACATTTCTCAGGATCAGGTTGCTAAGTTGAAAACCCGAAAGGGAGACTTAGGAAAAAATGAGCGGCTCGGTGGACTAAAAATCCGAAAGGGAAGTCAAGGCAAAAAATTAGAGACATAAAAAAAATAATTCATCCCGATAAATTGAAAATATGAAAGGGAAATCTATGGAAAAGTTAGGGATTTTATGGCAAGTAACTACATCAGGCAAGGCTTGATCACTTGAAGCAGTAGTATCATTGATCCGGAAGTCTCGGTTCAATCTCTCTCAACAGAAGCTTAATTACAGGAATTCAAAGTTGTTAGGGAGAATAGTGGTCATTGTATTTCAATGTAACTTTTCTATTTACCATTTTCCAAACTTTGTAATGATCCATGGAGTCACTCCTTTTGTGAACTACCATTCTATCAATAAAATCCTGACTTTTTGCCAATTGATTTCAATTCTTATATATTTGTTTCTTTCGTAAAACTTCATTTATTTTCGATAATAATTTTTGAAACAAAGATTTAATAATAAACATGCTTTTGAAAATTACGAAATGTTTTCTTTTAATTTTTGAATAAACTAAAAGGAGCGTTGGCAGTTGCTTGAGACTGATCAAGTCTTGAAGTGCGGAACTCAGATTCCCCAGTACAAAAGTTCATGTGGATTATCCTTAGTTTGATAATCTTGCTTTCTCCAACGGATTTGTTGTCAAATAGTGGATTTCCTCTAGCCAGTTTGTTATCGTAACTTCGATTTGGGGTTCTCCCATAACAAAGCCAGTAAAAGTTTATACGCCCTAAAAGAGCTTTTGATTCCTGGAGTTTTTGTTTCGTTTTTCCCCAATGGATCTTTTATCCCCGACGGAGAATCTTTTATCCTGGAAGATGTGGCAGAAGACAAGCTTTGTAACAGAGTCTTCATCTAGTTGAGATTTGGCCAAGTATCCAGTTTGTTGATTACTTTGGTCTCCTAGTTTATACAGTGTATGTTTTGTTAGCATAAGCATAACATTGCATGCCCTTTAACATTCATAAATCATTGCCATGCATGGCCGAAGGCATATTCGTGCTCATTCGCATGTTTTGGGTGTGTCTAATCCATTTTTTTGGTTGTACTTTCCCCCTAAAAGAGAGTTTATCTTCTATTTCCCCACCGAGATTGTGCATCATGGGAAGAATTGTATTTCAGTTTTCCTCCTCAGCTCATTTTTCTGGATAGAACAAATCCATATTCAAGTTCGTTCCTCGTCGGGTAGAGTCTTGTTTGATCGCTTCTCTCAAGTTGGTCCCATGCAGCATTTTTCTGACTTCTTAAGGTTGGAAACATAGATGACGAAGAAAGTGTTTTTTACACCTTTTGGATCCTATTTTCTTCAGCAGAGAAGACTTGTTCAATGAATGAAGAATCTAATTCCTCAATAAGTATTGCTTCAGCAATCTCCCTAAGATTTTATTCAACGACAAATGGCAGTCTCTTTATTTGAGAAGCTTGCTTGTTTCTAGAATATCAATCCTTATCTCCACATCAAGTGGCCATCTCTTTAGTCGATTCCGGATAGAGAAGCTTGTTATGACTCAATATATCAAAGTTAACTCAGACTCAGTTTCTAATAGGTGGATGTCTCTTTATTTGGGAAGCTTATTGCGATCCCCGATCAGAGTTAAAACATAAATCTCCAGCAAGCTGAGACCTGTTCCAGGTTGAATACCGGAAGTCTTGGGAAGTTTGTTACCCTTTCCAGTTGGAAGACTTGGTTAAATAAGAAACTAAGACTCAGTCCAAGTTGAAGACCGGAAGTCATGGGAGGTTTGTTACCCTTTCCAGGTGGAAGACTTGGTTAAAGAAGAAACTAATACCCATTCCAGGTTTAAGACCGAAAGTCATGGGAAGTTTGTTACCCTTTCCAGATGGAAGACTTGGTTAAAGACGAAACTGAGACATGTTCCAGGTTGAATACCGGAGGTTATGGAAAGTTGATTATCAATTCAAATCATGTTCACTTCCTTCCTATATGAGTTGGAAGTATGTATAAATCTTGTTTATTTCCTCCAACTATGAGTTGGTAGTAATTCCTTTTTCGACTGCTTACTCAGCGTTTATCCCTCAGTATGTTCAGTGGTATTTCCTTGCTGTATATTACTTATTTACTCAGGGCTTATGGTTGTGTTTTTGTTTGCTCCTTATCATAGACATTTGGGGTTTTGTGTCGTTCCCCGGTGAGTTTTGTCTCCATGTTAGGCTCTCTTCAAGTTTTTCTCCAGCATGTCGCATCGCGCGATAAACCGGCGGGAAAAGAAAGAACAACAGAGCCGCCACCGTGCGTTATTTATCCCAAAAGAGGGAAAGGAAACGCTCAGAGTAAACCTGGGAAAGAACATGGTCTCGCGACCAAAGAGAATGGGTTCGGGAGTCGGTTATGCGAAGGGAAGGTATTAGCACCCCTACGCATCCGTAGTACTCTACGGGATCCACGCACACTGGAAAGGAAATTGGTTGCTAAACACTGCTCAAATATTCACACACACACTGGCTGAAAGAAAGGAAAGAGACTGACTGAAACTGAACTCGGCAGGATGTCGCATCCTGGGCCTACTTAGTCTATCAGGCATAGACATCAGAGTCCAAGTAGTTCGGACTGGGGAAACAACACATGCTCGCTAGGATATCGCATCCTATGCATACGTATCTTCTCGGACGAGAGAAGAATCAGAGCATTCGTAGCTCGGCTGACACGCACACAAACAAACAAAGCACAGGCAAACGTGGAGCCTGAATGCCAATCACTGGACTTACATCAGCATCCGAACCTAAAACACACACAAAGAGGCAAACGTGGAGCCTGAATGCCAATCACTGGACTTACATCAGCATCCGAACCAAACGCACGCACACTGGAACCTAACTGCCACTCGATGGACTTACATCAGCTTCCAAGCACACAACAACACAACAAGTTAATAGGGAGTCGGGGACTCAGCCTATAACTGTCAAACACACACACAAACAAACAGACAACAGATTGCTAAGGAGTCAGGCACTCGAGCCTAGCAACTGTCAGACAACACACACAAAAAAAGAAAAGGGCGCCCGGAGAGATCAGCTCAATCTCCTGCCTACATACTTCATCTGGTATGAAGATCAGGGCGATGTAGTTCCCCTACGCAGGGATAAAGGACTAGCCTAACCAGATAACAGAGGGAGACACAACTAGGGAGACTACGACTCGAGCCTAGATGTTGTCATGCAAAATCAACCCTAAGTTATGGTTTCTAGCTAAATGGCACAAGGGCCAACCTATCCTAAGTATGGCTCACACAGGAAGCAAGCCACACACACTTAACTTGCACAGGAAGCAAGCCAAGCAAAACCTAACTTGCACAGGAAGCAAGTCTAAACTAAACCTAACTTGCACAGGAAGCAAGTCAAACTATCCTAACTTGCACAGGAAGCAAGTCAAACTATCCTAACTTGCACAGGAAGCAAGTCAAACAATCCTAACTTGCACAGGAAGCAAGTCAAACTATCCTAACTTGCACAGGAAGCAAGCCAAACAATCCTACAAGCACAGATAGCACACGCTATACACAAACAAGTGGCCCAAACAAGGGTTAGGTTTTAGTCAAGGGGTCATATCAACCTCAACAAACAAACCTCTGGAACTGGGTGAATGTTGCTCTTAACCTTGCCATTGAGGGGCTAAGGTGAAGCAGATGAAAGGATGAAGTGAGGATGAGACCTCACAGCTCTTATCCCTGGCCTGGGAGAGCTCAAGACAAGAATGTGTGGGTTCAGAAAGTGGGAACCCTTCTACACATTAAAACTGACTCAACTGTACAATTGTACAAGATCTTGGGTTTGTATCTGCAATGCATCAACACAGTGGTGTGAGCAAAGCGGATGACACACTGAATAGTGGGGGATAGATTGCATATCCCTACCTTCCACCAATTGCCTCTTCACTTAGGAGGACTTTGACTCTATGCAAGGACAAAAGTAAGCAATCACAAACATTGCCTCTTAAGGAGGACTTCAGACAGTTGCCTGGCCAAGTAACAGGCCAGGTCTTCCAGACTACATGGAGTAAAAGAGGCATACCTCAATGCAAATTGCTTATACAAGCAAAGAAAAGCAAAAAGTTCACAAGGAACTAAGCAACTAAAGCACCTGAAACAGTCAAGCAGATGTTAGTATGCAACTTCAAACAAAACAAACAGAAACAGAAACCAACAGTCAATTGGAGGCACATGGATGTGCAAGGCACAAGGCTTAAGGCATGTGAGCCAAGCCACCTACAAAACAAAGAGGTTAGGCAATGATATTTGAGCAAGCTCAATCAAAAGAATTGGTCTCAATGGCCATTTGATGGTCAACCTGAAATCACAAACTCAAAGGTGAGTAACAGGACCACTAGGGCAAGCCTATGGTCAAAAGTGAATGAGAAAGTCCAAACAGCAAGGGGTAAGTATCCAAAATCATGTTCAAACAATTAGGAAACAAAACCAATTGGATTCACACTCGTATCAATCATCATCATCATTTCATGAACCATTTAGGTCAAAACATGGCAAACAGAAGCTCATAGAAGTCAACAGCAAGACTTGCATAAAAAGCAATCTAAACATTTTCCAAAAATCATCAAATAAATCATGATCAAACCTAACACATAGCATGGTAAGCATGTCAAATTTCATCCCATTTGGACAAGTGGAAGGCAGTCAATGAAAATCAGAAAGTCAAAGCCAATTCAAGCATGCACAAAGAAGGTCAACAAGCATGGGTCAACTTCAAAAAATCATATCAAATTGAAAACAGATGAGAAATGAATGAGATTAACACCAATGCCAAGCTTGAGATGTCTAGTTATCACATATCAAATTTCATGTCCATCTAATAAAGTATGAGAATTTCACAAATGAAATGGGAACATGTGTCACACAAAGTCAACTATTGATTAGGCAGAGAAGAAAAATCTCAAAAAAATGGAAAATAGTTCAATTAAATCCAAGAAAATTCTCATGTAAACTAGACATACAAGAGTAGGCTCATGCAAAAAATCAAGTCATTTGGAGGTTAAGAAGCATGGCAATGAAAATCATGAAGTTGGACATCAATGGTGTGACACAAATTGTCACACCCTAATTCAAAACATCATATCTCACAAACCACAAATGGTAAATTCACAAACTTTATACCAAAATCACCATGAATGTGTCTAGTTTAAGCACAAAAAATTTGGGAGCCATTGGATACATTCTCATCATTTCACAATTGATTTGGCAAGGTGTACAAAATTTGGTCACATGTCACAAACCCTAAAGCCATTTAAAAACCACTCATCCAAAAATTCTGGAAAAATTATGATAAAAAAGTAGAGATCATGATGAACACAACACAAAAAATCCCATTCAATTTGGATCAAAAATGAGCAAGTTATGAATTTTGGAAGATTGGTAATCAAAGTGAAGAAATTAATTGAATTAATGTGGAGAAAATGGCATTTTGGTAATATTCTGACTCACTTATCTAAACACTGCCGTTTTGGCCCTGAAAATAAAATGTTTTCATTGGCCAGTGGGGAATGGCACAGTACACGTGAGGAAAGAAGAAAAAACTGGAAAATGGCTTTGGGGTTTACTGTAGCAGCAACATCTTCTCAAATTCGACCCAACCAATTTTAACCAGAAACAGAAATTGAGTATACCAATCTCATCAGCATGCAACATACATTAATAATCCAAGCATTGTTTTCCTTAAAACACAATAACCATCATGAATCGAAGACAAATACATTCATACATCAGTTTTCAAAACAAGAAATCTCCCAGCATACTCAACCATTTTATGTGATTCAAATTTCAAAATGATTAGCATGGTGTGATCTAACTAAAGCATGCAATAGTTTCAGGAATGGTGGAACTCGAAAAACTCACCAAATTAGCAGGGCAATGGTGATACAGTTGTCATTTGATGATTTGGGCTCAAAACAGGTGTGCCTCAAGCTTCTAGGAGATGGATGATTGGATACTTTTAGTTCAATGATGTTTGGAGCAGTACGAATCGAAGTCTGCCATTAGTGAAGGTTGTTGTAACAGCAGCTTTTCTGGTGCTTACAGTTGATGTTTGGAGTATTAAAACAGTTCACAATGTTGCTTGAATGAAGAAACAATCATGGCCAGGCTCGATTCCTTTAAAGTTTCTTGACTGGTTTTTTTAGCTGAAGTGTAAAAGATGACCTTTTTAGAATGAGTGAATTCTGCAGTGTTATGGTTGCTACTGCTGTTTCTTTTGACAGAGAATGATTGTTCAAAAGTGCTGTTTGATGTTGTTAGTGATAGGGCAAGGCTTGGTCAAGTTGGGAGTTTTTTCATGGCAGGGTTTTGAGATGCAAAACAAGGTTGAGGTTGGAAACTGAGTGAAGGTGTTTGTGGCCTGCTCCTGCTTGTTGGTTCACAATGCTGAGTGGAATGTGCAAGGCAAGGCAGGTTAGATCATGCTGCTTAGTTTGTTGTGTTTTTGACAGCACAATAGCCAAGTGAGCAAGGGCTTTGGTTGGAAAAAAATAAGTGAAGGTTTGCTCGTGGCCTGCTACTTGGGGCAGGGTTTTTTGGTCCTCTTGAAGCTATGTGTTTGGACAGCAAAATGGCCTTGGCCAACAAGTGAAGTGTGTGTAAAGAGATTGCATGAAGTTGGTTAGGTTTTGTTGGTTTTTTGAAGATGCAAAGCAGAATGGCTAAGGGTGTTTGCTTGCTGCAGGATGCTGTGATAGGTTTATGGTGAATGGCCAAGTGAAGTTCAAATGCAAGTAGCCAAATGTGATTTGGGAGGGTGTGACTGGTTTTTCATGGCCAGGTTAGTTTGTTGTGCTTGTAAGGTCTTGAGGGTGCAGTGCAGGGTTTTGAGAGTACAAGGTTGAGCAGTTTGGTGGAGTGGAGTCTTTTGGCTTTTTGCTGTTGGGTGTGGTGACAGGGCTTTTGAAGTGCAAAGCAAAATGGCCAGGTGAGAGGGTGAGCCTTTGTGTGGTTGCAATTAGTTATGCTGCTATGTTGGCAAAATTTTGAAATGATGAGAAATAGAGATGAACAAAAATTGTCATGGTTGGCAAGGCCAGTTAGCTTGGACAGAAACAAAAACAAGGTGGAGGCCAGGTGAAAACAACCTTCTGCTGCAGTGTTATGACAGCTTTCTTAGAAGAGAAAAATGCCAAGGGTTTTGTGGTATGCTGCTTGTGTTTGGATAGAGTGAATGAGATGCCAAGGCCAAGTTATGTTTGGTTCATTGTGTGTTTTGAAAAATGCAAGTAGGATGAAATTGGCTTGTGTTTGTTGGTTAAGTTGGCTGCAGAATTTGTTGGTGACAAAGAAATAAAGTTTGGTTTGCTGTTGGATGCTTTGACAGATATCTGGAAATGCAAAGCAAGGTGAGTGAGGCTGCTGCAGTGTGTTGGCTTGCTGCTACTTCATGACAGCAAGTGAGGTTTTTGATTGTATCAAAACCAAGCTTGGTTCACTGTTGTCAGTTTTTGGCAGTTTTTTTAGCAAGATGGTCAAGGTGGTTTCTTTTTATGAATGAAACTCTCTTGGTTTTCTCTGTTATGTTTTGACAGAAAATGGGTTTTGATGAAGTCACAAGCAAGGCCAGGTTAGGTTTGGTTCATGGTTTGTTGGTTGCAGATGTTAGCAAGACAAGGCAAGGTGAATGGGTGGTTTGCTGCTAGCAAGTTTGTTGGCAAGGCAGTGATGGACCTACTGCTGTTTCATGACAGAAAACAGGATGGTGGACTGCTGCTAGGTTGTTGTGACAGGTTTTTGGAGTTTGGCCAAAGGTTGTGTTCTTTTTGTTGTAGCAGATTTTGGCAAGGTTGGTCTATGGCAGGTTTTGAGATGCAAAACAAGGGTGCTGCTGGCAGTTTTTCTTATGACAGGAGCATGGTGTTTTGCATTTGCTATTCCATGTTGCCTTTGGTTTTGCCAGGTCTCTGCTCTTGCTGTTGGTTTTTTAATCAGAATGCCTTTCTTTCTATTTGCTTTGGCCAGATGGTTTTTGTGATGCCCCCCCCCAATTGCTGCTACTGTCTTCAAAAGGACATAAGATACATCCCCTAAAAAAAACTGCTGTTGACTGTTCTTTGTGGTGGCAAGGCAATCCTTTTTTTCGGTGGAGTTTGACAGAAGATTTTCTTAAAAACCAAAGCAAAGTGGATGGATTTTGAGTGAAAGATGGTTCCTACTGTGCTGCTACTGCAGAAAAAGAAAAATCATCAAAGCTGTCATGGTCATGGTACAAGTATGGTTGTGGAAGCATGGTGAACACATGTACTTTTGCCCAATTTTTAGCAACTAAGCATGGCCTTCTATTGTTGTTGGTTTAGGCTGCAAGATTGGGTCTCAAATGACAGAAAAAATGAGGTTTAAATTTCTGTTTTGAAGTACAAAGTGTGGTATGGTGGATAGCATGGATAGTCATGGTGAATTTGTACCTTTCTTACAATTCAAGCAAACCAAGCAATAGCCTTATGTACTGCATATTTTGACTTTGCAAACACATTCTAAATGACATTTATGAGCTGTTACAATTGGCCAAATGTTGAAAAAATGTTTAAATCAAAAAGTCAACTCTTGGTCAAACTTTCATTTAAATGAAAAAGGTCAAAATATGCCATTTTGATTGGTGAAGTTTTGGCTCATGAAATTTATATTTTTGGAAAGAGGGGATCAAATGTGACTTGTAGGAAAAAACCCCACCAAAATTGGCCAAACGGTTTGAGAGATATGGCCTTCTGAAGTTCAAGATTTTCTGAAATCGATTCGATCATAACTTGCCAACCACACATGGGAATTAAGAGTTCTAGGACTTTTTGGAAATGGGAGAACAAGATCTTCAACTTTCATGTTGGGCAAAAATTCATTTGAGGCTTGTATCAAAATGTAAGTTTGAGGATCAAGACTTTCCATTTATGGCAGGTTTCAGTTACAGGCCCAGTTTCCATTTTTGGAAATTCATGATCTGGCTTCAAATTCTTCCATGATGGTGTTTGGCATGATATATGATGACTATTTGGACATGAATGAACTCTCACAAACCAATTCCAATCATCCAATCACTGATTAAATGGACAGTTGACCAACAGTTGACTTTTAGGGTTTCTGGCTGATTGTGCATTGACTGATGACTTCCAAACCCTAATTCCTTGAGAATTTGACTTCAAACGATGTCCCAAGTTGTATGAACTCTTGATTATTGACCATGGTGCCCAAATTCCACAAGAATGACCACCATCCACTGCTTTGACTGACAGTTGACTTTTTTAGGGTTTTTGACTGTCTGGGCATGAACTGCTGACCTCTGAGTCTTCAACCCTTGTACGAAACACTTCAAATAGACCTCCAAGCCATGTGAACTTGTTGGACAAACCCCAAGGCCTTGATTCAATGAGAAATTCCTTTGCTTGCTTGGTTGACTGATCAGGAGATTAGTTTGACCTAATTCTTGATTGCTTGCTCTTGAGGCAACTGAGGGACAATGCAATTGATATGCAATGGATCATGATATGCTATGACCTAATATGAAAATGTATGCATAATGATAGGTGCAAATTTGAGGTGCTACAGCTGCCCCTATTCAATCAGCTGGGAACCCGAATGGATGAGAGCAACGGCTGTCAGACTTTCAGGGTAAACAGGGATTGAATACCAAGAACCGTAGAATTTGCACAACACAGGGATCCACCAATGGGAACGTCCACTGGGATTTGATTTATTGCTGGGTATATATTTGTTTTTTTTTTGGTTTTGTTTTCAAAGGGTACAGCCACATCCAGACATCGCAACGACGATGAATGGGGGGAAGAAATCACAACTAGATGCCAACGGACAACTAGGAAAAACTCGACGTTTACCAAGACCAACGGAGAGGTAACCAAACATTAATGAATGAATGGAAGGGATACAACCATACGTCAACGGACGAAATGGGAAAAACTCAACGTTTACCAAGACCAACGGAGAGGTAACCAACTGGGGACGACCAGGAAAAACTCGACGTTTATCGAAACCAACGGAGAGGTAACCAGACATTAATGAATGACTGGGGAGACTCGACCAGACATCAACGGATGAATGGGAGAAAACTCGACGTTTACAGACATCGGAAGATGATGTTTACAGACACCAAAAGGATCGACCAGACATTTACAGATGAATGGGAATACTCGACGTTTACAGACATCGAAAGATGATGTTTACAGACACCAAAAAGATCGACCAGACATTTACAGATGAATGGGAATGACTCGACGTTTACAGACATCGAAAGATGATGTTTACAGACACCAAAAAGATCGACCAGACATTTACAGATGAATGGGAATGAGAGAAACACAACCAGACGTCAACGGACGACTGGGAAAAACTCGTCGTTTATCGAAACCAACGGAGAGGTAACTCTGCATGGAGAGGGGTACAACTAGACATCATCGGATAACTAGGAAAAACTCGACGTTTATCGAAACCAACGGAGAGGTAACTCTGCATGGAGAGGGGTACAACTAGACATCATCGGATAACTAGGAAAAACTCGACGTTTATCGAAACCAACGGAGAGGTAACTCTGCATGGAGAGGGGTACAACTAGACATCATCGGATAACTAGGAAAAACTCGACGTTTATTGTCACCAACGGAGAGGAGAAAACTTCTTCGGTCTGAATACCGGAAAATTGGCCTTGTGCCATGAGTACATCGACCTGATCGTCGGAAACTCCTTCGGTCTGAATACCGGGAAGTCATAAGTACATATTATCTATAGCCGTCAAAACGTAGATAATACACTCGCATGGAAGATTATCCATAACCGGGTTGTAGGTTGCTAAATGAACAATCGACCGAAAAGAAAGGCATCTGGGTACCAGACTAGGTATGCAAAAGATGACCAATCAAAAGAGGATAAAGTTGCTAACTTGGAGCAAGTATTCAAAAAGAAAGTGAGGACCCAATGGGGAAAATACTGCTTGATCAAAGCAAGTATCCAAAGGGGACAAGACCATCAACACCGCAAACCGGATACTGATAACTGCAAAGAGGGGATTACATCTACCGGTTAGTAGGCACAAAACCACGGAAAAGTAACCAGTCATCCATAGGATGAGCACGAACGGTCAACTCCAACAAGGGGATGAAAGTGGGATTTTACAACTACCAGCTAGTGGGTAGAAAACCACAAAGATAGGACTTACAACTACCGGTTTGGTGGTAGATGCCCAACAAATTCCGCTGAGGATGAAATGAATGAGTGTCGGTTAGTGAGCGACTATTCATTTATGCCCTAGGGCAGCACAAGAGATAGTCAACAAGAAGCCAATTTAGGATCGATCGAAAAAGGCAGACTGAATCAAGACTCATCCTAATGAGGAAAGAACTCAATAGGGAAAACCCATCCCATTAGGGAGGGAACGGAAGCAACCGTCATCCACGAGGATGTATCTCAGTGGGGAAATGGCAGGAAAAGATTGACACTTTCTGCTTAAGGGGTAGACTCTACATGGAGAGATCAGACACACCCATATCTGCTTAAGGAAAAAAAAAGACCCAAGCTGGCAAGATGCTAACAATTGGGGAGTAACACTGCTGGGGATACCCACTCGACTGAGGAATCACTTGTTGGGAAAACAACAACCTCTCAACCATGCTGATGAACCCAATCCTGAAGCCGATCCAATGGCGCAATGCTAAACTCTTTCCAACAACCCAACCTCGGCTGGTTACCACGGCCTAGGGCTAATGGATATGCTTGCAACGTTGATGCATGAGTTTTTTCTTGCTTTACACAATGTCTCATGATTATGGAAATGCTATGCACTAATGATGCAATATGCTATGCTTATCTAAACGATGAACGCATAAACACACGTCTCCTTCAGAGACAACACCGGGGAACTCCAGGAACTGTGCTGGGGATCCTATAACCATGTCAACTTCCATCCTGCTGGGGAAAGACAAACTTTTGCTGGGAAAAACCATCAACACAACCTCTGCTGGGAAAACAGCTTCAGACTTGGAAAACAGTCATAACTCCGCTGGGGATGCCGACATCAGTCTACTACAGAAACCCGTCCAATCCACTGGTAGGATGAACTCTGCTGGAGAAATAAATGCTACTCCATTAGGGACGACCCAACCAAACCATATGTAAGAGAATCACTGCTGGAGATGTATTTCATGAGACCCGCTCCACTCGGGGAACTTGCTGAGGAAAACCACACCATTCTGCTGAGGAGAACAATCCTAGTGGAGAGAACAACCATAGTGGCGAGAGTAACAACTCTGTCGAGGGTGATAGCACGTCATATCATACTGGAGATGAATTCCCACAAGTGTCCATCATCCACCCATGGTGTTGACCTTTCCACTTCTAAGAACTCCCAGACCCTTCTGGACTTTTCTGCTCCATCATCTTGTATTCCAAATCTCGTCCGTACTCCACGGAGGTTGAACTCTTGGGATTCATACATACTTTCCAATCATCAGACTTTGAAGAGTCTTCTTGATTAACTTTCCAGGACCGTTGTCGTAATCCTTCACCGTCTTTTCACGGTTCATCTATCCCTTGCCCCTGGTTGGACTCTGAGGGGATCTCCTGTCAAAAAGGTTCATATTACCACCGACAAGTGAATGAAGATGTCTAACAGCACCTGCACAAGAGATCGTCAGATAAAAACGTGCCCCAGGTATGCCCCAGGTGTTCTGATATTTCAACACTTAGGTCACTCAGACTTCCAAGTAAGATTTCCAGATTTCAATCTCACAAGCATGCATCAGAAGGGACCTCTATGTTTCAAAATGCAAATATTCTTATCAAAATGAATAGATGTTTCCGTAATCAAAACAGTAATGACACAAAAACAAAATTTATTTGATCGAACACACGCTTTATTTGACTGTAATAATAGATGGCTCACAATTGAGCAACACACGGGAAGCAAACCCTGGAAAGAGGTGATTGCACATAAAAGAAAAAATCTATCCTAATGGCAACGTGAAACTGTGATCTCATCGGGTTCCAACTCAGTTACACCTCATATGTCCTCAGGACTTTCCGCACCTTCTGTCTTCTGAACAAGACGCTTCCGATCGGTCTCTGTCGGAGATTATCCAAGTCATCATGTGCACAAATGATCATGCCAGACGCAGTTGTTCGTTTCATTCCCTCTTTTGCCTGGACCGCCTTTTCGGGTTTCAGTCCACCGGGATACCCTTTTTTGCCCAAGTCGCCCTTGCGGGTTTTCAACTTGCCGGGTGTACAATTCTTTTCTTTTATATCCCTAATTTTTGCCCGAACCTTTCTCTTTTTCTTGGTTCGCCGGGATGCCCATTTTTTGCCTGGACTCTTTATTCTCTTTTTTTGTCCAGCGGGTTTCTTTCACGAAGTATTTTCTAACTGCGTCCGCATTCACAGGGAATGGAAAATCGTCGTCGTCCGTGGTCGTCATTAACAAGGTTCTGTCAGAGGAAAACTGTCTTGACCACGAATGAGACACTTATAACTGCTTTATCCATCTGCCCCACAATCGTCTTGAGGAGGAAGGATCCTTTTCAACCAATTCTTCCACGTGGTACGCGCGAGGTCACACTTCTCGGTTAACAACACGCTTCGTTCACTGGGTACAACTGCCCCATGCCAAGTAATTGTCAACCCTTTCCCTCAGTTGGACTCAACGTGTCATTCTGAGTCTTTATCCATTTAGTCTTCTCTGATTTCTCACACATCTGTGAGGGAGACACTGCCCCAGGTAGATGCACATCCCTAGGTTCAATATCCAGGATACAGACTTTATGTTCAGCCACCATTGTTGGTGCAACCAACTGTGATCCGGGAAGCACTAACTTATTCACCTCATCTCCTCCCCCTCAGACATCGGAGTCCGTTCGGATTCGGGGTCAGGCCCCTCCTCCGGGATCAGTCACTCTCAATCTTTCGATTTGAGTACCTCGAGATGTCCTCATCAGGGACCTCAAACTTCCTTGGTTGATAACCTTTCCATGGGTTGTTACTAGCTTCTCAAACACATATGTGATCAGATCCATTTTGGACATCCACAAAATGGCATGAATTAGCATACACTGTCTCAGTCGGCGAGCAGCCTATGCCAAAGTACATCAAGTTTTTTCGAACAGTGAGTGTATTGTTTCACAGTCGATAAACTTTTTGCTTAGGTAAATTGCATACTCTTTTCGACAAGACTAGTCATGCTGACTCAATACGCACCTCGTAGACCCCTCGAGGGTTATCAAGTACCGGATTAACAGTTATCTCTTTTACTGAGGTATCAGAATCAGAGGTTCCTGCAATTTATCTCTTTTTTTTTTTTTTTTTTTTTTTTTAGCAGGATTGACCTTGATTCCTCTGATTCGCTCACAACAAGCCTCGGTAGCTTGACGGACAACACTCCATAAGTGTACTGCTTCAGACTCAACAGTATGAGTTGTCTCAAACGGTCAAACAACTTGCCCCAAGTCTACCGGATGCCCCTGTTCTGCTTGGGACTTTGCCATCATGTCATCAACATGGCATTTGCTTTCACGATGAATCATATCATGAAACAAAATCACCGTAGACCTCTGATACGTGGCACCGGCCTCATGTGACGGAACGACATCAACTTAGAACAAGAAGGTGCCCCTTGTGTGATGGACCTGGTTCACTTCATATCATCTGGAAACAGTTCAATCTGGTCTTGGCCAAGAAGCCATCCATGAAGATAAACACTGAGACCTGAGCCATATAATCAACCAATACCTCATTGTGATGTACCGGGAATCCATCCTTCTGATTAGCTCTGCTCGCATCTTGATAGTCTATTCACACCTTCTCTCTTTCCCATCCTTTGTCGTCCTCAGCTTTTGCTTTCTAACCTCGGCGGAGTTTGGAGTAACAATCTTGAACCGCTCCTTGTGCGGTGGAATCACCTTCTCCTCCTGTTTCAATGACCTGGCTAATTCCAGCAAATCACAATCTTCTGCGCCTTCTTCCTCGGCATGATAGCTTGGATCGTCGAAGTCATATAGAGGTGTAACCAGATCGTTATCGGTGAGATCAGGAGGGTAATCACTTTGGAACGAGACAAAATCAAAAGGAAAGAGAATGAAAAACGTTGCCATTTTTATTTGTTTTTTCCTTTTTTAAATTGCAAAATTAAATGAAAAACAGGGAACACCGCTTTTAACTACAAAAACATCCATTCATTACTGATGCAAAATGTTGCATAATGAAACACATGAGATGGCCCTTACAATGGACCATTACGTTTCGGGCAAAACGTATGGCTTTCATGCAAACAAAAATTGAAAAACAGAAATACTACTCTTCAGAACGAGTGACAGTGATGCTTTTGGAGGCCTTCCAATTGCCTGGTACGCATGACTTTATCCATGCCTCAAGCTCGCGGTCGTTGTCAACATCTCCACCCACTGAACGGGCATGACCAGGATCCATCATTCCTGCACTGACGAAGGCGTATAGTGGACGACATCCTCTGTCTGGTCTAGACGACTCTAAATCCGGATGATAACCGACTCCAAACATGTCTGCTTTTGCCACGATGTCAATGATCCTTCCCCAGCCTTGGGCCTCTCTGTTTTTCACCACTTCCAGAGCTTGCTTATAAGAGGAAATGGACAGCTTCTTCTTTTTCTCAGCGACAAAGGTATTCTCCACCTGGACGGTTTCAACTGCCAGACTGGGTGCTTTACATCTTACACTGTCCATTTCTACTTTCTTCATCTTCTGGATCGTGTCTTTTATCAACGTACACTCTTCTGTAGTGACAGTTGCACAAGTATTATCAGCAGCAGGTAAGGCTCTATCCTGTAGCAGAAGTTTTGGAAACATAGCCTTTGGACCTTTTAGCTGACCCTCTTCAAACACTTCCACTCCTTTCCTAGCTTTCTTCACCATTTTTACCTTTACTGGACCCTGCCTCAGTACAGGGTTGACAACCTCATTCATTATCTGGGCCAAACTGATAGCCTTGGAGTCCACCAGGTCTTGGACAATATGCTTAAAAGCTCTGCAACCTTCAATGTTGTGTCCGGGTGCCCCAGAGTGGAATTCGCACTTGGCACTCTCATCATAGTTGGCAGGCCTCCGCTGCTGTTCTATAGGAATCAAAATCCTCGGCCGAACTAATCCCAGATCCCTCAACCTTTGGAAAAGAAAGGCATAAGTCACCGGTGGTTCCTCAAACTGACGATCCTCATTCTTCTTCTTCACCTGGTTCTTAGCTCCCGGTGTCTTCTGTTGAGGTGGCAGTTGTTGCTGTTGAGCAGGTGGATTGCTGACAGGAATGGTTACAGTGGCAGCATAAGGATGATAACGGTCTTTGCTACGTTCTTTCTTTGCGGGCACACCAACTGGCTTAACCTCTTTCTGGAATGGACCACTGTCAGAAGGTTTCTTTGTTGCAGTACCAGAAGGTTCGTTCACTTCGGAGGACGGAGCCTTCTCCTGAACTTTCTCCACTATCAACCGTTTCTCAATCCTTTCCAGTCTTTTGGTCATGGCTTTCTGCCCCGAGGCAAGCCCTTGCACAACACTGAACAACTCCCTCATCATCCCTTTCAGCTCAAGGACGTCGGCGTTGAGAAGATCCATCAGCTTGGATTTGTTGACCCTCAGCAGGTTATCTGAACAGACGAGCTATGCGTACCGGTTGAATACTGAAACCTACAAAACAGCAAATGGGTTAATATGACTCACACATGCAATGTCTGTCCATACTAGGAATATTCAGTTCTCTCTCTTTTTGTTTTTCTGGTTTCATTGAGACAGATAAAATTTAATCAACAACATTTTGACATCTGGATGTCTCTCAACCGGGGTTTTTAATTTAAAAATAATGGACCCTGAGTACGGACAGACATGAGTTGAATGCAGATGAATGCGAGATGATATGATGCAAATGCATGAATGCAGGCCCTTGTGCCACCAAGTCAACTGTAGGCCCTCTGCTCTTCTGAATCAGTCAATCTGTGGGGTCAAGTCACCATAAATCCAACTTGGGGGGGTTCCGAAATAAACGGAACCGGAGATTATATCACTTATCTTTACAGGAACAACCACTGAACGGGTGACAAACGGGTCCTCTGAACAAGTACTCTCAGCTCAGCCCGGGGATCCGAAATAAACGGAACCCGCTAATAAACCACGGACAGAACTCTGGCGTCCCAGAAATAAATGTCCACAATCCATAGTCACCATCAGTACCAAGAGTCACCAACAAGTCACCAACAAATCAGCAACTGTACCTGTAATGATCAAACCCTCCCCACTCACGGGTGTCGTCTAGGCCAGGGTAAGGTCGAGAGAAACGCAGCATAAATAACCTTTCGCAGAATATCATCCTGTGCACACCCGATGTATGCACCGGTAATATCCCACCAGGGTCTGAACTGCTCGTGATATCAATGTTCCGCTAAGTGGCGCCATACCACCCGCTTCCCATGAATCACTCTATTCCTAGGTTTCCTAGATTTCACTCATAGCCTGGGTATTGGGCCTTTTACCTCATAGAACTCCCACCCCAACAGAGAGAAACAGACAACCAGCCAGGTGAACAGATGAATATGAATAAATGCAAACATTAATGCAAACAAATAAATGCAATCAGTAAATGCAAATATATACAAATGAATGCAATAAATAAACACAACACACAGCAACCAAAAACCTAACCTAGAGAGCGCTAGGAGAGACTCGCTCAGGGAAGATGGACCAGCATAGGTCAACTTCTCTATATCCCCAGCAGAGTCGCCAGCTGTCGCATCGCGCGATAAACCGGCGGGAAAAGAAAGAACAACAGAGCCGCCACCGTGCGTTATTTATCCCAAAAGAGGGAAAGGAAACGCTCAGAGTAAACCTGGGAAAGAACATGGTCTCGCGACCAAAGAGAATGGGTTCGGGAGTCGGTTATGCGAAGGGAAGGTATTAGCACCCCTACGCATCCGTAGTACTCTACGGGATCCACGCACACTGGAAAGGAAATTGGTTGCTAAACACTGCTCAAATATTCACACACACACTGGCTGAAAGAAAGGAAAGAGACTGACTGAAACTGAACTCGGCAGGATGTCGCATCCTGGGCCTACTTAGTCTATCAGGCATAGACATCAGAGTCCAAGTAGTTCGGACTGGGGAAACAAGACATGCTCGCTAGGATATCGCATCCTATGCATACGTATCTTCTCGGACGAGAGAAGAATCAGAGCATTCGTAGCTCGGCTGACACGCACACAAACAAACAAAGCACAGGCAAACGTGGAGCCTGAATGCCAATCACTGGACTTACATCAGCATCCGAACCTAAAACACACACAAAGAGGCAAACGTGGAGCCTGAATGCCAATCACTGGACTTACATCAGCATCCGAACCAAACGCACGCACACTGGAACCTAACTGCCACTCGATGGACTTACATCAGCTTCCAAGCACACAACAACACAACAAGTTAATAGGGAGTCGGGGACTCAGCCTATAACTGTCAAACACACACACAAACAAACAGACAACAGATTGCTAAGGAGTCAGGCACTCGAGCCTAGCAACTGTCAGACAACACACACAAAAAAAGAAAAGGGCGCCCGGAGAGATCAGCTCAATCTCCTGCCTACATACTTCATCTGGTATGAAGATCAGGGCGATGTAGTTCCCCTACGCAGGGATAAAGGACTAGCCTAACCAGATAACAGAGGGAGACACAACTAGGGAGACTACGACTCGAGCCTAGATGTTGTCATGCAAAATCAACCCTAAGTTATGGTTTCTAGCTAAATGGCACAAGGGCCAACCTATCCTAAGTATGGCTCACACAGGAAGCAAGCCACACACACTTAACTTGCACAGGAAGCAAGCCAAGCAAAACCTAACTTGCACAGGAAGCAAGTCTAAACTAAACCTAACTTGCACAGGAAGCAAGTCAAACTATCCTAACTTGCACAGGAAGCAAGTCAAACTATCCTAACTTGCACAGGAAGCAAGTCAAACAATCCTAACTTGCACAGGAAGCAAGTCAAACTATCCTAACTTGCACAGGAAGCAAGCCAAACAATCCTACAAGCACAGATAGCACACGCTATACACAAACAAGTGGCCCAAACAAGGGTTAGGTTTTAGTCAAGGGGTCATATCAACCTCAACAAACAAACCTCTGGAACTGGGTGAATGTTGCTCTTAACCTTGCCATTGAGGGGCTAAGGTGAAGCAGATGAAAGGATGAAGTGAGGATGAGACCTCACAGCTCTTATCCCTGGCCTGGGAGAGCTCAAGACAAGAATGTGTGGGTTCAGAAAGTGGGAACCCTTCTACACATTAAAACTGACTCAACTGTACAATTGTACAAGATCTTGGGTTTGTATCTGCAATGCATCAACACAGTGGTGTGAGCAAAGCGGATGACACACTGAATAGTGGGGGATAGATTGCATATCCCTACCTTCCACCAATTGCCTCTTCACTTAGGAGGACTTTGACTCTATGCAAGGACAAAAGTAAGCAATCACAAACATTGCCTCTTAAGGAGGACTTCAGACAGTTGCCTGGCCAAGTAACAGGCCAGGTCTTCCAGACTACATGGAGTAAAAGAGGCATACCTCAATGCAAATTGCTTATACAAGCAAAGAAAAGCAAAAAGTTCACAAGGAACTAAGCAACTAAAGCACCTGAAACAGTCAAGCAGATGTTAGTATGCAACTTCAAACAAAACAAACAGAAACAGAAACCAACAGTCAATTGGAGGCACATGGATGTGCAAGGCACAAGGCTTAAGGCATGTGAGCCAAGCCACCTACAAAACAAAGAGGTTAGGCAATGATATTTGAGCAAGCTCAATCAAAAGAATTGGTCTCAATGGCCATTTGATGGTCAACCTGAAATCACAAACTCAAAGGTGAGTAACAGGACCACTAGGGCAAGCCTATGGTCAAAAGTGAATGAGAAAGTCCAAACAGCAAGGGGTAAGTATCCAAAATCATGTTCAAACAATTAGGAAACAAAACCAATTGGATTCACACTCGTATCAATCATCATCATCATTTCATGAACCATTTAGGTCAAAACATGGCAAACAGAAGCTCATAGAAGTCAACAGCAAGACTTGCATAAAAAGCAATCTAAACATTTTCCAAAAATCATCAAATAAATCATGATCAAACCTAACACATAGCATGGTAAGCATGTCAAATTTCATCCCATTTGGACAAGTGGAAGGCAGTCAATGAAAATCAGAAAGTCAAAGCCAATTCAAGCATGCACAAAGAAGGTCAACAAGCATGGGTCAACTTCAAAAAATCATATCAAATTGAAAACAGATGAGAAATGAATGAGATTAACACCAATGCCAAGCTTGAGATGTCTAGTTATCACATATCAAATTTCATGTCCATCTAATAAAGTATGAGAATTTCACAAATGAAATGGGAACATGTGTCACACAAAGTCAACTATTGATTAGGCAGAGAAGAAAAATCTCAAAAAAATGGAAAATAGTTCAATTAAATCCAAGAAAATTCTCATGTAAACTAGACATACAAGAGTAGGCTCATGCAAAAAATCAAGTCATTTGGAGGTTAAGAAGCATGGCAATGAAAATCATGAAGTTGGACATCAATGGTGTGACACAAATTGTCACACCCTAATTCAAAACATCATATCTCACAAACCACAAATGGTAAATTCACAAACTTTATACCAAAATCACCATGAATGTGTCTAGTTTAAGCACAAAAAATTTGGGAGCCATTGGATACATTCTCATCATTTCACAATTGATTTGGCAAGGTGTACAAAATTTGGTCACATGTCACAAACCCTAAAGCCATTTAAAAACCACTCATCCAAAAATTCTGGAAAAATTATGATAAAAAAGTAGAGATCATGATGAACACAACACAAAAAATCCCATTCAATTTGGATCAAAAATGAGCAAGTTATGAATTTTGGAAGATTGGTAATCAAAGTGAAGAAATTAATTGAATTAATGTGGAGAAAATGGCATTTTGGTAATATTCTGACTCACTTATCTAAACACTGCCGTTTTGGCCCTGAAAATAAAATGTTTTCATTGGCCAGTGGGGAATGGCACAGTACACGTGAGGAAAGAAGAAAAAACTGGAAAATGGCTTTGGGGTTTACTGTAGCAGCAACATCTTCTCAAATTCGACCCAACCAATTTTAACCAGAAACAGAAATTGAGTATACCAATCTCATCAGCATGCAACATACATTAATAATCCAAGCATTGTTTTCCTTAAAACACAATAACCATCATGAATCGAAGACAAATACATTCATACATCAGTTTTCAAAACAAGAAATCTCCCAGCATACTCAACCATTTTATGTGATTCAAATTTCAAAATGATTAGCATGGTGTGATCTAACTAAAGCATGCAATAGTTTCAGGAATGGTGGAACTCGAAAAACTCACCAAATTAGCAGGGCAATGGTGATACAGTTGTCATTTGATGATTTGGGCTCAAAACAGGTGTGCCTCAAGCTTCTAGGAGATGGATGATTGGATACTTTTAGTTCAATGATGTTTGGAGCAGTACGAATCGAAGTCTGCCATTAGTGAAGGTTGTTGTAACAGCAGCTTTTCTGGTGCTTACAGTTGATGTTTGGAGTATTAAAACAGTTCACAATGTTGCTTGAATGAAGAAACAATCATGGCCAGGCTCGATTCCTTTAAAGTTTCTTGACTGGTTTTTTTAGCTGAAGTGTAAAAGATGACCTTTTTAGAATGAGTGAATTCTGCAGTGTTATGGTTGCTACTGCTGTTTCTTTTGACAGAGAATGATTGTTCAAAAGTGCTGTTTGATGTTGTTAGTGATAGGGCAAGGCTTGGTCAAGTTGGGAGTTTTTTCATGGCAGGGTTTTGAGATGCAAAACAAGGTTGAGGTTGGAAACTGAGTGAAGGTGTTTGTGGCCTGCTCCTGCTTGTTGGTTCACAATGCTGAGTGGAATGTGCAAGGCAAGGCAGGTTAGATCATGCTGCTTAGTTTGTTGTGTTTTTGACAGCACAATAGCCAAGTGAGCAAGGGCTTTGGTTGGAAAAAAAATAAGTGAAGGTTTGCTCGTGGCCTGCTACTTGGGGCAGGGTTTTTTGGTCCTCTTGAAGCTATGTGTTTGGACAGCAAAATGGCCTTGGCCAACAAGTGAAGTGTGTGTAAAGAGATTGCATGAAGTTGGTTAGGTTTTGTTGGTTTTTTGAAGATGCAAAGCAGAATGGCTAAGGGTGTTTGCTTGCTGCAGGATGCTGTGATAGGTTTATGGTGAATGGCCAAGTGAAGTTCAAATGCAAGTAGCCAAATGTGATTTGGGAGGGTGTGACTGGTTTTTCATGGCCAGGTTAGTTTGTTGTGCTTGTAAGGTCTTGAGGGTGCAGTGCAGGGTTTTGAGAGTACAAGGTTGAGCAGTTTGGTGGAGTGGAGTCTTTTGGCTTTTTGCTGTTGGGTGTGGTGACAGGGCTTTTGAAGTGCAAAGCAAAATGGCCAGGTGAGAGGGTGAGCCTTTGTGTGGTTGCAATTAGTTATGCTGCTATGTTGGCAAAATTTTGAAATGATGAGAAATAGAGATGAACAAAAATTGTCATGGTTGGCAAGGCCAGTTAGCTTGGACAGAAACAAAAACAAGGTGGAGGCCAGGTGAAAACAACCTTCTGCTGCAGTGTTATGACAGCTTTCTTAGAAGAGAAAAATGCCAAGGGTTTTGTGGTATGCTGCTTGTGTTTGGATAGAGTGAATGAGATGCCAAGGCCAAGTTATGTTTGGTTCATTGTGTGTTTTGAAAAATGCAAGTAGGATGAAATTGGCTTGTGTTTGTTGGTTAAGTTGGCTGCAGAATTTGTTGGTGACAAAGAAATAAAGTTTGGTTTGCTGTTGGATGCTTTGACAGATATCTGGAAATGCAAAGCAAGGTGAGTGAGGCTGCTGCAGTGTGTTGGCTTGCTGCTACTTCATGACAGCAAGTGAGGTTTTTGATTGTATCAAAACCAAGCTTGGTTCACTGTTGTCAGTTTTTGGCAGTTTTTTTAGCAAGATGGTCAAGGTGGTTTCTTTTTATGAATGAAACTCTCTTGGTTTTCTCTGTTATGTTTTGACAGAAAATGGGTTTTGATGAAGTCACAAGCAAGGCCAGGTTAGGTTTGGTTCATGGTTTGTTGGTTGCAGATGTTAGCAAGACAAGGCAAGGTGAATGGGTGGTTTGCTGCTAGCAAGTTTGTTGGCAAGGCAGTGATGGACCTACTGCTGTTTCATGACAGAAAACAGGATGGTGGACTGCTGCTAGGTTGTTGTGACAGGTTTTTGGAGTTTGGCCAAAGGTTGTGTTCTTTTTGTTGTAGCAGATTTTGGCAAGGTTGGTCTATGGCAGGTTTTGAGATGCAAAACAAGGGTGCTGCTGGCAGTTTTTCTTATGACAGGAGCATGGTGTTTTGCATTTGCTATTCCATGTTGCCTTTGGTTTTGCCAGGTCTCTGCTCTTGCTGTTGGTTTTTTAATCAGAATGCCTTTCTTTCTATTTGCTTTGGCCAGATGGTTTTTGTGATGCCCCCCCCCCCAATTGCTGCTACTGTCTTCAAAAGGACATAAGATACATCCCCTAAAAAAAACTGCTGTTGACTGTTCTTTGTGGTGGCAAGGCAATCCTTTTTTTCGGTGGAGTTTGACAGAAGATTTTCTTAAAAACCAAAGCAAAGTGGATGGATTTTGAGTGAAAGATGGTTCCTACTGTGCTGCTACTGCAGAAAAAGAAAAATCATCAAAGCTGTCATGGTCATGGTACAAGTATGGTTGTGGAAGCATGGTGAACACATGTACTTTTGCCCAATTTTTAGCAACTAAGCATGGCCTTCTATTGTTGTTGGTTTAGGCTGCAAGATTGGGTCTCAAATGACAGAAAAAATGAGGTTTAAATTTCTGTTTTGAAGTACAAAGTGTGGTATGGTGGATAGCATGGATAGTCATGGTGAATTTGTACCTTTCTTACAATTCAAGCAAACCAAGCAATGGCCTTATGTACTGCATATTTTGACTTTGCAAACACATTCTAAATGACATTTATGAGCTGTTACAATTGGCCAAATGTTGAAAAAATGTTTAAATCAAAAAGTCAACTCTTGGTCAAACTTTCATTTAAATGAAAAAGGTCAAAATATGCCATTTTGATTGGTGAAGTTTTGGCTCATGAAATTTATATTTTTGGAAAGAGGGGATCAAATGTGACTTGTAGGAAAAAACCCCACCAAAATTGGCCAAACGGTTTGAGAGATATGGCCTTCTGAAGTTCAAGATTTTCTGAAATCGATTCGATCATAACTTGCCAACCACACATGGGAATTAAGAGTTCTAGGACTTTTTGGAAATGGGAGAACAAGATCTTCAACTTTCATGTTGGGCAAAAATTCATTTGAGGCTTGTATCAAAATGTAAGTTTGAGGATCAAGACTTTCCATTTATGGCAGGTTTCAGTTACAGGCCCAGTTTCCATTTTTGGAAATTCATGATCTGGCTTCAAATTCTTCCATGATGGTGTTTGGCATGATATATGATGACTATTTGGACATGAATGAACTCTCACAAACCAATTCCAATCATCCAATCACTGATTAAATGGACAGTTGACCAACAGTTGACTTTTAGGGTTTCTGGCTGATTGTGCATTGACTGATGACTTCCAAACCCTAATTCCTTGAGAATTTGACTTCAAACGATGTCCCAAGTTGTATGAACTCTTGATTATTGACCATGGTGCCCAAATTCCACAAGAATGACCACCATCCACTGCTTTGACTGACAGTTGACTTTTTTAGGGTTTTTGACTGTCTGGGCATGAACTGCTGACCTCTGAGTCTTCAACCCTTGTACGAAACACTTCAAATAGACCTCCAAGCCATGTGAACTTGTTGGACAAACCCCAAGGCCTTGATTCAATGAGAAATTCCTTTGCTTGCTTGGTTGACTGATCAGGAGATTAGTTTGACCTAATTCTTGATTGCTTGCTCTTGAGGCAACTGAGGGACAATGCAATTGATATGCAATGGATCATGATATGCTATGACCTAATATGAAAATGTATGCATAATGATAGGTGCAAATTTGAGGTGCTACACAGCAGTATTGGATTTGTAGTTCGTTTCCGCAAAGTGCATCTCCCACAGCGTCTTCCTCACGGAGTCCGAGCATTTGTATTCATATCATGAGCACTGTGTGGCATCTTAGGGTTAAAAATTGGGTATTTCAAATTTAAGTATCTTCAATCCCGTCGATACAGAGATTTCTAACCTTCATATCTCCAAATAGAAGAAACTTAAATTGGGACAGGTGTCATACCCTAATTTTACCCCTAAGATTCCACCTATCATATCACTTACATTTCAACCAAGATCACGAGCATGGTATCCTCCTAACCTTCACCTCTTTGGGTTTGCCTTTGTGGGAGATCACCAAGCACCCTTTGTGTTTCTTTTTACCTTCTTGCTTGATTGTATTCTAACTTTTCTAACCTTATTCAAAATACAAAAATATATGTTGTTTCCTTTTTATTATTGTACAAGGTAGGGACTTGCAGTCAAAGGATCAAGCTTGGTTTCTAAATTAGGGTTTTGATTCCGAAGGTCAACGTTTTGTCAATAAGTGGTCCACATGAGCTTTTACTTAAAGGCGTGACCTATAATATTAGGTCACATTCATGTCAAGCTTCATTCAACATCATTTGATAAAGAGAATTTCAAGTTTGGTTCATAATTTCAAAGTTATTTCAAGTGTGGTTCATGTGTTTATTTCCATGCCATCTCCATCCAATTTTCAAGCAATTATCAAGATTATTTAAGGGACATTCAAGTTTACTTCATTTGGCATTCAAGTGTTCAGCATTGGGCCTTTGGATGCAAGAAATCACAAGTTGGTACATGTTTGGTTGACCTAAAATCAAGTATGACATGTCACTTGGTCCAAACACCATAACTCTCTCATTTCTCAACATTTTTGGAATCTACTTCGAACCAAATGTCACATATGAACTCCTCTACAACTTTGATTCAAGGGCCAAACATAAATTTTGCCTCTAAGTCCATAAATTTAGGAATTTTCCAAGATGCACATGTGTGCACAAAAATAGGCCCTATACCTGATCGACCTAATTCCTGGCCTAGAATTTCAAGTCATGACCCCGACTTTCCATCCATGCTATTTTCAACTCAAGCATCCTTTTGACTTTATTCTTTTTGCATTTGATTCTTCATCATGAGGAGATCATTTGGCATAAATAATATCTCAAAATGCACGAGTGGATTTCATTTTTCCTAAGCTCAAACATGGTGTCATGGACTTTGCTTCTTGCGTAACTTTCAGGTCACGAATTTCATGCCATTTTCAATCTGGGACCACCTGCACATGTGCAACCTCTTTGGAAAAGAAAAATGCATCTGAATAAGTGCAAAATGACTTGGTTTCATCATCAACTCACATATTTCATGTTTCATTTCACACAGATTGCAAATCATCAAAATCATGACCTAATTCAAACGAATGTGCCTCCATTTCACACGTACCATGACCTCACTTCATTCCTAATAAATAGAGGAAGCATTTTCCTTCATAAAAATGCTTGGATAGCCAAATAAAGTCTGAAACCATTTAAACCTGATACCTCAGAAAACCAGTTAACCATTTCTTTCATTCAAGCTCTTTTAGCTTCAAATCTTTTCCCAAATTCACTCATCGGCACTTTCTGAAGCTGATTGAGGCATTGTCGTGGCTTGAAACTCCTTGCAACCTGACTTCTAAATCACCATTATTGACCTCTGAAGCTTCAATAGGAAAGGTAGATACGAGTTACATTCCTGAGAAAGCAAGTTACCAGTGTGTTCGTCTTGATTAACTGATCAAAATCCCTCGATTACTTTGAATTTATTCTTCGTATTCATCATTTAATTTTACTTTGAAGAACTAGGGCTCTTTGTGTTCTTAAGTAAATTCTCTTTGCTCAGAGCCAACCAATGGATCTGAAGCAAAGCTACATGAACGAGGATGGATGTTGATGCTTAAAGGCGTGTTGTTTGAGCTTAAAACTTTGAGTTCAGGAAGTGTACAAAATCAACTCAAGGATGAAGATGGAGTTTCAGTGCACGCGCTTTGGCTCCAAGCATTTGAATTTTCCCAATCCCATCCTGACACTCGTGCTAGTCGTTGGCGCGCCATTTTCAAATGTTTTCTTGTATTTCATTTTTTTCATTTTTTATTTTCATTTCCTTTCTGATTTAATTTTTAATAATCCTTAATTCATTTTTGCTACAATTTTTAACAGAAAATCTCTAAAAATATTTGCATCACATATATTTTTTGCATGTTTTTTAAAATCAGTTTTGCATTTAATTGATATTTTCCTTTACTTTTTCATTTAATTTTCATTTTCCCTTTTATTTTTGATCATTTTAAAATATTTTTGCATTCAACTTTTGAGGTCCTTTTATTTGTTATATTTTTGACTTCTCATAATTATATTAACCATGTCTTTTATGTTTTGGTGCTTGATTTGAATTTTCTCTTTATTTTTAATTAAAAGTCATTTTAATTTTCCTTTTAATTCACTTTTGTTTGATTTTTAGTTGACTTTTGTTTGATTTTTAGTTGACTTTTGTTTGACTTGAGTTGTTGACTTGGTTGATCAATGCTTTTACACTTTAAGTCATCCATAGATGGTCCCTTAGGTTGACTCAATCTTCTCTAATTCAACATGTTGATAGATGATCATTTAATCATATTTTTGACACTTAGAGTTAGTGATAGATGATCCGTAGATTGTGCCATATGTTTGGGTGCCTTGAATTTTTTGGTAGTGGATCCTAAGTCAAACACTTGAGCTTGTGTTTATATTGCCTTTTGTTCTCTTCTTTCTTCTTTAAGTTTTGAATAATTATGCTTCGTGCCTTGAGAGTTTGATTTTATATCAACACTCCAACATGATTGCCACATACATTGCTTGCCTCATGATCACTAACTTATTACATATAACCTCCTAATATTTAATTTATTCTCTTTAAATTTATGCTCTTTACATTCATGTCACTTACATTCTTGCCTTTTACTTTTTGCTTATTGTATTCCCTCTCATTTCAAAAGAACAAAAACATGATAAAATGGCTAAAATCTTAAAAAGATTTAATCTGATCTTATGGACTTTGTATTACTATCCCTTGCTTGAGGCATATTATGGACTTTGGACCTTAAGACTTAGTATTTTCCCTCTCTTGCAGTATATCTGATACACTATGATTCATCTGAAACTTTGTGATCCCCCTGGACCCTTTGATGTACAATTCAAGACTTTGATATTCCTTTGTGGCTTTGTGGATTTGTTATTCATCTGGATCCTTTGATATTCATATGATCATGTGCTTATTCATCTTGTGGCTTAATCCAAAGGGAAATGAATGCTTATTTTGACCAATGTCAAATGCTTGCTCCATCTTGTGGTTAGTACAGTTGCAAACACAAAGGCTTTCTCTTGGGCTACCTTACAATGAGACTTTTTTATCTCATGTCATTTACTTTATGCTTTAGGATACTTTCTTCATCTCCCTCCCACTTCTTCAATTTTTAAAACTTCTCCCTATTTCAAAAAACCTCTTGTTTTCAAACATCACACCTTTTCTTAATAAACCTTAACTTTGTCAAGTGATCCAGAAAATATTTTTCTTAATAAATGCTAAAATAAAGCATACTTAAACTCCTTTTTTTCAAACTTCTAAAAAAGACAAACCTCATCAAATTTATTTTTGTGCCTTTGTGCACTTTTCTTTAAGAGTTTTTTTTTAAATATTGGATATTAGTCTATTCTTGTAGTGAGGCAAACAACTATACTTCTATAATATATTGATAAATGATTGACATTTTTGAATGTTGATATGTGCTTATGAGAAAGTCCAAGTAAAAGTTCTCAATATCAAGATGATGCAAATTCTCATTTCCTCATACTTGTGTGTAGTAAGTTGGGTTTTTCCACTTGAATATGACAAAATGTCTTTTCAAATTAAAATCAATCAATAAACAACCCAACTTTTTCATAAACACAGATTTGCAAGTGGTTTCTATGGAGTATAATAGATGCGAGAGGTGTTAATACCTTCCCTTTCATAATCAACCATCGTATCCAGATTTCTATTTTGTTTTACCTTTTGTGGATTTTGTTCGACCTTTTTCCCATTCCCTTTGGAAATAATAAAGTTCGATGGCGACTCTTTCTTTTCTTAAGTTAATTAATAGCTTAGTCTCAATTTTTTCCCGCTGCGACAACTGGATACTCTGTTGGGGATAATGTCTCTAAGTGGTTTAAGCCTAGCTTGTTTATCTGTGTTTACATTATTACTTTTTGTTTGCTATTTTCTTGTGCTTTTTGTTTATATGTGTCTTTGGATATATGCTATGTTTTTTGTTTGCTTGTTTATTTGCGTTTACGTTAAACCCACATCTATCGTCTTGTATTATTTGGTTGTATATAAAACATCATTTACATTTATATGGGGGTTTGTGAGTCTTTAATACTAAAAGCTCTCAACGTTTATGGGAAACACTCAAGATTAGTTCTTAGGGACAAGACTTGTTGTTCCTTTTTGGATTGGATGCATTTATCAAAACAACAACATCGAGAAGTGCTCAAGATTTCCAAGCTACTTCAAGATGATACTCTAGTGCATAAGGGACACATGTTGAACGCAATGTCACAACATGTGGATACGACATCTTGGCCTTTCTCAACATGCCACATTGCTGCGTTTTTTGGACAAATTTTCTATTGAAGATTCAGTTAGATTTTATTGCTTTTATTTAGCAATATGATTATATAATTTGTATGATACATGTGAAGATAAAATCGGGTTTATACATGATTTAAATTTGAATTAGAAACAAACCAAATCATATCTTTCTATTTGAGATGTTTATGGATGAATTCATATCCAATACATTGTGCAAACATTCTAGACGAAATTAAATCGAAGATCTAAGGAGAAAAACCCTGAATACTTTTGCTATATAAGGAGCTTAAAACCTGCATTAGAAAGCGAGCAATATATTGATGATATTATAGTGATAGGGTTTATTTGAGTCCTTGTTATTGTTGTATGCATACCACACTATGTTTCAGTAACTTAGAATAGTTGTAGGTTTATCTAGTTGAGTAGTATTGATGGTTGTGTTTGTTAAACACCCATCACTAGGGTTTAGTGATTGAGAGAAAGTGATAGGGGTTCTCATATTTAGGGGGAGACCTAAATAGAAAGTCACCGAGTAGTGTTAGGAAGAAGCATTGAACAACATATAACTTGTTGTTGGTTGTAAGACTAAATGTGCTAAACTACTAATAGTGAATTTTCTTTCTTGGAGCGGAAGCCAATCCTCTAGATGTAGGTGTTGTTGCATCGAACTGAGTTACCAATTATTGTGTTCTTTTTTTTGCTCCATCATCTTGTAGAAGTTAAACTATGTTAATTGTGTAGATTTTGGTATAAGAAGTCGAACCATTTGTCTAGGACATCATGTTCGACATTTGTCCCTTGAGGAACATAATTTCAATTGGTATCAAAGCAGGAACCCTATCATGTTGGGTAAGCTCTAGGGAAGATAATTTCTGCTCAAATGGACACAATTAAAGATGGAGGATCAATCAACAAAATAACTTGTTTTGGATGACACCAATTATGATTATTGGAAGGTTGTAATGGTGGTCTTTCCCAAATCCATGGGCAACAAAGCATGGAAAGATGTGCTAAAAGGGTTAAAACATCTAGTGGTTACTTCTAAAGATGGAAATACTAGCTTAAAACTAGAAGTTGAATGGACTGATGATGAAGCTCTTGGAAGCTGGAAGGCTTTGAATGATATTTTCAATGGTGTGGACAAGAACATGTTCAGGTTGATCAAAACATGTTAAAAAGCTAAACAAACACAGGAGATTCTCAAAATTTCACATGGAGGCATATTCAAAGTTTATATGTCAAGTCTGCAACACCTTACAACTAAGTTTGAGAATCTGAAGATGAATGAAGATGAGTCCATCTGTGAATTCCACATCAGGTTGCGTGATGTTTCCAACACTTCTTTTGCCTTAGGTGAATAGATATTTAAAGAAAAGATGGCTAGAAAAATGGACAGATCATTGTCTAATAGGTTTGATACGAAAGTGACTGTTATTGAATAATCTCATAACTTAAGCAATATTAAGGTTGATGAACTCAATGGTTGTTTGAAAACCTTTAAGATGTCAATCAATGAAAGGTCAAAAAATAAGAACAAAGGTATAACCTTTGTTTTAAATACTGAAGATAATCAAGGTGATAAAGAAGTGAACTTGTCAGATGATATAGCTCTTCTTGGTAACAAGTTCAACAATTCCTTGAAATATCTGAATAGAAAAAGGATGAAAAATGTCCAAGACAAGAGGTCTGATGTCAGTCCCTAGATCAAAGACAATAGTGAAGACAAACCCAATTATGGCAAGGGTATTCAGTGCTCTGAGTGTGAAAGCTTTGGACACATTAAAGCAGAATATCCTACCTTTCTCAAGAAAAACAAAAAGGGACTTTACATCACTTGGTCTGATTCTGATATTGAAAATGAGGAAGAAATCGCCAATAATGTGATGTATTATTCTTGATGATATGAGTCTTAAGGTGAGTCCAGTACTGAATACCTGAATGAAGAAGAACTTTATACATCATACAGGCTCCTACACACAAAGTGGGAAGAAGCATGATAACAATATACAATCAAAAGAAAGCCATATGTGTGCTTAAGAAGGAAACAAAGAAGTCGGCCTTAACCATGACAAGTGTGAAAAAAGAGGTTTCATATCTAACTCTAAACTAGAACACATGATTCAATCTTAAAGTGATGTGAATGTGCTTGATGGAATGGTGGAGTATGGAGAAATTTCTAGAGACATGAAAAGAATAAATTTTGGGATGAGCGTAAAAAAACAAAACATGAAAATTCCCTCAACAAAAGATGTTCTTCCTAAAATGAAGATTGGGGTTCTGAGGGCGTCCCAGCTGTCACAACTTCATGTGACACATGTATCACCTCTTCACAGTAGTAACAAGAATCTACCTCTGAAATGTCGCCATTTTTTTAAATTTGGACTTATAAGGCCTTTATGTTATGAATTGCATGGATATCCCTAGCTTGATAGTCAATTTAAGCTGATGAAAAGAAGATACAAGACAGTCCAAGAAAAGAAGTGGAAATCCAATGCTACTTCAACTAGCCCCATAGCTCATACAGTGCAAAGAGGTTCCTAAAGTGAAGGACAGTATTTTAATAGTTGGGATGCCATGGACATGTCTAAAGAAAAGATAATTCATGTTGTAACGCCATGTTTCTCGTATTTTTATTTTTCATTGGATTGAAATTAATTTTATTTAATTATTTGTGTGTTTGGGTAATGTTGTCGGTATAATTAAGGTGTGTAAAATTAATTATAACTTTAGTTAATTTAATTTAATTAAAAATAATAGAAAATAGTGGATTTATGAGATTTTGGTGGAAAATAAGAATAATAAGAAAATAAGGGAATGAGGTAACATTAAGAATAAGTTGGGGCCCAGGTGAAATAATTAAAATATTAATATTAGGTTAATATTAATATAGGGAGAGTGGAGCTATTAGGAGAAAGAGATTTTATGAGACAACGACAAAGTCAAGGGTTGGAGAAGGAGAGAAGCCATAGCCAAAGCTAGGATTTGCTGCTGAAATTTTGAGGTAAGGGGTGATTAATTCACACATGGATGTCAATTTATACAGTGAATAGAGAAGGTTCATTGCCTTCTTCTTTCCCTGTCCTTTTCTCCATTGATGGAGCTTGAGATATGGTTGAGTAAACCTCTCTAACCTATCGTGTGATTGTTGTGATTTGATTATATGTTGTTATTACTGAATATATTTTGTTGAATTGATGAGTTTCGATGATTGATTTTGATCTTGATGTTGATGGTATAGGTGATATGTTTTGATAATTCACGTTAAAAATTGGATTGGGGTAGATTTAGGTTGAAAAAATTGGGCTTGCAAGTGGAATTCTCGTGAAAAATTAGCAGAAAAATTATGTAGACTGATTCGATCCGAATCATGGGGTTACACTGTGAAATTTGATTTGAACCATATACTCCTGGGAGACTCTTCCTAATTTAATTCGAATCACAAATTACACATAATTTGAATCATGAAGACATATTTTGTTCAAAATATTGTTTTTATCATAACTTGAGTTTCGTGACTCCGTTTATGGCGCGCTTTGAAGCGTTGGAAAGATAACACATAGTGTTATCCTTTGGATATGACCTAAGAGTTTAATTGTATGTGTATGATTAATGATGATTTATAAAGATATAAATTGTTATGATTGTGTTCTAATGATTGATATGTTTGCGTATTCGATTTGAAATTGTAACCAATTTGTCCTTATATTGGCAATAATGATGTTGTTGTTATTGGTTTAGTGTTATAAAAAAATTGATGTTGATATTATTGGTTTAGTGTTGTAACCTATTTTGAGTAAATGGTTTAGTATTGTAACTAGTTACGAGTTGTGAAGTTGGGTGTGGTGGTGATAGTTTCGTACATCTGTGTGTTATTGTATTACATGAATCATGTATATTAGAAATAGGTAAGTCTTGATCTAGTGTTGTTATCTTGAAGTGTATGATATAGTGTTATGATCTGGACATGTAGTCAGGTTTAGAGATGTAACCTGATGAGTGGATGACCTTGGTAACATGACTCAGAACTTCCAAAATTTGGTTCCACAAGCATTTGAGTAGAGTTGAGTAGTGTATTGCATACATAAACCGTATTGCATGATTGATTGTTGTGTGATGGAGTTTTCTAATGTTGAGAGTAATTATGTTCTATCTATCCTTATTGTACTTTACACCGTTATCATATTTTGAATTATATTCTCACCCATGTTTGCTTGTTGTGGTGCCTTTATGCCTATGTTTGCAGATATTCTGCTAGATACTGAGGAGCCTTAGATGTTATCTTATGGAAGATGTCTCGTGCCTTATTTGTTTATCACTTTCCATGTATTGTCTAGTATTTGGTATCGCTCTGATAATGTAATACCGGGATGGGTCGTTGTTTATTTTATTATGCTTATTATTAAGTTGTTATTGAAATAATTGTTTTACTATTAAAGAAATTTCTATTTTCAGACCATGAAGAGAAGTTATTAAATGCTTTAAATTCCGATGCGATATGTCAAATGATGAAAAATGTTTATGATGAGAATGTGTGACACCTTTTGGTGGAAAATATACCCTGATCATGTTACAAAATGTGTTTGGGGGTTTTAGGGTGTTACATAGTGGTTTCGCAGAAGGTCGGTCCATTCGGCCTAGGTTATGACAAATTTGTACCCTTGTCGTCAAATGTGTGTGACCACTGTCAATGTTTTTTTCTCCACTGTTTATAATTGGTTGAGGTGGTTGTGTAGAGAGAAATGGATGGCAGGAATGATCGTGCAGTTTCTGACACACTTCAAGCGATGACTCCAGCTGATGGGAGAAAATGGAAGTTTCAGCAGAAGACCACAAGTGGGAAAGGAACAAATGGGATAGGAGCTCCTGCTTCTAGAAGATGTTTCAAGTTCGGAGAGTTAGGTCATCATGTTGTTGAGTGTAAGAGTGCTGACCAAAAGTGCTTCAAATGTGGGAAGATAGGTCACTGTATTGCTGAATGCATGAGCAATATGCCTACTTGATATAACTATGGTGAACCTTGTCACATCAGTACACAATGTCAAAAACCAAAGAAGACACCGACTAATGTTGCTCAGACTAATGGTAGAGTATTTTCTTTTAGTGGTGCAAATGTCTCGAAATGAGATAACTTTATTTGAGGTACATGTTTTATTCGTGATTTTGCGTTGATTTCTATGATTGATACTGGTGCAACTCATTCATTTATTTCTCTTTAATGTATTAACAATATGAAACTTGAAGTGTCATATATGAATGGAAATATGAACATTTATAGCCTGACCAATGGTTCGGTGACTACTGTAAGACCCCAATCTTGGCCCTAAGATCCCTCATGGCATCATAACATTGCATTTGCAAAGCCTCAATGATCATAAGCATCTTGGTTCCATTTACCTTTGGGTAGGACCTCTTGTGAGTGGTTTGAGATCACCAAGCATGCTTGAATTGTATATTATTGATTTTCTTATTTTGTTTACTAACCAAAAAGCACAAAAATATGTCACTAACATCTTTTGTTTGTAGCTTGAGCAATCACAAGGTCAAGAGCTTCAAGGAGATCCTTTGTGCAGAGATATGGCCAAGTGAAGATGATAGCAAGCATGGTAATGGTTCCCAAAGCTCTCATCCATCAAATATTCCTCCCTAGCATCTCAATTCATCATTTTGATCAAATCAAGTCAAAGGGTTTGAGGTTTGTTCCCCAAAGAAACCCTAATTCATCTGTGCACCACAATGCCTTGCTCTTGAAGCAACCTCAGCCCATGATCAAATACAATCAAGGGAAGTTCTTTAATTCATCATTTCATGCATATTTGAACTTATTTGAGTTTCCTCAATCATCAATTCATCAAGATATGAGTCATGGACTTGAGAAGTTGATCAGTCAATTCATCTAATTATTTTGAAATGCACTGAGACCTAACTTTTTATGTGTTGGTCAAATGGAGATGATCCCAAAAGAAACAATGTTCTTAAGGACAATATGAACAATTTTTATGTTCATCAAAAATTTATTTGAAGCTTGGAAGGTCATCTCCCATTCCAAGACATTATAGGTCATTTTGAATGAAACCCTAATTTTGGGTCAACTTCCCAAGGACATAACTCATTGATGTTTTATGATTTTGAGGTAGGATCAAATGCATTGGAAATCTTAAGATGTATAATTCAAATGTTATGTTGAACAAAATTTCAAAATCTCAAAGGAAATACATGTGATAATGCAAAACATTATAGGTCACTTTGGACCAAATGCATTGAAAGGCAAAAAAGTCCAACTTCAAGTGCCCATAACTCTTTCATCAAAAATCCAAATGATGCAAAATTTAAGTCCATTTTGATTGTCTTGAAAAGATATAAAACTTTGATGTTGGAGGTTTTTTCAGTTGAAGTTTGCATCATCAAAACAGAAGGGCTTGAACATTGGCTAAATTTAGAAACTTTGCCTTTATATGTTTTGCACCTTGCACTTTAAACTCAAATTTCACCAATTTCCACACGTCAAATGGATTTTTTCCCAACATAACAATTGTTCCTTACATCAAAACCTTTCCAACCATTACTCACATGCTCATGTTGGGATTTGGCAAGTGGCATTTTCAAAGAGGAGAAGTTTTAGGCATGATTATGCATAACATGTTGAAACTCATTATACAAGCTTGTGCATTGCCAATTCCACAACCATTTCAGCTCAGTTATGCTTCAGAGTGCATTTGGCATTGAATTAAGGCCTTTTGAATGATCATGCAATCCCATGCAATGAATATCCAATTCCATGCACACGGCTTTGATCACACTCACCTTGCCTTTCCATCTATAAATAAGAGCCTCACTCCATTCAAATTTTATCCATGAATCAACCTGAAATGCTGCTGAACTGAAAACCTAACCTCTCACCAAAGGAGCTATTTCAATTTTTTCAGATCTAAAATTATACTACATCTGGTTGAATCTTTGGATCTAAAGCTCCTAGACCTTCATCCTTTAGCCGATTGCACTTCTGTTTTGCCAAAGGAAGCAAGGAAGCAAGCTCAAATCTCCAGAATCCAAGGCTGTTCTTCAACTGGTTTTTTCTTCGAAACTCACCATTTATTGATCTATTTGCTTGGATATTGTGTTGGATGAAGTCCTCTTCATAGAGGCAATTGTTTTGAATGCTCAATTGTTGAAATCCATGAAGTTCACATGAACACCACAGAATTTCCATCTCTGATTTTTCTCAATATAGAGATCTAGAGTGGAATTGAGTGGTACAGGGATGATGTACATCATCCCAGCTTTCCAATGATGTATGGATTGTGTATTTTGGTTAAGCTTTTGGAACCTGCAAATGTCATCGGAATCTTCATGCTCACCGGAGAAGAAGGTGGCTCCGGTGACCGTCCCTTTGCCAGATGCATTGTGGACCGTTCAATGCTCTCTCCAGTTTATATCACAACCGTTTAATCTTATGACTTTTAATAATGTCATGTGTGATGTTGTTGACTCAAGTACACCATGCACGCGCGTCTCCCTGCCTTCAGATGTGCCACGTCAATTAATGAATCCAGATCTGACGCCTCTGGATTTTTGCCATTTCCTATTTTCTGATTTATTTTCTTTTATTTCCATTATTTTCAAAAATTCATATCTTCATCATTTTAATTCCAAAAAATATGGGACCAATTGCATTCTTCTCCAAATAATTTCTAGTTTCTAATTTTGTTTTTTAATATTTTTTATTTTGTCATTTGATATTTTTTGTGAATTTTCTATTTTCTGGTTATTTTTAATTCATTTTAAATAGTTCTTGATATTCAAAAAATACAAAAATATTTTCCTAACCTATTTGATTGATGATGAATCTATGAAAAATATTCTCATTAATTTTTTAATTGATTTGAGATTTATTTGAGATTTTAGTTCAATTAGGTTATTTTTTATTCATTTTTAATTGATTAAAAATAGTTTCTGACTTTTAAAAATGCTGAAATTTTTTGTCAAACCTTGTTTGACCTTATTGAACTTAGGATAAATCACTTGGACCTTTCAAGGTTGATTTGAAGTAATTTTGAAGTTTGACCTTTCTTTTATTTTTAATTCAAGTTTATTTTAATATTAAAAATGCCAAAAATATTTTGCTTATTGTTTGACCTCCAATCTTCATCTCATTTCTGATTTCTCATTGTTTGACTTTGACTTTCAATGTCATTTGGTCAACACACATGGATTGGTACATTTTATTGCACCTTATGCATTTTATTCTTTCCATTTCCTTTTCCATTATTCATCTCTTTCTTCTTCTTCTTCTTTTTCTTTTTTGATCAATGAGTTGAAGGTTGATAAGTTAGCACTGATTAGGGAAACTTAACCTTCCTTGATTCAAATCTAATTCATCTTGATCAATTGATCAAGTGAATGGCTTTGCATTAAGGATAGGTTGTTTCCTAAATCATGCAAAAGACTTAAACCAATACAAGATCAATTCTCTTCTTCTTTTTGGCATGGCAAGTTGTTGGAACTTGGTTCACTAATCAAGACTTCTAACTTGTGTTGTTGCCTACATTATTATTGACCAGCCTCAGATAGTTGTGACTTCTACATAAGTCCAATTACGATTGCTTAACATAGCGCTAAATTTGCCTTATGGCACACTAACTACTAACATTAACCATCACTACGCCAAATAAGGGAAAAGAGGGCGCTTTTTTTAGCCTATAACAGCGCTTTAAAGCGCCCTCTAATCTGGCGCTGGCATAGGTAAAGACAGCGCTTTTTTTCCTGGTGAAAGCGCTCTCTAAAGTGGCTCTTTAAGCCCTTTAAGGGCCACTTTAGAGGGCGCTTTTTAAAGAAAGCGCCCTCTAAAGTGGAAACTTTTAAGGGTTTAGAGGGCGCTTTTACTGGAAAGCGCCCTCTAAAGTGGAAACTTTTAAGGGTTTAGAGGGCGCTTTTACTGGAAAGCGCCCTCTAAAGTGGAAATTTAAAGGGTTTAGAGGGCGCTTATTTTGGAAAGCGCCCTCTAAAGTGGGTGGTTATTTAAATTTTTTTTTTAAAAAAGCGCTATATTTTTTTATTTATTTTAGACAACCTGTATATTGAAGCAGTACACCCAAAATTGTATAATTTGAAGCCCTTTTTCACACATTGCATTCAACAAGCCTTATATACAACAATCCATACATATACAACAATCCACTGATATATAATCGTTTAACTTCTAAAGATTCTAAATATACAACCAATTCATAACTTAAAAAGAAATAAAACTAAGTAGCAAAAGCATCTCTGAGATGTATGTTTTTTTTGCTAGCCGCAGTCTTCTTAGCAACAACCTCTTTTTGTTCAATATCAATAGCATGAACCTAAAATATCATAAAATTAGTTAGGTGAAGTATAAGATCAAGAATTAACATTTTCTATGCATAAATATCATATAATTGGGTTTATACCTTTTTTTTTTATGCAACTGACCCTATTAAGATCCACTTGCAAAAATCCTGACTTATCCATTCGAATGTCGTTATTATTTTCAACGCACTTGCAACCAAATATAGGAATCTGAAACTTCTCATAATCAAACACCCAAACGCGCTCGATAACACCAAAATACGACAGATTTGCAAATTTGGGGTTTAAGTCCTTCATACTTGATATGTGCATTGCTTCAGCTACCACGGTGACACCACTATTCTGCATAGTACTTTTATCATCTTGTTCTTTGGTATAAAATGTGTATCCATTAATCGCGTATGCGCTATAAGAAAAAACATGGAAACTTGGACCATATGTTAAGCATCTCAACCTTTCTGTTATTGAAGCGGGATCTGAATAATACTCTGAATAAATATGATCCTTAAACCAAGGTATACAACATCGATTGTGCTCTCGTACTATCCAATTTTCATTTCTATTGGGATTTAAACCTCGGAGAACATCCTTGTGAATTTCAACATACGGCTCAACCTCATTCTCATTGTGCAGAACATACAAATGCACTTGATCCCGTTCGACCCTTGATACTGCCACGATTTTATTTCCAATTAGATTTTTTCCTTCTTTCTTTTCGACAAGCTGAGACTTGGGGAGTCTGATTGACTGAACATTAGACAAATATTCAGTACAAAACTCAATCGCTTCTTCAACAATGTATCTTTCAACCATACAACCTTCTGGTCGACTTCGGTTCTTCACATACCCTTTTAATATTTTCTTATAACGTTCAACAGGGTACATCCATCTCATATAAGCTGGTCCACACAATTGTGTCTCTTTCACAATATGAACAACTAGATGTACCATTATGTCAAAAAATGATGGAGGAAAAAACATTTCAAGCTCACACAAAGTAATAACAATTTCATTTTGCAACATTGGTAAGATCGCAGGATCGATCACCTTACTGCAAATTGACTTGAAGAAAGAACATCAAGAAAATGTCTCACATACAAGGACTTCCAATACGGCAATTCAAAAAAAACTGACCTCTTCTTCCACCCACTTTTGACAAGTGTGTGGGCAAAAGGCTTGCCAAACTGAGTATCCAAATCTTTCACCTTTTCAAAAATTTGATCACCCGTCAATATAGGTGGAGCTCTGCCTTGTTCTGTCTCTCCATTGGACGCCTTTCTCCATCCACGGTAGTGATGATTTGAATTTAAGAATCTCCGATGACCGAGAAAGACATTCTTCTGACCAAACTCCAAGTGCTTCCAATCTGTTTTATCTTCACAAATAGGACATGCACATTGACCTTTTATGCTATACCCTGATAGATTTCCGTATGCTGGAAAATCATTAATTGTGCCAAACAACATCGCCCTCAAGTTGAAACTTTCTTTCCTATATCCATCATAAACCTCCACACCGGTATCCCACAAAATCTTTAAATCTTCGATTAAGGGCTTCAAGTACACGTCTATGTCATTCCCTGGTTGTTTAGGTCCAGAAATCAACATAGACAACATCATGTACTTACGCTTCATACATAGCCATGGAGGTAGGTTATAAATCATAATAATCACAGGCCATGTATTGTGTGAGATACTCTGGATACCGTGTGGGTTCATTCCATCAGTAGATAATGCCAAGCGAAGGTTTCTTGATTCTTCTCCAAATTCAGGATAATCATTATCAATTTTCAACCACTGTGGTGAATCTGCCGGATGTCGATACTTTCCATCTATAATTCTTTCATTTGCATGCTAGGTCAAGTGTCTTGAATCGGTTTCACTACGAAACATGCGTCTAAATCTCGGAATAACAGGAAAATACCACAAGACTTTTGCTGGAGACAAGTTGTTCTTATATCGCGAGACACCGCATTTAGGACACTCATTTAACGATGCATACTCATTTCGAAACAAAACGCAATCGTTTGGACATGCATGTATCTTATCATAGCTCATGCCAATAGAGCACAACATCTTTTTGGTCTCATATGTTCGATTGGGAAGAACATTATCCTTAGGAAGCATATCTTTCAAAAGGGCTAATAACTCTATGAAACTTTTATCCGACCATCCATTGCCCACCTTTAAGTTGTACAACTTTAATACCGCAGACAATCTTGTGAATTTAGTGCAACCATCATACAAAGGTTTCTCTGCATCACTTACCAACCTCTCAAACATTTCGGGACAATCCTTAAGATCTCCTTCAAGTGCTTCTGCAATCTCTTCAACTCGATCACAATCGTATGTATCTGCGCCACTATAGTTTGAGGCATAGGTCGTACTATCCCCCGGTTCAACATTCTCGTTACTTTTCTCACCATGCAAATTCCAACATGTATAACTTCGATCAATTCCATGGCTCATTAGATGCGATGTCAACTGAACTGCCTCAACCCGTTTCCCATAACAACAACCCAAGCAAGGACATATCATTCTACTAGGGTCTTCGGCGTGCGCAACGGCAAACTTAACGAATTCTGATACGCCATTCTCGTACTCTCTCGACAATCGATTGGAAGACATCCATGTATTATCCATTACTAATTAGAATAAACAAAAAACAATTTCAGAAGAGAAACCAAAAATGGGATGAGACAAAACAATTTCGCTTTATTGAGTTAGTCTCTGTGCAGGGCATTCATGTCTCCATTTACTCTATCAAATAACATCCATACCTAAACTTCTTAAGTTACTAGCTACGCTATGTATGCTAGAATAAATACACTCATAAGCTGCATAGTGTACCTTTGATTGGTAGAAGGTGTTTTAGATATTGCTGCCTGAATAGTCAAAAATTTGAAACTTTTTTAGGGTTTTACAAAATGTTGTTAAACTACAATCTAAGCCGCGAAATCAAAGGTTTCTAATGTCTCTATAATGCAACCATAACCGAACCCTAACAACAGTCTTTGAATGTGATTCATAGCGATATCAAATTCAGCAATTTAAAAACCAACCGTCAATTGCCTAATAAACCCAAACTATTTAAATGACTATGAATATTGAAACTTTACAGGTCGAAACAAACGTAGCATAGACAACAATAACATAAAACTAAAATGGGGCAAAGCTAAAACAAAGCAATAGTGCAAGTAATAATGTATGCTAGAATAAATACACTCATAAGTTGCATCGTGTACCTTTGATTGGTAGAAGGAGGAAACGTCGTAGATCTAACAGAGGTGGAAGGAGAACGCCTTAGAAGTAGCGAAAATCGTAGCAGTGAGAACCCTAACGTGAAAAAGAACGAAAATAACAGAGAGTGAAATAACAAAACGCACAGTCTGTTATAATTTTAATGTTTACTAAAGGGGACCTTAGAGGGCGCTTGTGGAAAAAAAGCGCCCTCTAAAGGGGGCCTAAGAGGGCACTTATGAAAGTGCTCTCTAAGGCTTTCCAGAAGCGCTTTATAAACTGGAAATGCACATGGACTTATAACAGCACTTTTTTAAAAGCGCCCTCTAAGGGTAACCTTAGAGGGCGCTTTCTAAAAAGCGCCATGTATTGTTGTCCCTCTATCTCCTCCTTATTTTTTCGCTTCACCTTAGAGGGCGCTTTATTACAAAAGCTCCCTTTAAAGTGCGCTGTCTATTGCTCCTTATTTTTTCGCTTCACTTTAGAGAGCGCTTTTGTAATAAAGCGCCCTCTAAGGTGCGCTGTCTATTCCAGTTTTTGGCGTAGTGCATTAACAATGAACATTTACTTCTTGCTCTTTACTTTTATGCAATTTACTATTCTTGCACATATTATTAATTTGCTTTTCCCTTTGCTCACTTGAGCACATGTTTATGTTAATGCAATTTACCTTTTGCTCACTTGAGCATATAATTGTGTATATATTATTGTGCTTGTGTTTTGTTTTGGTTGTTGTGAATCAATTGCAAAAATGGACAAAAGGACTTAGATGATTAGGACCTTACCCCAAGCTTATGGAGTTTGAAGAGCAACTAGGCCTCATGCCTTTAGAGTGCTTAAAATGTCAAAGAGCAACTAGGCCTCATGCCTTTAGAATGCTTAAAGCTTGAAGATGAACATTGAAAGGACCCTATTCTAAACTCCCTCTTGTCCATTCTTTGATTGTATTATAGAACCTTTTGATGTGTGTTCTTGTGCTAGGAGTTCCAACTTGAGCTTAATTGAGGAACCATTACCATGAGCTTCCAAGAGAGAGAGATCCAAGATACATTGAGGAGTCTTTCCAAGAGTTCATTTGACTGTTGATTGCTTGAGTTTATGCTTATGTGATTGCTTATTCCAAAGGATGGGAGATTCTTGGATCATCAATATGATCTCAAGAGAGGAACTCCATTGTGGTTTTGTTTCTTATTCCTTACCTCTTTCATGCTTAGGACTTTAACCCTTCTTCTTCTTCTCTCCACTCTAACCCCAGCCAAAACTTTTGTGCAAACATCTAACACTTGTTTTCAACCTTAGAAACCTAAGCCTTATGCTTTTGATTTTCAAACTTTCTTTTCATAATACTTATTTTGAATTGAATCTTTAAGTCAACTTTGACCATTTTGTATATACTTCTAATTGGTAAATATAACCCATTCAAATGTCTTTTGTGGTTTCAATGGCCACTTTCTAATCCAAACTTTTCCATAACCTTTAGCTATTAGGTTTGAGTTATCTTTGTGGTAGATGTAATACTCACCTATATCCTTAGTGATGGACAATGAGTCTTCCATGCTTATTATAGGGTAAACCCCTCACTAGCATGTTGAAGCTATCCTCACATGGTGGATTTGTGGTTTTAGGTTGAGTTTTCTCCCTTTGATAACAAAAGACCTTAAGGCTTTTGGATCAATAAATTCACCAACTCATTTTGAGATTTTTACCCCGAACTACGAGGTTTTGATCCTAATCTTTTTTAAGATGGTACGTAGGCAATGTGTTTATCCATCCAAACACAAAAATGTAAATAACTTGTATATTCTCTTCTCATCTCTTCAATCATGTTTGCACAAACAAATTTTCACAAAACAACAACCTCACCACAAGTATGAAAAGGGCTCCCTAGGATTACCTAGGATGTTTTGGGTGCCTAACACCTTCCCATTGCATAACCAACCCCCTTACCCAGATCTCTGACTCTCTTTTACTAGTTTTTGATTCGATAAAACTTTTAGGTTTTTGTTCGCTTTCTAACCATTCCTTTGGATAAATAGAAGTTCGGTGGCGACTCGACTTGTATGATTTACCTTGGGATTTAGTCAATATCTCTAATGGTAATGAATACCCCGCTACAGAAAAGTGGCGACTCTGCTGGGGACTACATGTGTTTTCCCTAGTGGGTTTTGCCTACTTTTCATATTTGTTGTATTGTTGTGTATATTATTTTTGTGACATATTTTTTATGCAATTTGGGATTACTGTATTGTATGTAATGATTGAATTGCTTGAATATTAATTCCTTGTATGCTTGGTGATCTTTGTGAGATGAGTTCTATACCCGGACTCGAGTGAACTTAGGATAGGAGAATGACATAGTCTTGTTGACTTGTGTGGAGTTATTCCTTAGCAAGTTGACTTGCAAGCCCATTCACTTGGTGGAGGTCATGTTGGGATCAATAATGTCACACAAGTAGTTGTGGTTAGACATTACTCTTTCCAATATAGACCTTAGAAGCCAAGGACCTTAGTTTACCAAGCCCATCTTGGCCTATTCTTAGGATGTAGTGCGAAAATCGTTCAAATGTAAGATTTAATACGATTGTTACGCGATACTACACTCATAAGAGTCTCTCTTGAGAATATTTTTTGGAATACGAGTAGTCGTTTCTCCGATAATATCTGAAAGATGGGACGATGACTATGGGAACCTCTTGTAGAACATGTTTGGCAGGTTTAAACCCTAGTACACTCCCTTTGGGTGGTTCTTAACCGAGACTCCATGCTCGTGACTTGCAACAAACCCTTGATTCGTGGTTGATCCGTTCATGTATCCTTAATATCAGTGGAACTTGGGTGTTGATAAGGTGTAAACCATTATCCACCAAAATGGATGATTGATATTAAGGACAACATGATTCATCCCATGACCTTTGTTTGGTGTGCTTTGCTTGATCCTTGAGTGTGATTGTTGCATTCATGCATTCATGCACCCATTTGCATCCATATCATCAATAATGAAGAAAATTTTCAAGGAACTTAAGAGGTCTATTTGCAAATTTTCAGACATGGAAAGACAAAGAAGGAATACAAAGAAGTACAGTTTCAGACAACCAGATTTGAAAGAGTTAAGGAATCTGACATCCTATGTATTAGATCCCTTGGGTTTCAAGGCTCGTTTTGGGAAGCTTCTTTCTCTTCTGACTACTCAGGTGGACGAAGGATTGATGAGTGTATTGGTGCAGTTTTATGACCCCTTGTACCGTTGCTTCACGTTTCTGGATTTCCAGCTTTTACCCACGCTTGAGGAGTATGCATACCTTGTGGGTATACCGATTCTAGACCAGTTGTCGTTCAGTGGCTTGGAGAGTATTCCTACTTCTCAAGAGATAGCAGACATGTTGCACATAGATGAATCTCTGGTTGGTGCTCATATGACTACGAAAGGTGGAATTCAAGGTCTCCCTTCTGAGTTCCTCATTGCTCAAGCTATTATGCGTGGGAAGGCCATGAGTGAGGACGCCTTTGAGGCTGTATTTGTACTTCTCATCTATGGGTTAGTATTGTTCCCCAACATCGACAAATTTGTGGATATGAATGCTATTAGGATCTTCTCTACTCTTAATCCCGTTCCAACTCTGTTGGGTGACACTTATTTCTCTTTGCATATGAGGAATGCAAAGGGTGGTGGCGCCATTGTGTGATGTTTACCTCTGTTGTATAAGTGGTTTATTTCTCACTTACCGCAGAAGGTCGCCTTCAAGGAGAACAAAGGATGTCTACGGTGGTCCACGAGACTTATGTCTCTCACTAATGATGATGTCTCTTGGTACAATCGTGTGTATGATAGTGTGCAGATTATCGACTCTTATGGTGAATTCTCCAATGTACCTCTTCTTGGTACATGTGGTGGGATTAACTACAACCCTGTTTTGGCACGTCGTCAGCTTGGGTTCCCCCTAAAGGATAAACCTAATAACATTCTGTTAGAGGGTGTGTTCTTTCAGGAGGGTAAAGATCCCCCAAAACATGAAGGGCAGAATGGTCCGCGCTTGGCGCAAGATTCATAGGAAAGGAAGGAAAGAGTTGGGTCCTAAGAATTGTGTTGCTATGGAGCCTTACACTGCTTGGGTTAGGAAAAAAGCGTATGAGTATCTCATGCCTTACGAGTATCCAAGACCTACACCTTTGGTTATGGCTGGGCCTTCAACCCTCCCTGGCCAAGGAGCAGAGGAGTTGAGAGATGAAGACAGATCACGTGCTTGGATCCGTGAAAGAGAGGAGTTGCTGTAGCAGATTAAGGAGAAGGATGCTTTGATAGAGTTCCTCTAACATCAGGTTATTGATGATCCTGATGATGCATGGACTTCTCTACTTCCTCAGTCTTCCAAGTTCTGGAAGAGGAAGTACGACCAACTCGCCAAGGAGAAGGCAGATATGGAGGCAGCCTACAAGAGGGAGGTGAAGAGGCTTCGTGCATCTTATCTTCCTGTGTCCAGAGCTTTGGACGATTGCTTCTAGAGATCCATAAGGTGTTTATTTCCCTTCTCTCTTGTATTATATTTGGTTACCAAAACTATACTTCTTTAGTGTAAAAAAATGTTTCCAGATATTATTTAATGAGATATTTCCATATGTGATAAATGTTTAATACTTCCAAACTTTGCAAATAGAACCCTAAAGTTCCTTTGAAATAAAAAGAAAAAAACAAATCATGTGCACAAGCGTTGCATGCATCATGTGCATAAGAAGGTTTTGTTCTCGGCTTCTTGTCCTGTGGTCTAACTCTGTGTTCTTCATTTATTTTGAAGACAAGCTGACTCACTGGTACTACACCAGAGCCAACATTTCAAGACTGATGGATCATTTGGAACAAGAGAACCGCGAGCTGAAAGAGGAAGTGGCCAGATTAAGTGCTTTGATGGAGTCATTCATGGCTGCCCAGAGCCAGTCTTCTCCGACACCTTCAACTCCTCCCCAGAGGACAGTCATCTCTGAGATTGTCTCCTTGACTGTGCCCGCAGCCAGTGCACACTTTGCTCCAACGGCCATGCCAGCCGGATTCCCATGGGGGATGCCTCCCAATTTCATGCCCGAGGGTCCTGCTCCCACCTTTGCTTCTATGTCGGCATCTAGCCCGGTCCTTGCTGTTCCTCCTCCTGTCGTGCATACTCTGCCCAGAGTAGACGACACCATCTACCATTCTGAGCCGTCTGAGGGCCCAGATGTCTATGAGAAGATGGACGCTATGAACGATCAATTTCTTGAGCTTCACAAGGAATTGAAAACTCTTAGAGGAAAGGATCTTTTCGGCAAGTCTGCTGCCGAACTCTGCTTGGTTCCTAATGTGAAGATCCCTGTGAAATTCAAGGTCCCTGACTTTGAAAAATACAAGGGAAATACTTGCCCTCTCAGCCACCTGGTCATGTATGCCAGGAAAATGTCGACTCAGACCGACAACGACCAACTGCTCATCCACTACTTTCAGGACAGTTTGTTCGGTGCTGCTCTGCGTTGGTACATGGGTTTAGACAGTGCGAACATCCGATCCTTCAACGATCTTGGCGAGGCCTTCGTCAAGCAATACAGGTACAATGTGGATATGGCTCCCGATAGGGATCAATTGAGGGCCATGTCCCAGAAGGACAAAGAAACATTCAAAGAATACGCCCAGAGGTGGCGAGAGGTAGCAGCACAGATCGTGCCCCCGCTAGAAGGAAAGAGATGACTAAGATCTTTTTGAAGACCTTGAGTTCTTTTTATTATGAGCGGATGATTGCTAGCACTCCTTCTGACTTCACCGAGATGGTGAATATTGGGATGCGTCTAGAAGAAGGGGTTAGGGAAGGGCGTCTGACAAGAGAAGAAGGCTCTTCTGCCAAACGTTATGGGGCGTTTGAGAAAAAGAAAGATGGAGACGCACATGATGTGACCTCCCATATGAAACCAAGAAGACCCTCTCTGAGGAGGAAGACCGTGCGTCCCGCCGGTAACCAGCACCAGGTGGCTCATATAGCACTTGTCTTCAGAGATAATCAGCAGTACCAGCAACATAACAACAATCAGCAACAACCACATCCGCAATATCAACAACAACAACACCGTCCGCAACAGCAGGCCTACCAGCCTCGAAACAGTAATCAAACCAGCACAAGTTACAAGAGGAAAAGGGTCACCTTCGATCCTATTCTGATGACGTATGCAGAGCTATATCCCTCTTTGATAGAGAGAAAGTTGATTACTCCGCGAGACCCACCGGCCATGCCTACTAACCCCCAGTGGTGGTATAAGCCCGAATTACACTGTGTTTACCATTCTGGTGCTCGCGGCCACGACGTGGAGAATTGCTACCCTTTTAAGACCAAAGTTCAAAACCTTGTGAGGTGTGCCATTCTGTGTTTCGAGGATGTAAGTCCTAACGTGAAGAAGAACCCATTGCCCGAGCATGGGAAATCTGTCAACATGGTCTAGGGTTGCCCTGGCAAATACAAAGTCAAATACGTCAGTCATATTCGACAATCCCTAGTCGAGATGCATCGTTTGCTATGTGATTATAGTCATTATGAGCATGACCATGATAGATGCCGAATATGTCCTGTTAATCAAAGAGGTTATCGCCAGGTACGCAAAGATGTTCAAGAAATGCTAGATGAAGGAGTTATTGAGATCCTTCAAAACAGAAATATTGACGAAGATGCTGATGAGGTCAACGTGATTTTCCCGGTGTTCCGGATACCCGAGCCTGTTGTCGTCAAGTATGATGGTAGCAAGCAGAAGGCTTCTCCTCCTCTCATCATTAAACTGGCCGGACCAGTACCATATTCTTCTGAAAAGGCGGTCCCCTATCGCTACAATGCTGTAGCAGTGGAAAATGGGAAAGAGGTGTCCTTGCCTTCTTCATCTATTGTAAATATTGCTGATGTTAGTGGTATGACCCGTAGTGGTCGTATATTTTCAGCACCACCAAAGCCTCAAGCTGATGCTCGAGGAGGTGTTGATGCTGATTCTGTTGAACGCCCGATTGGGAATGCTGTGAGCACCCCGAATCTGGGACTTGTTGTTAAGCCCTCCTCTGTATTGAAAAATCCTGCTTCTGCTGGCCCGAGTGGCAATGCGAAAGAAGATTATGATGAGATGTTGAAGCTCATCAAAAGGAGCGAGTACAACGTTGTAGACCAGCTTCTACAAACGCCATCCAAAATATTTGTGTTATCATTGTTTTTGAATTCAGAACCACACCGAGAGGCTCTGCAGAAGGTGTTGGATGTGGCATATGTGGATCATGATGTCACGATAGAACAATTCGATAGCATTGTTGCAAACATTACTGCTTGTAACAACTTGAGTTTTTGTGACTCTGATCTCCCCGAGGAGGGAAGAGACCACTGTCGCAACCTGAAAAATACAGTGTGCGAAAAAACAACCGGCGAAAGAAAATGACAGAAGAGTCGCCACCGTGCGTTATTTATCCCAAAGGAGGGAAAGGAAACGCTCGGAGTAAACCTGAAAAGAGGAAAGGAAAAGACAAGGTCTCGCAACCAAATCTTGGGTTCGGGAGTCGATTATGTGGAGGGAAGGTATTAGCACCCCTACGCATCCGTAGTACTCTACGGGATCCACTTTTGTAGTTCTTGTCTAAAGGGTGTGAGTTTATCTTGTGTTGTTTACTAAAAAAGGGGTTAAATGAAAATGACTCGCGCGGATGTCGCATCCACTGCATACGTATCTCATCTGAATATGAGAATCAGAGTCTTCGTAGCTCGGCTGACCTATGGGTTTGGGGGATGTGTGCTCGCTAAGACATCGCGTCTTATGCCTACGTATCTCATATGGAATGAGAATCAGAGCAAGCCATAGTTCGGCTAACTACGGGGTTAAGGATTATGTTTTGGGGGCGGACGACGTTACTACGCAATCTACCGGATGCTCGACCTTTGGAGACTTACTCACCTGTAGTAGAAGGAGTAAACATCTGTTTAGGAGAAGAAAAATCAATGAAGGGTTAGCGTTTGGGATGCTCATGCAAAAAGGCAGTCCTTGACGAAGGAACCGCGCTACCTGCGGGGATACGAACACATACAAAACAAACATGTATAAAGTAAATGTGCCAACAAGGCAATCAGAATAAATCTCCTAAATGGTATCCCACAAGCAAAGTGGAATATCCAGCGAGCTATCCCTGCAAAAGTCATGTGAGCCTTCACAAAAACTCAACAAAAGGGTTAGTGAAACAAGATAAGGATTAGGAGAAAACATGCTATGACAAACGTAAGTCAGATTAGAGCAAAACAATATGGTTTTTCATGGATAACAGTATGGTTTCAGAAACCTCCAACCCTGTGGCATACACTTCAGAAATTAAACGATTAAGCATTCAAGGCATTATTTATACATTCATACATAATTATGAACCCGTGGGCAAAAACCTAATGAAATTCATCCATCATACCTCAAACATTTAGAGTATTCAACTTCAAAGCACAAAGGTAATGGGAATAAGGGCAAACCTGATTGGAGAGATCGGTTGAAATCAAATGGCACGGCTGGATTTGCAAACCAATGTTAGGGTTTGCTTGAGCTGAAAGTGTGTGAGTCAGAATGAACCTTTCAGAGTTTCCTGGAGGTTGCTCTGAACTCTGTTAGCTCTTCTCTCACTATCTTTTTCCCCAGGGTTCTTCTCTCACTATCTTTTTCCCAGACAAGGTAATAGGAATAGAATGCCTTTTGTTTCACTGAAACTCTGAATTTATAACCTGTTTTTTGTGGACCTGTGGGCTCAAATGAGAGAGGTCCAAGTCCAAGATTTTTTTTATTTATTTATTTATTTATTTATTTATTTATTTATTTTCAAAACACGTGGGCTTCGCCTAGCGAGCATGACAGCTCATGAACAAACCTTTGCTCCTTCAAGATTAACGTTTTGACTGACGAATAGACCCCTGTTGGAAGTAACTCAAGTCTTTCCCTTGTGTTGACTGATCATCTAAATAGAGCCCACAAAGTGTCCTGGATGATGTTCAAGCTTCTTGGATCCGATTCCGATTGACATGATGAAATGCAATATGAAATGTTAAATGACCTAAAAATGAATGCATGCATAAGGGGTAAAGCGTATGCTTCCAGGAAAAATGAAGGGTAAATTTTGGGGTTGTAGCTGATCCCACCACATGTACCAAGAAGAGGCACATTAGGGAACTCACCATAATAATCAATAATCTGCACAGTATCATACACGTGATCATACCAAGAGATATCATCATTGGTGAGAGACATGAGTCTCTGAGACCACCGTAGACATCCCTTGTTCTCCTTGAAAGCAAGCGTCTGCGGCAAGTGCGAAATAAACCACTTGTACAGCAAAGGCAGACAGCACACAGTAACTCCTCCACCCTTTGCATTCCTCATATGCAAGGAGACATAGGCATCACCCAACAGAGTCGGAACGGGATTAAGAACTGAAAAGATCCTAATGGCGTTCGCATCCACAAATTTGTCGATGTTGGGGAATAATACCAAACCATAGATGAGCAGCACAAATAAAGCCTCAAAGGCATCCTCACTCATGGCCTTCCCATAAATGGTAGCTTGAGCGATGAGGAAATCGGACGGAAGACCCTGAATTCCACCTTTGGTAGTCAGATTAGCTTTAATCAAAGATTCATCTATGTGCAACAAGTTTGCAATCTCTCGAGCAGTCGGAATGCTCTCTAAGCCACTGAACGGCACCTGATCCAGAATCGGAATCCCAATAAGATGAGAATACTCCTCCAAGGTAGGCAACAACTGGAAGTCCGGGAAAGAGAAGCAATGATATAGAGGATCATAGAACTGCGCCAACGTACTCATCAGTCCCTCATCAACCTGAGTAGTCAACAGAGGCAGAAGGTTCCCATACCGAGCCTTGAAACCCAAAGGATCTAATACATAAGATGTCACATTCCTTAACTCTTTCAGATCGGGTTGTCTGAAGCTGTACTTCTTTGTATGCCTTTTTGGTCTTTCCATGTCTGAAAATTTTGCAAATAAACCCTTTTAAGTTCCTTGAAAATTTTCTGATTTTTCTGAGGACATGAATGCAGATGAATGCATGAATGCATGAATGCATGAATGCAACAATCACACTCAAGGATCAAGCAAATCACACCAAACAAAGGTCATGGGAAAGCTCATTGTATCCCTAATATCAATCATCCATTTTGGTGGATTATGGTTTTCACCTTATCAACACCCAAGTTCCATTGATATTAACGGTACATGAACCGGCTCGAACATCCTTAATATCAATCATCCGTTTTGGTGGATTTAGGATTTACACCTGATCAACACCCAGGTTCCATTGATATTAAGGTTATCTGAACGACTCAACCATGAATCACGAGTTTGCTGAGAGTCACGAGCATGGAGTCTCGGTTAAGAACCACCCAAAGGGAGTGTACTAGGGTTTAAACCTGCCAGACATGTTCTACCAGAGGTTCCCATAATCATCGTCCCATCTTTCGGATATTATCGGAGGAACGAATACTCGTATTCCAAAAATATTCTCAAGAGAGACTCTTATGAGTGTAGTATCGCGTAACAATCGCATCAGAACTGACTTCTGAACGACCTCCGCACTACATCCTAAAAATAGGCCAAGATGGGCTTGGTAAACTAAGGTCCTTGGCTTCTAAGGCACATGATTGAAAGCATAATGCCTAACCACAAATGACTTGTGTGACATTATTAATCCAACATGACCTCCACCAAGTGAATGGACTCGCAAGTCAACTGGCTAAGGAATACTCCACACCAGTCAACAAGACTATGCCATTCTCCTATCCTAGAGTGCACTCGAGTTCGGGTATAGAACTCATCTCACAGAGATCACCAAAGCAAACAGCAATTGTATATCAAGCAATTCAGAGATTACAATCAATACAGTTATCCCAAATTGTACAAAATATGTCAAATAACAGATAACAAATATCATACAACAAGGGTGAAAAGTAGGCAATACCACCAAGGAAAATCCCCAGCAGAGTCGCCACTTTTCTGTAGCGGTGTATTCGTCACTTTATGATTTATTGACTAAATCAAAAGCAAAGCATACAAAGAATCGAGTCGCCACCGCACTTTTATTTATCCTAAGGAATGGCTAAAAAGCGAACAAAAGCCTAAGAAGTTTTACACATAGAAAACTAATAAAAAGATCAGAGAATCTGGGTAAGGGGTAAATTACGCAATGGGAAGGTGTTAGGCACCCAAAACGTCCTAGGTACTCCTAGGGAGCCCTTTTCACAATTGTTGTATGAAATGTTATTTGTTATGAAATATTTATGGTGCAAACATGAATGGGATGATGAGAAAAGAATATACAATTTTTATTGTTTTTGTGTTTGAACGGATGAACCCGTTGCCTACGTACCTTCCATGAAAGGTAAGGATCAAAACGCCGTAGTTCGGCTAAAAGATTTCCAAAAGTTAGTGAATTCATTTTAAAACAAAATCCCTAAGGTCTTTCGTTATCCACGGGAGAAAACTCAACCTTATACAAACAACAAGTCCACCATGTGAGAAAAGCTTCGACGTACTAGAGGGGTTAACCCCGTTTTCAGTACGGAAGTCTTACAGTTCGATCACTAAGGACAAAAGGTGAGATTAACATCAACCAACTAGGATAAATCAAACCTATGGCTAATGTATGAAAACATATCAAGAATGGACAAAGCCACAAAACAATTGAATGGGTGAAGTTAATTGATTATTGTCGCACCTCGAAAAAATGGGGATACGACTTCAAAGCGAAGCGCGATCGCACGCTCGCAATGATGGACTGAACAGGGTCGCCACCGAATTTTATTTATTCCTAAGAAGGAAAGGGGAAATATCGATAAAACCCAAGACAAAAGAAAGGATAAGATATGGTCATCGCAACCAATATCAGGGTTCGGGAGTCGATTACGCAAGGGGAAGGTATTAGCACCCCTCACGTCCGTTGTACTCAACGGGAACCATTAGGTTAGTTGTGTGCGTTTGTGTTAGTTGAAATATTAGGCTTTTCGAATTATTAGTTGGGAAAGAAAGAAAGGATGAGAAGAGAATGTTTTTGGATTTTTGACGAAGGACTAAACCTAAGTTTTTTATTAGTGGGCCTGACAAGATTTACAAATCCTGCTCCTACGTATCTCAAAAGAGAAATCAAGGCTTACGTAGTTCTGGGTAGAAAAATGTTTTGTTTGTTGGTCGATTTTAGCGAAAGCTACTTTGTGTCAAATCGACGAAAACATTGTTGGACTACCCAAAACAGGTGGAGAAACATTGCCTTGCATTGTTTTGAAACAAAGTACCTTTCGTTTGTGAAAAGGTTTAAGAGATCAATCGCACGGCGGCGAGAAAAAGAAATTGATTGGTTTGGTGTATTTTGAGTGATGGCGAGAACTTGGATGAGCGAGATATACATCTCGAATCCTAGTCTCAGGAGTGCACGGCATACGCCATGTTCCATTTCCATCTTTATTGAAAAAGTATTAAGTTAGGAATTAGGTATTTTGAAGTTTGAAAGACGAGTACTTATGACCTACAAGCTCTTACAGCTTGGGTCTAATACTCGGGACTACGTCTGGACATTCCACCCAGGCAGTCTGTTTCTTTCCAATATTGTTAAGAAAATGATCTGAATATTTACGAATGTTTTGGAGGGAAGACGAATATTTATGGCTTGCAAGCTCTTACAGCTTGAGCCTAATATTCGGGATTACGACTGGATATTCCCTCCAGGTAATCTTTTTCTTCCAACTTTATTAAGAAGAGGTTTTGAATCTTGGAGTGTGAAAGAGAAGACGAATATTTATGGCTTGCAAGCTCTTACAGCTTGAGCCTAATATTCGGGATTACGACTGGACATTCCATCCAGGTAATCTTTTTCTTCACGTTTTATTTAGAAAACGATTTGAATATTAAATTAAAACAATTAAAGTACCGAGGTTTGAAATTATTGAAAGTTTAGTTGATGTTGCTTAAGAGGTCATTGTAAGAAGGCCCAAGAGTAAGCCATGTGAGGTTGATGGCGATGCTTAAAAGCAATTGACTTACAAGGGTATGGAAATGGGCTCGACGTTGAATCGAGAATTAAGTGATATTTATCATTATTACTCTTTTTAATGTTTTTTTTTATCAATGAAATTGAGATGATTTATCATGATTGAAACATATCTCACACATAAAAATAAATAATTCACATAAATCCCAAAGAAAGAATAATCACCTAAGTTATGTTAAAAATAAAATTATAAAAATGAATAAATAATAGAAACATGTTAGTTAAGTAGTAAGACCATATAATCAAATGTGAGGATTAAAGAAATATGAGAAAATCAAATATGTTGAAAAACCAAAACCACACACATGGGTGTCGAACACAGGACCAAAGAGGAGCTGAGCTACCTCCACTTCCACCAGGCCATGACTAACTTACTGTTAGACTTGCAGTGGCCCAAATATATAAACAATGTAATAAATAAATAAATAGAAAAAAATAATAAACGAATAACAAAATGCCAGCATGGGCCGAGCATTTGGGCCAGAGGAGAACCCAACGGTCTTTGAACCGGGGAGATTCGGATCACACCAAAACCTGCTCCAAATTGGCCCACAATGACGTGGTGGGAACCGACCCAGCCCTAGCCACGTGGTTGTTGGGCAGTGGGACTAGGTGACGAACAGTCACAAATAGTGACCAACAGTCAGCTGCTCATGGGGAAACGGCAAAAAGAACATCAAATATACGTTGGGTATAGCAAACACCGCTAGCACTGTTTCCCAAACCAACCGGACCGTTAATGATAATATTAACAATTACTCAAAATAAAACCAAAGGCAAAACAAAAGCCAGAGTAACGGTGGTGTTCGTCTCTTTATAAAAAATCCACCTTCCCTCAAACAACTTCTTTCATTTTTTGAAAAGCACAAATGGTGACGAAGGTAACACCGGCAATGGAGTTTAATCTAGCAACATCCAACTATGGTAAACAAAACAACAAGCATAAAGGGAAGGTAATAACCTGTGAAACCGCGAATGCGACAACGGTTTGGTCGCGCTTCGAACTGCTTCCACTACCCTTCGTGTTCCGGAATGGTGGCTTCAGGTAATGGCAATTGCGATTGCAACTCTCCGATTTCCTTCTCTCTTTTCTCGTTTTTTCTTGTGAACCGTCGGCCGCCCCTCTTCTCTAGGGTTTTTGTGAATAGTGGATGCGCCTCTCTAGGGTTTATGTGAATAGTAACCCCTTTTATATATGACCTCTCTGATGTGTTCCCTGTGGTGTAGTGGAGCGCTGTCCGTACGGAGGATGCTGGAGGTTTTTGTCTTCACTCCAGTTGGTGGTCCCTCTCGTCTGCTTTTCTGTACCGTTGGTAGTGACCAGGAGCTAAGGCACCTATCCATGTAGTGGAGCGTGAGTTCTGAAATTGTCTGCTCAAGCTTGGTGGTCCCCCCTCAACTCTCATCCTATTTTTTACCACAGGTAAATCACTGCTGTGAAACCACTTGAGTATACATTTTTGAATTAATGGCACATGGTCGTGTTAATCTCATCTGCTGCTGATACTTGCAGGACATACATCACGCCGGGTTGAATTTCAGCTGAGGTTTGCAAGAGACATGATTTGTTCGTGGATTAAGTTGGTGTCGGTGTGAGGTCGCATAACTATTTTGACACGGTTTTGGTGGGTTATCGCAGGATCATGGACCCTAAGCTGGAGCAAACTAATTTGGATGGTAATTCAAAGATTACATCATTCGGAATTGAATGATTAGAGATGCCCGAAGCAGAGAGTGGGGTTGGGCTGGGGGACACCGCCTGTGAACTTGCAGGACAAATGAAGGTAAGTGTGGTGTTTCTTGGGCCTGAAGCTCACTACCGTCAAATTGAACTTGCTGAGTCCCTAACATGGTAGACATTAAATTCAAACCATAGTTTTGAGCACCTTGAACAGCCAGAATCGGATGGCCCTCAGGAGTTAACAATACCTCCTTCTTTGGTTGCTCAATCTTTGAATCATTATCAGTTATAGAAATGCCTTCTGAAGCCAGTGTCGTTTTAACTAGATAAGATGAAGAATGTGCATAATCAACATGACCTCCATGTTCAGTCAATGGCGCACTTTGGTTGTGTTCAGTACGATTCATCATGACATCATTGATTGGCCGAAGAGATTGCATATAGCCATTGGAGCTGCACAAGATTTATGTTACCTGTATAACGATTGCTCGCCTCCTATTGTTCACCGAGACGTGAAAGCAAGTAACATTCTTTTGGATTCACAATTCAACACTAAAGTTGCTGATTTTGGTCTCGCCAAGATACTGATCAAACCAGAAGAACTTGCCACCATGTCAGCTGTGGCTGGCACATTTGGATATATTGCTCCAGGTAAAAAAACAGTTTCAAATTCCCGTTTTCTCATAAAATTTGACTATCTTAAGTTATTAGATCTCAATGTTTATTTTGTGCATGAATTGCAGAATATGCTCAATCAATTAGAGTTAACGAGAAGATAGATGTTTACAGCTTTGGAGCAGTTCTATTGGAACTGACAACTGGAAAAGAAGTTAATCCTGGATACGAATACTTGTCGCTTGCAGAATAGGTGTGACGCCATATTCAGATAGGAACCGATATAGAAGAGCTTCTGGACAAAGATGCTGTGAAACCAAGTAACACAACATCTTCAAATTCAGGATTATGTGCACTTCAACACTTCCAGCTAGTAGACCATCAACGAAGGAAGTCTTGAAGATGTTGATCGGTTGCAGAGATCCGCAAGCCAATGCAGGGACGATCGTTGGTATCTATGATGATGCTCCACTTCTTAAGAATTCAAAATGGGAAAAGCAGGTGGAATATTCAGAATATCAGTTAAGAAGTTTGCATTTGAGGCATCTGTATTAACTTTACTATGTGCAAACTTCAACAGGTACAGGAGGAATGGCTGCAATTGATTTGCCAAAGAATTCTTCATAAAGAGATGTTTGGAGCTTGTTCAGTTCGGATGCCTTGCTCGAATGCAAGAGTCCCTGACTGAACTGCGTGATATTGAATGAGATTCCTGATACTCGCATGTGATGAATGGATGCAGTAACAAGTCTGATGCAGAAGATGTTAAATCCGGTTCCTTGTGAAGGTATTTCAGGTTTTTTGCACTAGAGCTTTTGACCGAATTCGACACGGTATTGACCTCAATTTTTTTGATTATTTTACAACCCTTCTTGTCCCATTGTTCGTCTTCATGTACTTATCTCCTGTTGTAACCATAACTTGGACTTTCAAATGCTTTCCAAACTCTTTACACACTTGAGATGTTTGACAAGCCAACTCACGGGACCAAAATAACAACTTGAATGATATTATCATCCTGATCAATTTTTTTCAATGCAGGAATGCAAAATGCAGCTGTTATTATGCAGGATTATGGATGATGGAACTGCAAAAATGGATTGCATCTGTTGCCTCTTCAAGTGTCAGGCTTTTAGTGTTTCCTGCACCTAGATATTCCACTGTAACCGTTGATTCTTCAAATCCATGGGACTCGGGTGTATTGAGCTCTGAAACAGAAGCAGCGTGACAATCATAGGAAAGATTTCGAGCAGAAAGTTCGATGTTGTAAATGAATTTTCCAGAATTCTCCATTTTCTTTCCTGTATGCTTTCTCTCTGATACTTGTTTATCTCGGCTTCTACTGGGTATGCTAGAGGTTTCAAGTTGTTGCATGCGGCAAGTGCGGCATTGATTTTTTCAGTCGTCTTAATATCTTTTGTATGCCTTCTTCTGCACGACACCAACATCCTGCAATGCCGGCTCTAATACTTCAAATAGTAAATCAATATCCTTCACATCTAATCCAGGCAACAACGAAATTGCGAAATCATGAAGCCGTGCCTTGAGAACTGGTTGAGACACGTCATTTGATGCACTGTCAATCTGCATAGATCTTTCTGAATCGTCTACCTTTGAGGATATCTCTCGTGCCTTCAAATTTCTGTTGCAACCTTGCTTTGTGTAATTAGAAACTATAAACTAGTTCATGTTATTCTATGAATATCAACTTCTTCTTTTACTTTAATACGTAAATGTTTCTCTAGAACTTTGAAACTCTCAGCTGTGTCCGAAGGATAGTTGCAAAACGAAGGGTAGATAGAAAAAAACTCCTTTGTAAAATGTTTTATACTTGTACCAACAAAATTCTGTTTTAGAATTGGGAAAAAGCCATATGTTTGCAACAGATAAATCTTCAGCTTCCAAATTCGATTGTATAAGGGATAACAATGTTTCAGGTCCTATTACGGCAAGAGCTGATCCAAGGCACACATGAAGTTGTTTCCTAAAGGGTCACTTCCTAAGTTGTGAAACATAGCTGAAACAAACATCAAATACTCTATCCCAGGCAACAACATAGTGATAAATCAAGTAAGCACTCAACAATTGCACACATTCTCCCAATAATGGTTGGTCATGCGATCCTTGATTCATCCAAAGTTATCTGACACACACCTTGTTTAATCAATGTCCCATTCATGCAATAATTGATCACGCTCTTGAGTGCATCAGCATCAAGTAAGCGGGCATCAAAAGTTATTCCATCCTCAGGCATCACAATCGATGAGGTAGAAAGAGTCGGTAACGGGCCTAGCACTTCAAGTAGCACTTCAGGAAAAACTTCTTGAACATGAATGAAGTAATCGAGACATGAACGAGTAGGCCAAAATTCTCGAATATGCATGAAAATTTTCTCAATGTGAATGAAGAAACATGAATGCAAATTTTGAATGCGAAAAAAAATAAAAATATGAACTGGTAAACATGAACATGAATGAAGGATATGAAGGTGAATGAAGAAATAATGCAAACGAGTGATCAATGGAGAAAAAAATTTCAGGGCCAAAATCGGGGTATGACAGTTGCCCCTATTTAAACATCCTCCACCAGAGGAAAGTGAAATAGCATTTTTCATCGGATCACAGTGGGGGATGGTTAAATACCATGGAGACCCAGATTTTGAACCTGAAAAATGAAAATGCTATGATATGATATGCATGGATGCAGGACTCTTTATTTTTTTGAATTTATCTTGTTAGGGATACAGTGAATCCGTAACAGGAGACGCTACTGGACAACCCCATCTGTGGGGAATACTGATGATCCGCAGGGAGACAGACAAATGGGGTAAAACCAAACTCGCTGGGGATAACAATCCTGTTGGAGAATCAAACACACACTAGAGAGTATTCAAAGTAAAATTCGATGAACGACACTTAGAATACAAGAGACTTCGGCAGTAAGTTCACACATGACTTACTAAACCCGAATAAGAAAAATTTCTACAACAGGTTCACACATGACCTGACAACATTGGAACAAACGGTTCAGCAACAGGTTCATACATGACCTGACAATACTGGAATAATCAAAGAAAAAGATTCCTCAAAATAGGTTCAGACATGACCTAGTAACACAGGAATAAAAGCTCAACAGCAGGTTCATACATGACCTGACAATGCTGGGGAATACCAAGAACGGTTCTGACAGCAAGCTCAAACATGACTTGACAACAAACAGAAAAATCAAAAGAGTGTGTCAACAAGTTCATACATGACCTGACAACACTGAAATAAACATAGAGAAAGATACTTCAAAACAGGTTCATACATGACCTGGTAATACTGGAATGAAAGCTCAACAGCAATGGGTTCATACATGACCTGACAATGCTGGAGAATATCAAGAATTTCTGACAATAGGTTCAGACATGACCTAACAAACTCAGAAAAATTCAAAAAGAGTATATCAATAGGTTCATACATGACCTGATGACAAACTTGAATACTTCGAGAAAACTTCCAGAACAAGTTCATACATGACTTGCCGACACTGGAATAAAAGGTTCAGCCATAGGTTCATACATGACCTGGTAAAACTGGAATAAAGGCTCAACAGCAACTGGTTCATACATGACCTAACAATGCTGGAACATTTTGAGAAAATTTCCACAACAAGTTCATACATGACTTGACAACATTGGAAAGATTCTTCAAAAACAGGTTCAGACATGACCTGGGAATATTGGAATAAAGCTCAACAGCAACAGGTTCATACATGACCTAACAATGCTGGAACATCCAAAGAATTTTCAACAGCAGGTTCATACATGACCTGTCAACACTTGATTATTCAAAGAATTTTTAACATGCCGGTTCATACATGACCTGACGACGCTTGGAAAAAAAACGAAGGGAGTTTTACCAATAGGTTCATACATGACCTGAGAACATTGGAAAACATACAAAGCAAGTTTCATCAATAGGTTCATACATGACCTGACATCACTTGGGAAAAAACAAAGGGAGTTTTACCAATAGGTTCATACATGACCTGAGAATATTGGAAAACATACAAAGGAACATCATTGGAGCTTTCTAACACGAAGAACCTCCAAGCTTCTGGAAATTTTTCAAGATAATAAGTCATACATGACTTTCATGGAACCATCAGGAAAGACAGGGTAATTAAACTTTCTGTACGTGCCAACAACAATTGGACTTTGAAAATGACTGCGAAAACCGGGTGTTGATTTAAAGGCACCAAAGACAAACCAGAATTAGAGGTCAAAGGATGTAGGATCAACAACAAGACCTAGGTCAATGCAAAATGAGCACGAAGTACATTTCGGCTATGCATGATTTGGATTTTGCTTATATGCATGATGTATGAATGATCATGAAATGCAAATGCTGACAATATACAGACTGAACATTAGGGAAAGCTTTATGGAGGTACTGAATCTTCAACACCAATAACTCAACCAAATGAGTGAGTAAATGCATCAAAGGAGGATTTATCAAGCTGAACAGCTACAACTGGCCCAATAATCCTTCTAGAGAATGATCGATTTGTGCTCTCTGGAGATAGATATTGATCATCCAAAGGGAGTCTTGCAACTTGAGACTTGCGGGGAAAGACGGAAGATTTCCTTTTAATATTTCCACATGTCAAAGCAAAATTGTGTTTCTCAATATGTTGAAAAAATCTTTTTTTTGAGTTCAAAATTTCATTATTAACAAATAAATGACATTTTGCATAACAAAGAAAATCAGAGAAAAACAGCAAATGATAGAATTTGATAGGTAAACTTGTATTTATTCAAGAATGGTAGCACGCAAATGATGTAGCTCCATGGAATGTTACAAATTTGAAAATGGCAATAGGGAAAGGTTTACATTGAATCACAATGACTACTACTATCCCTAATAATAATGACTCCATGAGACCTCGCTTCTGAAGGGAGTAACTAGATTGATCTTCCATTTTTAGCTCTTCTGTGTTGATCAGTGACGAACCAATGCAGTCTATGCCTTTTGTCCCTAATTTTTGCCTGGATCGCCCTTTCAGGTTTTCAATCCACCGGGACGCTCCTTTTTGCCTAAGTCGCCCTTTCAGGTTTTCGACTTAGCGAGCTACCATTTTTTTTTATCCCTAACTTTTGCCTGGACCGCCCTTTCGGGTTTTCAGTCCACCGGGATTTGTCAGGCATAATATCTTTTGACTGCATCAGAGTTCACAGAGTGACTGAGCTCTTCGCCATCCATAGTTGTGAGAAATAGAGCACCTCCAGAGTATGCTCTCTTTACAACGTATGGGCCTTCATAGTTGGGAGTCCACTTCCCACGTGAATCTTTGTGTACTGGCAAGATCTTCTTGAGCACGAGATCTCCTTCCTTGAACTCTCGAGGACGGACCTTTTTGTCAAATGCTTTCTTGATTCGTTGCTGGTACAATTGTCCATGGCACAGAGCGGTCATACGCTTCTCATCAATGAGGTTAAGTTGATCATAGTTGTTTTGGATCCATTCAGCTTCGTCCAACTTGGCTTCCATCAATATTCTCGTTGAAGGTATCTTTACTTCGACTGGGAGAACTGCGTCCATCCCATACACTAAGGAGAATGGGGTTGCCCCTGTTGAAGTGCGGACTGAGGTCCGGTATCCATGCAAAGCAAAGGGGAGCATCTCGTGCCAATCCTTATAAGTCTTCACCCTCTTTTGCAGGATCTTCTTGATATTTTTATTGGCAGCTTCAACAACACCGTTCATATTTGGACGGTATGGAGAAGAATTATGGTGGTCAATCTTGAAACTCTCACATAATTTTGTCATTGTCTTATTGTTCAAGTTTGAACCGTTGTCGGTGATGATCTTGCTAGGGATTCCATAGCGGCAGATAATCTCCTTCTTGATAAAGCGAGCAACCACATGTCTCGTCACATTGGTATAGGAAACGGCCTCTACCCATTTAGTAAAGTAATCGATGGCAACCAGGATGAAGCGGTGACCATTGGAAGCCTTAGGCTCTATAGCACCAATCATGTCGATGCCCCACATTGAGAAAGGCCAAGGTGATGTTAAAACATTCAACAGTGTTGGTGGTACATGCACTTTATCAGCATAAATTTGGCATTTATGACATTTTCTTGCATAGCTGAAACAATCAGACTCCATGGTCAACCAGTAATAGCCAGCTCTCAAAATCTTCTTGGCCATGGCATGTCCATTAGCATGGGTTCCAAAGGATCCTTCATGAATCTCCTTGATCAACATGTCTGCTTCATGTCTATCCACGCATCTGAGCAGAACCATGTCATGGTTTCTCTTGTAAAGCACATCATTGCTCAAAAAGAATTTGGATGATAACCTCCTCAGAGTTTTCTTATCCAACAATGTAGCATCTTCTGGATACTCTTGACTTAAAAGATATCGCTTGATGTCATGAAACCATGGTTTACCATCAGTCTCTTCTTCAATCAGCTGATAGTAGGCAGGCTCATCTCTTCGTTCGATTCGAATAAGCAGAGCTTCATTATGGAATCTGACTTGGTACATTGATGCTAATGTTGCCAAAGCGTCAGCCACTTGATTTTCTACCCTTGGGATGTGATGGAAAGTGATATCGTCGAAGTATTCTATCATCTTCACAACATGAGCGCGATACGGGATCAGCTTCGCATCGCGAGTTTCCCATTCTCCTTTGACTTGGTAGATCACTAAGGCTGAATCTCCATACACCTCAAGGATCTTGATTCAGAGATCAATTGCGGCTTCAAGACCAAGGATACAAGCTTCATATTCAGCGACATTATTTGTACAATCAAAGCACAACCTTGTTGTGAAAGGGGTAAAACCACCATTAGGATTCATCAAAACAGCTCCCACACCATGACCACTGTAATTGGAGGAACCATCGAACGCGAGCTTCCACCGAGATCCTGGTTTTGGTCCTTCATCCGGGCCTGGGATCTCACAATCCTTTATCACCATTATATCCTCATCGGGGAAATCAAACTTCAATGGCTGATAGTCTTCAACTGGTTGGTGAGCAAGATATTCTGCTAACACACTTCCCTTGATTGCCTTTTGGGTTACGTACTGGATGTCGTATTCTGACAAAAGCATTTGCCAACGGGCGAGTCTTCCAGTCAATGCCGGTTTCTCAAAGATATACTTTATTGGATCCATTTTTGAGATCAACAAAGTAGTATGGCAAATCATGTACTGCCTCAAACGACGAGCGGCCCATGCTAGCGCACAACAAGTTTTCTCCAAAAGTGAATATCGACTTTCACAATCGGTAAACTTTTTACTCAGATAGTAAACAACATGTTCTTTGCGACCAGTTTCGTCATGTTGCCCAAGCACTTATCCCATTGATCCTTCAAGCACATTCATATACATGATTAATGGTTTTCCCGGGACAGGTGGAATTAAAATAGGAGGCTCTTGCAAGTATTGACGAATCTTCTCAAAAGCATTTTGACAATCAGAATTCCATTCAACAGCTTGATCTTTTCGAAGCAATTTGAAGATAGTCTCACACGTGGCCGTCATGTGTGAGATAAACCTTGAGATGTAATTCAAACGTCCAAGGAAACCTCTGACCTCTCGCTCGGTGCGTGGAGCGGGCATTTCTTGTATAGCTCGGACCTTGTCAGGGTCCACCTCAATTCCTCGTTGACTAACGATGAAACCAAGCAACTTCCCTGAACGGACCCCAAATGTGCATTTTGCAGGGTTTAATCGTAATCTAAACTTTCTGAGGCGTTCAAACAGCTTCTTCAGATGGTTCATATGATCTTCTTCATTCTGAGATTTAGCGATCATGTCGTCAACATAGACCTTTATCTCCTTGTGCATCATATCATGGAAGAGGGTGACCATAGCTCTTTGGTAAGTTGCCCCAGCATTTTTGAGACCGAAAGGCATTACCTTGTAGCAAAAAGTCCCCCAAGGGGTGATAAAAGTGGTCTTCTCCATGTCATCTAGAGCCATCTTGATTTGATTGTATCCCGAAAAACCGTCCATAAAGGAGAAGACAACAAATCTTGCAGTGTTATCTACCAGAGTATCAATGTGTGGTAGAGGGAAATCGTCCTTTGGACTAGCTCTGTTCAGATCCCTATAGTCAACACACATCCTCACCTTGCCATCCTTTTTAGGCACAGGTACAATGTTAGCTACCCATTGTGGGTACTTCGCCACTGCGAGAAAACCAGCGTCAAATTGTCGTTTGACTTCTTCACGAATCTTTAGAGCCATATCTGGTCTTGTTCTTCGGAGTTTTTGTTTTACTGGCGGGCAATCTGGCTGAAGCGGGAGCTTGTGCTCAACCATGTCGATGTCTAGACCTGGCATATCCTGGTATGACCATGCAAATACATCCACATATTCTTGTAGCAGCTTAACTAATCTCTCCTTGATGCTTGCTTCAAGTGTGGTACCGATTTTGACTTCTTTCTTCTCTTCCTCTGTGCCAAGGTTGATTGTTTCCACCGGTTCTTCATGTGGCTGAAGGGCTTTAGACTCGTGCTCGAGCAGCCTTGCCAATTCGTCGGGGATGTAACAATCTTCTTCACCCTCTTCTTCCGCTTGGTAGATAGGGGAGTCAAAGCTATGAGAGGTAGTAAAGTCATTGGACTCAACGGGGTTATCGTTTATTCTGCATGTTCGAATGATTGATTCTTTTTAGAAAAGTAAAAATAAAAGATGTATAAATGAAAAGTTTTTTGTTTTTGAAAAGATTGCCATCTTCTTATGAGAAAACCTAGTAAATGAAAAAAGAATTTAACAAAATGTCTTTCATTCATTGATAATGATTATTTGAAAATGAAAAGAGGCCCTACAACATGATCCATTTAGCCTTGGGCAGAGCTAAGGATTTGAAAGGAAAATACAACAATTATTACTTTGACAAAGGAAAAATTTCGGGGATCTCAACCGCATTCCAGTTGTTCAAAGCTGTCTCACACCGATAAACCAAACATGGCTCATCTTCATTCGCGGTGCTATCTTCAATTGCATTGACTTGATCTCCATGGATGAATCCTGTGCTGAGGAATACTTCCTGGATGCTTCGGGTGTTGTCCTTTGTAGGGACGCGGGCTCCTTTCGCAGCGGAAGGCACATATCCCAGACCAAAGCGATCATGCTTCTCACGAATATCGATAAGCTGACCCCAACCTTCAGGGTTTCCTCCTTCAATACTAGACTTTACGCTTTTCAGAGACGCGAAGGATGAACAAGCTTTCCCAACAGGGTCCTTCATTTCCACAAAAGTGGCATTGGCTATTTCAAGAGCTTGGAAAGAAGTTTCCAAAGCGTCCTCATCAGCCTCAATGTATCTGAAGGATGAAAGGTGACTGACCACAAAGTCCTCCTCTCCAGAAATGATGATTAATTGATTATCCACTACAAACTTCATTTTCTGATGCAAGGTGGAGGTAACTTCCCCTGCAGCATGAATCCAGGGACGCCCCAATAAGCAGCTATATGCTGGATTGATATCCATGACTTGGAAATTAATTGGGAATACATGAGGGCCAATCAATATGGGCAATTCAACCTCTCCAATCACTGTTCTCCTGGAACCATCAAAAGCTTTCACTACCAAGGCACTAGGCTTCATAGCTGGTCCTTGATAAGATAATTTGGCGAGTGTTCTCTTTGGCATAACATTCAGCGAAGATCCAGTATCAACCAACACTCTCGCCAAAGCATCATCTTTGCATTTCACCGAGATATGGAGAGCACGATTGTGATTTTGTCCATCCTCAGGTAATTCTTCTCCACTGAAGCTCAAAGTATTGCAGGCTGTGATATTTGCAACTACTCCATCAAATTGGTCTACTGTTATGCTTTGTGTCACATGAGCTTGAGCAAGCACCTTCAACAAAGCTTCCCTATGGGCTTGGGAGCTCAATAACAGAGACAAAATAGAGATCTTAGATGGTGTTTGATGCAGTTGATCCACCACTTTGTAGTCACTTCTCTTGATTAACTTCAAGAATTCAACAGCATCTTCGGATTGGACCACTTCGGGTTCTTTAGTGGGAGCTGCGACTGTTGATTCCTTGGTCGGCCCTTGAGGAGTCACGTTGAAATCGGGCGTATAGATTCGACCACTGCGGGTCATTCTGCTCATTCCTGCAATATTGGTGACGTCTTCACTTACAGCTTTTGTCACTTCAGCGTCTGAACTTCCATCAGCTACCTTGTCTACAGCGGTAATCTTATATTTCCAAGGTACAGCCTTGGTACTCTCGTAGGGAAAAGGCGCGGGCATACATATCTCGACAGGCGACGACTTACTGTTCACCGGGACCACTCCACCACTATAATATGGGATTTCAACTGGTTCAGGTAAATTGAAACAAGGTTCAATTACCAACACGTCTTCGTTCTTTGCAACACTGGAGACTTGAAGCACTCCTTTATCCATCAGATCTTGAATGTTGTCTCGTACCACCTGACATCCCTTTGGGTGTGTGGCACACTCTTCACAGTTGTCATGATCAATATTAACCAGGCCAGCTTCCACCAATCGGGCATGGAATGCCACCAAAGGAGTCTTTACATCCTCCACCTTCTCAACCGTAACACCAACAGAAGCGTCTTCAATGGCGTTGACTTCAGGATTTCCATGGGGAGGAAGGGGATTGTTCTTCACATTCGGTCCCATGTCCTTAAAAGACAAGATCTTGCTCTCAATTAGCTCACGAACCCTATGCTTCAGAGCGTAGCAGCCCTCTAGGTCATGCCCGGGGGCACCTTCATGAAAAGGGCAGTGTGCATTAGGGTTGTACCATGGAGGAAGACGGTCAGGTGGAGGTCCCAAAGGTTTGGGAACCACCAACCCCTTTTGCAATAGGGAAGGATACAACTCAGCGTAGGACATTAGGATTGGATTGAAGGTCACCCTCTCCCCTTGTCTCCTATTTTGGTTCTGAGCATTCTGCCTCGGCGCTTGCGCTCTCGGTGATTGATAAACAGGAGCTGCTGGTGTTTGTTGATAAGCTGGAGGAGCCGCAGCACGTTGTTGAACTGGAGCTGGTTGATAAGCTGGATGCGCTTGATAAACCTGAGCAGGCTGTTGATTGAACGCATGCGTCACAGCAGCTACGTATGGTTGCGGAGCATACTGGATGGGATACATGGGTTGCTGATAGGGAACTGGTTGTTGAACATATTGCTGAGGTGGGTACTGTTGTGGTCTCCTTCTTGGAGGAGCTCTTCCCTGACCAACAGTCACAGCATTTGTTTCCCCTTCCTTCTTTCTAGGAAACCCTCCAGAGAACTTCTTTGGATTAGCATTTGAAGTTCCAGCTACAGCCGCCAGTTTTCCATTCCTTACACCATATTCAACACGAGCTCCTATAGCAACAAGCTCGGAGAATCCCAAAGAAGCACTTCCAACCATCTTCTCGTAGAACTGGGGTAGGACCGTGTCGATAAACAGTTCGGCCAATTCTTTCTCAGCAAGAGGTGGTTCAACCTGAGAAGCCAGTTCCCTCCATCTTTGAGCGTACTCTTTAAAGGACTCCTTATCGTGCTGAAACATGCTCTGCAACTGTCTTCTGTCAGGCGCCATGTCCATGTTGTATTTATAGTGCTTTATGAACACGTCTGACAGGTCTTGGAAACACCTGATCTTGTTCTGATCCAGACTTAAATACCACTTGGAAGGAGCCCCACTCAAACTATCCTGAAAACAGTGAATCATCAGCTTGTCGTCCTCCACGTGTGCAGCCATTTTGCGGTAATACATGATGAGATGGCTTTTTGGACAAGTATGCCCCTTGTATTTGTCGAAGTCTGGAGTTTTGAATTTGGCTGGAATCACCAAACCGGATACAAGACACATTTCTTTGGCAGCAGATCCAAACACGTGGTCTCCTTCTAGATCTCGGAACTTCTTCTCAAGGAGCTGCATGTTCTCCTTTACCTCCCTGAAGTCCTCAAACCTTACTTCGTCACCAGCAACAGTTGAGTCAACAGTCTGATACATGTGGTTTTGATCTTCATAATGAGGAACATGCCTAGCATAGGCGGTTGGTGGAACTACAGTATGGATGACTGGACGTGCGTCGGTGTAAACTGGTAATGGCACAGCTTGTTGGACAGATTGCCCCATGTCGTGCACCACCTCCGCTCGGGGGACGAAGTCATAGGGTAGCCCATATGGGGGAAGGGTTGAGGGTAACGTCCTCTGAGGTGGGACTTCCACTGCTGGGCCCGTGGTCTCTGAAATCACGGTCGCTTGTGGAATCTCGAACCTGAAGGTTAAAGCTTGCAGCATCTCTCGCATCTGGGACATGCCTCCTTTGATTTCGTCTAGTTCAGCTCTAACTCGGGCGCTCTCTTGTTCTTGTTCAGCCATTCTCTGTCTTGCTCTGGCGCGAGTATTATACTGGTGTTGAAAATTCAGCATGAAACTGGTGGAAGAAAGGGCGGAGTGAGACTCTTTTTTTTTTAAAATGTATGAATGCATGTATGGATGCATTTGTTTGCAAAACTCTTAGTTATCTTTATTATTTGTTCAAGCAATGTTAGAATATAAGAATAACATGTAATAATTGAGAACTAAAATGACAACTTCCATTAATTAAAATCAGATTCGAATACAAAGAGATTTAACTTCAAGTACACATGATTCGAATACAAAAGGATTTAAACACCAACAATTCAAATTCAAGTACAAGTAAACTTAAGTTCTGTCTCAGCTCTTAAGATCGTAGCCAGATCTGTGGTGAGCTCATTCATCATCTTCTTGATAAACTTGACGAAGTTGAAAACTTGAGGAGGTGTGTTTTCTGGACACATACACCAATCCGCTTCCTGGAGTTTTTCTGGGAGTTCCAACATGTTGAGGTTAACAAACCTAGCCAAGTTGCGGAACTTGCCATTCCATTCAACATAGAGCTCTTGGAGTTCCTTGATGACCTTTTGATCTTCATCTAAGGTTGCTCTAGCTTCTCTGTACAACCTCTTCCAGTACACACAATCATTTTTTAGGAGTAAGTAGGCTGCATCACCTTCCTGGCTCTCCAAAACTGCAAACCTCCTAGTAGCTTCTTCCAACTGGTACCTGAGATGGTGACAGTTCCTTTCAGCTTCTTCCTTTTGGAGGATCTCGCGAGACAACTTTTCCTCGCATTTCTTCAGAGCGCACCTCAAGTCACGGATCTGTGCCTCAAAGTCAAGCTTAATTTCTTTTTTATCCATAAGAGATTTATCCAACAATCTCCCTAGCTCACAAATCCTATACTCAGCTTTTTTGAGCTCTTCCTTCCTGGTTCGGATCACTGATGTGGAACCCAATAGGATGTGATCAAGATCATCTTTCTGGTCTTCCAATAGCCTAGCTCTCTTGTTGCTATCCTCAAGTTCTTGGGCTTTTCCCTTACGTTCCTCTTTCAAATTCTGATTTTCCAAGATGACTCGGTTCATCTGAATTCGTAATTCGGCATTCTCCACTTCGAGCTCCTTAACCTTAGTAACGAGTTTCTCCATGTCCTCAAGGAGTATGGGCTCAGGCTCAGGAGTTTTAGGAAAAGCTGGAGCCTTTAAGATATATGGCAACTGGATTTTCTCAACTCTTTCTTTTACCCATTGCGTGTAAGGTTCTTTGGCAAGAATGTTTCTCTTTCCAAACTCTTTACCCTTTCTTACAATCTTTAACCAAGCCTTTCGTACTGCTCTTACATCAGGATTGCTTGCTTGGATGTCAGAGAGCACAAATGGCTGTAAGTCTTTTGCGTCAGGAGGACCATCCATGGGGTAACCGTGTTGTAATCGAGATAACATAGGGTTATAGTTGATGCAACCCTTGGTGCCCAACAACGGTACATTAGGAAATTCCCCACAGCTGACTATAATGTCTGGGGTTTCCCACTCTCGGATATACCATCTGATGGAACTTGCGGTGAGAGAAGCTAATTTCTGAGGAGACTTAAGTTCTTTTGCCACAAAAGGACCTTCTTCGGGCATGTGTTGCATGAACCAAGTGTAAAGCAACGGAGCACAACACAACAACACTCCACCCCTCTTTTCATGTCGAGCGTGAAGGGCGTAGTAAACATCAGCTAAGAGAAATGGTACTGGATTGCCAAAGAGAAAGACTTCTATGGCCACTTGATCCACAAATTTTTCAACATTTGGGAAGAGCACAATCCCATGGATCAATAAAGCCACCACAGCATAGAATGCATTCCAGTTTCCACTTTTCTTGAACTTTAGAGCTAAATCCTCCAAAAACATTGCGGCAAAACCTTTGCAACCCCCTTTTTCAGCCCAATTGTCTCGAACAGTCGGGACATTGATACTTAGGGCCGAAGCTATCTTCTTTGGGCCCATATCTTCTTCGAGCTTTGGGAACGGATTAAAATCTTTCAACTTGAGTCCCACGATCCTCTCAACTTCTTCCAAAGTAGGAGCTAGCTGGAAATCAGCGAATGTGAAACATCGCAGAGGTGGATCATAATATTGTGCCAGAGAGCCGATAATTCCATAGTCAACTTTCTTATTTAGAAGGCTCAAAATTTTCCCATAGCTTTTTCCAAACTCATCACGTCTGCTGAGAGACAAATCAGAGATCAAACCCTTCAGACTGTCCAACTTAGGTTCCTTGTACTTAAGCGTGAAAGTGTGTCTTATTGAAGTTGTCATTTTCAAGTCCTCAATTCCTGAAACAAATAAGAGACAACTAAGAGCTTGCTTTTTTATGATGTTGATGCAATGTATGAATGTAATGCATTTTTTTTGTATAGGTTCAATAGGCTTAAGGCACGGATAAGTCTGATTGCTTTGTATGGAACATGGTTCTCACCAGGTATGGTCTAAGATTTTTTGAAAAAGTTCCTAGAGTCATGGATCCATTAGACTGTTTGTTACCTGCGGCAACTTACTTGTCGGGCATCAACTCCATCTAAAGAATCTACTCTAAGTGAGGTTCTCGCATCGATCCAACGAGAAATACATCTCTGTTGGTTTCTGCGGGTACCGTGCCGGTGAATTCCTGGGTCAGCTATCCTGCTGATGGAACACCAAACAAACTGAGAACACTGTGGCGGTACCTGTTATGCAAGACATGCTAATGAATATGTAAATGCAATGACATATTTATCAATTCCAAAGGTATTCTACCCCCTTGATTCCAGTCTCTCAATAGATAAACGATGTAAAAAAAAAGACTAAATCGTTGATGAGATCCAAGAAAATTCCGACTAGAATCAAGTAGAAGATACAAACCCCACAGAAATGGATAAACATGTGTGAATGATTATGAATGCAAAATGATGTGATACAAAATGATGTGAATGCAGTGTAGTGGCATGGGAATCAGGATCGCTGTGTCTGCTTGAACATCTGTCACGTTGCACTGTCTGGAGAGAAATTAAGAGCACACCAAACAAAGGTCATGGGATGGATCATGTTATCCTTAATATCAACCACCCATTTTGGTGGATTATGGTTTACACCTTATCAACACCCAAGTTTCATTGATATTAAGGATACCTGATCGGATCAACCATGAATCAAGGGTTTGTTGCAAGTCACGAGCATGTAGTTTAGGTTAAGAACCACCCAAAAGGAGTGTACTAAGGTTTAAACCTGCCAAACATGTTCTACAAAAGGTTCCCATAGTCATAATCCCATCTTTCGGATATTATCGGAGGAACGACTACTCGTATTCCAAAAATATTCTCAAGAGAGACTCTTATGAGTGTAGTATCGCGTAACAATCGTATCAAATCTTACACTTGAACGACTTTCGCACTACGTCCTATGAATAGGACAAGATGGGTTTGGTAAACTAAGGTCCTCGGCTTCTAAGGTCTATATTGGAAAAAGTAATGTCTAACCACAACTTACTTGTGTGACATTATTGATCTCAACATGACCTCCACCAAGTGAATGGGCTTGCAAGTCAACTTGCTAAGGAATAACTCCACACAAGTCGACAAGACTATGCCATTCTCCTATCCTAAGTGCACTCAAGTTCGGGATAGAACTCATCTCATAAAGATCACCAAGCAGCCATAGCCAGCCAACAGATACAACAATGATATGTGCACAATGCAATAAGGTAAAGCAGGTAAATAAATAACTGTACAAAAGCATTAACACCCAATAAACAAACAAACTACAAAAGCTAGGAGGGACTCGCTTAGGGAAACCGGGTCCCCAGCAGAGTCGCCAACTGTCGCAACCTGAAAAATACAGTGTGCGAAAAAACAACCGGCGAAACAAAATGACAGAAGAGTCGCCACCGTGCGTTATTTATCCCAAAGGAGGGAAAGGAAACGCTCAGAGTAAACCTGAAAAGAGGAAAGGAAAAGACAAGGTCTCGCAACCAAATCTTGGATTCGGGAGCCGGTTATGCGGAGGGAAGGTATTAGCACCCCTACGCATCCGTACTACTCTACGGGATCCACTTTTGTAGTTCTTGTCTAAAGGGTGTGAGTTTATCTTGTGCTGTTTACTAAAAAAGGGGTTAAATGAAAATGACTCGCGCGGATGTCGCATCCACTGGATACGTATCTCATCTGAATATGAGAATCAGAGTCTTCGTAGCTCGGTTGACCTATGGGTTTGGGGTATGTGTGCTCGCTAAGACATCGCGTCTTATGCCTACGTATCTCATATGGAATGAGAATCAGAGCAAGCCATAGTTCGGCTAACTACGGGGTTAAGGATTATGTTTTGGGGGCGGACGACGTTACTACGCAATCTACCGGATGCTCGACCTTTGGAGACTTACTCATCTGTAGTAGAAGGAGTAAACATCTGTTTAGGAGAAGAAAAATCAATGAAGGGTTAGCGTTTGGGATACTCATGCAAAAAGGCAGTCCTTGACGAAGGAACCGCGCTACCTGCGGGGATACGAACACATACAAAACAAACATGTATAAAGTAAATGTGCCAACAAGGCAATCAGAATAAATCTCCCAAATGGTATCCCACAAGCAAAGTGGAATATCCAGCGAGCTATCCCTGCAAAAGTCATGTGAGCCTTCACAAAAACTCAACAAAAGGGTTAGAGAAACAAGATAAGGATTAGGAGAAAACATGCTATGACAAACGTAAGTCAGATTAGAGCAAAATAGTATGGTTTTTCATGGATAACAGTATGGTTTCAGAAACCTCCAACCCTGTGGCATACACTTCAGAAATTAAACGATTAAGCATTCAAGGCATATTTATACATTCATACATAATTATGAACCCGTGGGCAAAAACCTAATGAAATTCATCCATCATACCTCAAACATTTAGAGTATTCAACTTCAAAGCACAAAGGTAATGGGAATAAGGGCAAACCTGATTGGAGAGATCGGTTGAAATCAAATGGCACGGCTGGATTTGCAAACCAATGTTAGGGTTTGCTTGAGTTGAAAGTGTGTGAGTCAGAATGAACCTTTCAGAGTTTCCTGGAGGTTGCTCTGAACTCTGTTAGCTCTTCTCTCACTATCTTTTTCCCCAGGGTTCTTCTCTCACTATCTTTTTCCCAGACAAGGTAATAGGAATAGAATGCCTTTTGTTTCACTGAAACTCTGAATTTATAACCTGATTTTTGTGGACCTGTGGGCTCAAATGAGAGAGGTCCAAGTCCAAGATTTTTTCTTTTATTTATTTTATTTATTTATTTATTTATTTATTTATTTTCAAAACACGTGGGCTTCGCCTAGCGAGCATGACAGCTCATGAACAAACCTTTGCTCCTTCAAGATTAACGTTTTGACTGACGAATAGACCCCTGTTGGAAGTAACTCAAGTCTTTCCCTTGTGTTGACTGATCATCTAAATAGAGCCCACAAAGTGTCCTGGATGATGTTCAAGCTTCTTGGATCCGATTCCGATTGACATGATGAAATGCAATATGAAATGTTAAATGACCTAAAAATGAATGCATGCATAAGGGGTAAAGCGTATGCTTCCAGGAAAAATGAAGGGTAAATTTTGGGGTTGTAGCTGATCCCACCACATGTACCAAAAAAAGGCACATTAGGGAACTCACCATAATAATCAATAATCTGCATAGTATCATACACGTGATCATACCAAGAGATATCATCATTGGTGAGAGACATGAGTCTCTGAGACCACCGTAGACATCCCTTGTTCTCCTTGAAAGCAAGCGTCTGCGGCAAGTGCGAAATAAACCACTTGTACAGCAAAGGCAGACAACACACAATAACTCCTCCACCCTTTGCATTCCTCAGATGCAAGGAGACATAGGCATCACCCAACAGAGTCGGAACGGGATTAAGAACTGAAAAGATCCTAATGGCGTTCGCATCCACAAATTTGTCGATGTTGGGGAATAATACCAAACCATAGATGAGCAGCACAAATAAAGCCTCAAAGGCATCCTCACTCATGGCCTTCCCATAAATGGTAGCTTGAGCGATGAGGAAATCGGACGGAAGACCCTGAATTCCACCTTTGGTAGTCAGATTAGCTTTAATAAAAGATTCATCTATGTGCAACAAGTTTGCAATCTCTCGAGCAGTCGGAATGCTCTCTAAGCCACTGAACGGCACCTGATCCAGAATCAGAATCCCAATAAGATGAGAATACTCCTCCAAGGTAGGCAACAACTGGAAGTCCGGGAAAGAGAAGCAATGATACAGAGGATCATAGAACTGCGCCAACGTACTCATCAGTCCCTCATCAACCTGAGTAGTCAACAGAGGCAGAAGCTTCCCATACCGAGCCTTGAAACCCAAAGGATCTAATACATAAGATGTCAGATTCCTTAACTCTTTCAGATCGGGTTGTCTGAAGTTGTACTTCTTTGTATGCCTTTTTGGTCTTTCCATGTCTGAAAATTTTGCAAATAAACCCTTTTAAGTTCCTTGAAAATTTTCTGATTTTTCTGAGGACATGAATGCAGATGAATGCATGAATGCATGAATGCAACAATCACACTCAAGGATCAAGCAAATCACACCAAACAAAGGTCATGGGAAAGCTCATTGTATCCCTAATATCAATCATCCATTTTGGTGGATTATGGTTTTCACCTTATCAACACCCAAGTTCCATTGATATTAACGGTACATGAACCGGCTCGAACATCCTTAATATCAATCATCTGTTTTGGTGGATTTAGGATTTACACCTGATCAACACCCAGGTTCCATTGATATTAAGGTTATCTGAACGACTCAACCATGAATCACGAGTTTGCTGAGAGTCACGAGCATGGAGTCTCGGTTAAGAACCACCCAAAGGGAGTGTACTAGGGTTTAAACCTGCCAGACATGTTCTACCAGAGGTTCCCATAATCATCGTCCCATCTTTCGGATATTATCGGAGGAACGAATACTCGTATTCCAAAAATATTCTCAAGAGAGACTCTTATGAGTGTAGTATCGCGTAACAATCGCATCAGAACTGACATCTGAACGACCTCCGCACTACGTCCTAAAAATAGGCCAAGATGGGCTTGGTAAACTAAGGTCCTTGGCTTCTAAGGCACATGATTGAAAGCATAATGCCTAACCACAAATGACTTGTGTGACATTATTAATCCAACATGACCTCCACCAAGTGAATGGACTCGCAAGTCAACTGGCTAAGGAATACTCCACACCAGTCAACAAGACTATGCCATTCTCCTATCCTAGAGTGCACTCGAGTTCGGGTATAGAACTCATCTCACAGAGATCACCAAAGCAAACAGCAATTGTATATCAAGCAATTCAGAGATTACAATCAATACAGTTATCCCAAATTGTACAAAAATATGTCAAATAACAGATAACAAATATCATACAACAAGGGTGAAAAGTAGGCAATACCACCAAGGAAAATCCCCAGCAGAGTCGCCACTTTTCTGTAGCGGTGTATTCGTCACTTTATGATTTATTGACTAAATCAAAAGCAAAGCATACAAAGAATCGAGTCGCCACCGCACTTTTATTTATCCTAAGGAATGACTAAAAAGCGAACAAAAGCCTAAGAAGTTTTACACATAGAAAACTAATAAAAAGATCAGAGAATCTGGGTAAGGGGTAAATTACGCAATGGGAAGGTGTTAGGCACCCAAAACGTCCTAGGTACTCCTAGGGAGCCCTTTTCACAATTGTTGTATGAAATGTTATTTGTTATGAAATATTTATGGTGCAAACATGAATGGGATGATGAGAAAAGAATATACAATTTTTATTGTTTTTGTGTTTGAACGGATGAACCCGTTGCCTACGTACCTTCCATGAAAGGTAAGGATCAAAACGCCGTAGTTCGGCTAAAAGATTTCCAAAAGTTAGTGAATTCATTTTAAAACAAAATCCCTAAGGTCTTTCGTTATCCACGGGAGAAAACTCAACCTTATACAAACAACAAGTCCACCATGTGAGAAAAGCTTCGACGTACTAGAGGGGTTAACCCCGTTTTCAGTACGGAAGTCTTACAGTTCGATCACTAAGGACAAAAGGTGAGATTAACATCAACCAACTAGGATAAATCAAACCTATGGCTAATGTATGAAAACATATCAAGAATGGACAAAGCCACAAAACAATTGAATGGGTGAAGTTAATTGATTATTGTCGCACCTCGAAAAAATGGGGATACGACTTCAAAGCGAAGCGGGATCGCACGCTCGCAATGATGGACTAAACAGAGTCGCCACCGAATTTTATTTATTCCTAAGAAGGAAAGGGGAAATATCGATAAAACCCAAGACAAAAGAAAGGATAAGATATGGTCATCGCAACCAATATCAGGGTTCGGGAGTCGATTACGCAAGGGGAAGGTATTAGCACCCCTCACGTCCGTTGTACTCAACGGGAACCATTAGGTTAGTTGTGTGCGTTTGTGTTAGTTGAAATATTAGGCTTTTCGAATTATTAGTTGGGAAAGAAAGAAAGGATGAGAAGAGAATGTTTTTGGATTTTTGACGAAGGACTAAACCTAAGTTTTTTATTAGTGGGCCTGACAAGATTTACAAATCCTGCTCCTACGTATCTCAAAAGAGAAATCAAGGCTTACGTAGTTCTGGGTAGAAAAATGTTTTGTTTGTTGGTCGATTTTAGCGAAAGCTACTTTGTGTCAAATCGACGAAAACATTGTTGGACTACCCAAAACAGGTGGAGAAACATTGCCTTGCATTGTTTTGAAACAAAGTACCTTTCGTTTGTGAAAAGGTTTAAGAGATCAATCGCACGGCGGCGAGAAAAAGAAATTGATTGGTTTGGTGTATTTTGAGTGATGGCGAGAACTTGGATGAGCGAGATATACATCTCGAATCCTAGTCTCAGGAGTGCACGGCATACGCCATGTTCCATTTCCATCTTTATTGAAAAAGTATTAAGTTAGGAATTAGGTATTTTGAAGTTTGAAAGACGAGTACTTATGACCTACAAGCTCTTACAGCTTGGGTCTAATACTCGGGACTACGTCTGGACATTCCACCCAGGCAGTCTGTTTCTTTCCAATATTGTTAATAAAATGATTCGAATATTTACGAATGTTTTGGAGGGAAGACGAATATTTATGGCTTGCAAGCTCTTACAGCTTGAGCCTAATATTCGGGATTACGACTGGATATTCCCTCCAGGTAATCTTTTTCTTCCAACTTTATTAAGAAGAGGTTTTGAATCTTTGAGTGTGAAAGAGAAGACGAATATTTATGGCTTGCAAGCTCTTACAGCTTGAGCCTAATATTCGGGATTACGACTGGACATTCCATCCAGGTAATCTTTTTCTTCACGTTTTATTTAGAAAACGATTTGAATATTAAATTAAAACAATTAAAGTACCGAGGTTTGAAATTATTGAAAGTTTAGTTGATGTTGCTTAAGAGGTCATTGTAAGAAGGCCCAAGAGTAAGCCATGTGAGGTTGATGGCGATGCTTAAAAGCAATTGACTTACAAGGGTATGGAAATGGGCTCGACGTTGAATCGAGAATTAAGTGATATTTATCATTATTACTCTTTTTAATGTTTTTTTTTATCAATGAAATTGAGATGATTTATCATGATTGAAACATATCTCACACATAAAAATAAATAATTCACATAAATCCCAAAGAAAGAATAATCACCTAAGTTATGTTAAAAATAAAATTATAAAAATGAATAAATAATAGAAACATGTTAGTTAAGTAGTAAGACCATATAATCAAATGTGAGGATTAAAGAAATATGAGAAAATCAAATATGTTGAAAAACCAAAACCACACACATGGGTGTCGAACACAGGACCAAAGAGGAGCTGAGCTACCTCCACTTCCACTAGGCCATGACTAACTTACTGTTAGACTTGCAGTGGCCCAAATATATAAACAACGTAATAAATAAATAAATAGAAAAAAATAATAAACGAATAACAAAATGCCAGCATGGGCCGAGCATTTGGGCCAGAGGAGAACCCAACGGTCTTTGAACCGGGGAGATTCGGATCACACCAAAACCTGCTCCAAATTGGCCCACAATGACGTGGTGGGAACCGACCCAGCCCTAGCCACGTGGCTGTTGGGCGGTGGGACTAGGTGACGAACAGTCACAAATAGTGACCAATAGTCAGCTGCTCATGGGGAAACGGCAAAAAGAACATCAAATATACGTTGGGTATAGCAAACACCGCTAGCACTGTTTCCCAAACCAACCGGACCGTTAATGATAATATTAACAATTACTCAAAATAAAACCAAAGGCAAAACAAAAGCCAGAGTAACGGTGGTGTTCGTCTCTTTATAAAAAATCCACCTTCCCTCAAACAACTTCTTTCATTTTTTGAAAAGCACAAATGGTGACGAAGGTAACACCGGCAATGGAGTTTAATCTAGCAACATCCAACTATGGTAAACAAAACAACAAGCATAAAGGGAAGGTAATAACCTGTGAAACCGCGAATGCGGCAACGGTTTGGTCGCTCTTCGAACTGCTTCCACTACCCTTCGTGTTCCGGAATGGTGGCTTCAGGTAATGGCAATTGCGATTGCAACTCTCCGATTTCCTTCTCTCTTTTCTCATTTTTTCTTGTGAACCGTCGACCGCCCCTCTTCTCTAGGGTTTTTGTGAATAGTGGATGCGCCTCTCTAGGGTTTATGTGAATAGTAACCCCTTTTATATATGACCTCTCTGATGTGTTCCCTGTGGTGTAGTGGAGCGCTGTCCGTACGGAGGATGCTGGAGGTTTTTGTCTTCACTCCAGTTGGTGGTCCCTCTCGTCTGCTTTTCTGTACCGTTGGTAGTGACCAGGAGCTAAGGCACCTATCCATGTAGTGGAGCGTGAGTTCTGAAATTGTCTGCTCAAGCTTGGTGGTCCCCCCTCAACTCTCATCCTATTTTTTACCACAGGTAAATCACTGCTGTGAAACCACTTGAGTATACATTTTTGAATTAATGGCACATGGTCGTGTTAATCTCATCTGCTGCTGATACTTGCAGGACATACATCACGCCGGAATGAATTTCAGCTGAGGTTTGCAAGCGACATGATTTGTTCGTGGATTAAGTTTGTGTCGGTGTGAGGTCGCATAACTATTTTGACACGGTTTTGGTGGGTTATCGCAGGATCATGGACCCTAAGCTGGAGCAAACTAATTTGGATGGTAATTCAAAGATTACATCATTCGGAATTGAATGATTAGAGATGCCCGAAGCAGAGAGTGGGGTTGGGCTGGGGGACACCGCCTGTGAACTTGCAGGACAAATGAAGGTAAGTGTGGTGTTTCTTGGGCCTGAAGCTCACAACCGTCAAATTGAACTTGCTGAGTCCCTAACATGGTAGACATTAAATTCAAACCATAGTTTTGAGCACTTTGAACAGCCAGAACCGGATGGCCCTCAGGAGTTAACAATACCTCCTGCTTTGGTTGCTCAATCTTTGAATCATTATCAGTTATAGAAATACCTTCTGAAGCCAGTGTCGTTTTAACTAGATAAGATGAAGAATGTGCATAATCAACATGACCTCCATGTTCAGTCAATGGCGCACTTTGGTTGTGTTCAGTACGGTTCATCATGACATCATTGATTGGACGAAGAGATTGCATATAGCCATTGGAGCTGCACAAGATTTATGTTACCTGTATAACGATTGCTCGCCTCCTATTGTTCACCGAGACGTGAAAGCAAGTAACATTCTTTTGGATTCACAATTCAACACTAAAGTTGCTGATTTTGGTCTCGCCAAGATACTGATCAAACCAGAAGAACTTGCCACCATGTCAGCTGTGGCTGGCACATTTGGATATATTGCTCCAGGTAAAAAAATAGTTTCAAATTCCCGTTTTCTCATAAAATTTGACTATCTTAAGTTATTAGATCTCAATGTTTATTTTGTGCATGAATTGCAGAATATGCTCAATCAATTAGAGTTAACGAGAAGATAGATGTTTACAGCTTTGGAGCAGTTCTATTGGAACTGACAACTGGAAAAGAAGTTAATCCTGGATACGAATACTTGTCGCTTGCAGAATAGGTGTGACGCCATATTCAGATAGGAACCGATATAGAAGAGCTTCTGGACAAAGATGCTGTGAAACCAAGTAACACAACATCTTCAAATTCAGGATTATGTGCACTTCAACACTTCCAGCTAGTAGACCATCAACGAAGGAAGTCTTGAAGATGTTGATCGGTTGCAGAGATCCGCAAGCCAATGCAGGGACGATCGTTGGTATCTATGATGATGCTCCACTTCTTAAGAATTCGAAATGGGAAAAGCAGGTGGAATATTCAGAATATCAGTTAAGAAGTTTGCATTTGAGGCATCTGTATTAACTTTACTATGTGCAAACTTCAACAGGTACAGGAGGAATGGCTGCAATTGATTTGCCAAAGAATTCTTCATAAAGAGATGTTTGGAGCTTGTTCAGTTCGGATGCCTTGTTCGAATGCAAGAGTCCCTGACTGAACTGCGTGAGATTGAATGAGATTCCTGATACTCGCATGTGATGAATGGATGCAGTAACAAGTCTGATGCAGAAGGTGTTAAATTCGGTTCCTTGTGAAGGTATTTCAGGTTTTTTGCACTAGAGCTTTTGACCGAATTCGACACGGTATTGACCTCAATTTTTTTGATTATTTTACAACCCTTCTTGTCCCATTGTTCGTCTTCATGTACTTATCTCCTGTTGTAACCATAACTTGGACTTTCAAATGCTTTCCAAACTCTTTACACACTTGAGATGTTTGACAAGCCAACTCACGGGACCAAAATAACAACTTGAATGACATTATCATCCTGATCAATTTTTTTTCAATGCAGGAATGCAAAATGCAACTGTTATTATGCAGGATTATGGATGATGGAACTGCAAAAAGGGATTGCATATGTTGCCTCTTCAAGTGTCAGGCTTTTAGTGTTTCCTGCACATAGATATTCCACTGTAACCGTTGATTCTTCAAATCCATGGGACTCGGGTGTATTGAGCTCTGAAACAGAAGCAGCGTGACAATCATTGGAAAGATTTCGAGCAGAAAGTTCGATGTTATAAATGAATTTTCCAGAATTCTCCATTTTCTTTCCTGTATGCTTTCTCTCTGATACTTGTTTATCTCGGCTTCTACAGGGTATGCTAGAGGTTTCAAGTTGTTGCATGCGGCAAGTGCGGCATTGATTTTTTCAGTCGTCTTAATATCTTTTGTATGCCTTCTTCTGCACGATACCAACATCCTGCAATGCCGGCTCTAATACTTCAAATAGTAAATCAATATCCTTCACATCTAATCCAGGCAACAACGAAATTGCGAAATCATGAAGCCGTGCCTTGAGAACTGGTTGAGACACGTCATTTGATGCACTGTCAATCTGCATAGATCTTTCTGAATCGTCTACCTTTGAGGATATCTCTCGTGCCTTCAAATTTCTGTTGCAACCTTGCTTTGTGTAATTAGAAACTATAAACTAGTTCATGTTATTCTATGAATATCAACTTCTTCTTTTACTTTAATACGTAAATGTTTCTCTAGAACTTTGAAACTCTCAGCTGTGTCCGAAGGATAGTTGTAAAACGAAGGGTAGATAGAAAAAAACTCCTTTGTAAAATGTTTTATACTTGTACAACCAAAATTCTGTTTTAGAATTGGGAAAAAGCCATATGTTTGCAACAGATAAATCTTCAGCTTCCAAATTCGATTGTATAAGGGATAACAATGTTTCAGGTCCTATTACGGCAAGAGCTGATCCAAGGCACACATGAAGTTGTTTCCTAAAGGGTCACTTCCTAAGTTGTGAAACATAGCTGAAACAAACATCAAATACTCTATCCCAGGCAACAACATAGTGATAAATCAAGTAAGCACTCAACAATTGCACACATTCTCCCAATAATGGTTGGTCATGCGATCCTTGATTCATCCAAAGTTATCTGACACACACCTTGTTTAATCAATGTCTCATTCATGCAATAATTGATCACGCTCTTGAGTGCATCAGCATCAAGTAAGCGGGCATCAAAAGTTATTCCATCCTCAGGCATCACAATCGATGAGGTAGAAAGAGTCGGTAACGGGCCTAGCACTTCAAGTAGCACTTCAGGAAAAACTTCTTGAACATGAATGAAGTAATCGAGACATGAACGAGTAGGCCAAAAATCTCGAATATGCATGAAAATTTTCTCAATGTGAATGAAGAAACATGAATGCAAATTTTGAATGCGAAAAAAAATAAAAATATGAATTGGTAAACATGAACATGAATGAAGGATATGAAGGTGAATGAAGAAATAATGCAAACGAGTGATCAATGGAGAAAAAATTTTCAGGGCCAAAATCGGGGTATGACAATTATGAGTATTCACAAAATATGGTCAAGGTATGATTAAGATTCAATTCAGAAAGAAGTGTTATCAAAAGTGAAGTTTGAAAAATCAAGGACTTAAGGTCCAAGTTTGTAATTTGAAAAGACATGAAGATGTTTGCACAACATTTATTTTCAAGTTTGAAAGCAACATGTGAAAAGGTTTAGGACAAAAGGGTATGGGTAATGGAGTGTAAAACTTCTCAGAAAGGTTCACCTCTTGAGATCATATGGAAGATGATTTAAGTGTGTCCTTAGGAATAAGCAATGAGCAATAACAAATAAGCAAAACAAATGATACCGGATGCCAAATGCTGGACTTACACCAATCTCACAAACAAAGGTGGATACCGGATACCAATCAATGGATTTACACCAGTCTCCTAAAACAAACAGGGATATCAGATGCCAATAAATGGACTTATACTAATCTCCTAAAGCAAAACAAAACATGGATATCGGATGCCAATAAATGGACTTATTCCAATCTCCTAAAACAAAACAAAACATGGATGTCAGATGCCAATCTATCTGGGCTTACTCTAATCTCCAACAGATGATCATGGGATAACAAATGCCAACAACATGGACTTACAATTGAATCCTCACATACAACAAACAAACAAAAGCACTAAGCAAAGAGGACATAAGTGGCCAATGAAATGGTCTTACACTCAATCCCTTCCAAATCATAGGAACAATGGCCAATGAATGGACTTACAGTTGATTCCTCAATGGACAAACAAAGATGTGTCACAAAGATCTGAAATGATGATCATGCAATAATGAACAATTAATGATGATAAATGCACAAAGGCAAACAAGCAAACATGTACAGATGAACCAACAAGCAATCAATGATTCAGTTAGCACACACTATATACAAGCAATTAGGCTCAAGCAAAGGTTAGACTTTAAAGTCAACTGCAATGGGGTAAGTGTTGCTCTTAACCTTAACATTGAGAGTTAAGGTGAAGCAGATGAAAAGGATATGAGGGGTGTGCCTCATTGCTCTTATCCCTGGCCAGGGAGAGCTTCAAATGATAGAAGGTGTGGGAGTTCAGAAAGTTGGAACTCTCTCCACAAGTTAATGACTCTATAGATCTTAGGTTAATATCCACAATGCTACAACATGTAATGTGAGCAAAGGGATGACACACAGAATAGTAGGAGATGGACTACACATCTCTTTTATCTACCAATTGCCTTATCAAAGGACTTTTCCTGCTTGGGGACAAAGATAAACAATCACAAGCATTGCCTCTTAAGGAGGACTTCAGACAGGTGCCTGGCCAAGTAACAGGCCAGGTCTTCCAGACTACACGAAGAAGAGAAAGTATACCTAATTGGTTAAGCAACCAAGCAAAAGCAAGTTCAAAATGAACTTAAGCAACTAATGTACCTGAAAACAATCCAACTCAATCAGTACACAATTCAAAAAGTCAAACAGATAAGCCAACAGTCAATAGACAATACACAATCAAACAAGCAAGGCTATAATGTGCAAGGCACAAGCTCAACTCAAATGAGCTAAGAGCATCCTACAAAACAAGTCAAGGTTAGTCAATATCAAACCAATAAACCAACTCAAGCAATGTGAATTAATCTCTTTAAGGCCATGCACTTCTTAACCTGAAAACAAACTCAAACATGAGAAGCAAACCACTAGGACAAGGCCTAGGGTCAAAGAAGGAGAAATAATCCAAAACGGAACATGAAAATTGACAAGAATCAAGTTTAATCAATCAAGAACAATATCCAAGTGGTCTCATGTCAATAGCATCAACCAAGCTCATTTCATAAAGCAATCATGTCAAAGTATGCAAGTTGAAAGCTCAATGAGGCAAACAGAATGAACAAAGGGATATTAATTCCAAAAATGTTCAATAAATCTCAAGAAAAATCATGGCTAAACAGAACACATCAAATGATCAGCACACCAAAAATCATGGCATTTGGACAAGTATAAGCATGTCAATTAAATTCATTAAGTCAAGGTAAGCACAAACAAGCTCAAAGGAAGCACAAATTGATACATCAACTTAAGGCAATCCTAAAACAGATATGACAAGTGAGAAATGATTCAAACCAAAGCCAAGATAAACTTCAATGTGTCTAGAAAACATGTGCAAAATTTCAAGTTCATATGATAAAGCATAAGCATTTCACAAATCATGAAAGTTCAACACTCATCAAAAGTCCAAACATGGTCAATCAGCAAAGAAAATCTCAAACAAATCAGAAATGGATCCAAAAATTCTATAAAAGTTCATGATCAAACTTAACATCCAGAAGAAGCATCATGTAAAAAATCAGATCATTTGGCATTTATTTGGCATGGTAAATAAAATCAGCAAATCAAGCAAGCAAAGGTGTGACACACATTGTCACACCTACGTTAATCACATCATATCTCAACAACCAGAAATGAGAAAAATACAAACTCTATACCAAAATGACCATTAGGATGTCTAGTTTAAGCATGTCAATTTTCACATTCATTGGATCAACCATCATCATTTCACAAAGAAAATGGCAAGCAAGGTGCAAGATAGAATATGCATGAACAAACCCTAGGCAATTTAAAAATCCAACCAAGCACAAATTCTGGAAAAATATCCATAAAATAGAAGACATTATGAAGATCATTGTGCAAAAAACCTCATGTGATTTGGATAAGTATTTTTTGAATTATGAATTTTTGAATGAAGAGAAAAAAATAAAAATGCATGAATGAAGTAGCATGATCATGGATGATGAAATGAATTAAAATGCAAGGCAGCTTAGGAAAATGCTTGAACTCGGAATCGAACCGAGTAAGAATTTGAATGAAGCGCGCTGGCTGCCAAAACGCAGCGCTTCATTAAATTACGTGGCAAAGGCAATTAAACCGAACCAATCAAATGGCCATGTGGATGCTGATGTGGTCCAATGCATGAGCAAAAAACAGAAAAACGCATGCAGGCAAGGCTCATGAAGATCAAAACGATTCTGGAAATAGAAAACCTAACATTCATCACATATTCATCGTGTTCATCATCATCAAGATCCAACATGCACAGAAATTCACAAAACATATATCAATCGATTCGTCCTTCAACATACATCATCAATCCAGCATTGATTTCATCTAATTCAGCACACATCAAAAGAATCGAGCAAAGAAAGTTTCAACAATCAAACTTAAAATCAACATAACTATTTCAATATTGCATGAAATTAATAGATCTAAAGTTCAGCATGATCAGCGATGAGAGATCTACAAGATGCATATCATAATTTCATGAATTAGAGCATTCGAAATCTAACCTCAATGAAGATGCAGAAGTTAATTTGCTTGATTCAAGGCCTGGAAATGCGAAACAGATGCTCTACACTGCTTGGATAGATGAATGGATGATGAAGAACAGCTCAACACTGCTTGATTTGTCCAGAAATTTCAGTTGCCATGGATGATGCAAGGTTCAATAGTCCACGAATCTTGATGAATTCTCCTTGATCTTGCTTCAACAATCCTCAATGATGCTTGTAGATGATGAACAACTCAAGAAATAAGCAAAGGATATCAAGAAATTCGATGAAAAGTTGAGAGAAAGTTGAGATGAAAATTTTCAGATCTGAGTTTGTGAAGTTGTTGTTAGCATTTTCTGTTATGATTAGCTTTATATATGGTGTGCTAATGAGGCTTGTTAATCAGGATTAAGCTAATGCCAAGAGATTAGTGAGATGGAGGTGTTTATGCAAAATGGCCAAATCACCCTCATGCATGCATGGCAATGGAATAGTGACCGAGTTTGGCTTGAAATGAGTTTCAAAATCTGTTTTGAAGCAAATGTGATTGGTTGGAAATGAAAACAATGCACAATTTTCAAATTGATACTTTCCCTCCAAAAATTCAAATGAAATCAAGTGAAAAATCCAATATTTTTATGATGAGAATTGATAAAATGTAATGCATGAATTGGATAGAGCATATCAAGATGGAAATGTTGCAAAAAGAACCATTTCAATTGGCCTTTTGGTGCAAAAGTTATGCAAGCTTGAAGTTCAAAATCCATTGACAATGATTGATCCATATCTTCTCAACCACAAATGAGAAATTCAAGTTCTTGGACTTTTTGGAAAGGTGAGAGCAAGATCTTCAATGTTCATGTTGGACAAAATCTCATTTGAAGCTTGCTTGATGATGTAAACTTGAGGAGAAGACCTTTCCAATTTTGGCAGTTTGAAATTACAGTCACTTACTATTTTTGGAAACTTTTCATCTGATCTCAAATTCTTCAATGTTGATGTTTAACATGTCAAATGGGACTTGTATGGCCATGAATGAGGCCTCTCTAACCATCTCCCACCTTCAAATCCATGATTGAATGCACAGTTGACTTGTGTTGACTTTTCTAGGGTTTCAGTTGACTTTAGGATGTTCAGATGAATTTCAAACCTCTACCACTTGAGATCTTGATTCAAAATGACATCATAACTCGTATGAACTCTTGTGAATGATCAATGGTGCCCAAATTCTCAAGAATGGCCACCATCCATTGCTCAATGGCTGCCTTTGACTGCCTTGACCTAGTGTTGCTTCATCTGCAAGTAACAAGGTTAGATGACATATTTTTGTACTTTTGGTTAGTAAACAAATGAAAAGAAATGATATACATATGCAAAACATGCTTGGTGATCAATAATCACACTCAAAAAGATAACCCACCCTCAGGGAAGGAGGCAAGGTGCACAATGATCCTTGAGGCAATGATATGATATGATATGATGCCATGAGGGATCTTAGGGACAAAATTGGGGTCTTACACTTCCTCCTCAGCAGATGTGATCCCTTTGGTAGTACGGTATTTGGTGGTGACCTTGGAAGCTTCCTATTTGGTGGTTGATCCCCATAATTCCTTTATTTCCTCGGCTAAATTCCCCAGTAGAGTTGCTTATGCGGCGGATTTTATCTGTGCAATAACTCCTGTCCCCAGCTGGAATGACTGATGTTCATCCCCTCCAGAGATCTTTGCTTCCTGGTATCACTTGCCCTCATCAGATTGGATACTCTCCGGTGAACCTGGCTTTCTATCTTGAGATGTAGTACCGGATGTTTGTGTACTTATTCTTTGGAGTTGTTTGTGTTAGAAATGTCTGTTTGTCAGCATTCAGCATACATAAGCCACACATGTGCGCATATAGTTTTCAAACATTCAGATATTCATGATTGCATTTTTTGCCATATATCTTTGTTTGTTATCCCCTGCTAGTGGGTAATACATTTCCCAAGCAAATGTCGGTGTCTGATCTCCCCATGTAGAGTCAGCCCCTTAAGCAGAAAGTGTTTATCTTTCCTTCCATATTCCCCACCGAGTTATATCCTCGTGGATGATGGTTGTTTCTGTTCCTTCCCAACATATTTTGGGATGGATTTCCCTATTGAGTTATATCCTCACTAGGACGAGTTTTGATTCAGCTTGCCTCTTTAGTTTGATCCTAGATTGGCATTTTGTGACTATTTCCTGCGCTTCACTGTGGTATAAATGAATAATTGCTCAGTATTTAGTAATCATTCATCTTATCCCCGGCAGAGTCTATGGTTTTCTACCTTCATACCGGTAGTTGTAAACCCTATTTCATCCCCTTGCAGAGTTAACCTTTTGTTCATCCTAATCGATGACGGTTACTCTTCCGTGGTTTTCTACCCAGTATCCGGTAGATGTAATCCCCTCCTTGACGGTTATCATTATCCAATAGTCGGTGTTGATATCCCTCATTCTTTTGGTTTATTGCTCTGATTAGGCAGTTTATCCCCAGCAAGTCATCTTTCATATACCGGTCGCCGGTAATGTTGTTGCTCCCCTTGAATGGTCATCATTATATACCTAGTTTCGGTATCCCGAATGCTTTCTCTCTCGGTCGATTTATCCTTTATTAACCCAGTAGCCGGTTGTGGATAATCTTCCATGTGAGTATATTATCTATGTTCTGACGGTAATAGATAATATATCTCATGCACTCTTTGGTCGAAGCCTTTTATTCTTCCCCAGTTGAGTAAGATTCGTATCCCTTTTTGGGAATCGAATGTCCATCCCATAATCGAGTTTGCTTTTAGCCCTCTTTTGGATGATGAGTGTCTTGGGAATATTCCCCAATTCACGTTTTGGTTGGTCACCTATTATATGCCCAGTAACCGGCATCCCTGGTGTTCCCTCCTTCTGCCCCCTATTATGACTTTTTGTCCCCTGTGGAGTCAGAATCCCTGAGTTGAAATTTACCTTTTAGGTCTTCCTCAGACGTTTTGGATGTTTGATATCTCTCACCCTTATACCGGTCTTAGATATTCATTCTCCCGGAGCATGTTTTCCCCTCACCCTGATGCCGGTGGGATCACATGATCTCTTTTTGAGCTTATTACCCAGTAACCGGTAATACCTCATTTGTTATTTCCTCAGCTAAGTCCTTAGTGGACATCTCCACTTGAGTCCGGATTTTTATCCGAGATATCCGTTACGGATAACTTTGCTTTATTGGCCTATTCCCCAATACGTGCATCTTCGAGTCGGCTCGAGTCTTTCCATTGATTTATTTCATGGATTCTCTTCGTGTCTCTCAGCAAGTTTCAAGTCGTGACCTGCTCACGCGTTTTCATCCCTTTACTCCCCGGTAGAGTCTCTGCCCATAGAATGAATTATTCATAGGGATTGTCGATTTCCTCCTGATCTTTGCCTTTGTGGGGGCATATCTCCACAGAGTTTTACCATTTGCATACATACATTTGTATCATGAGGTCTCTTAGGGACCAAAATTCGTCTCTTTGTTATTATTTAAGCCCATTCTACCTCGTCTAAATGAAGATTTTAACCTTCACTCCTCCGGCTAGAATGACCTTAAATAGGGGCATCTGTAAGACCCCAATTTTGGCCCTAAGATCCCTCATGGCATCATAACATTGCATTTGCAAAGCCTCAAGGATCATAAGCATCTTGGTTCCATTTACCTTTGGGTAGGACCTCTTGTGAGTGGTTTGAGATCACCAAGCATGCTTGAATTGTATATTATTGATTTTCTTATTTTGTTCACTAACCAAAAAGCACAAAAATATGTCACTAACATCTTTTGTTTGTAGCTTGAGCAATCACAAGGTCAAGAGCTTCAAGGAGATCCTTTGTGCAGAGATATGGCCAAGTGAAGATGATAGCAAGCATGGTAATGGTTCCCAAAGCTCTCATCCATCAAATATGCCTCCCTAGCATCTCAATTCATCATTTTGATCAAAGCAAGTCAAAGGGTTTGAGGTTTGTTCCCCAAAGAAACCCTAATTCATCTGTGCACCACAATGCCTTGCTCTTGAAGCAACCTCAGCCCATGATCAAATAACAATCAAGGGAATTTATTTAATTCATCATTTCATGTATATTTGAACTTATTTGAGTGTCCTCAATCATCAATTCATCAAGATATGAGTCATGGACTTGAGAAGTTGATCAGTCAATTCATCTGATTATTTTGAAATGCACTGAGACCTAACCTTTTATATGTTGGTCAAATGGAGATGATCCCAAAAGCAACAATGTTCTTAAGGACAATATGAACAATTGTTATGTTCATCAAAAATTGATTTGAAGCTTGGAAGGTCATCTCCCATTCCAATACATTATAGGTCATTTTGACTGAAACCCTAATTTTAGGTCAACTTCCCAAGGACATAACTCATTCATTTTTTATGATTTTTAGGTGGGATCAAATGAATTGGAAATATTAAGATGTCTACTTCAAATGTTATGTTTAACAAAATTTCAAAATCTCAAAGGAAATACATGTGATAATGCAAAACATTATAGGTCACTTTGGACCAAATGCATTGGAAGGCAAAAAAGTCCAACTTCAAGTTCCCATAACTCTGTCATCAAAACTCCAAATGATGCAAAATTTAAGTCCATTTTGATTGTCTTGAAAAGATATACAACTTTGATGTTGGAGGTTTTTTCATTTGAAGTTTGCATCATCAAAACAGAAGGGCTTGAACATTGGCCAAATTTAGAAACTTTGCCTTTATATGTTTTGCACCTTGCACTTTAAACTCAAATTTCACCAATTTCCACACTTCAAATGGATTTTTGCCCAACATAACAATTGTTCCTTACACCAAAACCTTTCCAACCATTACTCACATGCTCATGTTTGGATTTGGCAAGTGGCCTTTTCGAAGAGGAGAATTTTTAGGCATGATTATGCATAACATGTTGAAACTCATTATACAAGCTTGTGCATTGCCAATTCCATGACCATTTCAGCTCAGTTATGCTTCAGAGTGCATTTGGCATTGAATTTGGGCCTTTTGAATGATCATGCAAGCCCATGCAATGAATATCCAATTCCATGCACACGGCTTTGATCACACTCACCTTGCCTTTCCATCTATAAATAAGAGCCTCACTCCATTCAAATTTCATCCATGAATCAACTTGAAATGCTGCTGAACTGAAAACCTAACCTCTCACCAAAGGAGCTATTTCACTTTTCTTCAATTTTTTTAGATCTAAAATTCAACTACATCTGGTTGAATCTTTGGATCTAAAGCTCCTAGACCTTCATCCTTTAGCCGACTGCACTTCTGTTTTGCCAAAGGAAGCAAGGAAGCAAGCTCAAATCTCCAGAATCCAAGGTTGTTCTTCAACTGGTTTTTTCTTCGAAACTCACCATTTATTGATCTATTTGCTTGGATATTGTGTTGGCTGAAGTCCTCTTCATAGAGGCAATTATTTTGAATGCTCAATTGTTGAAATCCATGAAGTTCACATGAACACTACAGAATTTCCATCTCTGATTTCTCTCAATATAGAGATCTAGAGTGGAATTGAGTGGTACAGGGATGATGTACATCATCCCAGCTTTCCAATGATGTATGGATCGTGTATTTTGGTTAAGCTTTTGGAACCTGCAAATGTCACCGGAATCTTCATGCTCACCGGAGAAGAAGGTGGCTCTGGTGACCGTCCCTTTGCCAGATGCATTGTGGACCATTGGATGCTTTCTCCAGTTTATATCACAACCGTGTGATCTTATGACTTTTAATATTGCCATGTGTGATGCTGTTGACTCAAGTACACCATGCGCGCGCGTCTCCTTGTCTTCAGATGTGCCACGTCAATTAATGAATCCAGATTTGATGCCTCTGGATTTTTGGCATTTTCTATTTTCTGATTTATTTTCTTTTATTTCCATTATTTTCAAAAATTCATATCTTCTTCATTTTAATTCCAAAAAATATGGGACCAATTGCATTCTTCTCCAAATAATTTCTAGTTTCTAATTTTGATTTTTAATATTTTTTATTTTGTCATTTGATATTTTTTGTGAATTTTCTCTTTTCTGGTTATTTTTAATTCATATTAAATAGTTCTTGATATTCAAAAAATACAAAAATATTTTCCTAACCTATTTGAATGATGATGAATCTATGAAAAATATTCTCATCCATTTTTTATTTGATTTGAGATTTATTTGAGATTTTAGTTCAATTACGTTATTTTTTATTCATTTTTAATTGATTAAAAATAGTTTCTGACTTTTAAAAATGCTGAAATTTTTTGTCAAACCTTGTTTGACCTTATTGAACTTAGGATAAATCACTTGGACCTTTCAAGGTTGATTTGAAGTGATTTTGAAGTTTGACCTTTCTTTTATTTTTAATTCAAGTTTATTTTAATATTAAAAATGCCAAAAATATTTTGCTTATTGTTTGACCTCCAATCTTCATCTCATTTCTGATTTCTCATTGTTTGACTTTGACTTTCAATGTCATTTGGTCAACACACATGGATTGGTACATTTTATTGCACCTTATGCACTTTATTCTTTCCATTTCCTTTTCCATTATTCATCTCTTTCTTCTTCTTCTTCTTTTTCTTTTTTGATCAATGAGTTGAAGGTTGATAAGTTAGCACTGATTAGGGAAACTTAACCTTCCTTGATTCAAATCTAATTCATCTTGATCAATTGATCAAGTGAATGGATTTGCATTAAGGATAGGTTGTTTCCTAAATCATGCAAAAGACTTAAACCAATACAAGATCAATTCTCTTCTTCTTTTTGGCATGGCAAGTTGTTGGAACTTGGTTCACTAATCAAAACTTCTAACTTGTGTTGTTGCCTACATTATTATTGACCGGCCTCAGATAGTTGTGACTTCTACATAAGTCCAATTACGATTGCTTAACATAGCGCTAAATTTGCCTTATGGCACACTAACTACTAACATTAACCATTAACAATTAACATTTACTTCTTGCTCTTTACTTTTATGCAATTTACTATTCTTGCACATATTATTCATTTGCTTTTCCCTTTTCTCACTTGAGCACATGTTTATGTTAATGCAATTTACCTTTTGCTCACTTGAGCATATAATTGTGTATATATTATTGTGCTTGTGTTTTGTTTTGGTTGTTGTGAATCAATTGCAAAAATGGAAAAAAGGACTTAGATGATTAGGACCTTACCCCAAGCTAATGGAGTTTGAAGAGCAACTAGGCCTCATGCCTTTAGAGTGCTTAAAATGTCAAAGAGCAACTAGGCCTCATGTAACACCCTTCTAAAATACCCCAATAAATAATTAAAACAACCAAACATAAATCAGAGTATATATGCAATTTAAGGGTGTCACACTTGACACTTCACACCATGTTCCAATTTAACTCGTCATGCTCATTTATTCATCAAAATAAACATTTTCATAATTCGCAACGGATAGAAATTAACAACAACATGCAAAACATGTAACACATTACATGTAAGGTTATTCAACAACCAAACCGAAAACAAGGCAAAACATCCCGTCCCGATGTTACATCTACCAGAGCATGACTCACTAAGGAACTACACTAGACCCCAAGGACTAGCTTCTACTCAATCACTGCACGTTACCTGAAACATAGTTGTAAGGGTGAGTTCCTCAATCGATATAATAAGCATTATAAAATATCATGTAATGCTAAGTAAATGAACACATCTCATCACCCTAATCATATCACACATTCAGTAACGGCAACATCAACTCATACTTATAATCATGCTCAACATAAACATCAAAACACACGTATAATATTGGAACACATCCATTCATATTATACACAATACATACATTATGCAATGAGACTCCATGCATGCGGTACCGACTATTCGTGAACACATAGTTCAACCTCACCGATCAAACCCAGATACGGCTACCAAGCTCACTAGTCCCACTCATTTGAGACCTAGTGACTCACTCACTAATTCCTCACCATGGGAATTAGCTACCACCCCAAGGGCTATGCTATGCACGCTAATCACCTAGCATGCAAACATCAACAACAATCCACAATAACTCACTCACTAATTCTTCACCATGGGAATTAGCTACCACCATAAAGGCCACAATATGCAAGCTAAATCACTTAGTCATGCAAACATCAACAATCATCCACAATGGACATATGCTCACACTCTAAGCCATAAACAGTCCATTCACAATTGCATACATAATAGATACATCCACAGCATTATGCATACAATCATACATCATCCACATATTTATCACATAATCATATCATGCCACATAATCAATCACAGTATTAGCACGCTCTACTAATACCCCTACCGCTCAAAACAACGGGAAATGATCCCTATTATATCATACGCCAATATAGGCCAAACATCAAACATGCACACCACATTTAAATATAAATTTTTCACTTTTCACACAGTGTTAACCGGTTAACGCCCTGGGTTAACCGGTTAACGCAACACAGAACACGCTTCCTGACACATTTTAACAGTGTTAACCGGTTAACACCCTGGGTTAACCGGTTAACGCAAGACAGACATCAATATTTCACAATTCATAACAGTGTTAACCGGTTAACACCCTGGGTTAACCGGTTAACGCAAGATAGAAAGTTGTTCCTGCGCTAACACGAAGCAGAATGCAGAATTCTCCGCATTTTCCGCCGTTGGAGGACTTCCATACCTCCGATTCCAATTCCGTAAAAAGCTACACTTTCGGAAAATCAAGACTCATCCAATTACAGATTCAATTATAGCTTTAACATAACTTATTCATCTCAATTTTTCAGCATTCAACATCCCAATTAGGGTCAAATCAATGGCTTATCACTACCCATTACATGTTAACCCATAATACCCATTAAACGACGATAAACCCCCCTTACCTGAGTTAATCCGACAAATCTTTAGCTTCAAGCTTTTCCCTTCTTCAACCCTTGCTCTCTTGCTCTTCCTCTTTGCCCTTTTCCACTTTCTGTCGCTTCTCTGGTTTTCACGTGAAAAACCCTTTTTACCAAATGGAACTCTTTATATATATTCCAACTTTATTATTCCAATAATAATAATCCAATAATATTCCAATTATTTAATTAAATTAATAAATATATTATTAACTTAAATTAAATAATTATCTTATTTTTATCGGGGTGTTACACCTCATGCCTTTAGAATGCTTAAAGCTTGAAGATGAACATTGAAAGGACCCTATTCTAAACTCCCTCTTGTCCATTCTTTGATTGTATTATAGAACCTTTTGATGTGTGTTCTTGTGCTAGGAGTTCCAACTTGAGCTTAATTGAGGAACCATTACCATGAGCTTCCAAGAGAGAGAGATCCAAGATACATTGAGGAGTCTTTCCAAGAGTTCATTTGACTGTTGATTGCTTGAGTTTATGCTTATGTGATTGCTTATTCCAAAGGATGGTGTCGCACCTCAAAAATGCGATCCCTCGCGATAGGACGCGGAAAAAATGTTGTCCCCAGCAGAGTCGCCAGTCTGTCGCACCTCAAAAATGATGATAATGCGATCCCTCGCGATGGGACGCGGAAAAAATGTTCGAAACAGAGTCGCCACCGAACTTTATTCATTCCAATGAAGGAATAGGAAAATATCGAGAAAACCTTTGAAAAACAGAATAATGGTCGTCGCAACCATATTCGGGTTCGGGAGTCGATTACGCAAGGGGAAGGTATTAGCACCCCTTACGTCCGTTGTACTCAACAGGAACCTCTTAGTCTGATTTTGCTATTTGACTGTTAATTGACTGTTATTTACTTGCTTCGAGTGATTAGAATTGATGGTAGATATGGATGAAGACCTCAGGAGGGGAAATGGGAGGTTTTTTATTAGTGTGCTCGCGAAGATACAGCAATCTCCTGCCTACGTATCCTTATAGTGCAATAAGGAAATCAGAGCATTCGTAGTTCGGGCTACTACGAATATTTGGTGTGTTTTATTTTGATGAACGACTGTGTAAGTCGGCGTTCTAACGGCTAAACGCTGGCATGTCTACTCTCGGGGGAGGCTCTAGCACTGGTTTGATGTGCGCATTAGAAAGGATTGACAGTGTTCTTTTTGAAAGGGTTTTGGTCACGCGGGGGTGACGAGTTGATTTGATGTGTTTGGGTGTTTTGGTTGATTGGTTTGATCGCTCGGGGGCGAGAAGTTAGGGTTGATTTGTTTGGGTTTTGATTTTTGAAGAACGACGAAAGATTGAGCAATGTGGTGTTCACCAATCGTCCAATTCTTTCGAGGAGTAATAAGGCGTCCGCCTTCTATTCCTTTTTCATTCAGATTATTTTGAAAGTTTGTTTGTGGATGTTGAATGTGCACGGTAGTGAGGCGTACGCCCCCTACTTGCTTATTCAAGGAATAACGAGGCGTACGCCACTTATTCCCTTATCCAAGTTTATTTAGAATGTATTAGTCGGAAGTCGATAATTTGTGCAATATGGCGTTCGCCAATCATTCAAATAATCGAGAGATGGCGAGGCGTACGCCTCTCATCTTTTATCATCCGAAGTTTAAATTGTAAAAGATATGTTTGGAGATGTCGTATTTGATTTGTGAAAATAAGTTGTATTTTGAATTGGTAGTTTGGATTTGAAGATGATTTGAGTTTATTTGATTGTGGTTTTGAATTGATGACGAAGATTCGAGCAATGTGGCGTACGCCAATTATTCGAATAATCGAGAGATAATGAAGCGGATGCTCACTATTCTCCTTTTCATCTGAAATGTGGAATTAAAAGGGTTTAGGATTTGTAGTTGATTAAGATGTGATTTGAATATTGTATGATTAAGGGTTTTAATTGAATGACGAAAATCCGAGCAATATGGCGTACGCCAATTATTCGTATAATCGAGAGATAATGAAGCGGATGCTCACTATTCTCCTTTTCATTCAAAGATTAATTATTAAAAAGTTTTGAGGAGTGTATTGATTGAAAGGGTTTGATTTGAATGACGAAAATCCGAGCAATATGGCGTACGCCAATTATTCGAATAGTCGAGAGATAGTGAAGCGGAAGCTTACTATTCTCCTTTTCATCCCAACGTTTATGTTTAAAAGAGAAAATTCTTTTGAAATTGAGTTGGTTTGGAAAAATGTTTGAATTCATGTTTAGGAATGAAATGAATTTTATTTAGTGTATTATTTCATCTACTCGATTAATCAATAACCAAGTAGGTTTCATTGTAAGAAAGCCCAAGAGTAAGCTATGTGAGGTTGATGGCGATGCGAAGAGCAATCGACTTACAAGGGTGTTTTAAAATGGGCTCGATATTTAAATCGAGAATTGTATGATTTTTGTTTTTTGAAATTGGTTTTGAATCAAATGAACTTGATTTGGAAATGAATTGAAGTGATTTTGAATTGATTGACGAAATATTTTTTTTTATTTAAAATAATGTGAAGTTGTGAGAGTGAGAGAAATTAATCCAATTCTTTTTTAGCAAAATTAACTTATTAAAACTTGATTAAATTGGTTAATTGAATTAATTAAGAATAATTATCAAAATTATTTAATTAAATTAAATAATTAAGTTAACTAAAATTGATTAATCGCAACTAAACTAACAAAAAGTTTTAATCAATTAATTACATCCAAAAAAAGAAAAAAAAAAGATAATGAGATTGATTTAATTGGTATGTGTTGAGGAAGATGTGCTCGTACCGGTTTGAGCGTAATAACAATGATTGATATTATTCGCAAATTCAAAACTCGGTGGAAATATTCCATTAATATATTAAAAATTTGGCGGCATGTCGACATAGAATCGCCGAATCCGGAAATGAAATCCAATTGAGAATCAAACAGATTATTTACACTTTGCAAACTACATTATGCTATCAGTCTTAAAGAAGATCTTACAACCGCTCAATGTTGCTGAAATGAAAATCAGATTGAAATGTTCATAGTAAAGCAACCTAAATCCATCTAAACACAACCGAAATATTACATCTTGCTAACATAATCACTTGGCCGAATTTAAAATGCCATGAAATTAAAGAAAGAGTTAAACAGCAAATCAATCTTTTCTTACAAAACTCATTCACAGCATAACCGGCTACATTAACAACAATACAATTCAATCCAGATTTGAATCAATAAATTCAGCAATCGTAAACATAAAATCGTGAACCAATGGTTGTCAGCAGCAATCATAAAGTCGGGATTAATATTTCCTGTTTTTTCTATTTAACTTGAACAAAAACTAATTAACCCAAAAATTTGGAATAAGCCTGTCAGTAAAAACCTTCAAACTACTAAACATAACAACAACCAGCAATCACTACACGCAATGCCTCAATGGTTTAACTAAAAAACGAAATGCTGTAAACAAGCAAAACAGAACCACAACATATAGTATGATGAGAGGGAACAAGGTATGTGAAACCCACCGATACAGCTTGCTGGGTTTCTTAAAATGACGTTGTGTCGCTTCCGGTGATGCTCTCCGTACACACAGCTTCTTGGATGTAAAGACGCGTCCGCTTTTGATTCTCGCCAATGCTTTCACTGCTCCTTGAGTTTAATCAACACTGTTAAACTTGGATCTGAAATAATGAACGGAAATCGTTGCAAACAAATGATAATAATCCATTCATCTCTGGGTAAGCCACGTCATCCAAATATGAACGGCGAGTTCATTGTTGATGGAATGGGACAGAATGAGCAACGGTGATGAAAGATGATGAAGGAGGGTTTTGTGGTGGTTTTGATGGTCGGAATCGAGTTAGTTTTGAGGAAGACGGAGAGTTGACGGTGGTTTAGGGTTTTGAAGATGGGTTTTGTGACGGAAGAAGAAGCATTTCTGGTAGTTGTTGAAGAGGGTTTCGGTTGGTGGTTTAAGGAGCTGATATCGAAGGTTAAGGAGTGAACGGCGGCGGCGATTTAGGGTTTGGTAGTGTTTTCAGGTGATTGAAGGTGGTGGCGTGAAGGTTGATGGCGGAGGATGGGGTCTTGGATGGGTTGCGAGGAGGAGGGAGAGAGAGCGATGGAGTTGGTGTGCGGTGTTTCGGAGTGATGGCGGAGGATGGTGACGAGCTGGGGTTTCGCCGGAGGATGAAGGGTTTTATGGTTGAAAGAGAGAGGAAATTCTTTGGATTTTTCTGTGAGGATTTTTCTGAGAGAGGGAGAGTGTAGGGATTTATGAGTGTGGTTGAGAGCGTGAGATCATCAGAGGATCTCCTTAGATCTTTTTTTGGATTTTTTTATAACCGTTTGAGAGTGAGTGTGTAAAGAGATTTTTTTTGTTTTTTATGTAAAGAAAGAATCCAATGCAAGAAACGCATTTATTTATTTTATACTTATTATTTATAATAAATCATAAAACTAACTAGTAATTAATTTTAAACTAACTAATATTTAAACTAACTAATATTAAAAAAAAACTAACTAACTTAATTAAATAACTAATATTTAAAAAAACTAACTAACTTAATTAAATAACTAATATTTAAAAAAAAAACTAACTTATTTTCAAATAAAAATCGAGTACAAATTTTATTCGGAAAAATTAAACCAGTCACACCAAAATTATCAGCACAAAACATATTATTTGAAAAATACACTGTTTCCTCAAATTCTGACAATTCAATCGATTTGTCTGTATTCTCAAATAAATTCATTCTGATTGACATTTCAGGTATTATTCATGATGCAATGTATGTCATGTTATGCGTATGATGCAAAAATGAAACTGAAATTAATTTTGAAAATTTAAATATGCCCGGACAAAATTGGGGTACGACAGCTGCCCCTATTTAATTATCTTGAATTAGAAGGTAAGAATGACAATGGTCATCATACATTCGTGGTGGAAGGTAATTAAATACGAAAGGATCCAAATTTTGTCCTTTGAAATGAAATGGAGAGATGCAGATGAAAATGCAATGGTCACCAAGGTAATAGGGGTAGAATGTCAATCAATGTCAACCCTCGAGTCAACATTCAAATCTTGCACAGGTTGCTTCTAATGTAAAGACAAATGAACGGGTTTTCTGACACCAAAAGGATGACAGTGGAGTTAGTTGCTATCCCTGAAAGGATGACAGAAATTCACTGTGATTTCCATGATCGTCATCACCAAAAGGATGATGGAAAGATCGAGCTTCAAAAGTAGTCCTCACCAAAAGGATGATGGTTACGGTGGATACCACAAAGATCGCCATCACCAAAAGGATGATGGTAAGATCAACAACAAATCTCGCTATCACCTAAAGGATGAAAGTTAGATACAATTCAAAGATTTCCATTATTAAAGGATGATGTCCATCGCCAAAAGGATGATGGTTATTCTGATAAAGTTTCCATTACCGAGAGTATAATATCAAGGCTATCACCAAAAGGATGATAGTTGACTCATCAACTTCACAGATCACCGTCACCAAAAGGATGAAGGTAAGATCCCACAACAAAACTTGTTATCACCAAAAGGATGATAATAAGTCAAATAACTTCAATGATCACCATCACCAAAAGGATGAAGGTATTGTCAAACGACAAAACTTGTTACCACCAAAAGGATGATAATAAGTCGAAACTCCATGATCACCATCACCAAAAGGATGAAGGTAAGATACAAGATAAAACTTGTTACCACCAAAAGGATGATAATAAGTCACACAACTCAAAGGATCCCCATCACCAAAAGGATGATAGTAAGATCGACACAAAAACTCGTTATCACCAAAAGGATGATAATAAGTCAACAATCGCCAATCACCAAAAGGATGAAGGCATAATTGAAAGACAAAGCTTGTTATCGCCAAAAGGACGATAATAAGCACACAACGCAATTGATCACCATCACCAAAAGGATGAAGGTAGGATCAAGACACACTTGTTATCACCAAAAGGATGATAATAAGTCAACAATCACCATCACCAAAAGGATGAAGGTATTGTCAAACGACAAAACTCGTTATCACCAAAAGGATGATAATGAGCACACACGCAATTGATCACCATCACCAAAAGGATGAAGGTAGGATCAAGACACAGACTTGTTATCACCAAAAGGATGATAATAAGCCAACAATCACCATCACCAAAAGGATGAAGGTATTGTCAAACGACAAAACTTGTTACCACCAAAAGGATGATAATAAGCACACACGCAATTGATCACCATCACCAAAAGGATGAAGGTAGGATCAAGACACAGACTTGTTATCACCAAAAGGATGACAATAAGTCAACAATCACCATCACCAAAAGGATGAAGGCATTGTCAAACGACAACACTTGTTACCACCAAAAGGATGATAATAAGCACACACGCAATTGATCACCATCACCAAAAGGATGAAGGTAGGATCAAGACACAAACTTGTTATCACCAAAAGGATGATAATAAGTCGACAATCACCATCACCAAAAGGATGAGGGTATTGTCAAACGACCAAACTTGTTACCACCAAAAGGATGATAAAAAGCACACACGCAATTGATCACCATCACCAAAAGGATGAAGGTAAGATCAAGACAAACTTGTCATCACCAAAAGGATGATAATAAGTCAACAATCACCATCACCAAAAGGATGAAGGCATTGTCAAACGACAACACTTGTTACCACCAAAAGGATGATAATAAGCACACACACAATTGATCACCATCACCAAAAGGATGAAGGTAAGATCAAGACAAAACTTGTTATCACCAAAAGGATGACAATAAGTCAACAATCACCATCACCAAAAGGATGAAGGTATTGTTAACAGACACAACTTGTTACCACCAAAAGGATGATAATAAGTCAATAACCTTAAATATCACTGACACCAAAAGGATGACAGTAAAATCAAACAAACCGAACTTGTTATCACCAAAAGGATGATAATAAGGACAGAACTTCACAACTTGTTATCACCAAAAGGATGATAATGAGCTGAAACAAACTCAATGATCGCCATCACCAAAAGGATGAGGGTAAGATCAAGACACAAACTTGTTATCACCAAAAGGATGATAATAAGTCAACAATCACCGTCACCAAAAGGATGAAGGTATTGTCAAACGACAAAACTTGTTACCACCAAAAGGATGATAATAAGCACACACGCAGTTGATCACCATCACCAAAAGGATGAAGGTAGGATCAATACCCAAACTTGTTATCACCAAAAGGATGATAATAAGTCAACAATCACCATCACCAAAAGGATGAAGGTATTGTCAAACGACAAAACTTAGTACCACCAAAAGGATGATAATAAGTACACAACACAACTGATCACCATCACCAAAAGGATGAAGGTAGGATCAAGACACAAACTTGTTATCACCAAAAGGATGATAATAAGTCAACAATCACCATCACCAAAAGGATGAAGGTATTGTCAAACAACAAAACTTGTTATCACCAAAAGGATGATAATAAGTACACAACAAAACTGATCACCATCACCAAAAGGATGAAGGTAAGATCAAGACACAGACTTGTTATCACCAAAAGGATGACAATAAGTCAACAATCACCATCACCAAAAGGATGAAGGTATTGTTAAAAGACACAACTTGTTACCACCAAAAGGATGATAATAAGTCAATAACCTTAAATATTACTGCCACCAAAAGGATGACAGTGGGATTGGACTTTCTAAATGTCACTATCACCAAAAGGATGATAGCTTAAACTGAACTTTATAATCCCTATCACCAAAAGGATGATATTTAGATTGAACTGGACGTCATCACTAAAAGGATGATGGCTGAGCCAAAACGACAAGGATTGCCTATCACCATAAGGATCGCCAACACCAAAAGGATGACGGTAGGCTATAATAATTGTAGAGGTCACCATTCACCAAAAGGATGAAGGTTGAACCAAAACTTCAAGGATCTTTGACACCAAAAGGATGACGGTAAGATCACAAATGTCAAGGATTTACCATTACCAAAAGGATAACGGTTATCGTAAACAGGGTGATGATTAATATTATTCCTCAATGGACTTTCACCAAAAGGATGATAGTGAGAAAAATATTGGAAAAGTAAAGCCACTGTCAAAGTTCAGTAAACCTGATTTGCTGGGTAGTGTTGGAACATTGTTGGGTAAGACTTGCTCGGAGTATCAACAACAAAAGGTTGCAGAACCGATATTCTCAGGGGAGATGTAATTTCTGTCAACAAAAGGTTACAGGAAATGACTTATTGAGGGATGCTCAACGCGAAACAAGGTAAGTGTTTGGAGAAACATTGTTTGACTTAGCTGAGGATAATACCTTATCAACAAAGGTTGAAAGATGTAACTCGATGGGGAACACCCAACAATACAAGGTAGGGACTCACTCAGAGGAAATGACAATGACTCGACTGAGGGTTGGCCTGGATGCCCACAACTAAACCTTGGATTTTGACTTGTGTTATATGCATGAATGATATGTATGTGTTATGTATGAGGTGATGCATGTGATGCATGTGATGTATGTTTGGTTTGTTTGGGATTGCCCCCCCTTTTCAAAGGCAGTGTATCTTCTGGAAACCAGCGTTGGTTGTATTTGTTTTTGTGTGGGTGCCAGCAAGGTGGGCTTTGGCTTTTTCGTAATTGTTACTATGGATAGGACTTCTGATTGGTGAAAGGATCTGATTTCCCGACACTCGGTAGTTGATGATGTGATGAACACGCAATAGGTGTGGATACTCTTGGTGCCCCAAGTTTGATCTCTTGCTGATACATTGTGTATTTGTCTTTGAGAAGATCTCGACTTCTTCTTCCTGATGAGTTTGGTCAGCCTGTAATTGAGCATAGCGACGTGATCAACACATGATGATTATGCCTTTGACGTGCCCCTAGGATTCTTGTCAAGATGTGACATTGTACTGGTATGAACTTTTGACATCTTGGTTGTGAATTCAAGTAGTTACTACTGTCTGATGCAATCTGCTTAACTGACTTGAAGATATGAAGGGAATTTTGCCCCTTGCAACTTGTATTGCCCCTGATTGTAGGGTGTTCAAAGGAATTCTCCTTGAAAGGAAACTTTTAGGAGTGGTTATCCCATGACGTGGTCTGATTCTGTTTTTCCCCACTCCTGAATCTTGCAATGGTCTGCCCCTGATTAGCCTTTGGGGACTTTGCCCCAGATAGACTGAATGTTGAAGTGTTTTTCCTCCCTGATCAACTGATGCTTGGAGATTTGTCTTATATTGACTGCTTCTTAAGTCAACACAATCAAAAGATACCATGCCCCTGATTCATGGGATGGTCTTGATTCGTGTCAGCACCGACGATCAAGTGCCTCTTGAATTGCCCCTTGTTGGAATTTACTCGATGTCCAGTACTGACTGACAATTAAGAATTGTTATCCAAGAAATGGTGATTTTAATGCAACAGTTATGCAAGTTTTGAAAAACAATCATTCATTTGGAGTGTTGTGGTAGTGTGTGACGAGTGGATCCTGTGTCCATTCGTGGTGCTTGATTTAGCTAGCGTGTAAGTGATATAGTGAGAATAGAATATTAGCAAATCTTTGGGAGTCATTTTACTCAACCTTGTTGCTAATATGCTTTCAGAATAAACCCTACTTCAATTAGGTCTTTTGAAGGTTGTAACGTGGATTGGTTCATGGTTATTGAAACAAAAGGATATAAGGCTCAAAGTTTATTTTAACCCACCCCTTCTTCATGATGATCTCCAATCCTACGTTCAGTTAATTCACACACATTCGTCTTTTGCAAGTGTAAGGATAAAGATGGTGATTCGAGATTTCTTGGAATGGCAGCCACCTTATTTTGTTTTTTGGATGTCGGTGACCCTTTGATTTTGGTATGATGGTCACTGAATCTTGTTTTGTTTTGTTGGAGACTTTCATTGTCTCTCTTGATTCTTGTTTTGATCCCTAACTTTTGCATGGACCGCTTTGTCTGAAGCTTTAATCCATCGGGGTTGCCCCTGTTTTTTCCTAAGTCTCCTTTCAGGGTGTTGGACTTAGCGGGCTCTTTCTTTGATTTTTTTTTTTTTTTGAAATTGTGACTGCCAAGTCATTGGTCATTGAAGAACAACCAACATAAAATTTGGATTTGTATGGCTCCTTCGACACTTCAGGAGGTGCGTGAAGGATGTCATATGGTTGATCCGCGTATGGGATATTTCACCTTTGTAATTTGAATGTGTCATCGGATTAACTGAACATTACCCTGCCCCAGGTTAAGCGTAAGGGTTTGTAGATCCGAAAAAAACTCCTACTTCTGGGCTCGAAGTGGTTGACTAGGGATTAACTCCTTATCTCTCCAGTGTTTGGGGATTTGAAACAATGCCTGTACATCATCAGCAAGGTTTTATCCGAAAGCATACAATCAACAATTATGAGTTTTTGTTTTCGTCATCCTCCTTCCAACATTTACTAACACTAGTGTGATAAAGGAGGTAAAGTGTAAAAGTTTGTGTTTGTGATTTGCAAATGTAATAATATGAGTGAGTATGAAAGATTAATTCAAAGCATGCATAATCATCCCATTAATAAGACCAAATACAAAATAACAATGTTGAAAGCATACAGTACTTAAACAAGATCAAATTACAAGAATGCAAAATGGTAAAAATGGCATAATGATTGCCTTCATTCAAAGCAACATACTTTCATCTTTGGATTCTTCGGCGGAATTGCTCTGTTTGTCAAGTTGGTGAGGAACATTATCTTCGAGCTTCACTCGACTCTGCATGCGCTGGCATGGGGTTTGTTGCAACGTTTGGCCTCACTGGCGTGAATGTAAGTGCCTTACTATCAATCAGGTCCTGGACCTTGTGCTTGAAAGCCTTACAGTTCTCTATTGTGTGCCCTGGGGCACCCATGTGATACTCACAGTGAGCATTGGCATCGTAGCCTGGAGGATATGGTGGAGTTACAGGTGTTAGCTCCTTCAAAACAATTGATCCA